>NC_086229.1:90031238-91234363 GCF_036321145.2 Pelmatolapia mariae | reverse complement strand
TGTGATGGTGCTGGACAGGTGGGGGCCGAGTCTGACAGACTGTGGTCTGTTTGTCAGGAAGTCCTTGATCCAGAGGCAGATGGGGGTGGAGAGTCCCAGGTGAGACAGTTTCTGGACCAGGATCTCCGGGATGATATGATTAAATGCTGAGCTGAAGTCCAGAAAGAGCATTCTCACATAGCTTCCTCTGTGCTCCAGGTGACTCAGCGCAGTGTGGAGCGCTATGGTGATAGCGTCCTCGGTGGATCGATTAGTCCTGTAGGCAAATTGGTGGGGGTCCAAAGTGGGAGGCAGACTGGCCCTGATGTGCTGACAGACCAGTCTCTCAAAGCACTTCATCACTACAGGCGTAAGTGCAACAGGCCTGTAATCATTTGGGCTGACCACAGCTGTCTTCTTGGCGATGGGGATGATGGTGGAGGTTTTGAGGCAGGGCGGGACGGTGTTTAATGACAAGGAAAGGTTGAAGATTTTAGTGAAGACTCCGGTCAGTTCGTCAGCACATGCTCTGAGAACCTTTCCATGTATTCCATCAGGACCTGCCGCCTTCCTGGGATTCACTGACCTTAGAACACACCTCACTTGATGCTCCCTAAGTGTTAGTGTGCCGGTGCTGGGGGCGGGTGGAAGTGGTGTGACAGCTGAGGGTCTGGTCGTCTCAAAGCGGGCGAAGAAACGATTTAGATCCTCAGACAGCGAGGCATCAATCCTGGATGTCGCCTGGTTATTGCTTCTGTAGTTGGTAATGTGATTGATCCCCTGCCACATTTTTCTGGGGTCGTTGTCAGCAAAGTGATCTTCAATCCTCCTCCTATAGGCAGCCTTAGCTTTCCTGATGCCTCTACTCAGGTCTGCCCTGGCCGCCCTATACGCAGCCCTGTCCCCTGACTTGAAGGCAGTGTTGCGGCTTTTTAGGAGGGATTGCACTTCGCTATTCATCCAGGGTTTTTGATTTGCAAACACCCTGACCCTTTTGTTGACGGTGACATTATCAGCACAGTTCCTGATGTACGAGAGTACAGTGTCCGTGTACTCCTGGAGGTTGTGGCTGGAGAATAAATCCCATACAGTAGATGAGAAGCAGTCCTGCAGTTGAGAGAGGGCTCCTTCAGGCCAGGTTTTTATTGTCTTTGTCTGGGGCTTTGTTTTTCTCAGCAGGGGGGTGTAGGTGGGGGTGAGGGACATGCAGAGGTGGTCAGATCCAGCCAGGTGGGGGAGGGGTGTCGGGTTTACACCAGCATTGTAAGCTGTTATTGTCCATTTTTGTCTTTTTGTAACACAACATATTTGTATTTATGTGCTCTACAAGTTATGTTGAGACTGTGTTAAGCTTTACTGCTAAAAAACATCTTAATAAAACATTTTGAAAAGCATGTACCTGGATTTAATCACACATCTTCTTTATCCATAATTCATGGTTTCTGTAGCTCTGACAACGCCACTGCATGATAGGTTAATCAAGCAAATAGTAAACATGGGAAGTGGACATAGCTGTGTTTAGAGTGAAGCACAGCTATGCCCCTTTTGTTTTCTTACTTTTGTAAAATTGGGCCCCAACAATAAGACAAGTTTCTACAGGTGAGGTAGGGCTCACGGAAGTATTTCATACATCTGGTGTTTCAGACTGTGCCAACCTACAATTCCTACATGCACATCCCCTGTAAGGTCATATACTGCATTTGTGTGCATTTATCGGAGATATTTTCTGTAATTTGTTTAATTCTGTATGAAGTTTAAAAATGATTACATGTGGTAATAATTGTGTCAGCTGAGATATAAACCTTGCTGTGCCATCATTTTGGTTTAACTTCACTGTCAATCCATTTTCACTGGTTGATGTTTGTTGCCACAAGGTAATCCTGAATCATGTTTTAACCTTCTGTCATTGCATTTACTCTGGTTTGCAGCTGTCTGTGCTTCTGTGTGGCTGGACCTGAGTTATTATTATTACTACGCTAATATTTACTACTTCTGTTACACCGTGTATTAGGTATAAAAATCTTCTAAATGTGTGCAATTTCATATAAACAACACTTTACAACCATGTTCAGGAAGATAAATCAATTTATTCATCTGTTACAAAACAAGTGGAATTTCAGCAGTGTTATGCAGCTGTTGGTGCTTTTGTCTCCACCCCAGGGTGCGGTCTCTACTTCTTCTTTGCAGGCTTCGGCACACCACGGAAGCAGATGGTCAGACAAGCTACCAACGTCATAAACTCCTCAAAGTCCACCACGCCGTCTCCATCAAAATCAAGACTTTTGACCAGATCATCCACTCCTTTTTTGTCCTTTGCTGCCTGTGAAGACCAACAGAACACCAGTGCTGTAAGCTACAGTCTGCAAGCTGCCAAAAAGGGCCTCACTTTTTAGTCAAATAAAAACAGTTAAAACTAAACAAAATGTTGTTGTTCAAGTTAAACAATCAGTCTGCAAATACCATTAGGCTGACACCTTTTGTTAAATTTTAAACATCACAACTTGTCGGAAACACTTTTAAAAACATCCAGAAGCATGCAGCTGCAGGATGATATGTCCTTACTGCTTTCATTTCGCAAGTTAACCACCAAAACCAATCACCAACACATGAATCTGTATATTTTTTAACTTGCAGCATATAGTAAAAACACATGTATGCCCTTTGGGATGTACATTACCGTGATCATTTCAGGCAGTTCTTTTTCCAGCAACGTCTTGACTTCAGATTTGGACAGACTGTTCGGGTCGCCATCAGTTGATGCATATTTTTGAAAGGTGTCGAGCATCATACACATGGAGACCTGTAGCTGAGTCATGGTTCCTGGCTGATGGGTAGTTATTAAACAGGTAGAGAAAAAGAAATGGAAGGTCGACAGAGCAATACCCGTGCAGGCAGTGACGGAAAAGAGGAGATACGATTCTTTTTATACCTTTAAAAATGGGCTTGGCCACATTGGGAAGACAAAAGGTGTGGCAGTATTTGCTAAAGTATGTTGCACATATCAGGTTTCATACTCTGAGAACACAACCTCATTCTCCCAACGCCCAGTATGCACATACTGAAAGGCCATATGCAGCTTTAGTCATTTGCTAGTAAACTTTGGTGAAAATTAAATGAATATTTAATTGTTGATAAACATTGTGCTGCTTTGGATATGAGTTTAACTTTTCTACCACTGCATTTCCTGTGGTTGGCATTTGTCTGTGCTTCTGCATAGGGCTGGACTTAAGCCACTAAAACCCATACCATTTTTAACTCTGTGTTTAAAAAAAAGTACACTGTGTAAATATCATTCTAAGTTATTCATTTTGATATAAAATCACAACCATGTGCAGGTAGATAAATCCCTTTATTCAGCTGTTACATAACAAGAGGCATTGCAGAGATACTAGGCAGTTGCTGCTGTTGTTCCCAGGGTGTGGTCGCTACGCTCACTTCTTGCAAGGGCGGCCATGGCAGACGCAGGTGATAGAAGCTACCAGCACCATGAACTCGTTGAAGTCGACCTCACCGTCTCCATTAAAGTCCAGCTCTTTGAACAACTTGTCCAGGTCTTCTTGATTCTGTGCTCCCTGTATAAATCAAAAGATTATGTCACTAGTGCTACATTTTCTAAACTGCCAAAAGTGTTGTTGTCAGTATCATTTTTATTCAAATTGAGCCTATTTCAAGATCACGTTGTTCCAGTTCGATGACAAACAACCCTGAGATGTATTTGATTGTCTTTACTTTTCAAAAGAAATTGAAACACAGTATAAAAACATCAAAAAGCAGACAGCTGACTGTTTTACCAACCAAACCCGAGCACAGCCAGCTCTACAGCTCACGATGCAAATTTTTTGTAATCATTCAGTGTCTTTATTGTACTTGAACTCCTACCATGAGTAAGGATGTTTTCTAACTTCATGATAAACTCTTGCATACAGTATATTTAGTTGGTAAATATACTTAAATACATAATGTTATGTAAATTTGAGCCTATGTGCCTGATCCTCGCTGAGCAGATATCAGCACTGTACCCAGCGGTGACATGTACATGGCCCAGCACATGCATGCAAGGAATGAACAGTACCTTGAGCAGTCCAGGCAGCTCGTTTTCCAGCAGAGCCTTGACCTCGGCTTTTGTTAGGCTGTCCGGCTTTCCCTCCTTTCCTGCATATGTATCAAAGACCTTCATCATGCAAGCCACGGATGTCTCCAGCTGTGTCATGGTTGCTGTCTGACAGGTGGTTATTCAGGTAGAGAGGAAAAATTGGAGGTGGACAGAGCAGTAGCTGTACAGGGAATGAAGGATTAGAGAGGGGTTTCTTTTTATACCTTTAAAAAAATAGGTTTGGCACCACTGATAAGACTAGCTTCTATTGCTGAGGTAGTGCTTCCTCAAATGTTTGACTCCAACTTAGTAAACACAACCTTGGACCTGCATCGCCCAATATTCGCATCACCTGAAAGGCCATATGCAGCTTTGGTCATTTACTTGTTGACTTAAGGTGAGGCCTATCTATTAACAGAACAACAAAGGTAATAAATTCTGTGATTTAAAGCAGTAAATAAGCGATTGTTTTATTATGCAAGCTGAGCTGCAAAGTCTGTTGTCGTTATCATCCAAACACGATAATGAAACAAGTTTAAACCTGCTGTCAGTGCAGCATTTACTGTGGTTGGTGGCTGTCTGCATGTCTATGTAGGGTCGGATTTAAACCACAATAGGAAAGTTACGAAAACTGAGTACACGCGGGCGGTGATCTGTTCTCTCTCATAAATGATGTTGTGGAAATTGTGCTCTCTTACAAGATGGATAGATAGATAGATAGATAGATAGATAGATAGATAGATAGATAGATAGATAGATAGATAGATAGATAGATAGATAGATAGATAGATAGATAGATAGATAGATAGATAGATATGCATGAAACATCAAAAGCAATTTTTGTGGTCAGAGAACATGTCACAACACGCCTCTTCCCATATGGAAAAGACATATATAAATCTTATAAAGTTTGTATCTGTCTTGTGGGAAACTTGTATGAAAAGCATACAAGAGTGAAAACAGATATAAGATCCCTTGAAAATTATATAAATGAAACTTATATGTTTTGGATACTTACTAAAACAATACATGAAAGTAATGAGAAAGTGGCCACTTTCATGAGTAAATCATATAAGCCTTATATGATTCACTATATGATGTAGGCCACATCTTATGCAAGTCTTTTATAAGTTTTTACTATTTCTTTTCCATATGGGTTGCTTCATTGTGTCAAACACAATGAGAAATAAAGTTCCTCATGCAGAATGGATGGCAAAGGAGGAATCAAAGATGATGGCGATCAGTGACCGAGTACCCAAGTCGTGCTTTCGAATTTCACTTTTTATTTAAAAAAAAAAAAGCATGTGGATGTGGTGAAAGTGCAAGGGTGCAAACTTGCAAGTAGAAGAAAGCTTCTGAGACTGTAAAAACCTGGCCATTCAGTAGCGGTTAACACGTTTTGGAGGGTACATCATGGCATGCAGGCAAGGTGTAGTATCACACTGTAAGTTTGGTTTGTCCCTCTGTCAGTCTGAACCTGGCTGACTCAACAGGTCAAATATTTGCATTACTTTCGTCCATGAGTCTAGTACATATTAATCACCGCTTTCTGATATTATCACAAATCCGAATGTGTTAATGCAAAGTAATGTGACACTAAAACTGACAGCAGTTAGTTTTCCATGTATGGTAACCAAACTGGTTTTAACTGTAAGCTGTAAAGCTCTGCTCTATTCAGATGTGTTGTTGACAGGCAGTTTGACCTGGAGACATGCTAAACAATGCCAACTCTACAAACATGAAAGTGATTCTTGGAAGTTCACTGTGCGGAGTTCCTATGAAAGGCGGTGCCTTGACTTTTGCTGTTTAAAAAAAAATTAGAGCGCCTTCCAAGACTCATGTCCCTGGTTATTGTAAAATCATATATGATATTATAATATTGTCATTATTTTTATAGAAGCTGAAGATGAGCACAATATCTTGAAATAGGAGTAAAAAAAGAACAGTGGTATATACAATATATAACATAAAATGTTATGTACAGGGTGGGCCATTTATATGGATACACCGTAACAAAATGGGAATGGTTGGTGATATTAAAGTCCTGTTTGTGGCACGTTAGTATATGTGAGGGGGCAAACTCCTCAAGGTGGGTGGTGACCATGGTGGCCATTTAGAAGTCGGCCATCTTGGATACAACTTTTGTTTTTTCAATAGGAAGAGGGCCATGTGACACATCAAACTTATTGGTAATGTCACAAGAAAAACAATGGTGTGCTTGGTTTCAACGTAACTTTATTCTTTCATGAGTTATTTACAAGTTTCTGACCACTTATAAAATGTGTTCAATGTGCTGCCCATTGTGTTGGATTGTCAATGCAACCCTCTTCTCCCACTCTTCACACACTGATAGCAACACCGCAGGAGAAATGCCAGCACAGGCATCCAGTATCCGTAGTTTCAGGTGCTGCACATCTCGTATCTTCACACCATAGACAATTGCCTTCAGATGACCCCAAAGATAAAAGTCTAAGGGGGTCAGATCGGGAGACCTTGGGGGCCATTCAACTGGCCCACGACGACCAATCCACTTTCCAGGAAACTGTTCATCTAGGAATGCTCGGACCTGGCACCCATAATGTGGTGGTGCACCATCTTGCTGGAAAAACTCACGGAACGTGCCAGCTTCAGTGCATAAAGAGGGAAACACATCATCATGTAGCAATTTCAAATATCCAGTGGCCTTGAGGTTTCCATTGATGAAGAATGGACCCACTATCATTGTACCCCATATACCACACCAGACCATCACTTTTGTTGTTCCGGCAGTCTTGGAGGGATCCATCCAATGTGGGTTAGTGTCAGACCAATAGTGGTGGTTTTGTTCGTTAACTTCACCATTCACATAAAAGTTTGCCTCATCACTGAACAAAATCTTCTGCGTGAACTGAGGGTCCTGTTCCAATTTTTGTTTTCGTTGAGATGCTGCAGTAGCTGGAGTTTATAAGGATGCCATTTGTGAGTAGCTAATATCCGCCGAAGGGATGTTCGACTAATGCCACTCTCCAGTGACATGCGGTGAGTGCTACGCTGTGGGCTCTTGCTGAATGAAGCTAGGACAGCCACTGATGTTTCTTCATTAGTGACAGTTTTCTTGCGTCCACATTTTGGCAAATCCAACACTGAACCAGTTTCACAAAACTTAGCAAGCAGTTTGCTAACTGTAGCATGAGAGATGGGTGGTCTCGTAGGGTGTCTTGCATTGAAATCTGCTGCAATGACCCGGTTACTGCGTTCACCAGATATCAACACAATTTCGATCCGCTCCTCACGTGTTAACTTCTTCGACATGTCAATGGCTGTGAACAAAGAGAAACTTGTAAATAACTCATGAAAGAATAAAGTTACACTGGAACCAAGCACACCATTGTTTTTCTTGTGACATTACCAATAAGTTTGATGTGTCACATGGCCCTCTTCCTATTAAAAAAACAAAAGTTGTATCCAAGATGGCCGACTTCTAAATGACCACCATGGTCACCACCCATCTTGAGGAGTTTGCCCCCTCACATATACTAATGTGCCACAAACAGGACTTTAATATCACCAACCATTCCCATTTTATTACGGTGTATCCATATAAATGGCCCACCCTGTACATTGGCATTATGCCAAACTTAACAGTGTGCTTTTACACATGGTGCGGTGTATTGGGTGGAGTACTGGATAAACAGGCGCAGAGATCTAATGATGTCTTAAGGCTGCAAACCCAATGCATCAACACTTTTACATCAACTTTTTCTATACACACAAACAAAACATAATCTTTGACTTCAGGGTGGCTGTAGGTCAGGAGGTAGAGCAGGTCTCCCCCTAGTCTCCATGCCAAATATCCATGTGCTAGATATTAACCTTAAGCTACTCTCCAATGCATCCATCGAAGTATGAATGTGTGTAAATGTTAATTAGTAAGCACTTAAAAAAAAAAATCATAGAATTAAGTGCTTGGGGGAATCAAAAAACGCTATTTAAGAATCAGTCCATTTACAATGTATTGCTTCTGTTTATAGCACATGGAGCTGTGTATTGTATTTATCTTATCTTACAGTCATATGACTCAGACAAGATTATTGCCTGAGTCATATGAACAAAAGATGGTTCTGGAATGCAGCACTCCCTAAAACAGGGAATGGCAACTGGAATATACCAAGTACTGACACATCAGTGGGGGACAACCATAAATATTTACTTCTAATATGCTTACAGTTGTGTTCATAATCACTCATTGTGGACATGATTGCCATCATTTCAGTTTTAATTATTGCTTTGAATTGCTCTTTTTCAAGTTTTCATAAGTTTGAATTTATTTGGGATTTTCTTTAATCCACACGGGGTCAAAAGTATAGATACACAAGGGGAGCTGAAAGTTCTACTGTGTGTTTTAACTTGATAAGACCAAGGCGTATTAACTTATTGTCACTATACATGATTGAGTACGACTGGTAGTTTTTCATGCCAGCATTTTTTGACAGCGCTTATCAGTTTGACCAATATGCAGAACAATAGGAAAGTCCAGGGAACTCAGTGAAGATCCTGGAAGGAATTGTGGATTTGCAATACACATGCATTTATTCTTCATTTTATTACTAAGTGAAGTTACTGTGTCATGTCGTGTTGTGTCATGTTGTACGTAGTGCTGACGTGGGACAGTTTTCCAATTTCATTGTACTATTGTACTATGTATGACTGTGCAATGACAATAAAGAGTTATCTTAAACGATTATATGTAAGGATGGGACAGTTTAGACCTGCTGTTGCACTGATTCCTTTTTAATTTCATTCAGGTCTTTCTAACCAATTTTAAGATGTTTCTGCCTTTCTTGTTTTTCTTTAATTGTTGGGATTTATAAGAGAGTATGTTTTGGAAGATGACCAAGTAGCAAACCTCCAGATTAAGAAGGTAGATCACACTACAACACACTGGAAGTGTGAAATTGTAAAGGGTGAGATTGGGCCTGTGGCTCTCTTACCTGACACATCTGAAGCTACAGCCACAGGAAATAACACTTGTTTCACTGTGAATAAGGCTTTTTGTTTTCTTTTTAAAAATGTTTTCAGAGAAGTTATATTTATAGCAGTGTTGTAGCACACTCTCACACACAGAGCTCTCATGGAAAGTGGAGTGTGTGTTTGAAGTATGGGCAGTATGTGCTGCCCATACTTCAAACATAGTTCAAATATAGTTCATTATTACACCTACAATGGGTTACTTTTGCCTTTGTAAACTATAAAAACTGTTAAGAGAGTGTCAAGGTTCAAAGAAACTGGAAATGAATTAATGACTGGACCATAGGTGATACTTCTCTGGGTGCACATCTTCAGTAGGACGAGGTTGATTATAAGGTGCCGGAAACCTAACACTAATATCAATAGTTTTAAAAGTTTAAACACATACACTAAGTGGTAGGAGATCAGATGGTCCTTTTTTGTGTCAAGTCCCTTCAAATGTTCTGGTCTGTAAACCTTTTTGCATCATAAAATAAACTATAATTTCAGACTGCACAAACCAAATGCTTTTTGCAAGCTCTACGCAAAAACCCACAGACAGGCAGAGTTAACAGCTTGGAGCAAGGTGCATCTGTTACTCATTATAAAAAAGACTGAGGAAACACCCTTTTATCACAGGTAGTGTCGCTGCTTGGTGTAGTTTTGTGTATCTTCTAACTGAACAGATGAGAAAACCTTTACTCAAAGTAGTAACAAAGTTACCAGTAAATGGTGTACAGCAGATAAGTAATGTTCTTGGTGTGTACAGTATTTGTGCAGACATCTACACAAACCATTTATTATTGTTTTATTATAGACTGACTTTAAAAAGGGGGTTGATCCAACGCTAGCTTGCTTTTTTATTGTAACTATTCATAAAACATTTTATTCTGTTATCTCATACAGCTCAATTATACTGACAGGCCCTGTAGATCATTTGGTTAAATGATCACTCTGCACCATGTGTGGGCTAATCCAATTGGAACAGTCCATGGGGGGGTTATGTATTGGTATCGGCCATTATGTGTATATGTGCTTGGACGGTATAAAGTTTACAGGGGAATAATATCCACAGTGGTCATTGACTCATTCCAACTCACGAGACAGCTACACGCCCTATTCAGTTACTGGCTGTAACTGGCTGCTGGATTTCCTGACAGGAAGACGGCAGGCAGTACAGGTCTGCAGCAACACTTCTAGCACAATAACACTGAATCAATGTGGGATGTGGGTTGAGGCCCCTCCTCTTCACTCTGCTGACCCACGACTGCACAACATCACTCAGCTGCTATGGAGAGGAAGATCTCTCCTGATTAAAAAACACAGCATCACTGATCAGTAAAGCCCAACAGAGACTCTAATTCACTTCCTGCTGTCACACACATGAACCCCAGACCTGCATTCACCTCGTCCCTCTGAACCCTCAACCCCCAAACATACAAAACTCTGAACCACCACCATTGCCCTTTCACTGACTGCCCCACCCCCACTTGTACACCCACACGAACATGCCCACAATCACTATGTTTGTGTTGGACACTGCTGTTTATATAAGATTGTATTGTATTGTATGGTGTTGTAAATAAGATTCCTATAATATATATATATATATTTTTAATCTTTATATGGTTTGAGTGTACACTGAGGAGCAAATTCTTGTGTTTGACTGTACATATGGTCTTTGACAATAAAGCTGACCTTGACTTCAGTTGTTGGAAGGCTTCATACCACCATCTCTGGCACATGTGAATGTTTTACTTCCTGTCAGTATAAATAATTTGAATCTAAATTACTGAAAAAACATTTAGCAAATAAGCAGACATTATAGCATGGATGGATGGATATATACATGGATGAAGCAGCATTATGGCATGGATATGATTACCTCCCAGTAGAACCAGGCCGCTAATGATGTGACTGCTGATAGAAGTAGCAGGATGAATTGTGATATGTACAGCAGCTCGCTCTTCATGATTAAATATAACAGACAGTGCAGAAAGATCCACGAACAAACAGAATCGGATGTAAACGTCTAGCAGAGCAACTCAAGTGAAGAAACACATCATTTGGGGATGCCCAATGGTTAAAGACTTTGCCTGTTAATTCATCCAACAATTAAACCATAGGTGTAATTCTTAAATAGTTTGAATTAAACCTTGAAAGTCGGCACTTCAGTTACACATCAAATGCTTCAGTGACAATTGTCATGCTGTCGTTGTCCCAAAGATGGAGCACTGCATGTAAGCCTCTCATGTTTTCTGCAATAGTATATGTTGCAGTTTGAGGTCTGTCAGTCTTTGCTCACCACCAAATGTTACTAGGACATTTGGCTCAGATGCTTAGGTAGGTCATCTAAAAACAGGAAATCCGCTGGTTTGATTTCCTTGGGCAAAATTTTAATTGTTGTCAAATTGTTCTGAATGTTTGAATAAATGTGTGACTGTAGCTTGTACAGTGGAAGCACTGAGCCAGAGAGAATCAGGATGAGAAAAATGTTTATAGTTATAAACATCATGTATGTAAATGGGCCGCTTAGTCACTTGAAGGTCAGTCTTCAGAGAAAAGGTATTTTAGGAACTCGTTGCTAACTGGTCTGATTCTGCCTTCAGTCATGGTGAAAACACTGAAACGTTGACTTTATAACTTAAATACAGAGAAGATGTACTGAATGATGAGGACACATTTATAATATCAGTGACATGCACTTAATGTCTCAGATTTATTTGAGATGTACAAGTTTTGTGCAGTTGATACGACAAACACGCACATAGCAAACCTTCGCCTGTCACAGGCGTACTTTCCACTTCCTGTCACTGACCTACTATACAGCGACCCCTGAACACCACACTTTCCATTCAGCATCCTAATCGTAAGCTGTAATCATTACGAAACCTGCGTGTTCAGTGTCGCATTTTTAACCCTCACTGCTGCTGATCGTGTTTTAGTCCGATCAAACTCTGCCTGATACCATTATCAGTGTTTAACCCTGTGATGTTGGGTGTATCCTATTTGATGTCTGCATGATCAGAGTGATTTTTCCCCCTGAAATACCGAAATAAATTGCACAATACATTTTTAAGCAAGAAATTACACAAAAATCCTAAATAAAGCAAAGATGCCAAAAATGTAAACACTATGCAAATTCATCATTTATTTTATTTTTTTATTTGTCAGAAGGTTAAATAAACACATAAACATATTATTATTTTGTGATCTGGGCTTTATGGGACTAACACCCCATCAATTTCTCCATCACTGAAATTTATTTTATTTAAGATGTAGTTTATAGAAAAATACATACATATTTACAACCATATATGGGTTTTTGCAATCATGCAAAAATGTAAAATGAAAAAATGCTATATACAGGACAAAAAGTACACAAGAAAACTTTGGAGCCGACACTCATTTACTTTCTTTGGGATCCACATGCTCGAAGTAGAAGGATTCATACAGAGGCACTTGACGCTGAAAGAGACATGACATAAAGAAGAAGCTCATCAGTCAGACATCACAAACTGAGGTGCTCCACAGGTCAGTGTTTCCTAAAATGCACAACCTAAAACTCAGTAAGTGAGTTTTAAAACTCACTCAGTAAGTGAGTTTTAGGTTGTGATTAACACACAGTTAGGTAAAAACATTATGCCAGTTATATTTTTATGATGTCTCAATATTGAAGTCACCATGAATAACTCAGTAAAACTGGATCAACATGTATTCAGACTGCTCAAAAATGATTTTCAGTACTTTTCGCTAACGTCGACCTAAACTAACTAAAACATCACCGTGAAATGCACCCCGTTCTCACCCACTGAGACGAGCCTCTGGAGGAGTTTGTGCTGTCTTTGTCCGCCTCTGCCATCTCGGAGTCTACGTGGGGAACCTCGTAGATGACTCTGGCTGCTAGTGCTGAAAACACAGACACGTCCACAGAGAAATGATTACTAGGATGGAAATTGCATTTTCTTTTTAAAATTATGACCTAATTGGGAGCCGCATTTAATCCTTTCGGTCTCTGTTACTGTTACTGTAATGTTACAAACATGTTACAATAGTTCATCCCTCCTTATATTTTTATTTTATTTTAACAAACTTATCTCTAGTCAGTGTTTAAACTGTGGCATCCTGTTATTATGGGATTAAATGGACTTTATGATAATTCACATTCACTTTTCTACACAGTGTTTTATTCTGGACACTTTATCTGCCTCACATCTGCACCTGTGGAGACTCAAACCAAGAAACTTCCTGCTGTGAGAAGACAGTGCCAACCACAGTGTTTTTTTTTTTCCATAACTGCATCAATGAATCACCTCCAGGAGGATATGAACCAACTGTTTCAGCTATTCTCGTCGTGTGCCAGTCTCAGCTCATTGACCATCCACTCTTCACTCACTTGCTTCCACTTTTTACTTAAATTGGACTTTAGATTTGCCAATATCTACATGTGCTTCTTCTTTAATCTGATGCTAGCTGTCAGTTTAAAAACTAAATCATTTAGAACTCTTGCTGCCGTCTCTTTCATAGCCCCATTGTATTAAAACATTGTCCTTGGTACACAACGCTATTACATTTTTCTGTCCTGTTTCTTATTGAAACAAAGTTATGTTGTTGTTAATGTTGTTGTGGATCTACACTATATCAATAAAACTGAATTAAATTGAAATAAATGTAACTGAATACATCTGAAATCCCACATTTTCGAAGTAGATGATCAATCAACAGGAAATCTGCTGGTTTGATTCTGTTGGGCAAGAGGTTGAACTCCAAATTGTTCCTAGTGAATCATGTATTAATAAATGTATGAATGCAGCTTGTAGTGTAGAAGAACTTTGAGTTTTCACAGTAATACATATCATAAAAGCATATGTAAATATGCATGTTATGATAAAGTTGAAAGGTCTTTACTTATGAAAAAGAAAAAATCTTGACATGACTGTTGAAAATTGTTTGAATCTCCACAGGTGCAGATTCTGGGTGTTATCACAACCAGACCTCCTGTTAGAAGCTCTTTTACCTTTCAATCAGTGAAAAACTGCTTTCAGGTTTCCAAATTGTTTAGAATTACAGATTATTCCTAACAAATGTATCTAAACTATGCAGACTTTATGCTGTTCTAATCCACATTATTGTAGATGCCCAAAGTGTTAATGTTTAGGAGCTCCACAGCAGTAGTGCTGTGTTTAGAATTGTTTGCTTCAAAAATTCAATTAATATGGGTTTTAGAATTCATTTTACACACACACACACACACACACACACATACATTTTTTAATATATTTTCTTTTAACTCTTATTGTCTATGAATTCTAAGAGGTTTTTTAAAATTTACATTGTTTAACTGTATTTTAGATGCAAAGAGATTCTATGGGAGCTTCAGCTATGTGGTGCTTTCTTTAAAAAATAGGGTTACAAAAACTGACAACTAATTTTGAACTGATAGTTAAAATATTTTTCTAAATTATTAGAAAAAAGTAGATGTTTACTTTCTTTATATTGACTGTTTAAGGTGACCTGGATAAATCTCATTGTGTTCCAATCGGTTTCTTACAACAACATTCAAATATACTTCGCCTTTGTTTTCGTCTACAAATATATATGACAGACCTCGCTGCTCTGTAAGACATTATACGATGTTGTTTATACAGAGGGTCCTGTAGGAGAACGTTCTGAAAAATAGAATTGCCATTTTCATTTTGAGCTACATGCAAGCGCTTCACTCTTTCTATTGTTTTTTTTACATATTCCTCTACACTGTATATATCTCTTCTGTTTGCTATTTATTGCTGATGTCTTCTATACTCCCGCACAGTTGGCATGAAGCGCCCATAATAATTCTAGTCTGTGAAGATGCCATATTTAACTTGGTCACCAGCTGATAAGCTTAGATTCAGTTAGTTTCTTCATTTTGACTTAGTTTATATTATTTGGAAATATTTTGATTCATTTGTGTCAGGGTCATCTTTGCTGTATTTAATATAATGAGTAGGATATGTGTCGGGAGTGACAGATATTACAAAACAAGCAGCACTTTTTGCAGGCATTTGACTCTCAGTCATGCAGATACCAACAACTCCCAGTAAACGTGCAACAAAGTCTCAACACAGTCAACACAGGCTGTTCTGACAAATTTGACCAAACTGTCAAAGACTGAAGCTAAAAACATATTTTAGTTTCTTCTTTTTTTTATTTTAGTTTTTTAACTTACTAGTTTGTGAGTGTACACTATAGTTTCAGTTAGTACTTTTTTAAAGTCTAGTTTTATTTTATTTCAGTTAACAGACGTGTTTGTTCACACCTGGTTTTAGTTTAATCTTAAGTAGACAAAAAAATAAAAATAAAAATCTTAAGTACGATATTCTTGTGGCTCAGTTACTATTTCTTCTTTCATCAGTTTTACCACACCACTTAAACTTTGCTGCCATGCAAACTGACAGTTGTGCAAATGAGTTTGTATTAGTGAGGAAAGTGTCAGCCTTCACATCAGACGTCCTAAAATCAAGGCTTTTTGATGCAGGTTGTTTGGCACTTGTCTTTTTCAGGAAGAGTTTTGCATGATCCTGAAACTCAGACTTCCCACGTCTATGTGAAAATTGCAGTCTGCAGAAATTACTAAATGAATGCTGCTACAGAAAATCCCACAGTTCAAAAAATTCCTCATGTATTTCCTGCTGCAACTTTTTATTACATATATGGAAATATTGGCTCATTGTTTGAATTGGCTCCTTTATAGCCCAATAATAGTGTAAAGAAACGGTGATTGAGGTATATCACTGAGAACTATTTCATCATAAAACAACTAGCATTTGTAATCAAGTGATTGTTTTGTTTATTGTTTAAAATAAACCTGTGTAACTGTGTGTGATACCTGTGTCATGTCAAGGATTTAAATATACACACACAATACATATATTTATAGATAAACCAAAACAGAAGTAAGAAAGAAATGTTTGTGTATTGTAATTTATTTCAGTCCACCACTTACAACTGTCTCAGATCGATCAATAATAATTTAAAGTTTGTACCTTGTTTTCTTCGCAGAGTGCAGTAACAGACGAGGGTGGTGAGGAGCAAAGGAATCACTACAGCCAGGGAAATGATCACTTTGATTTGTGACCTCTTGGAAACTGCAGAATCAGTAAAATTTGTAATAATAATATAATAATAATCACATCCATCTATCTAATGCACCAGTTAATCCTAACTGGTACTATCAGGGTAAAATTGTTTAACAAAAAAGAGGGATAAAAAATGCATTAATTGTCTATTAAGACCACCAAAACCAGCTAAAATGACAGTGACAGTAGTTATTTTTAGTCAACAGTTCATATTGTTTAAATATCTACTACACTTGTAAAAAGAGATTTTAATATGTCACCATACTGAACCTTGTGCATTGGATATTTATTCACTTACCGTATTCTTCTGTGTTGCTGATGCTAGTATTGTTGCCTGTCTTGACTGTGATAACTGTCCCTTTTCCTTTAACCTCAGTTAAAGATGGTATCTCCACAATCACCTTGCAGATGTATGTTCCTGAATCCTCTGTTTTTATATTTGAGAAATGCAAATATGAACATTTCTTTTCAGACCCTTGAGACTGAATCAAGTTGGTCCAGTTGCCTTTTGTAATTTCTGTTTGATTTTTTAGCCATTTCACTCTCACTCTTTCAAACGTCCCTGTCCAGCAGCACGTGATGTTTGCTGTCTCTCCTTCCGCGACAGAAACTTTAGAAATCTGTGTCACAACTAATGTGCCTGATGAAACACCTGTAAGAGGCAGAGTGGAACATAATATTGTAAGTCATTACAAGACACACATATTTCTAAAGCTAAATCTAAAAGTATCAGGTTTTGGTACAAAATACAGCATGCAGACATGTTTCTAAGGAGCTTGAAAAGAAATCCAACTAAACTTTTTTAAGTTTCTTGAAGATGTTTCACCTCTCATCAGAGAAGCTTCTTCAGTTCTAAGAACTCTCTCTGATGACTTCAAGAAACTTAAAGTAGTTCAGTTGCTTTTCTTTCCATGTCCTTAGATTACCATGGCGTGTCTGACTGAGAACCTACACAGACACAGACATACTTTTAAATACATTATAGTGATTTTTGTCATAAAAAAAAACAGGTAGTGATTGCACATCAGAAATAAAGACGTCATGACAATACTTTTATGTTGTCTTTTACATCTAGCATTTCAAAAACTGTAAATCATTATAACCTCCTCATTCAAAATCTAAGTTAGTCTCACTTCTTAGAACCTAGAACTCTGAACACTGACATAATGAGGGGAAATTATTATACCAGACATTTATTTATCGTTTGTTAATAAAATTATGCATTATTTATCACAAACTAATTTAGGAAAACTCAACTTTTCATTTTAAGATGAATGGAATGAAAATAAAATAATTTACTAAGTTGTGTTTCTACTTACTCCAGGATGAGAGGGTACAGAGAGAGGCGAAAAGCAGACTACTTAGCAAGATCTTCATCTTGCCACACTGATTCATTACTGAACAGTTACAATCGCTTCATCTGTCACAGCTTCTCTAAGTCCCACCCACCACACACACACACACACACACACACACACACACACACACACACACACACACACACACACACACTGTGCACCATGTTTTCTTCAAAGATCTTCTGTTTTCTAGAGAAGTGTGAAAACCCACAAATGCTGCTGCTTCCTCCTTCAGACAGACGACAGCTACAGACGAACTATAGAAGCTGTGACTAAGACTCAGACTTTCTCTTCCAATGATTGATTGAGGCGACTGAAAAGGACACTTTTTTTATCCTCATGCAGAGATGCTGAAGGACAGACGATGTAAAAAACTGTATTTCTGTTCAAGAATTCTCATTAAAAAATTTTGAAAGTCAATCTTTGCAATTTTACACACATGCATAGATGCAAAGTTTACATGTTAATATGAATTTATTTTAATATTTTATTTACATCTTTTTTAACTGCACTGTTTTTTGGGTGTTTAGGTTGCAAGGTTATTGCAGTGGTATAGCTTTTGTTCTGTTATTATTATTATTTTGTTGAAAACATCCGGGAGGAAGTTGATGTAGGTCACCTGATAAGGTGAAATGAGAGTACGTAAATGACGCAAATTGTCACTCAGTGAAGTCCTCAGAGTCTGAAGCTACTTTTTGCTGCTACTGTGTTTCCCAAGGGGTTAAAGCAGTAGACAGATCCACATTTTGATTTGGCACAGATTTTACACCTGATGCTCTTCCTTCCTGGCTTGGGACTTGCACTAGCATGCGACCCCTCAAGGTTGGGTTTGTACCTGTTCTCAGATTCAAACCAGGATTCTTTCATGTGTAAAGCGAATATGTTAAACACTGCTGTGTGTTAGCCACTAGAAGTCCCCAGAGTTTAAAATGTCAGATGCGACACTGAGACACAGAATGAGAACAGGATGAAATGACAGCACTGCTGCAGGCACACACATCAGAAGTGTTGGTCACTATTGTAACCCATGGTAACTGAAAGAAGTTTAAGATAAACAAGAGTCGTAAAATATAAATACTAGAGATTTCTTTTAGCCAATAAAACCCCATCACAGTCTCATTCTGAGGGTGTCACATATTTTCAAACAGTGCGGCTTACATAAGCACAAGGTGTCTTTTAGCATCTATGTTTAAACCTAACTGTGATAGTGGTTTGTTGTTTTGCCTGCAGGAGGAAAGGTGGAGCAGATTGTGGTGCTGGGTGGAGCTGATTGGCACAGTTGCTGCATATGTGCCATACAGTTGCATGTTGGGAGCTGAGCCAGACCGCAAAGCAGCCAGTCACACTAGCTTTCACAGCCTGGGCCAGTCCAAGCAGAGAAAAACCTGAGTTGTTATTTAGAGTGTGCTGTGAATTCTCCTGATTGGCTCTGTTAAAGTGAAGCCACAAACAACACACTACATGCTTTACATGCTGAGTAGTTTTCAGTGCCAAAACCTCATCAGTGAGCAACAGGATAGGAATGAATAAGAAAGTGAAAAACATAATAGTCACAAAAGACTTTATTGTAACACTGCAGTGACAACATAGAACAATGTAAATACATGTATTTTACTAACCTATCTTTGATATTATATCAAAGTTATAATGCTATTTAAAGTGTTATCAATTGTATCAGTTTTGGAATGTAGAGTGACAAGTGCAATGTTATTTTGTAACATTGTAACACCCAGATCTTCTGTGACTTGTCAGTCACAAGTCAGTTATCACTAGGGAATGGTAAGTGGACTGATTCTTATATAGGACTTTACTCCACCTCAGGAGCACTCAAAGTGCTAGTGAGTCAGTAATATTTTGAGGTTATTTAATAGAAAAATGAATATTGTGCTCATAAATAAAAATGGTCTTCTGTGGAGTTACATTTTCCAAGAATTTGATGCATTCTCATAGACTTATAAGAAAACAGAACTCAGTTCACTTCAATGTGTAATCTACTCACATCTAGTGGTGAGACTTTACACACTGTACCTTTAAGCATGGGTACCAAGTAAATACCAGTTCACTATCACCTATACTTTCAACTTATGTAATGAAAACCCACTTAAAATTATCATAATCTAAATCCGTCTTTTATACGGTCTGTGTTTTGTAGGATATGCTGTTAAGAGCTACTAACATAGCTGTACTCTGTGTGAATTTGAAAGTAAGTACAGCACTGAATTAAGCTAAATGCTGTCATGCTGGCATTTAGTAGATAGAGTTCATCTGATCACTCTAAATTACAGGGTTGCCATGCTAACAATCCAACTTCCTGGAAACTTCTTCTGTAGTTATCAGCAGCAAAAGTAGCAGCCACCATCGCTATTCCTCTTGTAACTCAAGCTGAGCAACTTAAAGCTATAAGATTTCAATTGATAGCCTTTAGCATTTAGATTCATTGTTTGGTGGACCAGTAGTTCTCAACCTGTGAGTCATGAGGTAAGCAAGGCATTTTGACAGCCAGTGTGTTTCAGGCTGATGAAACTGCATTTGAAATACTTCAGTACTACCATGACCTGGATGACTGAAAAGTTGCACAAACAACGACACAGAAAACAAAGAACAAAAACCAAACAACATTGTACAGTACTGTGCAAAGCACTCGAGCCATGGCTCAGTCTTAGCTACAGTTCAAAGTTTTTCTTCTTTCCTTTTAATTTCATTTAATTTCTTTCAGTCCAGTACTCATACCTGGCCATTTTCAGGTGAATGTTGTTTGTTTTTTTATTTGTTTTGTTTAGCTTTTATTTTGTTGAGCCACTTAATACTGACCTTTGAATCCCTTGAACACCTCACACAAAGTGTTATGTCTACACATAACAGACAACTTTGCAAAGAACAAATCATTACGATATATAATCATTCTAAATGCAGAAAAGTACCAACAGATTTCGATCCATCATGCAGTACCATCTGGAATGTGTCTGACAACAGTTTCATTTTTCAGGATTACAATGATACCAAACACACTGCAAACACAGTAAAATAGTACCTGGATAGAAAAACATATACTGGAGGTCACAGATTCTCTAATTGTGTATTTTGATGAATATTTGAAAATGAGGGGTGGCCAAAGACTTTAACACTATATGCAATATGTTAAATTATTAACAGGAAGTTTAATTTTAGACAGTAAGTACATTCACTCTTACTGTGTACTTACTGTGTTGCTCCTTTTTCTAAAACTTGACAGAACATGCTGTTTTAGGAATTTGTGTTTCTACCGATTAGACTTTTCAAATAACTTCATCACACTGGACATACAGAGGTAAAATTGTTCAATATTTTACAAAGAAATACAGAAAAATAAGTTGTAAAATTGAGCCTTAACACTACTACAGCTAAATAGTACCTGACAGAACTACCAGTCGTTATAAATGATTTATAAAATTCTGAAACAAGTAGAGAAAAGAAAATGCACGAGGGTTTTTTTTACTTACCCCAAGAGAGGACGCATATACAGGAAAACAGCAGACCACTTAATAAAAGCTTCATTCCTTCACACTGAACCAACACTAACAACTGACAACTAAGTCTGTGGTCAAATTATTCACACCAAACATTGGCACCCAAAGTCTTTCTCAGTTTTTGCAGAGTTCAAAGCTGCAGCTTTTCTTCCTTCTCTTCGCTGGATTCTTCATAACAGCATTTAAAATCATACTTCTTTTGAGCAAATAGTTAAAGGACAGACATTTAGTGCTACAGATGGAAGGCTAAAGAAAATAAATAAATAGTTTTTGTATTTACACTTTGAGATTGACAGACCACGTGACTTTCGCGCATTGCATGCCGGGAACCCGTGGCAAAACAATCAAAGTACCGCATCAAGTGCAAGCATTTGCAGCACCGCAAAACGTTTATTCTCCGGTTACAATACCTTCTTGGTTTTTCTTTGCTCCCCAAAAAAGGAATGTACAAAACGAAGGAGAACAATGCCGGACCGTACAAAGACAGACTCGACGAAAAGGCAAAGAAAAGATACGAGGGAAAAAATCAAAGGAGTGAAAGGGTCAGACCCTTACGAGCACACAGAGTGGACAAAAGACGTCAGCGTGCTGCCCAACTTTCACCACGCTCAGATTTATAATTATACGGTTCTTGGAGTGAGTGCATACACTCATGAAGTTTTTAGTAACTTCAGGTCACTGCAACAAGCCCAGGTACAGTTTACCGACGGATGGGTACAGGACCTTGAAATGCACCGTGTAGAACGAAAGACCATCGTACGAACAAAGGTAAGTTTACCAGTCTCACAAATCGTCTTCATAAATACACATTCGTTAACCGTTTATTAATAGGACCTTTGAGCTCAACGGTAATTAATTAGTAGTGGAAATAATTTCTAGTACGCATTACAGAAATGTAGCAGTGACAATAATATTGTATGCTGTAATCGTACTGGGCAATTAGTGATACAAAAAAACTGTTTTATCCTGTGAATAAAAGTATATGTTTTTGTCAATGTACCGTGGTAATAACAGAAGCGAAACACAATATTGTGTCAGGACAATTCACTATTTATGCACAATAAACAAAGGAGCATAGCGCGACAATTTCTGTTCAGCGCCAGACTTGCTTGTAACCTATATCACCAATTATGTTATGAAAAATGACGTTTTAACTACTACAATGTTCTGGGACGTTATATTTGGTATATCCAGGCCATCCGTTGCCTCTTTGTTACTTCGGAAACATGGCTTAAACAATTCCTCTTCCACGACGTAATCCAATAAAAACCGATCTCTTTACCCGTCGGCTTCCCGTGGCTGTCATGCGACCGGCTATTGCAGTTAATAATACAACAGCTTCTTTCCATTTTTTGTGTTTCTTTTTATCGCTGTGTAACTGAGTTCAATTGAAAGCCTGCGTGCGCTAGTACGCAGGCTTTCAATTTTCACATTTTCAATCTCTATTAGAGATTGAAAATGTGAAAACTAGCTTCTTTTCAGCCTTATGTGGCTTTTTGTTCCTTACATAGGTGGAGGAAAGCTATGCTGAGATCAAGGATAGGTAGAGTCTTAGGACTGAAATGAACATGTTTACCTGGGAAATTCATCTGATGAGGTAAACACAAGTTATACACTACCAGGTAACAAGAACTGCTTGTTGTTAGATGAAAACACGATTACAAGGCACTGCTACATTGTAACAACTGCTAGCCCCAATGCTCCAATCGGCTGGACAGCTTACAGACTCAAGTAATCAGTTCTCATACTTGCTGGTGAAGCAACTCTGTGCTTCATTTTTTTAGCAGACTTGGCTAATGTGATCTGCAAAGTAAAATAAAAAAGTGGCAATAAGCATGGATGAGACTGTTATAGCTGTACAGGCTGTAGCAGCTCTTAAATGCTGTAGTTTCTTCAGGTGCTAAAGAAGACTTCTTTGAGATCAGGTCTATAAGTTAGTACAGATACATTAATCCTAAAACTGTAAACAGGATCAGGTCCTCAGCCTAGATTTTTATGGGTTTTTGCTCATTTCAAGTGGAGCTTTTCGGACTTTAACTCCTAGCAAGCTAATCATATCATAATATCATACAGTCCATTAGGGGACTATATCAACAGGAAGTATGGCAGGACATTTTGTTACCTACCTCAAACAACAAGCTTATCTGTATTACCATCTTTATAATTCTGGTGTCGGCCATTTCCTTTGTCTTATTTAGCTAGTTCACACTCACTCTGTCAGACTTCTCTCTCCAGTAGAACAGACACATTTGGAGTATGGGTCACAACAAATGTGCCCCTGAATATGTGCAAGAAAACACAAACGTTTTATTTAAATAATTTTTTTAGTAGCTTAATGGCAGAATTACCTGACGTTTAATAGAACATGAAAACAAAGAATAGGAAAAAATCTGAAAGCAAAGAGTTGTTTTACTTACTCCAAGATGTGAGGGCACAGGAGAACCTTCATCCTTTCACACTGAATCAACAGTGACAGCTGTCACATACCACTACTCAGACACAATACTTCCACACAGATACCATCTACCCACTTTAATTCCCATTTGTTGTGGGATTATTCACAACCACAAATTCTTTTCAATCTATTTACATGTGCAGTCACTTTTTGTTGTGCCAACATTTGTTTTGAATGAATGGAGAAGAATAAAACGATACATACTCTTAACTGATCAGTAACAAAGGAATACAGATCTTCTGTTGGTAATTAAATTTCATTATCAGACACTTTTATCTAACTTTTCATCCATTTGCTGCTTCTACTGCTCTTCCATCTCTTTCTTCCTCTTCCTCGTCTTGCTCTTGTTTTTGACTTGAAGTAGGTTTATTTCCAGAAGAAGCTGAAATATGACAATCGACCGGTCATTATTCAGTATAATGCAGTAAAACTGCTTGGCTGTCACTGGAGCTTTGTGTTGTATTGTACCTTGTGAGTTCTGCTGAGCTCTGGTCCCTACATAGTAGAGCCAGAAGAAGGTTGTGATCAAGGCGAGGACGGGCAGAGTCCTCATGAGATTAGTGAATACTTCTTCCTTGGGAGCTTCTGAAATTCATCGACAGAGGCATCTGATCAGGTGCACACAGGTTATACACAGTCCATGGGCTGGAGTGATAACTGCTGACCTCAATGCTCCATGCCAGCGTTTTGAGTTTTGTGGGTTTTTGACTTGTTGTTGTAGGTTTTCCACACACTTTTGAGTTTGTTAACCACATTTGTAGTTTTGTTCCTTGGTTGTGGGTTCCCTTTTGTGATCCCTGTCTCTCTGGTTGTGTCCACATGTCTGTTTGGTTTGTCTGTGTTCTGCCTCCCTAGCTGTCTGCTGTCTGTGTTATTTCCTGTTTTATGTTGGTAGTCACTTGTCTTGTTTGCATCGTGTTCTGTTTCACTTCCCCTTGAGTCATTTAGTGTGTTTAGTTCAGTTGTGTTCCCATGTGTCCACTTCCTCTCATCATCTGCCTGTGTATTTTTTGTCTCCCTTTATCCTTTGTCAGACCGCTAGTGACCATCCTCTAATGTCCCCTCTTCCTAAAGTTCTAGTATTGTCTCCCATTATAGGTTTCGGTTAGAGCAGGGGTATCAAACGCATTTTACACAACAGGACATATGGATAAGATAAAATAACCTAGTCCCACACATGGGAATTTCTTTTTTGTTTCAGCAGAATTAAGTCGGCCAGACTAGTGAAACTCTCCTTCCTGTCAGTGTAAAGATGTTACATATTAAACAGTTTTTCTACATACTGAAGAAAAAGCTGCTGTTAGAAAAAAAAAGAAAGCAGAAAGTTGACTGTAGTTGTAAAACAAACAAAAAACAAAACAAAACAGAAATGTCTATAGTAGAAAGTGAAAAAGAGAAACTATCAATCACTGAGCAGAACCCAGCAGCTCTATGCTGAGGAAGCCAGATACATTTGCTTATTTTGTGCAGAATATTCCTACAACGTCTCTTTATATTGACCAGCAGCTGCCCACATTAAACTGTGACTACCACCAGGTAATGTGGGTATGTTTCCTAAATCAGCAGCAGGTGTTAAACAGCTGACAGGTGAACGGGATGTATGCAGGTAACAACAATGAAATTATTGTCTGAGGATAATATTGATACGTGTATCTATTTGCATGAGCTGGAGATGAAAACCTTTGTCAAGGTCTTTAATCTTGTCAAACTCCATGAGACACTGACAGACAGAGAAGACTGTTCAGTGAAAATCCAATATCTGCAGCACGGAGAATGGACTGTGTAAACAGATCTAACCAGCTAAGATGAAAACCAGTTAATCTGGAACACCGGCTCACGTCTCTTTGTGTCTTAGGAATGTCTGCTGCCCTTCCTTCTGTCACATAATGGTGTGATCTATGTCTTTGCATGTGATTGGCCGCATGGTGCGCCCATTAAAATAAAGTCCAACCCCCGCCTGCACGGATTCTCAGACATGTTAAATTATCTCCCGGACCCGATGTGGCTTGCAGGTCATACATTTGACACCCCTGGGCTAGAGTTTCAGTTCTGTTTTATATGTTTTTGTATTTACTTGCCGGCCAAATAACCGGCTCACCTTTTGTTCACTATATCCACTCCTGTGCATTTTGGGTCTTCACCACTCACCTCTTAACATCTTGACAAAATATCAACTTAATTTTTGCTATCCTGGTTCCACAGTGGCTTGACTCCTGTGCCATTTTAAAAATGTACACACTCACATATTTGCATTATGAACCACCATCGTCCTAGTGCAGATGTATAACACTGCCGTTGATTTGTTAGTATACATTCATATATTTTTAGTGAAGCGTTACTAATAACATTCGAGACACAATCAGTATTTTTTTTTTTTTTTTTTTTAAATGATGTTTGCTCATTTCAAATACAGCTCATAAGACCTGATCATGTCTCGGTAAACCTATATTAGACAACCCAGTGGCTTACATAAACATGTATGTCAGCATTCTGGTGATTTGTCACCTACCTCGAGCAATATGCTGATCTGTGTTGTCATCTTTCTTCACGTTATCTTTCTTTTTTTTCGCTTTAACCGTGATAACCGTCCCATTTCCTTTAGCCTCAGTTAAAGATGGTATCTCCACAGTCACCTTGCAGATATATGTCCCTGAATCCTCTGTTCTGATATCTGAGAAATTCAAAGATGAACATTTCTTTTCTTCCTTTTTCAGAGAGCCTTGAGATTGATTCAAGTTGGTCTCTCTCTTAATTACTGTTTGATTTTTCAGCCAGTTCATTCCAATTCTTTCAAACTTCCCTGTCCAGCAGCAGGTGATGCTGACTGTCTCTCCCTCCATTATAGAAGCATCAGGACTCTGGGTCACGACTAATGTGCCTGATGAAACACCTGTAAGAGACAAAGTGGAACACAATATTGTAAGTCATTACAAGACCATGCGTATTGCATGATTTCTAAAGCTAAAGCTAAAAGCTAAAAAAGCTAAAAAAAAAAAAAAATACAGTATGTTTCTAAATACATTATAGTATTTTTTTAAATAAATAAATAAATAACAATAAAAAGTAGTGATTGCACATTGGAAACAAAGATGTCATCACAATAACTTTTAGGTTGTCTTTTACAATTATCACTTCAAAAATCACCTACCTCGAGCAATATGCTGATCTGTGTTGTCATCTTTCTTCACTTCTGGCATAATTGTGATGACTCTACCATTTCCTTTATCTTTCTTTATTTCCGCTTTAACCGTGATGAATGTCCCGTTTCTTCCCATCTTCTTGACTGTTATGACGGTCCCATTTCCTTTAGCCTCAAATAAAGATGGTATCTCCACAGTCACCTTGCACATGTAAGTCCCTGAATCCTCTATTTGGATTTTTAAGAAATTCAAAGATGAACATTTCTTTTCTTCCTTTTTCAGAGACCCTTGAGATTGATTCAAGTTGGTCTCTGCCTTAATTACTGTTTGATTTTTCAGCCAGTTCACTCCAATTCTTTCAAACTTCCCTGGCCAGCAGCAGGTGATGCTGACTGTCTCTCCCTCCATGACAGAAACATCAGGACTCTGGGTCACAATAAATGTGCCTGATGAAACATCTGTAAGACACAGAGTGGAACATTAAGTAAAAAAAACCCAATATAAAGCAGTGATTGCACATTGGAAATAAAGATGTCATGACAGTAACTTTTGTCAAGATCAGCAGATGAAAACTGTGTGGAGTTGAGAACAGAGGATCTAAATCCAGATAAAACAAAGCATGGACAAAGCATAACAAACTTAATATTAACTGAAAGTGAGTTGTTTATTATGGCTGATGGAGAAATACACAGCAATGCACAAGGCGAACCGAGATGAGAATAAACAATAACCTAAACTGGGAAAACTAAAAGTAAACATGAAAAACCCTAAACATGAAATTTGGCGCGGATACATAGATACCTGGAACATGGAGACATGGCGCAAAAGACACCAGACGACTTGACAATGACAGAGGAAGACAGAAAACTTAAATACACAGAAGGGTAATGAGGGAAGTGGAAATACCTGGCGAACACAGCTGACACAAATGAGCATGATCACACAGGGGAAGCAAAACTAAACACACTGAACATGGAACACCAGACTGTGAAAATAAAATAGGAAACAAAATGAGACGTAGACATGACATGACCGATGCATCCATCGGAGTGTGAATGCGAGTGAATGTTAGATAGAAGCACTAAAAACAACTAAAAACTTGTGTGAATGGGTATGATTGGGTGAATGCACGAGTTGTATAAAGCGCTTTGAGTGCTCAGTGAGAGTAGAAAAGCGCTATATAAGAACCAGTCCATTTACCATTTACTATTTACAACACGAGCTTGACAATATGACATGGAAAATGCAGACATGAAACACATAACAGACTGGGGAGACAGAATGATAAACAAGGAGAGGAACACGGAAACAGATAAGGGCAATGAGGCACAGGCATAACTAAAAACCATACATAGAGGACAATAGATCTACCCAGGAAACAGGAAACGACACAAAACAACGGAGCATGGATGAAACTAAACAAAACCTAACAAAGACATACTTATAATAACACTAGAACTTAGCATTACTGTAATACATCATAAGAAACATACAAAATAAACTCAAAATGCGGGGTCTGTCTATTGTTTCAAAAACCTTAAATCAATATAACCTCTTTATTCAAAGTCTAAGTCAGAAATCTATTCGCTCTCCTTTTAACTGTTGTTTGATGTCCATAAGTTGTTTAATGTGGTTCACTATATGTTCAGTCACTTCCTTCATGTGAATTCAGCTAAACTTCACTCAGTTTCCTGTTCAGATGTAGCCATGGACTGTAAATTTGTCATAAAATGAAAACGATTGGCTAAAAGACGCATAAAAGCACTTACATTCAACTCTATATTTATATTTCACTCTTTTCAAGTTTTATGTTTAAGCAGGTTTTCTACAGCTTATACATCTTGTCCAGCTCCTGCGTATTATAAGTAGGATGATTAAAGTCAACAATGAATTGAATGCTAAAAAATAATTCCTTATAATCAGAATACTTTTAGAAACTTTAAATTTCAAGTTGTGTGAGAATTCCATGAAAGCTTATTATCCTTTAGATTTTGATTATGCCCAAAATCAAAAATTTGTTTTCTCAAATTTTGCATCTTTAGAAGCACACATAATCCTACGTTAATAATGATGTTTTTACTTACGCCAAGGTGAGAGGACAAGGAGGGACAAAAGTAGCAGACTGCTTTGCAGAAGACTCATCCTCATACAATTCACCGTTGAAAACTGATACTTGTGACAGCTTCCCTTGAGAGTAAAAGACATCACCTTTGTTCCCCACCCCCACTACCTCAAGATTAATTATTTTTTTTAAATAGTTATGTCATTTCCTTTACTCAATCAAATTAATATTTTGTTATGCAAAATTCAGTACATTAGAAAATATTGTTAGTGTTGTCAAAACTCAAACACATGAAAAGAAAAGATTCCCCGGCGCATTAGATTAAAAGACACAGGCTAGAAAATGTAATACAAAAGACAACACCATTAAAACTGTTCTTTGATTAGTATTAGTTAAAAACATCAGACAGCTATATGGCGCTGTATTCAGCGCTTAGGTAAGAATGTGTTCTTTATTATATTTAAAGTGTTCGTTCACTGTTAAATTGCAAACACATGTTGAAAACACTTTGCACCGAAATAACTACCAGACTGTTTCTGTTTTACTCTGCGCAGTTTTTCTCATATTTACGGTAAGTGGTAAGTTTATTTAAACTGTATAATCTTTCCATTAGTCTTTACGGTAGTCGATGTAGGTACACAGGAAACATATAGAACACAATGAATAACTGGGTACATTGTCCCATGTCACGCATCAGGTATTCAGAGTGTTTGGGAAAATAAAACTCTACGTGGAGACCTGATGGTGAAGAAAGTGTCACAATTATTTGGTACAATAAGTCTTTATGCAGAGAAGTGCAAATTTAAAACATAAAAAGAGCTTTTCGTACTGGATTTTTTTTTTTTTTATCTTAAATTTGTGTCTTTCCTATAGAGGCTGTGTTCCTAGGACAAAGCTAGCTGTCCTGTGGCTACATCCCTCAGCTGGTTCACGATCAATACAGAAGGTAAACTGAAACTTCCAGACTTGTTCCCATTGTATGTTACTTGTCTTTAATAAAATATTAAGGCACTATGTAGCATACTTCTGAATTTAATTAAATACATCCCTGTTGTGCCATTTTCTCATCCATTTATCAACTAGAAAAAAGAAAAAAAAGAAAGAAAGAAAAACCCAATCCAGTCCCTCAGAATCTCAAAAATGAGCAGCAAAGAATTTTTTAGCAGCAGTCATGGACAGAAGAACCCAGAGTGATGTTAAAACTGAGTGTATGCTGAGCTGAGTCTTGCTTCCAGAGCCTCATTTTCAGCACTTAACAGAAGTACTGATGAGTTGGCAGTCCAGTAGCCTTGTAGCCTTCAGTCCTACTCTCACATATAAATAAAGTAGAATCACTATGGTAATTGCTTTGAAGTCTCTTTGGGCTGGTTTTCTGCAACTGCTTTGTGTTGTCGGTTTATGTTTATCCTCATTGGGATAATATGTGTAGCCTCAGGCTTTACTATTAACTGGTAATTATGTGACACTACATTTCAGGTCATGTTATGGAGTAACGTGAAAGTAATGGATTGAGAAGTAACAAATTACTTTCTCTGGCGATTAGTTAAGTAAGGTACTGCATTATCTTTAAGAAAAGTAACAAGTGATGTGTAATACATTCCCTTAAAGTATTTGAAAGTAGAATGGGAGGCAGAGCCTTCAGCTTGCAAGCCCCTCTTCTGTGAATCAGCTTCCACTTTGGATTCAGGGAGACAGATACCCTCTCTATCAAGGCCAAGTGGCCAGTGTGCAAAGGCGTTACCCCAAAGCAGACTCAAAACACAGCTTTTAATTTTTAGACAAAACTTTATTTAACACAGGGATCACTTAGGTCAAGGAGTAGCAGAGAGAGAACGTCACAGGAGCAGGACCCACTGCAATAGCAGGAGAAGATGAGTTACTTCCAGAGCTCAGGTTGAAGATAAGTATGATTGCAAAAGGAGTGAAAGAAGGTTTGCTTATTTTTTAGCAGTGCGACACAAGGCCATAGAGAGGGGTGGTTCCCCTAGTGAGTGGCTGAGAGATGGAACTTGTAGAACGAGATATTTGACCTTTTCTTTCCATTTCCAGACCAAAGGTATGTTGCAGCAACCAGAAGGGCAGGCAGGTGAGATTTCAGACTTATTCCACGAAGACCTGAGCTAAGAGGAACAGTAGTTGGCAGGTAAGTTTCTGGCAAGCAGTGAGACAGGAAGGAGGACCAGCATCAGAGGAAATCTGGTTCTTAACAGAGGCGAGTTAATGTTGATCCAAAGATGCAAAAACTGGAAACACAGAGAGTGCAGTGTTACTGACCCTACTTCTGCTGGAGGTTTCTTCCTGTTTAAAAGAGTTTTTCCTTCCCACTGTCGCCAAAGCGCTTGCTCATAGGGGCTCACATGATTGTTGGGGTTTTCGTTGTTATCTTTGTAGTCTTGTAGGATTTACACCTGTAAGGCCAAGGTTTATGTTACTCTATGTTGTTGTGATTTGGTGCTATACAAATAAAACTGAATTGAATTGAATTAAATTGAATTGAAAATCCAAGTTTACATTACTGTAATATTGCATTGCATTTTGCAAAACTTTATACCAGACTAGGTATTTTTAGGGTAACGTGTTCTTACAAATGTGTTTCTAATCTATTTGAACAAATATTTTAGTACAACAGAAGATAAAGAATGAATTCCATAGCATAAAAGCATATTGCAGTAAAGTTCAAGATAGTCTGTATATGAGTCCCCTTGATATTGTAGCGCTATTGGGGAACTTTCATGAACATTAAATAACAACACATACTTCCTACTGTTAAGTGACAATAAATGGAAGTTGTTTATTCTCGTATTCGTAAAGACTCTTATTTAGAGAGTCTGTAGTTTACAGTCAACCAAACTGAAGTGGCCTGTCAGTGTGATGACAAACAGGAAGACCCTTAGCCACAAACCACTAAGTCTTCAGTCTTGTAACTGACATCATCCTGTCAGTTATAAGATCGCCTTGTAAGTTATATATAATCGCCCTGTGACTGTCCTCTTTGTTTGCAATGTTCAGCCTGCCAACTACTGTTTCTCTTGCCTCAGGTCTTCCTGGAATAACTTGAAACAAAATAGCAAACACGGCTCCTAATTCACATGCATAACCTATGTATCATTGAGAGAGATTGCATAGGAAAGTTGCTGTAACACCACTTTAGGTCTTAAAGCTGTCCTGTTCTCAGTCAGGTTTAGATCATTTAACAGATCCTCAGTGTGATTTCTGTGCTGCAGAGGTCATAGTTTTGACTTACGTACTTACACACCATTAACATTGCACATGCCATGCAACATACATGTTATACCCTTATATCCTTAATTCTTCCATCTTTATACATCGTATATAGTAATTCTGTATTTTGTCTTATAGTTGGCCTCCAGCTCACACTGGAACGGTTCGCAGCCTAGTGTGAAGTGATGGGAATGAGAATCAGCACCTCCAAATCTGAGGCCATGGTTCTCAGGGGGGAAAGGGTGGAGTGCCCACTCTGGGTGAGGGACAAGTTCCTGCCCCAAGTGGAGGAGTTTAAGTATCTCGGGGTCTTGTTCACGAGTCAGGGATTGACAGAAGGATTGGTGCTGCGGCTGCAGTGATGCGAACACTGCACCGGTCCGTCATGGTGAAGAAAGAGCTGAGTGTAAAAGCAAAGCTCTTAATTTACTGGTCGATCTACGTCCCTACGGTCACGAGCTGTGGTTAGTGACCGAAAGAATGAGATCGCGGATACAAGCGGCGGAAATGAGCTTCATCCGAAGGATGGCTGGCCAGAATACTTAGTGGGACTCTGAATAACTACAAATATTCTCATTTTGACTGTGAAAATACATTACACTAGGAATGAACAGATTATAGTACAAAAAAAGTTAAATTTGAAAAATGTGTAGAACAGGGTGTATTTTGCTGTTAGATCATCCATTATGGCATCATCCTTTTATGAAGGCAGTGAGACTTTTAGCTTTTCAGGAAGATCCCCCTCACCTCTACCCCCACCCTAGACTCTAGACCCATAGACATTGCTTTTGATGAGAAGTGGAAATGACTGTGGTGAATGGGAGGGGCAACAGTCGGATGTTGAAATGGTAGACATCCATGACATCACCAGAAGAAGGAAAAGGTTCAAATAACAGCAATGAAATGTTTGGCTCAAAGTCAGGTTTTTTTTTTAAATTTTGCTAAATCTGGTTGGTTTCACAGAGGAAGGACTGCTTTCAGTCAGCTGATATAAAGAGTTAAAACAAGAGCACAAATAGCCAGCACTCTTCCTGGTTGGACCTTTGCTAAGGTTCTTTTTAGAAGGTAACACCACCCCAGTTTTAATTAGAATTGAGTACTTAACTACACTATACTACACTATAATCAATGAAGGCCCAGAGAGTCCCATGATGTGAATAACTCAACTCACATCAACTTTGACAGTTGTGACAAGCTTTGTAGTAGAAAAATAGAAAAATTGAAGAAAAATCGTTTCTCTTTGTGAATCTGTTATCTTGACATGTATCTTCCCCTCTGACCATGTTACCCTACATGTCGCATTAATTTAATGTTTGAGTGTGCTGTGCTGAATGTGCTGATTGAACAGTCCGTGTTGGGGGTGTGTGGGGGGGAGGCAGCTCTCCTCTGGACTCTGTGATGGTAGATGCTCCGCAAAGAGAGCAGCAGAGTCCTGATCATCTTCTCTGCAGTTGTTATCACTCTCTGGAGGCATTTGCGGTCCATAGCAGTAGTGCTGCCGTACCATGCAGTTATGCAGCTGGTCAGTGTACTCTCCACAATGCAGCTGTAGAACCTGCTGAGGATCTTGGCCGACATACCAAATTTCCTCAGCCTCCTCAGCCTCCCGAATGTAGTTGTGCACACAGCAAACAGAACAGCACTGTCAAGTGACAACAGGTATACAGAAGAGCGTACTCGAAAGACACATTGAGACAAATTGAAGCTCATAGTAAAAGGTGTAAACATAATTTTGTCCCAAATAGACCTCCATAGACCAACGGTCTAGCAGAACGCAACAGCCAAATCAGGTGAAGGCCATCAACACCACAGAACTAAAGCCGTGCTGACACACAAGCAGATCTTATTCAGATTAACTTTGTCCCAGCTGAAGTGCAGTTCACAGTTCAAAAGGCACATCACATTTTGTCATATGCTCAGTTTACATAGAGAGTGGGCATATGAATATAATTTTGTCACAAATATAGTTCTCATAGCTGCAGTGAGAGACTGTCATGACATTTACACCTTCTTTTCCCCCTCTGGAAATATTTATTAGGCCTATTGGAGATGATTGTGTCTCTTTTAACATTTTTGTGAATGAGTCACAGCAGAGGGTAAATGTGAACACTTTCCATCTACCAGCTGCTCTTTCAACAGCAGTTTACAGCTGTTTTCAAATGGTCCTTTTATGGTAAGAAAAAGGATTCAACAGAGTGCTTTATACATTTCATTGTGCTTAATTCATTGAATTCAGGTAACTGTCATTTTCAGTGATTTGTAGCCTCTTTCTTTGGATTGTGTTTAGCATAGATACTGTGAAGAGAATTTACACCCTTCAGTTATTGTTTTAATATGTGGGCATTGGCTCTTTAACCACAGGATGTTTCAACACTGCCAAGGGCTAAAGTTGTTGCAACAAGGAAGAGAGTGTTCTGCTTGTCAGCTTAAAAGTGAAACAGTTTTGAGACATTAACTTTCAGTATACACAAGATAGTTCCACAAGCATGGGTTTATATTTTATATGGGTTTATAACTATTATATGAAGCTATTTTCTTTTCTAGTGTATCTACAGAACGCATCATATATTTTATTGCAATCAAGTACAAGTATTTCGGCAGACCTATTTTCAATATTTTGCAATTGTTGTCACTCTTGATTCTGTGCACAATGCATAAATATCTTCCTTTAAAACATGAGTGGATTTTGTGGGGGGTTTTCTAAGTTGTCAAGTTTTTCTGGAGTTTGAACATCCTCTCATAGTAAGAATTCCTGCAGCTTTTACTGCCATCTAGTGTAGCATGCCTTCACCTTCACTGCCGTATAGCAAATTATTACAATAACCAGAGTGTTAAGGTAATGTTGTGGCGTACTTAAGTTGCATTAAAAATGACACTTGAGGCAGTGTGTGGGATGGCTGTGGCTGTGATTAAGCTGTTTTTCAGTGACTATTATTATACCACGTGAAGTAACCACAGTGGCAAAAGATGGTTGTCAGAAATTTCAGAAGTATTACAATCAAGGAGGACTTTAAGATGAAAAACCAATATGAAGTCTGCTTTCATCCAAATGTTCCCTCAATTAGTGTTTTGATGACTGTCGAACATGTCAATGAGTTTTCCATTAATTTGTCCTAATAGGGTGAGATGAGGGATTAGCACAGCATGAGTATCGATACTTTTGTTAGTGTTCTGAAAGACTCAGTACTGCACTGCCTAACATCAGGCCTTTTATCCCCATTGATCTTAACATACCAGCCAGCAGATTTACTGATGACTTACTCCCATTTGCACATCATGCAGCCCTGAATGACAGTAAACCACAATGGTGCTTCGATTCTTTCAATAGTAGACCTCGCTGATGACACCACTACAGTAACCATGTAAGTACTTAACTAAACACATAAGAGGGCTTATCTGACTACTAATAAAGGCAAGTAGATTTAATTTACTTTATTTACTCAAGTATTTAAAATATATACACCTGGATAGTGCAGTGGTATCATTACTGTCTTCGGAACAATAGGCCAGGCTTAACAAATTCTGTGTCAGGTGTTTTGGTTGGGTCGACTACTGGAACAAGGTGTATATTTACAAGGACTGATAATATGAAGTTGATTAAATGCTACTATGCCAGCCAACCCAATAAGAGAGGTTATATATGTGAGAACTATAGATGAGTAGAAACCGAACATCCAAAATGGCCAAGAAGCATCCTTTTAGCTCAGCAACATCAGTTGAAACTACTATCTAAGCTAGAGATCCCAAGGCTACAGCACAGTGGGAACAACAGTGACCATTATAAATATCATAAGCCAACCTGGCCAACCATCCCAGCTACCAGTATCACTGAAACCAATGAGCTCATACAGGCCACTGCCACGGTAATCCCAGAAGCAATTACATATAAGATCAAAGATGCATATAGACGAAGCCCCTGTGGAGAAGGCTGGAAGCCAAGATCGAAATCCTGAAGGATGTTGGTCGGTTTACTGAAGTGCCGAAGGGTTTGCAAATTTCCCTGTTTTGATTTTGAGCCTCAGGACATCTGTATAAACAATAATCAAATAGACCCAAAGATCTTTTGCATCAATGGCCATGCACTCAGCACGGCCTTGTAAGCCATGTCCTGTGGATGCCAGTTTAATGGTCTACAGAGACCTCTTGTGGACATTCTGAAATATTGCTTGTGATGAACGAGCTACCCCAGCAGAATGTGATGCTATTGTTATTTATGTAGTTATTCACAACTTTACTAGTTTACTACACACACACAGGTGTTCTGTCATAGCTGTACAGAATTTGGATTAAGACTGGCAAGCAATCTAATGTATACAATGTTCAATATGTCTGTGGGATTTTATCCATAGTTTGCACGTGATGTCAGAGCTTCTGGGACATGCCCACCTGTCAGTCAAAAACAGTAGTGAGGTCTTTTGCCCTCAAACCATCCTCTGAATGTCTTTGAGATGAACTTAGTCGAAATGTCACATAGTTGCTCTGCTATCAGATTCACTCATCAATGTTTATTTGCAGCTACAAGAAGGACACAGAGTACAGAGTACCTCCCTTACAGGTCAAATTGCGCAATAACCCCTTCTGTCAGTGGCAGCTTCTTTAAACTGTAGGAATTATTTGCAGTGTAAAAATACTCAACTCTCATGGCATGACATTAAAGTAATAAATTAATACTACTGTAACTTTTCTGGTCGAAGTCCGAGTCAACAAAAGATAAGATTTGTGTGTGGTAGTTGGTTTAAGCTAGATATGTAGCCCTTAACCTTGCTTTAATGATAAGCAATTTCTTGTTCTTCACCTCCCACACAGCGCCATTATTTTACCCATCCAGACTGAAAATACATCTAGCTGTCTGTACTTTGAAAGCTTTCATCCTGACAGCAGTGTTAGGTGATGGATTCTCTACAAGTTACATGTAGAGGTCACCGAAATGGAGCTGTGGGAGAGATGTTGCTATTTTCAAGGATTTAAACAAAGCTGCTGGGGCAGAATATGGATCACAAGTCTACAAAATTCATAGTTTCTCTTCATATCTCCATTTTTTCACCATGGATAGATGATCCAAGTAGTCTTGGCTAGACCCCCCCCCCCCCCCCACCAAAAAAAACAAAACAAGCAATCTTTTGTCCTGGAGTAGATCTGACTGTCCACTGATTGGTTGTCATAATGGAGTAATGTTTTGCCTGCCAGGGTAGTCACTTGACTGAAAACTATAGATTAATGACAGTTAACCAAACTTCTTTACTGCTGCAGTTTTCTGAAAAAAGACTTTGGCCACACTTGTATACCCCCACATTTCAGCTGGTGGACGTAAGAGAAGACCACAGCAACCTTCCAGAGGAAGAAACACCTAAGATCACAAAGGCAGACATTCAACAATTAGTGTCCTGAATTAAGAACCAGGACCTGATGATCCATACCTATTGCCTGGATCTGAAGGGCTGAAGGGCTAAACAAGCTAATGGTACACCATGTTTGCCTAGAGACACAAAGAGTGCTGCCAACAACAGACTAGCTAACACAGGGCAGAAGAATCATAACCATGATGCTGTACCATGAAGTACAGCATTATCAAACTCCTAGCAGATTGCCTGCCTCTCCACAACATGGAAGCTCATCTCATTGCATTGTAGCAATCAAGATGAACATGATCACATCTCCGAAAGGCACTGAAAATAACAGCAAAGGGTCAAAGCAGCAGCTCCTGGTGGATAGAGGCCAGGCAGACCAACCTGAGCATTACCATCAACTATAAGAACTCAATACCCTACAATTGGTTACTGGGGTGATTTGACCTGTACAAGGCTAGTAGTGTGCCAATAACATTGATCAGGAACTCAGTGGAACTGTGGAATACAACACTGGAGGCCAACTCGAAGGCAGTGACACAAGTCACCATCAAGTGTGGAATATACCAAGGTGATGCACTGACCCTGTGACTGTTCACTCAACCTCCTAAAACCATCTCAACACTAAGAGTGAATACAGATATAGATTCAGCAGTGATTTAGGAGTGGAGTGACATCAGCCACCTCCGGTAAATAGATGACATCAAGCTCTATGCCAAAATTGAGTGAGACATCAACCGCAACCTCGAGCAAACCACTAGTCTAAGAGCATGGTACTCTAATGGGGTATGATGTGCTATGAGGTTTTAAAGATAATATAGGAGCTGATTATTTGAGACCTTGTATGTGATGGTATTTTAAATTCGATTCTGGACTTCAAAGGGTGTCAAAGAAGAGTAGTCAGTTTGGGAGAAATGTGCTCTTTTGTTTCTAGTCCCTGTCAGTACTCTGGACTCTGGACTTTGTGGACTGGTGTCAGCAGAACCAGCTGCTGATCAACGCCGGGAAAACCAAGGAGTTGGTGGTGGACTTCCGGAGACGCAGACCCACCACACTGACACCGGTGAACATCCAGGGAGTGGACATTGAGATAGTGGACTCGTATAGGTACCTGGGTGTTCACCTGAATAATAAACTGGACTGGAGCCACAACACTGATGCTCTTTACAGGAAGGGTCAGAGCAGACTCTACCTGCTGAGGCAGCTGAGGTCATTTGGAGTCCAGGGAGCGCTTTTAAAGACCTTCTATGACTCTGTGGTGGCATCTGTCATTTTTTACAGTGCGGTATGTTGGAGCAGCGGTTTATCGGCAGCTGAGAGGAAGAGGTTGGATAAACTCATCAGGAAGGCCAGCTCTGTTCTGGGATGCACCCTGGACCCAGTGCAGGTGGTGGGAGACAGAAGGACTCTGGCCAAAATAACATCTCTGATGGACAGAGTCTCCCACCCCATGAATGTAAATGTTGCTGAACTGCAGAGCTCCTTTAGTGACAGACTGCTGCATCCTCGATGCATGAAGGAGCGTTTCCGCAGGTCCTTCCTCCCTGCAGCTGTCAGACTGTACAATCAGAACTGCTCCCAACAAACATAGATGTTTACATCAGCACTAACCGCAATAAGTTAACCAACTGATTCGCACTACAACCTGGTTTGCCTCTTACTTGTAGTTATTTTTATTTAATTTAATAACTGTACAATACTCTGTATATAGTAACCATTGTCCTTAATGTAAATATTTAAGAAAAATTGTGTATGTTTCTGTTCTGTGTCCTGTGTACTGTTTGTTTGTATATGTGTCTTTTTGCTGCTGTTACAACCAAATTTCCCCTTGTGGGACAATTAAAGGATTATTCTATTCTATTCTATTCTATTCTACTCTTGCTGCAGTATTTTTGATGAACTGAAGGCTTTTCAATGATTTTTGGACATCCTGATAATAATGAATTACAGTAGTCTAACATAGAAGTAATACATTTATGAACTAATTTTCAGCATCACTCTGAGACAGGATGTTTCTCATTTTAGAGATGTTATACAAATGGAAGAAAGCAGTCCTATGTATTTGTTTAATATGCGCACTGAAGGACATATCCTGATCAAAGTCGACTACAAGATTCCTCACAGTGTTACTGGAGGCCAAGCAGGGGCGATTTGAGGTTCAAACTTTTAGTGGGGCCCAGCTCAGCTCCCTCTCAAACCTTTTCCCGCGCCATCTAAACAAACCAATGACAGAAAAGCCTAGCTGCAACTTTATTTAGATAAAGTCATTCACAATGAATCCTTCAGTAATTTTTGTTTTAAACAAACAACTTTCATTTTAAACAACTATTTGTAACTTTTGTCACTAGACTGCTTCATTAGTCTGCACCACTTCTTCAAAAAAGCAACAAGTTAAACAGAATGTGAACATTTCCAAACATGGAAAAATAAAGTTCAGTCTTAGTCTTACAAAAAAAAAAAGAAATCCAGGAACTTGTGAACAGAGATTAAAAATATATAATTTAGTGACAGTACTATTCACTCTTTGTAGCTACAGTGAGCCTGTTTTTCACTGCAGAGCTGTAGCGGGGCGTGGTCTGCGGCGCGGTTGCGGAGGGGACGGATGCACCTGAACACAATCCCCAATCACACCTCGCCGGCTTAAAACAGAATGAACTGGGTTCTGTTGTTGTTGTTGTTGATGTGTGTAGGCTGTAGCCGAAAAGCTGCAGTGTGTAAGTTGGCAACCGCAATAAAGTGTGAACATGTGGTTGGGTCGAAACTTCGGTTGGGCCGAAACCAGTGCCCCAATCCTGGGTTTTGGCACCACTGCAAATGATGGCCGACAGACTTGACCACATGTTCGCACTTTTCAGTACACTTCTTTATTGCGGCTGTTGCGTTACACACTGGGCTGCACCTTTTCAGCGGATGCACATATTATTCACATAACTGCCATGAATTTCTTTGTTCTGCCAAAAAAGTGATTCGAATGCTAAACATTAGTTCTGCATGACCTTTCTGCCAGCTAACTTGCGCCCCCCCTGTCAGAATTCTGAGCCCCACTAGTGGGGCGTGCCACAAACTTTGAGAACCACTGACATAGAGGCAGTTCACCAAATCATCAAGCACTTAAAGAAGCACTGAAGTGCTACCACTGCATGCCAAATATCCTTGGGCAAGATACTTAGAAACACCTTAGAAAAAAGTTCTTGTGGGAATGGGTGAATGTACAAGTTATGTGAAGCACTTTGAGTGCTCAGATTGAGTAGAAAAGCACTATATAAGAACCAGTCCTTGTGGAACTCCATAATTAACCTTGTGAAGAGTCAGATTTTATTCAAATTTTTTAACAACATTTTCAAGGAAATACATCACTTTTTCTTGTTAAGATTTAAGATTGGATGGGCCCCATGTGATTTTCTGTTTTTTAAGTGGGCCACAGTACTCTTGACTTTGGGAGTGGCTGGTGTACAGGAACATCTGTGCTAAATATCGACTAGAAGTCCCCAAAGCTCCGATGGGAGACAGCACCAAAGGGGGTTCAGAAAACCAGGGCTAAGGTCATTTGGGCCTTTGAGTTCCAGAGAGGCAAGCAGCTGCTGGCCAACCAACCAAACATAATGGTGGTTGACAAGATGTGCCGATGCCAGTGGACAGCAACAGGAAGAAGGAGCATGGGACAATAGAGAATTATCAGGAACTAAAGTAACAACTGGAGCAGACGTGGCCCAAAGTGGTCCCAGTGGTTATAGAAGCATTATGAGCTGTAATTTCCAAAGTGGAAGACGGGCTCAAGCGGATTCCAGGCACAAGATTCCAGGTACTGGACAGAGACATCCTGAACAGTCTTGTCCTATATACAGCTAAGATACTGCACAAGACTTTCAAACTCACAGTGCTCTGGTAGAGGACCTGAGCTTGAGGGACTTGCTATACCTTCAGCTACAGCAACTAGGTTAACCAAAGGAAATCAACTGATGTAACTCAGTTTCCTGGGCATGTCCTTCCTTTTTTCATAGAAGTAGAAAACGGTATCTTCTACGAATTGAGTGTTGTACAACCAAAATATATTTTGATATGATAAAACATATATATCAATGTTTTGATAGTTTATTAGCTAAAGTTTGACTGAATAAAAGTCTGTTATTTTGCCCTGTTTGCCTTTTGGATGGGGTATGGTCCCTGGGCACATGCCCAGAATCTTCTTTTGATAGCTCATTGGCCCTTAAGAGATGATTTCCCTTGAAGCCTTTTAGGTGTAATCTTGTTCTTTCTTTATCTGAGGATGAATCAGGTGGTTCCTGTACTCTGCCATCGTACATGCTGTTTATTTGTACTGACATAGTAGTTTTAGGTAGGCTTCGCCAAAGTGAGTTAGTGGTTAGAAACTCAGGCAGTAAAATAAAAAAAATGATTCTGTTCATTTAGAGTCAGTATTTTCATCATTTTCATCACTCATGACAAAAATTAGTTCAGGCCATGGATCTACTACTACTAGCACAAACAGAGCAACATAAAATGTTCGTGGTTAAGTGTCAAGAGGATTCTTGTGAGATATACATCGGGGAAACCAAACAATCTCTGGCTAAGCAAATCACAGGCCACAACTCTTTCATCTATTTACACCTACAGTCTAAAGCCACTTCGAGCCACTTCTTCAATGATGATGATGTACACATAGACCGGGAGCTCCCTGGACTGGGAGCTAAGTTCCTTTTTTGATCCCAGAAGGGAAAAAATAAAAATAGTACAGTAGCCTAAAATAAATGAAGTTAAAGAAAAAGGGTCATAGGCACTTAGTAAGGGTCTTATACTATGAGAGACTGCAAAAATATATATGAACAACAAGAGAGAACTGTGAATTCCATTAATAACTAATATGTACACCATAAATTTAAGAAAAACAGCTGCATGAAAGTATAATGGAAATATATGTGGATTCAAACCCCATGTCAGCAGACAGAGAATACACAACCACTGGATCACTAAGAGTAAAGTAAATAATGACTGCACCTCCAAGAACTCGGCTGTTAAACTCCTTAAGTTTGCAGATGACACCACCATCATGTGATGGTGATGAGTCTGCATACCAGCAGGAAGTTGAGCGGCTGGTACTCTGGTGCAGTCAGCACAATCTGGAGCTGAACACTCTTAAGACTGTAGAGATGACAGTGGACTTCAGGAGACATCCCTCAACACTTCTCCCCCTCACCATGCCCGATGTCGAGATCTTCAAGTTCCTGGGTACCACCATCTCCCAGCACCTGAAGTGGGAGACCAACATCAACTCCATCCTCAAAAAGACCCAGCAGAGGATGTACTTCTTGAGACAACTTGGGAAGTACAGTCTTCCACAGGAGCTGCTGATCCAGTTCTACACTGCAATCATTGAGTCTGTCCTGTGCTCCTCCATCACAGTCTGGTATGGTGCAGCCACTAAACAGGACAGGCGCAGACTGCAGCGGACTGTACGGGCAGCAGAGAAGATCATCGGCGCCCCCCTGCCCTCCATCCAGGACCTGCACCTCTCAAGAACCAGGAAACGGGCAGGGAAAATCATCACAGACCCCTCCTGAGGTTATTAAACGCTCTGAGAAACTCAGTACTGCACTACCTAACATCAGGGCTTTTATCCCCATTGATGTGCATTGAGTTTTTCCTTTTCAGTCACCTTTTTCACTCAACATGTGTTAATAGACCTCTCTGCATTGAATCATACTTGTTATTAATCTCTGTCTCTCTTCCACAGCATGTGTTCTATCCTGTCTAACTTCTCTCACCCCAACCGGTTGCAGCCCCTCCCTGAGCCTGGTTCTGCTGGAGCTTTCTTCCTGTTAAAAGGGAGTTTTTTCCTTCCCACTGTCGCCAAAGTGCTTGCTCATAAGGGGTCATTTGATTGTTGGGTTTTTCTCTGTGTGTATTATTGTATACAATATAAAGTGCCTTGAGGTGACTGTTGTTGTGATTTGGCACTATATAAATAAAACTGAACTGAATCTAAACATACCAGCCAGCAGATCTACTGATGATGATGCCCATGTGCAACACAATAAACCATGCTTTGGTGATTACACCACTATAATAAGATTTATAACTGATAATGACAAGACAACCTGCAGAGGAAGAGACCCAATATCTGGTCAAGTTTGTAGAAAACACAAAAAACAGGTCATGGACTGAGACCTAATCAGTGAGAAGCTGGTTTACTAACAAGAGTTTTTTTAGAAGGACTTTGTGTGGACTTCAAGAACTTTCATTGTCAGGCTTGTCCCGGTCCATACTGGCAAACATGATCTACAAGCTCTAACATTATTTTTGAAAGTTTTAATCATTTGTCTCTAGAGGGATGCTTATCATTTCAGATAATGTTCTTGTAAAGTTAGAAGTTAAACCAAGACGTGATGCTTTGAGGGTAGCATTCTGAGGATGTTTTGAGAATGCTGATAATGTGCACTTTATAACATGCTCTGTGGTGTCAAATCTAACATTTTTATTTTCAAACTGGCAGACATCTGGGGACTTTCCATGTAGTCTTTGCATGTTCTACCTGTGCCTATATGGGTTCTCCCTTGGTCCTCCACAGTCCGGAGACAAACATTGACTGACACCTGCTGCCTGCCATGTCGTCGCCACACGCCACTCAGTGGCCAGATGCCAGATGGCTGATGCATGTCACCTGCCACACTGCTGCCCATCACACTGTAGCTTTATGCCGGACAGCGGAACCTGCCGCCTGTTACGCTGTCGCTGGATGCCGGGCACCTGCCGCTGGACACCTACCGCCTGCCACGCCATCGCGGGACTCTGGACAGCAGACGCTGGACACCTATTTTCCCCCAGAGACCTTCCATTATCACCAGTGTGGGACCACCTAAATTCCTTTGGTTCTGTCAACACCGTCCTCCTGCTGGCGAGCTTTTAATGCACATCAGGATAATCAGGATTATGTGTGCTCACTCCTCTGCACTCCTTTGCTCTGTTCATGGGGCATCCACGTACTGAGCTGCACAAGCTCCCCACTGGCAATGCCCAGTTTGTCAGTAGCTCAGACACCTGCTGCCTGGCACATAGGATGCTAGACACCTGCTGGACGCCAAATCTTAGAAGCCAGACTCCTGCCACTTGCCACACCATTACCAGATGCCAGACACCAGATGCCAAACGCCAGATGCTAGACGCCATATGCCAGATGTCAGATGCCAGACGCCATACGCCATATGCCAGACGCCATATTCCATACGCCATATGCCATATGCCATACGCCAGATGCCAGACGCCAGACGCCATATGCCAGACGCCAGACGCCATACGCCATACGCCAGATGCCAGATGCCAGATGCCGGGCACCTGCTGCCTGCCATGCCGATGCCAGACACAGTACAAAAGCCGCTTGACACCTGCTGCCTACCACAATGTCGTCTGATGCCAGATGTTGGACTGCTACTGCCTGCCATGCGTTGCCGCTGGATGATGCATGCTGATGGCTGCCACATGCTGATGGATGCCGGGCAGCAGACACCTGTCGTCTGCCACGCCATTGCTGGATGCCGGACGGCTAGACACTTCCTCCGGACACCAGATGCTTGACACGGAGACCTTCCATTGTCACCAACGTGGGACCACCTAAGTTCCTTTGCTTCTGTCAGCTCCAGCCTCCTGCCTTGCCACCTGAAAGGGTTCATCTCCATTGCCGGCCACCTCCACCCGCCTGGGTCAAGTTAGACTCTAGAGCTTCAGACTTTTCTTTGTTCTGTTCCAGTGCATTATGTTGGTCTTGTTACTCTTGTTTTGTCCCTTCTGAGTTCCCAGCTGTCTCCATTTTCCAGATTACCCTGATGTGTGTATTTATTGTCCCAGTCTATCCTTGTCCAGGGCAGGAATGTCAGTTCATCTCCCTACATGTATCTCACCCATGTTCCATGCTCCATGTTATTAGTTATTTCCCAATTGAGGGTTGTTGTTAGTATGAGTCTCCTTTTGTCTTTTGTTTTTTTTAATTGTTGTTTGATTTTCAATCAGCCTTAATAGACAGCTTGGTTTTGCCAATGTTGTCTCATATATATGTATATATATATATGTATATATATATATATATATATACATACATGAGACAACATTGGCAAAACCAAGCTCTCTATTAAGGCTGATTATACAGAGCATCTACCAAGGAGATGCTCTGTCCCCACTGCTGTTCTGCATAGGCCTTAACCCCCTCACTGACTATGGAATGGAGCAGTTGTCAGCCACCTCCTGTACATGGATGACATCAAGCTGTATGCCAAAACTGAACGAGACATCGAATCACTGATCCAAACCACCAGGATATACAGCAATGACATCGGAATGTCATTTGGACTGGAGAAATGTAGTCGAATGTTAACAAAGAGAGGGAAGGTAGTCAGAACTGAGGGGATCGAACTACCAGAAGGCAACATTGCAGACATAGAGCACAGTTACAAGTACCTGAGGATCCCACAGGCAAATGGGAACCATGAAGAGGTCGCTCAAAAACCACCAAGTACCTGCAGAGGGTCAGGCAAGTCCTGAGAAGTCAGCTGAACAGTAAGAACAAGATGTGGACTATCAACACCTACGACCTGCCTGTGATCAGGTACCCAGCTGGGATAATAAGTTGGCCAAAGGAGGAGATAGAAGGCACTGACATCAAGACAAATAAGCTCCTGACCATCCATGGAGTGTTTCACCCCAAGTCCAGCACCCTGAGGCTGTACGCTAAGCGGAAGGAAGGAGGCCGGGGACTGGTGAGTGTCAGCACTACGGTCCAGGATGAGACAACAAACATTCACAAAGTAAGATGGCCCCAACCGACCGCGTGCTCAGTGAATATCTCAGGCAGTAGAGACCCAAGAATGAGGAGGAAGAGGAGGCACCATCATGGAAGGACAGGGAATTATTTTGGCTGGTGAAACTGTTGGGGATTCAAAATTTTAAAATTAAAGGCACACTGAACCAGCATGGCTATCACAGCATCTTGAAGTGACATGCCATCCCATCCAGTTTGCATTTAGTTGGACCATCATTTACTTTTCAACAGGACAATGACCCCAAAAGCTCATCTAGAGAATGCCAAGAGTGTGCAAAGCAAAGGGTGGCTACTTTGAAAAACATGTTTTGAGTTATTTCACACTTTTTTGTTTGCTACATAATTAGGTGTTCATTCATAGTTTTCATGCCTTCACTGAGAATCTAGAATGTAAATAAAGAAAAGAAAGTAAACGAGAAGGTGTCCAAACGTTTGACTGATAGTGTAATATATATATATATATATATATATATATATATATATATATATATATATATATATATATATATATATATATATATATATAAAACACCCAGCACGCCCCTACGGGCGGTTTATCCTTCAAGCTCGGGTCCTCTACCAGAGGCCTGGGAGCTTGAGGGTCCTGCGCAGTATCTTAGCTGTTCCCAGGACTGCGCTCTTCTGGACAGAGATCTCCGATGTTGTTCCCGGGATCTGCTGGAGCCACTCGCCTAGCTTGGGAGTCACCGCACCTAGTGCTCCGATTACCACGGGGACCACGTTACCTTCACCCTCCACATCCTCTCGAGCTCTTCTCTGAGCCCTTGGTATTTCTCCAGCTTCTCGTGTTCCTTCTTCCTGATGTTGCTGTCATTCGGAACCGCTACATCGATCACTACGGCCGTCTTCTCCTGTTTGTCTACCACCACTATGTCCGGTTGGTTAGCCACCACCATTTTGTCCGTCTGTATCTGGAAGTCCCACAGGATCTTAGCTCGGTCATTCTCCATCACCCTTGGGGGCATCTCCCATTTTGACCTCGGGACTTCCAGGTTATACTCGGCACAGATGTTCCTGTACACTATGCCGGCCACTTGGTTATGGCGTTCCATGTATGCCTTGCCTGCTAGCATCTTGCACCCTGCTGTTATGTGTTGGATTGTCTCAGGGGCATCTTTACACAGCCTGGACCTGGGGTCTTGCCTGGTGTGATAGACCCCAGCCTCTATGGATCTTGTACTCAGAGCTTGTGCTTGTGCTGCCATGATTAGTGCCTCTGTGCTGTCTTTCAGTCTATATATATATATATATATATATATATATATATATATATATATATATATATATATATATATATATATACATACATATATATATATATATATAACATACCTGAGTCAACCAGAGGAAATAAACTAAAATAATACAATTTCCGTCGTTCCTCTTTTCATAGAAGAAAAAAAAGATCAGCTAAGAGCTGGGTGTTACCATTGCAGTTGTGTTTTTCATTTTTTCTGTACATTTATTCATATAAAAGTGAAATAGATATTACGGTCTCAAAAAATTGCAAAGCTCTCATCCACCCTAAACTGAGCTTTGTTCTAAAGTTGTGTCGACTGCTTTAGCCCCCCCCCCCCCCGCCACCCCCAACAAACCCTGTAATAATATAAGTCAGCTGTAAATTGAAAAACCAGAGTAGCACTAATAATTGAGCCTCTTTGTTTAATTAATTTTATTAAAACAGCACTATTAATTCAGCGTGTCAAACGAGATGTGCTGAAACAGTAGAGCTGAAATGCAGTAGAGCACACCGGAAGTGCTTTTTGCTTTTTTTAAGGAGGCGGGTTGTGCCGGTTATTGTGCTATAAAATGCATACTGGCACGTCTATGAACCGTTGCGATTTCTACATTTCCCGCCATGTGGATGGACAGCAAACATATATGTTTGGACCCTCTGGCTTACTGAACCTTTCCGCGAACAGCAGGCACATTATGTTAACAGCGTGACGGCAGCATCGGTTTTTCGGTGAGTGTTTCACGCTTGTAGATCACGTTAGCTGGCACTGTGTTAGCTTACTGCTGTTTTGTGATGAGACGTGATATTCGCAGTCTTTTAAAAAGCTCTGTAGTTACGCGGTGATAGCAGCTTTCCTCTTGTGTCTTGTACTCCTTGAAACGTACAAACTGATGCATCACTATCGAGACTAACCGCAATGTTCAACATAATATCTTTACTTAAGCTTAAAATTATTATTCGTTTGGTGTGTCTGGTAAACCGAGCAGGTGTATTTTCATATCCCTCGTCCAGTAAAGATCATATTTAACGGGAGTTTACCTCTTTGAATAATGTAGTTACTACAGCGTAGTAAGTAACTACTGAACCAGATAATGAAGAAAAATGTGTTTTACAGTCTGGAGTGAAATGAACTCGGGCTGAATGTCTTTGAGTAAAAGTGGTTGAATCTGCGTTATCGCGTGATAACCGAATTTAACCAGGTAGTACTTGAGTCTGACAAGGACACATACGTTTGGTTTTGTGGTGTGAATGGCTGCTGCCATGTGCGCACATGGTCAGATTACAGTAAGAATGACCCTATGACTCAATACGGAAGCCATGTAGGTGCTACACCTTATGGTACTGTGCGATAGTAGAGTGTGTCTGCGTATTGACCTTCGAGCTTTGTGCTTCATCCCATTGGGTTGAAAATAAAATAAAATAATGGGTACATAAAAATAGCACGTCTCTACTTTGAGTTAGCTTGAGTTAGCACTTAATAAACTGTGAAACTTTCAGCTCAGTTTTTTATAATTGAATATTCTCTGTTTGTTTTTCTGTCAGTAAGTTTGTGTTATCATCTTTGTGGGATTCTTTAGTACTTTTAGTTGCAGTTACTGTTAGTATGAGAGTATTAATTTGATTAGGTTTTCCCTTTTTGTCTTTGTTGTTTCCTTATATTAAGTCAGGAGCCTTTTAAACAGATTTTTTTTTAGATACCCTGAAAGACCACAATTGGTCACCTTGCAGGAATGTAGTGTCTGAGCTTCTGATGGTGAGACGGTCGAATATCTTCATCTGTCTGAGGGATCTGCTCTTAGTCCAAATGATTTACTTTCCCCTGTGAGTCAACACGAAGAGGTCCAGGGAAGAAGAGAAGTATGTGTCTCTTCAATAGACGCATACTTCAATTCAATAGACAGACACATCAGTCCTTTCCCTTTCCATAGTTATGGTTCTAATTGCTTTTAAACTCTTACATTTTGGGAGCTGTGTGTCAGAAGGGGTACAGTTCCCTCAGGGTTTGTTGTACGTTGATTATACTTAAATACAAGACGAGACTTGACAGATGAATGTTATACTGTGTGGGGTTTAAGGACCAGATTGTCTAGACTTAGGATTTGTTATTACAGACAACAGAAGCAGCTCGTGACAAATAAAACTGACTCTGTAGTTCCCAAATGTCTTGACCTAATTTGGCCCGATTGGTTTGGTTTCATTTATTTGATGTATTTTCACTGAGCGTAACCATTTATAAGGAAGAGCTGCGTTTTTTTTCTATTCTTGACTTAAAAAAAAGATTCATGCTTGCACCATTTCACCTACAGAGCTTAGTTGCACCTGATCTCAGCTGTTGCTTATAAGTAGCTCCTTGTGCTGTATAACTCTGGAGGTGTGTGTGAAGGAGCAGGACAGAATACCATTACAGCTTTTTTTCATGGCTTCTCCTGTGCCCCAGCATCTCGACATAGCTAGCCCGAAGGTGTCTTTAAGATGTTTATTGATGTCTGACAGTGAAAGAAATAAAGCGCGTGTGATTGCATTACTTAAGTAAATTAAGTATATTGGAAAGCCTTCGTTACAGTGTTTTGAGTAACTTGGATATCTGGAGACAGATTAGGTTTTGTCCCAAAATGAAAAGGACACAAATATTTTTTTGGTGTTGCTAGGAGCAGAATAAATGCTTGTTAGCCAATATCAGCTGTTATCTTCAACACTCATATCCTGTTTAAATGCCTCCAAGCTCTCAAGCTAAACACCCAGAGTCTGGTACCACCTTCTGAATTATACTCAAATTATAGCTTCACCCCAGGGAGTGACTGTCTCATTGTAGCTGCTGGATTTGAAGCTCACTGGCAAGCTGTGTGTGAGCTATGTTGGGCAGTTATTTACTTAAAGTTCACAGACCTGGGAGTGTCTACCATTTGAGCAAAATGCCCCTCTTATCCTGCTTGTCCTACTTGTTTTTGAAGGTGAAAGAGGGCCGGGCACACCTTTGTAATAAAGACGACAGGGCAACAGACTAGAATATTAAATGAGTCGTCAGCTCTTATATGTAATCCTGCCAAAACATTTCTTTAAATTGTTTTTGGGAATAATCATTTATTTTTACAAATTTAGGTCTAGCTTTTATTTATGTTTGCTGTTTTTAAGTGTTTCTGTCCTTTCATCGCCCTACACATGTAATTTCTTTCTTAGTCTTACAAGTTTAGGTGCTGACAGTGTCGTGTTTGTGAGCGATCTGCTGTCTCTTCATTGAGCGGGTCCTGTGACTGGAGCGTTTGATAGCCACCTAGTGTTTTTGTTTCCTGCTCATTGTGGAGATTGATTATTTCATCTAAAGAAACGAGTAACATCAGCACAGACTAAATACAGTTCTTGTGTTTCGCAACAGTGGGCATAAACATGATTTCAGCAGCTGAGAAGTAGCTTATCAATGAAACCAGCTGATGCTGCTGATGAGACATGTAGACCTAGAAAAGGTCGTGTGACCCTATTACTGTATGTCTGCTTCAAGCCTTGACCTTAAATGACCCCTGGACGTGTTTGCATCACTGTGTCCTTGATGGGACACGTGGCACACCCAACACAGAGTGTACAGAGAACAGTGTGTACTTGTAAATTGTACTTCTAGATGTTTTTCAATAACTTTGAAGGTGCCGCCAGGTAGTCATTGTTGAACCGCAGCATGGTGATCATCTGAGGCATTTCCACCTGTATGTCTTTCGCAATATGTTTGAAAATATGAAGCTGGCAGCTTTTTATGGCCCCATGACTTCAGCCTTGTTCATGATTTACCAGTTCAGTTTAATTAGTTCTGCTTAGCTGCTTAAAAAGTCCTGTTTGGTTGGACTGTAACGATTCTGACCAGGCTGATTTAGTGAATGATGGCTTTTGAAAGCTCTGTCACTGAGGGAAGAGGGCAGAGGGTGTTCAACCAACTGTCTCACCAGGGAGGAAGCACACATGGATTTTTAGCTTATCTAACAAAGCGAGGAGTAGACTGGCGTATAAACCCAGCCATTTATAGACGATCAAGGACACTCATAATAGTGAGGACCTATAACTCAACTGTAGCAGTGGTTTTTTGGTCTGTCACACCTGCCTTTGTTGGAAGGAGCAATGTAAAACAAGTTTTACAGATGAAAACCAAACCAGGACAAAGAAGTGTAAATGAAACTCGGTGGGGGGAAAAAGAATAGACCATACTACATCCTCCTTCACAGCTGCATAACAAACAGTCTGATCCTCCAGGAAATCAACGCAAGCTGCTTCTGAATCTGTCTCTTGCCTTATTAGAAAGAAATACTACTGTGCTGTAAAACTAAGAATTATAGCTGTATGAATAAGAATTAGACATCCTGTCATAAGGATTGCCAAAGTCACCCTGATCCTTGACACAACACAGTATTAGTCAAGACTGGATCAGGGGAACATTACGAGTATTTATGGTAGTGAGAGAGAAATTAAACATGCCAGTGTCAGATTTTAGGGCCACTGAAACAGTCTGTCCAACGGCAAGCTAAAACTTTGTTCTAACAACAGGATTTAATTAGGCACAGGGTGTTAGACTGACTTCCCTAAGGGGCCCAACAGGAACTGAGAATCAGGTCGGAGGTCACACATGTAGTTTATTGTCCTGCCTGCATGTGACATGTGTGACCCATATTGCTTTTGTCATGTACTCTGTGGTCTGGGTAAAGCATTCAGTCAGTCATCCAGAAGCAGCAGGTCTCCCATGCAGCCAGTTTTAAAGCCTGAATATAATAGCATCTGCAGTATGGGGCCTTTTTAATAAAACCAAATATATCCTGATGTAAACGAGGTATCCTTTTTTTTGTTCTTTGAACATCACAACCCAGTAACCTCTCAGCCGTAAGTGGTTGATGGGCTGTTGTTGTCACACTGCCAGGTGGGCAGGTGGTGCGGAAAGAATAAATGAAGAGAAAATCCCAGCAGGTTTATAGTCTTCAGTGCTGTTTCTGTTACTATTCTCCCATGATGAATGATACTGTATCTAAAAGATAAAGTATCGTCTTTGTTGCTTTATCTTTTGGATATGCCCACCCAATATTTACAGCTCTGCTTTTAATTTAGTAGCGGCATGAGTGATGTGGTAATGATTATGTCAGCCAGTGAAGTACATTTTCATTACCATTACAGAAAAGAGATGAATATTGTGTATTCAGTTTAATTTTTTGTGTTTATTGAATTTAAAAAAGTGAGTTTAGAAAACAAACAGTGGAGCAGCCTTACATGTCCTCCTGTGAGTGAGTGGAAATGGCTTTTTCCAGTGAGAACTCAATACCTGTCAGTCCTCCCTGAGGCTGTACGGCAGTAATTTGTGTGTACACAAGGTGTGAAGTCAAATTCATGACTAATGGTGGACACATTGGAGAGAGGCTGAACTTGTTCCAGCTTCTGCTGCTGTTTCCATTGCCGTCGCCTCTATTGAAAATCGTTGAAATTGCACTTAGTCAGGTTTAATTAGATGTATGTACTCCTGTCATTCATGGCTGCTTACACTACATGCTGCTAGGTTCATTCTTATGTTACATGATGTGTTTAAGTCAAAGTAACTTTAACCCAGAAAGTAACGAGGAATGTCAAAGTCATTTTACATGCTGGGCCACATGCAGCCCACTTTGATCTCAAGTGGGAGTGAAACTCTGCTTTATGTCACAAACAGAAGTTTAGCTACATATTTAACCCCTGACACAGATAGAGAGAAGTGTGTCAACCGTGTCAGATGTTGACAGATGATAACTGAATGTTGCTGTAGTAAATGAAAAAGAAATCTGTCAGTAAGGCTTAAATTATAAGATGTAAATGTGTGAAATGTATGTACTATACAGCGTCTCTAGAGCCGGTTGTATTTGGCCAGCCCCTCACAGCCTCTCGCCAGTATTTAAACACATTCCTGCATTACTTATGAGTGAAACCTTGGCAGAAGAGTGTCAAACACACAAACAGCATTTTTTCCTGACTTTGGAAACGTGGCTGACCCTTTTTTCTCTCCCACTGCCCGTAGAGTCTAAACAAACTCCGACATCAGGATGAAACGACGAACAGACGCCCCTCAGGACCGGTGAGTTACACAAACAGCAGCAACTTTCACTTCCCATCCGTTTTGCTCTCAGCCACAGTTTCTGCGTGACATCTAAACTTGTTTTGTTGCATAAGAGGACAGAAGATTTCACCAATATTCATGTACCATCCCTTTTCCCCATCTACAGATACTACATGGTGGGAATCATGTTCTTCATTCTGGGCCTGGGAACGCTGCTGCCATGGAATTTCTTCATGACAGCTTCACTGGTAAAAACAAGACTTCACACAAAAAACACAAAATCTGACACAATATGAAGCACATGCTGGGTTTTCAGTGATAGTATATTTTGTATTTTATACGTCAGATGTAGCTTTGTTGTCGTATTTTTGAATGAAAAGCCCTGCGTTTGTGGTGTGTAGTACTTCCAACGTCGACTGGATACAACAGAATGGAGCAACGGGACCGAGGTTGTCCGCAAAGAGTACTACTTCAACAACTGGATGACTCTGCTGTCTCAGCTGCCTCTGCTGCTATTTACCCTGCTCAACTCCTTCCTCTACCCGAGGTCAGTGACTGTGTTAAAGCGCTTTCAAACATGCATTCCTTTCTCTGATGATCTGGCTGCAGTTGAACATGTCACCTTTATGTCTGAATCAGCAGCCTAGTTATTTGTCTTGAAGTAATGGCAGTAGGAATCTGAATATACCTAATAACATGTTTCTCTCTTTTAACATAACACAAGTCTGAAGGTCATGCAGTCACATTAATGAACACATCTTTAGCCCAAAAAACAGATAACAGAAAGCCTTGTTGCCATGGTGTCGTGAGAAATCTCTGATCCTATACAATATTATTTGTCACATGAACCTGTCTCTTCATGCTGCGTGAATGTCTGAAAATAGCCACAGAATGCTGCCGCTCTAACAGACGGATGTTTATTGCCTATTAGTGGACGACGATGTGTTGAAGTTAATTTGCTTCGACACATCGTTGTCCTTACAGGATGTCTGTTTCCCGATGGTGCTCTGTAAAAGTATACTCAGAGTGTTGCTCTGTGGTATATTTTATGATCTGTTAGATCCTTCATGGTTAAGTGTGTTGTAACTGTGTGTGTTTCAGGATATCGGAGGCGATACGTATCGCAGGTAGCCTTGTTTTTATCCTGCTGCTCTTCATCCTCACAGCAGTTTTGGTCAAAGTGCCCATGGAGGAAGACCGCTTCTTCTCGGTCACCATGGCTACTATCTGGTTCATCAACTGTAAGTCAGTGTGCTTCTATGTATATGTGGGAGACAGATGTACTTGAGTGATAAGATACTACAATAAAAGCCCCCTTTTTTCCTCCCTCGCCAGCGTTTGGTGCCGTGCTGCAGGGCAGTCTGTTCGGTCTTGTGGGGATGCTGCCTCAGAAGTACAGCAGCATCTTCATGAGTGGCCAGGGCCTCGCTGGGACATTCGCTGCCATCGCCATGCTAATAGCCATAGGAAGTGAGTCACTTACATCCACACAAGCTTCCAGTGGGCTCCTAATCCTCAGTTGCTTGGTAACCAAGGGCATTGAAAATCAACGGGAGCAATCAGCATGACACCACACACCGCACAGCACACTGCTTTCAAAGAAACCTGAGCACACTTGGTTTTGTTGAATGTTTTTTTTTCTCTTTTATTTCTGTCCCAGAATGCTTCAGTAACTCTCCTTTGTGTGTGTTTGTCACTCAGGTGATACGGACCCTGAAACGGCAGCTTTGGGTTACTTCGTCACACCGTGTATGGGGACATTGCTCACGCTCTTCAGCTACTTGGTGCTGCCACGCCTGGTCAGTCAACTGTCCTCTCAGCATAACTGCATTACCCACAATCCATCTGACCTCACCTATACAAACTCTCCACACACACTATCTGCTTTCAGATAGTGTGTGTGGAGAGTTTGTCAGCAGATGAACCTGGATGTGGACATTTGTAGCATTTTCCGACTGCAAGTGTCAAACTGTCTCGTCTGAGTAAACAGAATATATAAAGTATATAAAGATGGATGTGGCCACACACGGTGGTTTTGGACTTTGTATCACAAGTGCTCACTGGCATCCTAAGTGAATCCATTATAGTATAAACTTGATTACAAAGCCCAAAAACCTAATGTTTATTATATTTTGATATTTCAGCTGTTTGACTTTTGTGTTGGTTTTTTGTTTTCATGCAGGAGTTTGCTCAGTATTATCTGAACAAAAGCAGCACGTATGAGGCAGACACCACAGACGAGCTGCTGAAAGGTAGGCTTTGGCTACACAAACAACTCTTCACCATCCCTGAATTAATGCCATTCCTTTCCAAGCTGCTCCACACTCTGAACACCAGAAGCCTTAAAATCTGTCAGACGTTACTGTGACAGTGAGCGAACGTTTGTTTGCTTTTCGACTCAGTTCACAATTCTGTCCCTCGCAGTCTGGTTGAATCAAATCAATTCAGTGGAACATTATCTCATTAAGTTAGTTTACCCTCTGTTTATCCAATTAGACGGTGCCTAACAAAGATGGGTTTGTGAGGCTCACACAGCCTCCTTCCTTTTTATGAATGCTAAACAGCCCATAGAGGTCTAATTAGTCATAATTCACTCAACCAGATCCCACATTTGAAACATTACCTTTGAGCACATATTGAATAATAATGTTTTTGTGTGAAAGTGAAACAGCGGAAGTGATGCTTTATATACATTCAATTGCAGAAAGCAGCATGGTGGAAAATGGCAAGCTGGCCGAGCACGTTAACGGATCAGCAATCGGCAACTCGGCCAAAGGTAGCAGCGTCACGGAGGCCGAGGCCGAGCCAAGGTCTGATGGAACCAAGCAGGCCTTCCTGCCCCTGGAGCCTGAGAGGGGGCAAGCCAAGGCCTCGGTTATAGAGGTCTTTAAAAAGGTACCCTCGTGTGGAATGATATCACAACGTTACTAAAATGGAAAGAAAGTCCAGTTTTATCCGAGGTCATTTTGTTAGTCATCGTTTTGATTTGAGTTGAAACAACTGAGATCAGTTGATTGTATACAAATATTAAAATACTAAATAAATAAATCCATGTTCTCGTTTTCAGATCTGGGTGATGGCGTTCTGCGTCACGTTTGTGTTCACAGTCACTCTGTCTGTGTTCCCTGCCATCACCGTAGATGTGAAAACTGTATTCAAAGGAGAAAAATGGGGTAAGAACGAACATTTGCTTCAGTGCAAAAGCATTCAACATCCATTTAGCGGATGGCAGCAAATATAGTGCATCTCTTTTGTAGCCTTTGTATTGTGTTATACAAATGTATCTTTGTACTCATTCTTTCTTCAGAGCTCTACTTTATTTCGGTGTGCTGCTTTCTCATTTTCAATATTAATGACTGGCTCGGCCGGACCATCACCACAAAGATACGCTGGGTAGGTTTCCATATGTCATTTATGTTTCTGTCTAGACTGGACTTATTATGTATTTCATCAGAAAAAAAACTGAGCTGTTCTCATTCTTTCATTCATTCATTGTTTGCTTTTTTTAATATGACAAATATGTATGTATATTTAGCAAATATGAAACAAACGAGAAAAAATATTTTATTGTGTATTGATGCACAAAATTGTGCTTAGATGTAGCTTTTAAGCACACTAAGCATAGCACATTAAACAAAAGCCATAAAACTGAGGCCTGATTGGGCGAAAGTTTTTCATATCCACTTTTTTTTTTTTTTTTTTTTTTTTTTTTTTTTAGCTCTACATTCTGAATTCGTACATCAAAACATACCTAGTTTTAATCCTCGATCTGTTAGGGTTTACAGCTTTTAGCACAAGAGCACAGAGCGTACTCATCACAAGACTTGTCATTATAAGGAGACTCCCAAATCCAGCTGAATCCAGATGAATGCGTTGTCCTGAGCTGGAGGTTTCTTCCTGTTAAAAGGGTTTTTTTCCTTCCCACTGTCAAACGCTTCCTAAAAGGAGGTCGTTTGACTGTTAGGGTTTTTGGTCATTGGTGCTAAATGACATAGCCACATATTTGCTCCAGTAAGCTTCAGACAGCAGTAGGTGCACTGCATCCTCTTTCAGTGAAATTGATTATTTTGGACTTCCTCAATGAGCTTAAATCAGAATACTAGCATGCTTTAACCAGTTTCATGTCTTCATGTATTCTCCCACCTCTCTCCTCTGCAGCCCTCTAAAGAGTCCCGTCTCTTCCCGATGCTGGTGATCTCCAGAGTAGTGTTCATCCCTCTGCTGATGTTCTGTAATGTCCAGAGCCGCAACTACCTTCCCGTTTTATTTGAACACGACGCAGCATTTTCTGTCATCATGGTTTTCTTCTCTCTGTCCAGCGGCTACTTTGTCTGCCTGTCCATGTCCTACGCGCCACAGTGAGTACCGCGTCGACACATTCAGAGGTTACACGATCACTCCGCAGACAGCTGCAGGACTGTGTTCTGATGCTTGTCATGTGGACATGTTTTGGTTGCTTATTATTGGAATTTGGGACCAAAAGATTTACAGTTTATTAAACAGTGTTGTGTTTATATGTGTTGTTTTGGAGCTCATGCCTTGTTTAAGGAGTCTTTAACAGCTTAGTGTAATCGCCTTTTACAACGTCTGAAATTCATCTACATAACTGTGGTGTAGTCTTCCAAATCTGTATGCCCGTTTTAGACACATTTTAGACACAACTTTGTATGTGGAAACATATGGAAATGTTCACACATGCAAAATTACCCCTGAGTTATGAAACATGCTGTTATGTTAGTGAGTCATTCTAAATCCATGGGTTTGTGTTTTGTGTCTGCAATCAGCATACTGCCACGCCTCATGTACCCATGCAGGGGAAAGGTTTCATTTAAGGTGAAGTGGAGAAAGTGGCGAGGATGCTGAAAGGAAGAATCCACATGAAGACTTATTTGTGTACCAGGAGCAAAAACTGTAACAAATAACAACAAGGAAAAAATGAGATATGAATACAGATTTTAAGGTGAAATCACAGTAATAGGAAATCGGTGTTAGTGGCCACTTAAATGGGAGGTAAATACTAAACATCTGAGCTAACAATACAAACTACTGAACAAGAATTCATGCAAGTCAAGCTGCCATTCAAAAATGTTACACTTTTAAAACCAATGAATAATGTAAAATCTGTAGTATGGGTCATGTGCACCTTGTTATGCACACTTGAATTGGTAAGCGTTCTTGAGCTGTACCTGGATCACATGACTAAAGGGCACAGCAAGCTGAATGTCCACTAATGAATGTAGTGAAGGAGACCTGAAGCCACTGTGTGCTTTTTCAATGTTGTTGTGATTCCTGAAGATTAAATATGTGATGTCTGCCTTCAGGTTGGTGGAGCCTAAAGACGCAGAGACTGCAGGAGCCCTCATGACCTTCTTCTTGGCTCTGGGTCTGTCCATAGGAGCCGCCCTGTCCTTCCCCCTGCGGAAGTTGATCTAGTTAAACACACACGAAGAGGAAAACGAATGCCCCCGTCTGGCCGACCTTTCTGTTGTTTTTTTTCTTTTTCTTTTTTTTTCCTGTTTCCTGCTTGCCTGGAAATGTGCGCCACAGTGAGACTGGAACAGTAATGGCTGAAGAACTGCTACTGTTTGGGAATTGTTAGCTTCACTTCGAAAAGAGAAAGGGAAATGCTTCGTGTTACTGAAAAGAACTGCTGCTCACGTTACCTGCTGCTAATCTGAGAAACCGGTTAGAAACATTTCCTCCATGGGAAGTCTTTTTTTTTCCTGATCACTGTTGTGCTTTTCTACATTTTGAGGTTTATTTATGTTTGACTGTTTTTTGGTTTGTTTGTTTTTTTTCAAAGTTATTTCTGGGCATTACCCTGTGCCAATAACTTGTAGATAAAGGGAGACTGAGACTGATTTTTACTGCGGTCGGGAAGACTTTTGTATGATATACTGTAGGTCATTTTTTTTCCACAGCTGAGACTGTGATATTTCCCTTTGTATTGAGGACTTGGCTGATGAGTTTTTAGACTGAGTTGTTTTTAGTGTTTTTGTTTCCTTCCGTTATTTCTGTAGTTTCTCTTCTTCAGGCCAGGAACTCCATAGTTTGAGCTGATGCTGCCCTCTGCTGGTCAAAAGTTTGAGCTGACTTTTTTTCCTGCTTACAAACCTGAAAAGTTCTAAACATAGGAAATACTCATAAGCTGTATTGCAATCAGGATGTAAAATGCTACTGAATAGCAGGGAGGTGGTTTATTTATTTGTTTGTTTTTTCAGGTAAATGAATTTTCTGTAGCTGTAACACAGGAATCAAATGTGATTGTTAGGAAAATGACGAGAAAGTTACTCTTAATGCTGAGTCATCATTTTATTTGTTACTTTTTACCAATTTGAACTGTCAGATATTGACCTTTGTAGACGATTGTGCCATACTCCGCTTCCACACTGATTTTTATAGTACTGCTCTTTGCTCAAATGTATCGAAATGAACTGTTTTAAAAAAAAGAAAAAAAATTAACATTAATGTTACACTTGGGTTACGTACACTGAAGTGCTCGACAAGTCTCTGTTTTTGTTATCATTCTGTAATTGAAGATTATAGAACGATGATGTGTCAAATCGCTTTTAGTCTTGAAATGTGTGTCGTTTCAAAGTGAGCGAAGGGCCGAGAGCTCAAGCTGGGTGAAATATTCAAGTTTTTTTTAAATATTTTTTTTACTTGATTTGTGCTGGATTTACATCCGACGGGAAATGAGCCAGCACAGGCCGTGTCGTCATCTTTAAATAGGAACCTAAAATAAGGCAACGTTTTTCCAACGTTGTGTCAATGCCACTTCAGCAGGTGTGCGTTGTGTTGCAGTGGAAAGCAAAGAGTGGCAATCAAGAACAAGAATGTCTTTACTGTTTTCTATAAACAATCTAAACTGACTTGAAGTGAAGGCGTGGGTAGTTCTCAGGCAGTGTGTAGCTCCACATGACGGGCCTTAATACTACAACCCAATTTAAAATATTCATGTCTGCTCTGCAATACATTTGGTTTTGTGTTCTATATCCTTCTCTCTGACACATTGGTACATGATGTGCTCAATAGGAACAGATTTTTACTGAATTACTTGAGGGAAGGGACTTCATGCCTCTGTGTATGTGTGTGCGAATAAATTTATTTGACAGGTTGTGTGTTTGGTGTAGATTGTTCATTTGTATGTACAGTTACAGTCAGCAGGATTTTTTTTCTACATCCAAAATAACAGGTAACGGATTTGCTACAGTGTGTGTACATGTAAACGTAGTAAAAAAGTAAGTCTACCACACAAGTTTCCTATTTGTCTGTTGTAACAATGCTTCGTGGTAATAAATCTTACACTTTTAAAGTCTATTTATTTCCCCTTGAAGTATGAAAGAAGACACATTAGCTATTTAACCATTAATACATGTAAGAAAAATGGACCTCAGTAGGGTGACCGTGAAGGCAACTTTGAGCCTGTGTTTGAGCAACTGAATAGTAGCCAATTTTTTTTAACTGAAAAATAAACATTACAGCAGAAGAGCTTTAAAAAAGGAAGAAGCAGGGGAAATAAAGGTTGGCTGTAAACAATGACATCCAGCTTATTCAGGAAGCCTTTCCATATTAGTTACATGTTGTGCCATGAAAGCACATCTGTCTGTGCTCTGTTAAACCCTCTGTGACTCTTTATTTGGATTTGGAGTCTACTGGGGGAGGACTCAAGACTGGTCCTCTGGTTAAACATCACACATGGCAGAAAAAGGAGGAACGTTTTGTAGTAAATGATAAAAATGAACCCAAGTGAGGCATGAAGTTTACGATCCAAACAAAAGGAGGAACATTGTGGGGAGAAAAATACAAACAAGGCATCCACTTGCAAATGTCAAACCCATATTTTATTTACAACAACGTGGAAAATATTTAATGTTTAAACTGAGAAAAAATTCCCATTTTAAGCAAAATATAAGCTCACTTTGAGTTTGATGGTATTAGTACTTGAAAACAAATGAATTTGGAGACAGTGGTAACAAAAGACTGGTAAGTGTTTTGTCTGTTCAAAAATTTCTTTGGGAACAGGTAAGTAACATGATTGGACATTTTTTTTACAAAAGCGTTTAAGAGAAGCAAAGTTTCTCAGATGTAAAGATGGCAGGGACGTTCACCAATCTACAAAAGAATGTGTCTACAAATTGTGGAATAATTTTAGAATAAAATTCCTCAATCTAAAATTTTAAAGACTGAATATCATCTACAGAACATAATATCAAAAGGAACAAGGTCAAAAACCAATATTGGATGTCTGATCTTCTGGCCCACAGACAATTAATTAAAAACAGGCATGACTCCATCAGGGAAATCTCTGCATGGGCTCAGGAACGACAGAAGCAAGTGTTCAGTGATTCCACCCACAAATGCAGGTTAAAGCTCTGCCATGCAAAGAAGTTGTGTGTTAAAAATGATCCAGAAACACCACCATCTTCTCTCACCGAGGCAAAAAGCCCAGCAGCTGGTCTTCAACATGTTTCCAGACATGTAGAATAAAGAGGGAATGCTACACAGCGGTAAGCTAACCAAACTTTTGAGATAATGTTGCTGCCATCAAGTTCAAAAGGAGCCATTCTTCTTCTTAAAATGCTTCATTTTCTCAGATCACAATGCTAACATATCCGATGCTGTTTCTATGTTATAATAATAAAAGAAGGGTTTGTGAGATTTGAAAAAAATGTCATCTTTTTATTTACATTTTAGCATCTCAAGTCTTTCAGATTGAGGATTAAAGTAGAGCAGGTCAGATGATATCTGTGGGCCTCGGTGATAAAGTTTAACATGCAGCTTTAAAAGAATGCCTAACTCAGCTGAAATAGTTGAAACAAAGAACTGGTTTATGTTATGTTTATGTTCAGATTGAGCTGACTTTACGGAAATATAAATATGCCTTGATTTTACTTCGGCCATTTAAGGTTTTATAGTCCAGGACAAGCAACAATACAACTTTCAGATAAAGAAGTGGCATGCCAGACAAACTTGGGTTCCTCATACTTGAGAGAACCCTTTACTTGCAGAAAAATGAGCTGATTGTTCTTTAAAAATAAACGTAATCTGTGTTAGAAGAACCAGTTTAGCAGGAGATATTATCAGGATCAGTTTAAAAGTTAGCGTTAGCCTGGCTAAGCCAACAAGATAAAGTACTGCAGGGTGATTGCTGTAACTTTGAATTCACCGATATATTAAATTTGAGGATGTCTCCCTTGTTGTGGTGTTTGTGTCCCTTTGAGAGTTTAATGGGCTCTCTCGTGAGCTGGTTTGACTTCAAGAACCACACAGAGCCTGCACACATTTCTTCCCTGTATTATTTATTGAAAACCCAGCAGTTGCCATTAATACCTGTTGTGTCTGTACAGGCAGGGGGGTAAGGAGATGTGGTAAACTAAATTAACAGTCATTCTGTTCTCAAAAAAGGAGAAGAAAAAAGACACAGACAAAACAAAAACAAAAAAAGCACTCCGATATGCCACAGAATGACCCCTTGTATTGTTTTCTCATTTCTCTTAACACTTTGTTTTAAAAATGTTACACAGATGCAGGGGGGCTGGGGGGGTGCACGGAGGAAGAAGGGTGACAGCAGTTCAGGGGATGAAAAATAAAGATGCAAATGAAAGTCTGATTTGGGTGTGTCTTTTAAAAGAGTTGCACTGATCCGCTCCTCTTCTGCCAAGTGTTGCCTTTACTTATTCTGTGTGGTGAAACACACGAAACGGTGGTTGACGTCTCTGTGCCTCTGCTTCATCGTTTCTTTGGAGGTTGGGCTGTGCGGGGAGGAGTGACGGGTCGACCGGAGTTCATCCCTCCATACTGGTACTTGGCCTTCTTCTCAGACGGCTTCAGGATCTACAACACGCAAACAGAGCAGCATTAGCTTCAACTTTCCTGCAGTGAGGTGATGGCGCTAACCACGACACTATAGGATTTTTAGATCGTCCCAGATGAATGATGATCAACGTGAAAAACTATTTTTTCAAGTTGAAAAACATGAAAAAGTCAACATTTGTATGAACATCTTTATCATTCAGCACAGCCTGAAGCTTCTTGTAATTTCTTTAGTTTTCAGGAAAAGTTCTCCAGGCTCCTTTAAGGATATCCTGCCACGTGTTTTGTCCGATTTCCTCAGTTTTAAGGACATTAAACAACACACTACGTCAAGATATCCAGGTTTTTGGGCAGGAGGCCTCTAGGAATCAGCTTGGTGCAAAAATAATATTTTACGACTGTCAAATATTTTTCATAGATTCAACTAAAATAAATAGGAGCAATTTTTGTGTTTTTGGCCGTTAGTGACAACGTGCCTACAAATGAAAGTTGGCTGTTTGAATGATTCAAAGGTTAGTGTTGAAATGGCTCAACAGACAAACCTTCCTCTGAAGATGGTCAGATATAAGAACTGGACTAAAAATCAGAACAAAAGACAAAATTTAAAAAAACTAAACTCTGAAAGCCTGGATTGCTCATGAACACTTAGTTAAAAACTAACAAGAAAGCCTGACTTCTTAGAAACAAAATATACAGAAATGAGTGTTGACTCCACACTTTTGCACAGCTATGTATATTGCAATTATATTCCAGTTAGCTCCTCGGTAGGTTGCTGGAGTTTGGGGGATTCTGTGGATGTGTTTAATTCTGCAGATAATGTCATTTATTCAGTCATACGGTGCAAAGCAGGAAACCTCAATAAAATTGCTTTGAATCATTTAGCACCATAGTGTGATCTCAACTTTTGTCTCTGCTCACTGGCTGTGTTTAACCATCACTTCTAATATAATTATTGATTACTCATTAAACAGGGATGAAAAGCACAGAATGGATGGATGAGAAGACATTTTGATTTTTACTGTGGTTCCTAACGGGGCTTCTCAGATGTAACCACAGATTATATCCATGTTTGGCATTCAGCATTATGTCATCATACCTGAAAGGAGCACATCAGGGTTTCATCCACGCTCATCATGCCACCAGCGTTGTCGAACTCTCCACAGTAGTTGGGAGCTGAGAAGAGCGTCACAAGCTGCCGCTTGGCAAAGAACTCATAACCATCTTCTACCACCTGGGGGTGCCAGACACACAGATACCTGAAGGTGAACAACTGGCACTGCCCTCATACAAACACTCATCATAATCATGATCAGATTTAAAGTACTATAGCACTTCATGCAGATATTGAAAGCTGAGGCACATGTTGCTAATGGATATGAAGCGCCTTGAGGCGACTTTTGTTGTGATTTGGCGCTATATAAATAAAATTGAATTGAATTGAATATGCATTTCCAGAAGTTTTCTGGATCGAGCATTTGTTTTCTGTTTGTTTTAATGATTTTTATACCAAGTCGATGTGCATGTTACCTGGTGGGCTCTACAGATGAGATCCAGATCATGGCGATTGAGGAACTTGCTGACCACATCAGCTCCAAAGGTAAAGGAGACACCGCGGTCGTTCTCTCCCCAGCCCTGGACGTCCTTGTCCGGGTCAGACCAGAGCAAGTCGCACAGCAGGCCTGGAGAGGATAATTCACAATGTGAAACATCTCAGCTGCCACACATTCATCTTCATTCTGAATCCAGCCTCTCTTAGACCACAGAAGATCAACTTTTTGTCACATTTATAGTCTGAATGTCTCATCCAGACACACAGAGTCACCCTGAAAGACCATAAGAGGATCTGAGAGACAGCCGCTGCCAGGGTCTGAACACTGGTTGCCTTAAAAGGACAAGAGGCAGCAGCTTTAATGAGGAGGGGGGCAAAGGCACAAAAAGAAGCTTCGCTTGCCTTAGCTCACCACCACCGAGACTCAGCCTCATGTCTTCTGAAAAACTCTGAACCCAAGTCTAGCTAAAGAGTTACTGAAACGAGAGCTGCAGCACAAAGAGCATGAGGTGCTGATGATAGATGAATGCCAGCAGATCTGATCAGACCTGACATTAAGACCAGAGAATATTCACAGACATTAACTGGATTACAGGGACCTTAATCAGTGCCGTGTTTATCAGCAGTGGCAGAATCTCTACTGAGAATTAAAGCAACAGAAAAGTGAGGGCTAAGAGCAAGCAGTCATATCCTGAGGGTTATTTATGAAGCTTGATGAAGGTCTGACCTTTAGGAAGACTGCTTCTTCAACAGGCTGTGACTGCACTTTGTGCAGAAATGCAGAAATAAATAAATAGTGTCCAGTGTAGGTGTTGGTGATTTCCTGCATTTAGCTGCATTTTTATGCAACAGTTGATACTTTTCTCTATTAATAGAGTGGAAATCCTTTTATTTAAGTGAATGAAAACAAAAACCCAAACAAGGCCAGAGCTGACATCTCAGTGTTTACTGGAAAACACTACCAAGTCTAAACATTTCCCTCATTCATTTTTCCTCCTGAAGCAACACAGCTTTTTGTGTTATTGGCTCCAAACATTCAGTGAGTCTGGCATCAGCCTGCTTTCGTGTAAAAGTAGAATGGGAGGCAGCCTTCAGTTTTCAGGCCCCTCGTCTATGGAACCAGTTTGGATTTGGGAGACAGACACCATCTCTACTTTTAAGATTAGGCTTAAAACTTACGTTTTTGCTAAAGCATATTGTTAGGGCTGGATCAGGTGACCCTGAATGCTCCCTTAGTTATGCTGCAATAGGTGTAGACTGCTGGGGGATTCCTATGATGTATTGAGTATTTCCTTTTCAGTCACCTTTCTCACTCAACATGTTTTATAGACCTCTCTGCATTGAATCATACTTGTTATTAATCTGTCTCTCTTCCACAGCATGTCTTTATCCTGTCTTCCTTCTCTCACCCCAAGCGGTCGCAGCAGATGGCCCCGCCCCTCCCTGAGCCTGGTTCTGCTGGAGGTTTCTTCCTGTTAAAAGGGAGTTTTTCCTTCCCACTGTGGCCAAAGTGCTTGCTCATAGGGGGGTCACATGATTGTTGGGTTTTTCTCTGTATGTATTATTGTAGGGTCTACTTTACAATATAAAGCGCCTTGAGGCGACTGTTTTTGTGATTTGGCGCTATATAAATAAAACGGAATTGAATTGAAACCTTGTCATTTTAAGTTACCTGTTTAAATGTGCGTGTCATACATCAGTTCAAATTTATCAATCCCTGTAGCTGATTTTCATATATACACACATATACATGTTACTGAAACTCTTCTGCTCATGTTTAAATGTGTGACTTAAGTGATCATGTGCATATGTAAATCCCAGATATACTTGTACCTTTAGACTGTTTAGTGAGGGAGAAACAACAGTAAACAGGCTCACATGCGGGTCAGTTTAAGTTGTGTATCCACTGCATGTACACCTGTCCCTTTCACACTGGGTAAAAGTAATCATCAGAGGGTTATTAGTTCCTCTGACAAAAGAGAGAAGAAGAGAAAATGGCCTGCTGTATATGTGTGCGTGTGTGTGCGCTGACCTACCTGTGTCTGGCACGTCTGTGGGTCTCATGATGCGCCTGATCTGCTCCATAGACTGCAGGTCAGGAGAGAGGCCTGTGGGCGACACAAACACCCTTGGGTAAATCTCTTCAATCTCTACTTCTGCGAGGATGGAGGTATTAACTCATATCAGCGCAGCCAAAACTTGTTTCAAACCACTTACTTCACATCAGATTAGTAAACCAGAAGTACCAGAAGCTCATGAGAGCCGTGGACTTTATCTTTCATTTTTGGTAAGTGATGTGAGAAGAGCTCAGTGCTTAGTGTTGACCCCACAGTCTTCAAAGCCCCAAGGACAAAATAAGAGTGTCACACTAAAGAGTTGATACAATGATAAAACATTATACAGAAGCCCGTCTATAAGGACAGGTTTTTAAATGTCAAATGGGGAACAGATTGTGATGATCTAAATGTAAGAGGAAGTTTGTCCCCGCTGCATCATTTTGCCATGCATACAATGACCTACAAAAATAAGCTGTTCACAACTAGTCATCTGACTGTTGGAGTATTTCTAATTGTACCAAGCAAGACTGGATTTTAGTTTTGTCTTATTTCAGTTGCAAGGCATTTAAAGCCACCAGCTCTTAAAGCCAATGATGCAGGAATGCAGGGAATCTAGTTGCTCATGTTTCCTTTGACTGAACAGAGCATAAACAAGCAATCAGCATCAGCCTTGTTCTGGCTTACCTAACCAAGTGGCAAAATATAAAACAAAATACAGCAAGTCCAAGTACTCAGCCCTGTGGGACCCTGCATGTAATGAGGGTAGTTCATGGAGTAGGATTGTCCACAGTGACACTGATGCAAAGACTGAATATTTGAGTGTCATTACACATCTGCATGCTCAACCTTCCATTACCCCCAAAAGCTGCCTGGTTCTTAACGGGGCTTTCTAAAGTATTTTTCAAAGTAGCAATAATCTGGAGACTAAACAGTAGTTACATTGTTTCAATATGAATACCTCCGTGACAGCAGAAGATCTTCTCATCCACGATGGCGGCGATGGGCAGGCAGTTGAAGCAGTCGGTGAAAGTTTTCCACAGCTTGATGTTAAATCTGCGTTTACCTGCAACATCAACACGACAGTGTCAGCACGACCATATAAGGCTGTTTCAAAGGTTTTCCAGCTCCGCCTCCAGTTTAATAGATTTAAGACAGTCCTCTTTACACTGGAAGACACAGATGATTTTTGACTTTTGTTGGTTTACAAGTGCCCGTCAACCAAGAGCAGTGGTTGCAAGCCAGCAGATCTGCTTGCAGCAACAACATTTTTCCATCTCAATGCTGAAAAGCTTCCACAGACAAGTAGTCCCTTCTTTCCCTTCATTTGGGTAAAAGGACTACTGTGCTTAAGGAAATCTGAGGTTTGAATGTACAGTTTACACAAAATTTGTAACAAAAAACTACCTTTTTGACTACTCATCAGGTGCTGCTGTTGGAATGAAAACACTGGCTATCGGAGGCTAATATGGAGGCAGCTTACTGACTTACTTACAGAAATAAAGACAATTGAATGCCATTTTTTAAACCTCCTTAAATCCCGCTGCTCTCTCCAAATGACTGAGTGAACTGGTTCGTCTGCCACTGTGCTGCACAGCATTTCAAGCACTACCATCTCTAACTGCCTTCCAACACTGTGACCAAGGGAGTCCATCCGTGGGATGAGAGACTCACTGGAGAGACATCTGACTCTATTAAAATTGTCATCTGTCACAAAATACTCAGTTATTGTGGCATTTGCATGGAAACACTTTCTTTCATGAAAGCATGCAAGACCAGTTCAAGTGGCAGGAAGTGGCCTCAGGACCCCTTTAAAGAATAAATAAATAAAAATAAAATAAAATGCAGTTAATAGGGGAAATGGTAGGAGCTCTATTTACAAGTTACTTTCACTCATTTCATTTTACATTTCTATTTTATAGTGAAACAATTCAAATATCTAGAAAAAACAGGGGGGGGGGGGATAAGATTGGGAACAAGAACTATCAAATTACCATTTTTGCCTGCCTGCTTCCTGATCACTGCTTTTGTTTCACTCAAAAGTGTTTGTGTGTTAAATCACGCACAACGGAACGGCAGCCACCACAAAGAACTTAAGAGGAACTAAAAAGTGTAACTATGAGAGCAGGATGCTCACACTCGTCATAGAAGCCGTAGATACGGTTGATGGAGGCACACTCGTGGTTGCCCCTGAGCAGGAAGAAGTTCTCGGGGTATTTGATCTTGTATGCCAGCAGCAGGCAGATAGTCTCCAGAGACTGCTTCCCTCTGTCCACGTAGTCTCCTAGAAACAGGTAGTTAGCCTCTGGAGGAAAGCCGCCATACTCGAAGAGCCTCAGCAGGTCTGTGTACTGTCCGTGGATGTCACCTGGGGTGGGGAGCAGAGAGGAACACTTTGATACAGAAGGCAAAGAGGAACGTTCTCCAGTAATAATAAGCATCGTTATATCTGTTTGTTTATTTGCAATAGGCACCACACACTATACTATTTGTGCCTTTCCTGTTCTTGATAGATAGTACTGACCACAGATTTTGAGAGGAGCCTCCAGTTCCAAAAGGATTGGCTGACTGAGGAAGATCTCCCGGGACTTGATGCAGAGGCCGCGGACCTCCGCCTCCGTCATCTGGACAATCTTCCCTGGACGACATCCTCGCACTGGGGAAGGGAAAGCAAAAGCTGAGTGAGCTTAAACTAAACTTCGACACCAAGCTTTCTGATGATGTGAAAGTCAGCTTTCAGGAGTAAGCTTTCCCGAGGAGACTGGACTATTCCCCTGAATTTTTCTCAGGGTTATGATTGTCAAATGACTTTTTGAATTAACTTCAAACTAAATATGGGAGGACCGTGTTTAGTCAACAGGAGGACGACAGAAATAGCCTGTGTGGATATTGTTGATGTCAGTGTTTGTGGTTACACTTCCTGTTGTGTAACAGAACGGAGAAGGAAGGAGAAGGGGGGCAGTCACAGTGGTCAAGTGACAAGAAGCCCTGAAAGTTCGTGAAATCGGCAGATGTTTATTATTATGAAAGCCAGCAGATCAATATTACATACAGATGAAGTGAGGATGACTTGTTAATTAAATAGGCCACTGATCAGTCATGTGACTTTACAACAAATACATCATTTTTGAAAAAGCATTATTTTGGGACAATACACTGTTACACAATGATACACTTACTCTTACTATACTGTCTTAAGATTACAGAAATTAATGTACACACACGTCGATAAATTAAAGAGTAGAAATGCACACATTTTGCTGCCATCCTACATTCTCCTACAAAAAGATCAACAGCTACTACATAGACAAATTTATTCTTCTTGCTTAGCAACAATAAGGACCAGAGCTGAGTAAGACTGCTGCTGTCAGGTGACACCACAGCAACATGAAGGAAATCCAAGCCGGTGTAAAACACTAGTCCGTGAGTGGATCCCAAGGATGTGGTCAGAAGGATGCAGCAATAGCACAGACAGAGAGGCTTGTTTTTCTAAGGAGGAAGTGGCTTGAAAGGGCTGAGTATCAAAGGTGTCGCGTGTGTTAGACTCCTGCAGGTGAATCCCTGTGATCCTGAAGGAGAAGCAGCAGCAGCAGCATGTGTGCACATGTGCTGCATGACCCTGCCATTTCTGCCTGGAGATCTTAGGCGTGGACTATAAACACTCTTGCACTGCAGCCAAACACATCCTGTGATCACACACGCCCCACTTGAAGGGCTATTTTTATGACTGCCCAAAAGGTGTAACTTTTTCTAGTAAACAAGCAAACAAAAAAGCAATACCATGCAAAGACTGTACGTGGTTTAAATACTAAACACATTCTCTGCCACTGATCCTTCCATAAGCACATACACAAGCAAGATGTGTTTGTGTGTCTAGTGTTGAGTGATTTCACACCTCTGCCTTCCAGCTCGGTCAGGGAGGCCCGATATAGGATGGAGACACACAAACAGGAAACCAGAAGCACCTGCCTGAGAGGATAACCCTTCATTATAGGGTTAAGCTGAGGCGGAGCAGGAAACGCACGCACGCTCGCACGCACGCTCGCACGCACGCACGCACGCACGCACGCACGCACGCACGCACGCACGCACGCACGCACGCACACTCCCATCTCCAACAGACACAAAGAAAGAGAGTGCGATCCAGTGACCTTGACTTCAGATTGTACCATTATAAGCTTGTGGGGAGGTATCCCAGCATCCTTTGGTCCATCACTTATGCACTGCAGCTTCACCAGTCAAGAGAAGGAAAGAGCAGGATGTGGCACCCACATCTGATTACCGTGGCAACCCAGAAAGACCAATTTCCAGCGGGAGAGGTGTTGGCGAGTGGAGCAGCAGCTGCATCTCACAGGGAAAAGGAGGCGATTCGCAGATTAAGTGTCACCTCCACCAGCCCACGCCCTGCATACTAACACTGCTGCATCCGACAGCCGTGACGGAGACCCAACAACAGGCCTGCCTGTATCCGCATAGTTTGTGATTCCGGTCAATTACTCAGCTCAAAATAAATTACTCATGAGGTTTACACACACACACACATACACACACAGAAGAGGTTTAGAACATTTGAAAACATGTTAAAAGTCAGAACGTATCCTAAATGTTCAGCTCACACTCAGGCTCTAAACTGAGTTAATGAGTACCAGTGATGCATGCAGATGTAATTTATTGCACAAAACACTCTGTCCAACCTATTGCTTAACACGTGTAACAGCCGTGGCAGCGACAGGTAGTGATGTGCTCCGTTCTTTTGCATGAATATTCATGGGGAATATAAAGAGCAAACCACGTGAGAATATGACAGCTGACACATAGTGGAGATTCTTTAAAATCAGCACAGTTTGTAACTCAGTATCAAAGTTTGCCTTCTAAATGTCTTCTCCATAACCACCACACATTTCACTTGATTCTGCCCTCCATGATTAACTTACACATCATTAGGGGCTTTGCATTTTTGTAGAAAAACCATCAGATGTCAGTTATGTGTTTGCTGACATCACATGGTATGATGGGAAGCACAGGAAGTGTTTTGCAGCATTTGTTTTACCCATGCAAAGAACTAAATTTTAGCATTTCAGCCTTTCACCAAATTCTACACTTTAGAGAAATAGGTAACGAGCAGAGAGAGAAGATCTATGCCATTACAAAAGTAACCCAGTGAATGATCCTTTTCCCCCCCCTTTGGCAAGAAGACAAATAAGAAAATTTATAGTTAAAAGCTAAACCTATAACATTAAACTTGGGTAAACTCAGGGCATACAGAAAGAGGTGCTCAAATACATCAGTTAATCTTGAGTTTAGGCTTAAACTTTAGCATTTTTTTTTAATCTGCCTGAGAAAAATGCTACTTTACTACTCCTCATCTTTTCCCCTGAAAATTCAGTTGTTGCTAACCTGCTAGCCACAGTCCTTCATGATGACATTAGAGCCAAATGAATACACAGTGTTAAGGAGTAGTGACATGGTCTCAAACAGCTGTTTGGTTTCACTCACACCACAGCCCCATCCATACACTGGCTTTTCGTGCTCAGAAATGGTAAAAGTCACGTTCAAGAAACCTCTAGTGCATTTTCCTAATTTGGTCAGCTCAGGTCCACGTGCCTGAGCCACCACAGTGGGGTTTGGTCACACCCTCTTAAAACTGTATGCCAGAGGAGTTCATGCAATCAAGTGCCTGCTGTCAAAATCTATTCACCAATTTGCCTCTTCCTTCCCCTTCATCCTTTTATCTTCATCTTTATTATCTTTATTTTTCAAGTTGCATTCCTGGCTGTGGCTGACTCTCTGGGTCACCCTCCTCCGCCTTAGCAGTGAACTGTGCTGACATCAGAGGACAGCTCTGCCTCATACCCCTCCCTGAGTGCATACCAGACAGCTCACAGGCCTTTTTAAACCTTAACATCTCAGCCTACTGCAGCCTGAGAAACATGCAGCCAGGGAATCTACACGTACCACCAAAACCCAAAGAACTTTTCTAGTACCAAGTGAGGGGAGCCAGTTTTGGATGAAAAAGGGTCTGTGAAACTAAATGCGTCAACACAGCTCACTAGAAAAGTAAATCATGATACACTAAGCTGAAGGAAAAAAAATAAAGTTTAGCTAATGTGACCCTCTGGACTTAAGGCTTGTTGTCAATAGTTAAGTTTTTAAAAATACAGAAGCAAAAATTGTCTGCGAGATATCTCTGAATTTGTCCATCAGGTCTTATTTTGTCCACCCAGCAGCAGTCCAAAACTGTTTGGCTCTCAGGACTATTATTCGAAAGCTACTCTGGATCACTGTACTTAAAACTGCAATATGGCATTGGATATGGGAGAGGGCACTCCCCCAGTGTCCCTTCCACAGGGTGGCCTAACATGCCTGAAATATACATTTACTAATTAAAAAACCAGACAGGTTGCACTCCGAGCCATACTTCAATTCCAGTGGCTATACTAGAGACATTATTAGGATTGTGTTTATGCAAGCAGCAGAGCACAGATCCACAGTTAAACTTGTTAACATTGTGCAATGGTTTACCCAACCCGTAGTGAACATAGTTGGAGACCAGTCACCTGAAACAGTATTGACATTTGCTTGTTTTTACCGTTTTAAATATGTTACCATTTTGATTTCTTCTAACTAGTATAACCTTTTGCTTAAAAAAGTAATTAGTGGAATGGTAGACATTTAAAGGTTACTTATAGACATAAACTATAAAGTTGTAATTCTCAGCAACATGGCAACAAGAGACCATAAAAAATATTTTAATGACTATAAGTGAGTGAGTCTAAGAAAGTTTTGTTAACTTGAAGGCGAACGACTGAATTGACTACCAGCGAGAGGTGAGGATGCTGGTGATTCACATATTGACAGAGTAGTAAATAGAGGACAGGGTTACCCAGGCAACCAGACCCTGGACGGACCACTTCAGCTTCAAAGAGATGTGTGATGAGCACATCACTCATTGTGTGGACATAACATTAGAAACAACCTAACGTTCTTTGGTTGTCACATTTCTAGGTACAAAATGGGAGGTTTTTTTATTTTGCTTTTTTAAATAGAACTCTTTCTGCCCAGCATTTGGTGACGGTGATTCATTAAATATTTGGGAGGATCTTAAGTAAAACCCAGCCCTCTATTGAGCTGCATAATAAACCACACCAGAGAGGTGTTGCCACATAAAGCAACAACGTGACAGGGTGAGTGAGTACACAGTCAAACTATGATAGAGTGAAATGAGAAAACACCTTACATAGTAAGGCCAGACTTGCCTGATCAGTTTTGCAAACATATCAAGACCAGAACTATCTGCAGAGTCAACAATTGTAATCTTTGTGGACTGCGTTGCCCAAAATTGATGGTAGTCTAATGTTAACCACTGACAAAAGTGAACATCTTCATATCTGGGAAAAAAAAAGAAGAAGAAAGAAATAGAAAAGCACTGTTTTTGAATCTATAAAGGCAAACCTGGTCGTTCTCTAAAGGAAGGGGTTTGGTTGAGACTGATTTCCTCTGCTTCGCTGGTTGTAAATGACTTGCCAAGTGTCAAAGAGGTCAACTATTTTTCCATTCATTTAAGAGAGGGCTTACTTGAACAAAGAGCCAAAGAGAGCGAGTGAAAGATAAGTTAGTTACAGACAGATTCTCCTTCTGGAAGGCATTGCCATATATGGCCGCTGCTGTATGAAGGAAGTAGTCAGTCAGGACAGAGAGGGAGTGCTTGAAGGCTCTGCTGCATGTGATGGGAATAGAAACAGACTAATGAAGTGCAGGCCAGAGCTTGCACTCAGGGCCACAACAATATAATGGCTGTCAGCTGCACTGGAAAAGCGCTGCGTAGGATACATCAGCGAGAAACACACGCAGATGTCAGCGCAAACCATAAGCGTGACTACTCCAAGTCAGCAAATTCTACTTATTTTTCCATGAGATCTACATTTGTAATCCTTAATGCAGGTTCAGTATAGGTCTATATATAGCCCAGTGTTATTATACGTGCTACTTGATTATTTTGTTTTTCCTAGGTTTCAGTGCTTTTTCCTGGGTCTGAAAGGATTGTCTGGAGTGGTCATGTTGTTTCACTGAATCAATGTTTTTGAATCAGTGCTGAGTCACCGATTAGCTGACCAATGAATTTGTTTTAATTTTTTTTTTTAAATTAACTTGTTCAATACTCCCTGACAACTGAAACTGTTCCAAGTTCATCACAGCGGAGTTTCCCGAGAATAATCTGGCACAGGCATCAGTGAACTTGGCCTCACTTTACCCGAAGTTGCACTGAGTGTACAGTACAAGTTGTGACAATTCTCATCTTGACTCAAACAGTATCTTACAAATGGTGCACTTTGTAGTGAAATGTAAATATACTCAGTTATATAAATGTCTGCAAAAAAAATGTCATCACATCATTGCTCCAGCAATGCCACGTTTACGTTTCCTAGTACGTGCAACAATGAGATAAGCTCAAGCATATCTGACGACAAGAGCCCTGTCTCGGCTTCCGGTGATGATGTAGTAGTGACAAAGGTAGCTATTTAAACAACCTCCAACAAAGCACATAACTTTGCAAAATATGCAAGACAATTGTTCCAGGTAAATGTGGAACCAATACACTTGTTCCACTACTTGAGACAAACACATGCTGTGAAATGCAGCCTGGCTATAAAGGAAAGATACCAGCAGCTGGAGATGTGTGACCCAAATGTAAACAACGGACTCTACAGAGGATTGCTGGAGCACTTTCATTCCGTAGGACAGCAGGAGCAAACAGTAGATGAACATCACTGATGTGGTTGCATGGTGGAAAATAGAGCCGTTTAGTTATTTTAGTTTTAAACTAAAACATTAAGCAGTTATTTTATACTTCCAAGGGTAGGCCACCTGAGTTACGCTTGACTAGCTGTGTCACCACTATAATGCTACTGCTGCTGGCACCTGGTTTTCACACTTCAAATTAGGAAACATGTCATGATGGTAGCTCACCAGAAATAAACCATGGAAACTGCCCTTCATTTAATGACACTTACAAATGCTGTTGCCTGCGAGCTGTGATCGCCGTTAAAACGCTCTGTCATTTTTTTTTTAAAATCATATTGTTTGTAAACATATCATCATAAAATACAAAGTCTATATTGCCCACAGCTACACGGCACTAAGGAACTTTTAACAGCACATTTGCAGTACCTGGACCTAGCATATTAGTCACAGTACACGCCACTAGTATTGCTGCTCTAGTGGGATATAACTTGACTCTGACACTTTCACACAACTCAACACAGGGAGCTCTTTTGAAGTTGCTCAAGTTTCTCTCTGAATGGTGTCTGGTTTCTGGGGGGCTCTTAAGATTGCAGTGTTAGCATGAGCCAATTTTTCCCAATAGATCATGAACATGGGCCGAGGGGGTGAGCCGACAAAGCCAGCAGAAGCTAGGTTTCACGATAGTAGTCAAACATTTTTTTCCCCTCATATGTTTAGGTTCTGGGTCTTCTACACTGGTTAGTTTAATTATTATCTATATAATTATCATTATTAATATTATAATTATACCCATTGTCTCTGGTGTTTTTGGTTTTGTTAAGTCTGCAAAGGCAAAGAATGCCTGACTTTGTTGAACTTGCATTGTAGTACACCACTCAAAACATTGGACGGCCCTTTTGGAAGGTTTCTGTGCTGGAGCTGGCACATGACTATTTCAAATTCAATATGTAGCATGCTGCAAGTATGCATCTCAATATCAACTTGAAAAACGTAAACAAGCTTTTCAACTCAATGGTCTAGCAGCACAGTCCCACATTTAATTTCACCATCCTAGCTCTCTTGCAAGGTATCACCTGTCAAATAAAGGAATTAGAAAAATTACCCATGACACATCAGCATTATGGCTTAGAAAGGTAGTGCAAAGCTAAAACTGAAGGTGACTGCAAAGTCTGTGTTTTGTAAGTATGCCCACGTGTCACAATTCACACTGTCAGTTCATTAGTGCCACTTTCTGGCAACTTCAACTTGAACAGAATTTCTCTCTCCTTTTCAAGAAAGGGATTCAAAAGTTCTACTGGGTCAAACAGACCCATGAATTTAAAACAAGTATGACTGTGCATGTTTTTAGTCACTGCAGCACCCCACAGCACCATAAAAGATGCCGTGTCAGACCTTTTTTAGCCTTCCTCTTCCATTCACTCCAACTGGGCACAAGGCCAGCAGCTCTCAACTGCTCCTCCATCTCACTCTCTCCCACACGGGAGAGATGGAAAACAGTGACCCCTTAGTGAACGAGAAACACAAAGTAACTCTGGCAAGAGGAGCGGGAGCCACTCTTAACTCAGAAATCCGACTGCGATGGCATTTCTGGGCAAGCTTTAGATTTTCAGAGGACGTTTTGTTCGTCTCTAAGTGCCACAGTGAATGGCAGTCTTTGTGGGGCGAAAGAAAGGACGAAATTGAGAGGAGAGACTGGGGGAGATATAAAAGGAGACACAGCTATAGACAGAGAGAGTGGGAGAGATGGAGAGGAGTAGAGAAACGGGAGAAAAATGTAGGCTGACACTGAAGCTTGAGACCCTGCAAACGAGGGACTGAATAGAAGGGAGGGTTTATAGCTAGGCAGCTGAAAAGCCTGGGTGAGCTCTCTGTGCCATGTTTGGTGCCAGGGGGTGAACGCTCCCCGCCACACAGGCTCCACCATTGTTGTTTCCATAACAGAGTGCCACGCCAGCACCCTGAACACCACGCAACACAGCAGCAGTCGACTACATCTGACACAAACAAGCAGGGTGACAGTGAGGAAACAAATGTGCATTATGAATAGCTGTAAAATAAAAATTGAATCCACGAAAATAAAAATAAAAAAGTTACTTTAAATGTATAAAAATCTATAAAGAATACTTTAAAAAATAACAGTAAAATGCAACATTGTTGCAAATAAGAAAAGAGATCAATACCACAGAAACTTGTTATTTTTGAGATTTAGTTCACAGAGGAGCAACATAGAAGTACTCAACAGCCATGTGACATTTTGCATATAGTACAGGTATTTGCACAACAGAAAAGTATTTGCGCAAGGGGTAACATAATTGCGCGAGCATGCCTGTCTTCATTACTCACTGTTTATCAGACACATCTTTACCCAAGTGGAAAGCAATAGTTAGGTTGCTGTTGGCATTTCCAGTATGTCTTTCAGAAGATGTCTGAGTTAATGTTGAATGACTCACATTAGCAACCACTGCGTTGCTTTGCTTGGCCATTGTTATGCTGCGATTCGTCACGTGTTTTCAGGAACTTGAATAAGTTATATATTGCTTTGTGGCAACTTTACTGCACTCGCTGAATTTGTTCTTCATCACTACTTGCTCTAAATCCAAAGCATTTCCAAATAGCAGATGATGATCCACTTCCAGGATGACTGCATTTGTTCTTTACAGTGCCAGACATTTGATTTTTGTATGGCTAGTCTGTTATCTATAGCATATTGCTGCAGTCGGGTCTATCCAGGAAACTTCAGGGAACAGGTGTGACTGGCATATGCAAGCATCTCAGACAGTAATTTATTGAGTGTAATTGCAGAATAGCGATTTATCTGTTAATTCCAGTAGTCAGTGACTACTATGACTTATATCCAAAAAGTCTTCTTTAATATGACTTCTAAAGCTTTTTCTTTAAAAAAAAAGAAAAGAAAATAGCTTCATAAAGGCTATTGTATACTCATGTTAAATGTCTAGAAAGTATATGGTATGTGGTATCATCACCACAGTAAAATATCTTACAGTTAGAGGCCATCTAAACAATATGCAATTAAAGATACACTACACTCTTCTCACTGCGCATTTTACCCCCTTGGCTTATTTGTCATTGTGCTGTTGTCATCTTTGAAAACTGTAAGGACTAAATGGTGGCTCCCTGGTAAAGGAGTGACTCAAATTCAGGAAACATGGACATCTAAACACAAAAACCTTTTAGGAGATTTTATGTTCCCAAATTGACAACAACTTGGCTGCTGTTTTTGCCCATAAACCAAGATGACCAAAAAGAAGAAGAAGAAAAAAAAAATCCATCCTACCTCCCCTCTCCCTTACTGGCTGATCCACGGGGCTGTGGCGTTGATTGTGCCACATAAAGCCTACGGGCCACCTGTGCTGGCAGCCCAGACAGAGGGCTTGTTGTCACTAAAGGCCAGCCAGTGTGGGCTTAACATGGGTATGCTGGAAAAGCTGGGGCCTGTAATCGCTGCTTTACTCGATTGCAGCACAGAGACACAGTACAGCAATGGTTATAAACTAATGAGGAGGAGAAAGAGGAGGAGGGGCAGGTGCAGAGAACTCAACAAACAAGAAAACACAAGGCTTGGCCAGTAAACTGTGCACAGGAATGTAGGGAAGCAAAACTGCAGCTTATATGAAGCATACTAGAGCAGGGCGATATGACCAAAAATATTTATCACGATAAACTTTTGAAAATTTGCGATAACGATATAATTGACACTAGACAAAATACTTTACAACTCCACAACTTTATTAGTGCAAAAAACAAAACAAAACATCAATGTAGTTTCACTTAAACAAGCAGCTGTTTTTTATGTGCATTAAAGTTATATAAAAATTTAACAGTGCAAATGCAAATTCCTTGCTGACAGTTTAACCAAAAGGCATTTCCAGTGGAAATTGGCTGACAGATCCTCAGCATAACCATGTATAATATCCACAAAACTTAAAAAGGATGAGTATGAAAACAAAGGCACCACGCATGCGCGTTTTACCCATATTCTATCGCGATATTTCATTTTCTTATCGTTGCCCAACATTATACCGGTATTACTGTGAACGGTATGATATGGCCCAGCCCTAAAGCATACTACTGCTTGCTACTGTGTTAATGCAAATGTAAGATTTCTATAAACTCTTTAAACAATTCCAGGTCAATTCAGATGTGATCTAACTAACCACAGTGAGTTGCTGCGAAATCTGACACGAGCTGCTGTGGATCATACAAAAACAGTAGACGGCTGATTGATTTCAAACAGACCATGGTGTCATGCAATCCTGTGTAATGTGGCTGCATTGCTATTGATCTTTTCACCTCACAATAATACCACATTACCACCCTTTGATTAGACACATAACTGTTTAAACTGTACTTTTTTTTTGTTTTTATTTTTATAATCAGGAACACAATACATTAGGCAGCTGTGGGTAACTTTGCAGTGTTAGTAATCAGCAGTGCTTTAAAAAAAATAAAATATGTATGCAGGCTCTGATGCAACACAACAAGCTTGATCCTGCATGACCACACTAGTGTGGCTTAATACAAACATTCAAACTGGGATACCACTGTTTCTTACATGCAAAACAATGACAGACAGGACTCTTGCGTTCTCAGGGAGGAGTGCAAACTATGACTGTATAACATTACTACTGTCAGACACACAGACCTCCAAATGGCATTTTAATACAGACAAATAGCTTTAGTAAGTAAGCTACACACCATTGTGCTGCTTACCTTTCTACTCTGACTCAGAAGACTGGTCACAGGTCAGTAAATCACAAGTCATTGTTGTACACAGTGACAAATGAAACCTGAGAGGCTAGAAACCTGCATGCTTTGCCTGCTATGCCACTGAGGAGGCTTCAGTGATGTAAGTCATGCTGTCAGTCGATCAGGTTTAGCCTGTCAGCTAGAAACTCCTGTCAACCCCTCCACCAAACCACTGTTGAAGCACAGCTTCAGTGTCTGTCTGTCTTTAGACACACCAACACATTTGCAGATACATTTATGCATACTGAAAACCAACTAAAACTAAATAAATGACGAGCCTGAACACAGAACATAGGAGATAGAGACTCCTAGTTCAGAGTTTTCTTCTTCCTTTTTTTTTTTTTTCCCCTCTTCAAGCTGCTCGATGAGTTTGAGGACATTTATGCAGTTTGGGTTAAAACTTGACAAACTGGGAGTGACACTAGTCTTACCTTTGTCACAAAACATGCATCATAGGTCCAACCCTAACAGGCATGTTATAGGACTCTCTAAGAAAACAATGACTGAGTAAGAGGCAGCAGGTGAAACCCCGTCTATGGCGAGGACCTAACCGATCATTACTGAACGATTGACTAACACCTGATTGATAATAATGTCAATGTAATGCTGCATTTTACAGTAAAGCAGGCCTACCGATCACAACTGGATATCTACCTGCAGCACCAAACATTAGGTAGACATAATAAATGGTTGTTCAGTCACATGTGCATTAATTCAAGTGGCACGCTGCAGTAATTTGATTTACAGCAGATCAGTCAGGATTTGATACTCAACAACATTCTGTGTACCTCTACACAACCAGCAGGTCAGCTGTTAGAGGTTTAACTGCTGTATGGACGCCCCTCAAGTACCCACCCAGTCTCCAACAGTGACCAAACATTTCGCCCTTGCGTGCGGGCATAGAAATCCTCCTGCCATTGCCCCGGCTTAGACTTGCCATGTCATTTCCTGAGAAAAACATACTTGAAACACACCCTTAGTATAGATTAGGCAGACATGTATAAATTTTCCTGGTCTTACTAATCACTCAAATGTGCTTATCACCCATCATTTCCCTCAGATTACTACTATCAAGCTGAAAATGTGTTGCTGATTACTTGCAAGGTTATTGGGTCTGCTTGTTTTTCAAAATGAACTGCCTGTGAAAGTGAATGGCACAGCTTAGGGGGACATCCTTTCACAATAACTGACAAACTTTGACATTATAACAGCTGGCTGTGGAAAGGAACCCATCTATGACTGTAATTTTAAGGGATTATGGCACAGAAAGTAAATATCTTTAATATCCTAAATACATGAAAAGGGAAAACAAATAAAGGGTACTGAGATATTTGTATAAAGAATACAAGCGTTTTATTGCCACTAGGGCTGTGCAATATGACCAAAATCTCATATCCCGATATAAGACATCTATCTTCCCGATAACGATATAAATCACAAAAATTTTACATTTTCTGAAAATTCTGTGAATCTCGGGCAGCTCGACTTGCGTGAAGTGTTTCCAGCTGGGCGTCGTGTACCTGGAGTCGAATGTTTTAACCGATGCATGAAACTATACATTTTTTAGACACAAGTTGTAATGGCCGCCGTTTTCTTTGTGAGTATTTATTACACAGCGTGCTGCGGGGAAAAGCCTGTTCTAACGTTTTAGTCTAAGGCAGGGGTGTCGAACTCCAGGCTTCGGGGGCCGGTGTCCTGCAGGTTTTAGATCTCACCCTGGGTCAACACACCTGAATCACATGATTAGTTCATTACCAGGCTTCTGGAGAACTTCAAGACATGTTGAGGAGGTAATTTAGCCATTTAAATCAGCTGTGTTGGATCAAGGACACATCTAAAACCTGCAGGACACCGGCCCCCGAGGCCTGGAGTCCGACACCTGTGGTCTAAGGTTTATTTTTTAGCACCTGACGGCTCTTTTTTGCTTCTCATCTGTAAACACTGCATACTCTTTCACGTGATTCAGTTTATTTTGAAAAGTCTCAACAGGAGCTTGAGCTTTATTCTGAAAGGTTTATGTGGAAAATAAACAAGCGGACACGCGATGGTTTTACCGTTGTTGTTGCTAACGACAACGCATAAAAACAGGCTCTTGTCCGTCCATAGTGTGTTAAATATAAGAGAAAGAGAGAACTTTAAGAAATTAATATAGCCAGTACAGTGACCATCAAAACGATGAAAAAATATTGCCGTAAACAGTTTATTTTGCGACACCACGAAACAAAGGATAGCGTAAAATGAAACGATAGATGTTTTTATATCGTCATCCGATATATATCGTTATATCGAACAGCCCTAATTGCCACTGCATGTGGAAAAATAATATATCATCTCTCTTGAAAGAAAGAAAGTTGGATTCCACACATGTCCAATAAATGAAAAAGCAATATGTAATATTATGAAAAGGAAAATTAGAAGACTTTTCAAGAGTTAGAACAGCAACAAATTCCACCTTATTGCCATTTTACCCTCTCCCCTGTATGTTTGTGTCACCCAGAGGGTAGGTTAATTTCTACCAGGGACAGCTGTGGCTGTTGACATTTAATAGGAGATCAGCGAACTCTCCATATGTGCGTCTGTGTGCATGAGTATGTGGCTCTCTGCCTGCCACCAGCCCTCACAGAAAAAGTGAACCATCACACTTTTAAAGTGCTTAAGGAAATCCCTTCCTATACTGAGAAAAAGATCTAATTTTATTCACACAGGAAAGAAAAAGAAGAAATGACTCCCTGGCGTGGAGGTGATTCTAAACTTCTTTGTGTGAATATCGGGAGGAAACAAAACAAAAAAACCCACAGACGGGTAACTTGCTAAATTTTGAAAGGAAAGCAGCCTGTAGATATAACCTGGGTAAGTAAACTAAAGATGATGATTATCAAGATTTCTACAGGAAGGAAAAGCCTGTGTGAGTTTTTTGTGCTTTTGAAAGGTCACTTTTTAAAATAAAATGTGACCCTTTGAAGACAAACTGACCCATAAGGGACATTCTGAGTGCTTAGGCTTGTATTTCTGCCCAGTCTTGGCCTAAATCTGTCTTAGTGTTTGAATCAAACTACTGTGCTTTTTGGGACATTTTTTTCCTAAATGGAAAATACTAGCTGGTGAGAACTTTCCACACTAAAAACAAATTCTAAATACCACACTTGTTTTTGGAAGAAACAGATTTTTAAAGTCCCACTTTAACATTAGCATAAATTATATTTTTATACTTGCCACTGTGCTATAATTACGTGTGGCCTGCTAACAAACACTTGAACATTTACTTGTAGTAAAGCACAAAATATGATTGATACCAAGGACAGAAAAGTGAATGCTCGCATGAATCTGAATACACATTTTCTTCTTCTTTGATGGTGCTTAACCATTACTTAACCAAGTGTTTGGTCATTTTTATGAAAGCCAATTACGTAAAATTCACTTGATATGTAAAGGTTTTCTTTACAATCCATAACAGAAAATCCAATACCTTTTACAGTTTTTCCCCACACAACTAAACTGGATTTACAGTGAGAGCAGGTTGATGCATATGATTATGTCTATATATCTAAATAATAGGAATACACAATGTTTGTGACCATTATTCATATTCAGCTGTCTACCCAGTTAGGACATCATACAGCAGATAATTCGACTATCCAGATCAACAGGAAGCGACAATATTCCTTGTTCTGCTCTGCGGTGTTCAGCATAGCGGCACATAAACCACACCTCCACCTGCCACAGATTCTGGAGAAGCTCACAGAGGACTTCCAGAATAGACGAAGGCTACTGTTGCTAGATGCAGTCCACAGTGGTGGTGTTGAGTCTGTCCAATCACAGGACGAAAGACTCTCTGGGGAAGCAGCTCAGTGACATTGAGGGTTGCTGCAAAGATCACATCTGCCTGCTGGTGCAGAAACTGCTTAGCAGCAACTGCAGTCTCAGAATTATAACAACTGGATTGGCCATGGATAAGAAAATAAACACTGGCTTTGAAATTTGAAAAAAAAAAAAAAAATGCTAAAAGGAGTCCCAAATTATTCTTGGACAGGCATTAGTATACAAAAGTAACCTACAGAAGTAAAGTCATTTCTGGGAAACACCATTTTGGAGTAAACAAGTAATTTAAATGCAGGAACATTGGATTTACTTGCAGCCCTATTTTAATAAGATTTAAAACCTTTTGTTTTAAAAAAAAGCCCACAGAAACAATGTCGGATAATCTCATTACAAAAACATTATCACACCATCCAAACTGAAATAAGTATGCTCAACAAAATATGGACATTGCAGAGATACTGGGAGACATTTCAAATGTACCCAGCCCGTCTATTATTAATCACCGAGTATTTGTGACCCATCACCAGAAAACTGGTTTTGTATATACACATCCAGTTTTGGTTATGAGTCAGAACGAAAAGCCTTCAGTACAGCTTATGATGCCCCTCTGATACTATGGTCATCCCAACAAAAAGGCCAGACATTTTCAAATGGTTGTTGATGAAAAGTGAATGAAAGGAGATGGATAGTTGGATACATTGAGGGCTCACATCTGGAAGCTTTTAGGACCAGATCCCTCCAATTTCCTGCAATGAGGTTAACTGCTAAACATGAAGCCAGTATACTATAGTCAATTCTTGCAGGCACAGTACTGTGTTACTCTACATATCACGCACAAAGAGAAAACAAGCACCATTATGTCACTGCTCCCGTCAGTCCAGATGATTAAGTTATACTGACATGCACTGTACATCTACACTGCATTCAATCATTAGCAGAAGTTGCTGTGCATGAGATGATCTGGCATGAATGCTTGTTCACCACTGACTCAGAGAGATATAATCTCTCTTTTTATAATCTGTTTTCTAGAAATTATCATCGACATCGACTTGTCTGTCTGTCAGAATCCTTCATTTAGCACTGCTAAGAAAATCATCCCCTGCTGCTAGCCAACACATAACAATGGAGTAGGGGCAAAAACACTTTTACACAACAGCTCAGCAGAAAAGTCCACATACATATAAGCTATGACAGAATACAGAATTAACAAGTGTCTCTCTGGATAAAGTTGAGCCACAGCTAGTATTGAAAAGATTCTTATTCAATATAGTACTGTTGACAAAATGTGTGTTCTTTATGATCAAAAGGCCAGCTGAACAAACTATATGCACTGGTTCATGGAATAAGAAAACACACGGAGTAGTAGAGCTAAAAGTTTGGTTTAGGTTTTGAACTCCTACAAGTATGTTTTAATGGGAATACTACTGAAGCCTGTGGCTTGTGTAAACATCGCCACTTAGCAATATGCGCCAGAAAACAACACAGAGCTGCAGTCTTCAGCTCAGAAACCCTTAAGCCAAATCCCATTTAAAAATTTAGAATTCTTCTTAGAATTAAAGACAAACCCAATTTTTAGAAATCAGAAGCAAGATTTTACTTCCTCGTGGATCAGGCAACTGTTGGGACACTTTCGGCTACACTCAATCGTCAATCTAAACTTTATTTTTAAGGAAATGTCAACTTTTGCTGAGCATTTGCCCCTGAAGCTATCGCCCTCCACCGTGTATTTTGAACAGAGCTTTTGTAAAGGAGCAAAGACTACAATAGGTTAAAAGACAGTAGAAGCAACTTGTCAAGTATTTTATTTGGTGCATTCCAAAGCGATAACACAAATGCTGTGACGTGAGTAAGACAGCACTTAATTACTATACTATTAGCTAGTTAGTCTAAGATGGATAGTAAGATAGGTCTGACATTCTCTTCCATACTGGAGCCATCGAAGCACAAACAGCCCACTAGCAATAACTTTCTTACCACTTAATCACCAAAACCCTCAAAATGCAGTTTACAAAAAAGCTCGAACATAGTTGTATCCAAATGAATTACAAATTAATCTAAAAAGATCCGTGAAAGAAAGACTGTTGCTGACTAAAAAGGTGTGCCTGTTGTTAACGACAGTGAGGACCAGTCCTGCTCACTCCAGAACCGGGCAACGCTAACACGTAAAGCGGGCCTTTATTGTCAAAAATAAAACCTAAATAAATATTAGGGGCTAACACTGGTCAAAACAAGAATACACAAATAAAACTTGGCTGTGAACTCACCCTCTAAAAGCCTGGAAATCAGCGAGTCGACGTCCAACTCCCCCTCCGCCATTTCTGTAACGAACAGCTCTGCCCGCTGCAGTCTGAAGCAGGCAGGGCAGACACCGCCTCACCGCACAGAAACCGCCTCCCTTTCGCGGCCTCCCATTTAGGGCCATTACGCCTCATTCAACTACACCTCGGATATTTTAGTTTCTAGAGCATAAAGGAGAACAGTGGACATTTTTTTTTAAACATAGTAATCCTGTTCATAAGTTTCACATACTTTTTTTCCTCCTCATTTTCTAATTCAATCCTCATATTCAGCCATTGCTATATAAAGCATGGCTCAACCATAAAGATCATGATATGAGGGTAAAAAAATGTATTTGTATTAGAAAATAAGGGTAGCCAAACAAACAGATGGTCAATAACATATTCACTGCATTTTCTTGCTTTTTACCTGTGATTTTCGATTGCGATGAATGCATCAGCTAATTCAGGGCTTCTTACAGCAACAATCATAATAATAACGATGCAAAAATTACCATTAGATATACTCTATTTATAATGAAACATCGTTTACACTAAGAAAATAAGTTTTCGTTTTCACCATATTCTATCAAAGGACAGGTGTCCTAAAGGCCCTGATTTATTCACCTCCAGCGCCCCCTTCTGGTCAGGATATGTCAACACTTTAAGAGTAATAGTTTTGAAATTGTTTACTGATTCTTAGAGCAAAATCAGTCCTTTATTCACGTTACTTTGTCTTCAACTGTACTAAAACAACATGGTGAAATAATCGTTGTTTAAAAAAAGAAATAAAATAAAGGCGTTTGAAGCCCTGTCACTATTATCACACTGTATTAAGTAGGCACTGATTTCTAGTGCAACCAGCAGACCAGAAACTTTAAATGTAAGACCGTGTGTGAAGGACTGGCCTGAAAAACACTGAAACTGGTAAACTTAAGATCTGTATCTTGTGTCTGTTTACAGAGAGAAGAAGAGCCTGAGAACCGACAGACAGGAAAAAAGTGAGTTGGATCTTAATCTTAAGACTCTTCCAGGTTATGACTAAAGCCAAGAGTTATGTTATTGCCTCTCCCACTCACTTATTTTTCAGTTTCTTTCAAGTGCGTCACTGGGTATTTCCGCACTGTTTTGAGTGGGTGGAGGCAAGTTGCACTGCAGAGAGAAGGCAGAGGTCCGCAACTAGATCAAGCTAGCCACAGCGCCGGACTTGACGCAATTTTCCCTCTTCAAAATAAAAGTATGCAGTTTTTATGGGCAATTGCTTGTCCCTTGAAACTAGACGAAAGTCTTAAAATAATTGGCAAACAATTGGCATACACTACTCCTATTACACCACAGTTCTGCTATACTAATGTGAAAAAGCGTGAAAACCATGAAAACAAACTTTTGTTAATTTTGGAGACTTGGTAAAGGCAGTAATATATGCTTTAAAAAATAAAAAATAAACCAAGCTATTGTTCTGTTCACACCTATTTCCGTTATCTTGGAAATTACCCAAAAAAAATCTGCCATGTTTTGATTTTTTTTAGTTCACTACAAATTCGATTAATTAATTTAACATTTGGGGATAAAGCTTGTAGCTGCCTAAGTAGTAAATAAAAGGTGTTATCAGCGAAAGGTTATCCAATTTCAGATTCTGCATTTGTAATAAACGTGGCACAAAAACAATGCCTACTGTGTGAGAAAAAGACATCGCAATGAAGAGAATAAAGCACGTACCGTGCAGTTGCTGCAACTTGGCGAGAGGTGTGTTTGCACAAAAAACAAACAGAAAGTTGCAGCACATCGCTCCCCAAATAGATTTTACTTACCGGAAAACCCGTGAGCATGAACGTAACTATCCCTGCGGCTTTACTAACTGTACACTCTCGTACACAGACGTAGGTGGAGCGAAGGAGGCGACAGAGCGGCTCTGTCAAGAACTTCGTGGAGTCTGTAGTGCCGTGTTTCCTGCTCTTTTTTGGCTTAAAATAAGATACAAATTATTGAGAAACAGCGGGGGATATCGAGGAGCGTGAGCTGGACTTGGACGCAGCCATGGACCGTAAGTGGAGCTGCTTTTATTTACTCATCTCAGACACGGGAGGCGAAACTGTACAGGGAGTTGTTTTGCGCACAAGGGAAAGCCCCGCTATCATTGGGTTTTGCGCCAACAGGAGGAGTCTGTTCCCGGATACTTAGCTAACATACAGACAGAAGTTTGACTTAACTTTGGTTTATCGCATACATGTGAGATAGCCGAGAAAAACTTGATGTTTAACTGAATGAATTTCTCAGCGTGTGGACAACTCAACTGGCACGAGCGGAGCGAACCAAACAAGTCTCGCGCTGCCAAGAGGCCTGTGGGGTTTGTCCACTTGAGAGATTTCCTTCTAGCCACTGAAACTTCGTTAAGAACTCTCGCCATTTAATGTTTTTCTGTTTGTAAGTGGAAATATTCTTTGTGAATCACGCTCTCAAAAGCTTGTCAGTCACAGTGAATAGTGTATTTTAAATTCGGCCTGGTTAAAACCACTGTATAACGTTCTTTTCAATAAAAAAGTCTCGTATTTAATTGGGCGACGCGTCTAGCAACCGCCCACTCCGGTTTTAATTGACAAAAACGGTTCCGGTAGGAAATTGTGGTAATAAGTTCTGTGTTAAGGAGAACACGTGTATGCAGATACTGTGAAGATTCACAGCCGCCCCCGTTTCTATTTTATTCCATATATACCTTTGCCTTTAGGCTAAACCATAAACAAATGAGATTTTATAACGGAGTTCTGTTGACTTCCTATGTTTAGAGTGCAGCCACACTTTATGCAAATATTATAAACCTTAAAATAGATTATGTTTGTTGATAAGTGTCATTTATCTCTGTCTTGGTTGTCGATATTGGCACGATAAACAGCCAACATCTGACTGAGCATCATAAAAGTATGTCCCTTTGTTCGGTCAGTAAAAATGAAAGTGATTCTAGCAACAGTATCGAAGGCTTCAGCTGTGATGCTCTTAATTCAGTCATTAATGATCTTTCGGTCATTGTGGGTATGTGCTTTCACTTTCACATCATCCAGACTCAGTAAGTAGAAAAGACTGTCTTTCACATAAGTGGTCAAAATGCAGTCATTACAAACTCATGTCATCCTTTTTTTTTTTTTTTTTAAAAACAACTTTTGTTTGTTTGTTATTTTTAGTCTTGACTTTGGGGCTTTACACAGCCTCTTCACTCAGTATTATTCTGGCATTTTAGGTATGATCAGAACTTAAAAAGCAAGAATAATGTCTTTGAGCTAAGGCTAGAAAGCAAACATGTTACAGCATGGAAAGGACTCTACTCAAGCTTTTGAACTGAACCTTTCCTGCCTGCTGATGGGTGGAGCTTTGATCGACTCACCCAGTGTCACACCTTACTTATTGCCTGAAACTGGAGTGCACCCTGCACTAAAGGCTGCCAGCAACAAAGCTGGTAACCTGACACCAATATTAAAAGCCCTGCCTGTCATTGTTTGCCTTTTTCTGCACTTCGTCTCCTTCTCGGTAGCTTTGCAGGCAAGTGGTTTATGACAACCAGAGATTATATTTAGCTGGGAGGCCCTTGTATCTCGGCGTCCTTCGACCCCGTTGGACGCTGCACTCTCCTGTAGAATTCCACCCTGACCTCACCACAAATGACAAACTCTGACTAAACCACAAATATGCAACAAATCTGTTTTCTATTATTTTTGTCATCTCCACCACCACTGCGTGCTTCCTCGTGTAAGTCGTAGATGGAAAACCTGCAGTTTTTCTCAATAAGTTGGTTAAATTCCTTTCTTGTTTCTGTTCACCACAGCTGGATATGGATGGAGCCTTACCCCGCTCAACCAGGGTAAGCGCACTTTCCTTTTTAAAAAGAGTTACTGATGTTCTCTGCAGTTATTTCATGAGTAAACATTTCTACCCTCGGGTGTAGTGACGATCGATGAGGCTGTGTCTGTGTTGACACACTGACACAAGTAAAGCAGTATTTCACAATGACACAATGCCTTTGCTTTCCTCAACAGCTCCCTACATAGAGATTATCGAGCAGCCAAAGCAAAGGGGGATGAGATTTAGGTACAAGTGTGAGGGACGGTCTGCTGGCAGCATTCCCGGAGAAAAAAGCAATGACACCACTAAGACGCACCCAGCAATCAAGGTGAGTTGGCACAACTTACTGATGCGTTTTAGCAACGATTCATTAAATATCATTTACATTACAGATAATATACACATTGGTGAAGATTTAGGTAAAACGGGTGCATGCAACCACAGCAACTGTTTCCGTAGTGACTCATGTACGTCAACTGTGCATTTATGGTGGAGAAGGTCAGTGCTGAAAAAATGCTTTCTCCAGCTGAAACATCTGTTTTTCCTGTTGAATGTTAGGAACACAGACTGTGTATGTGTGATGGATGTAGCAAGAAAGAAATCCAATATTATTCAAAAATACTATCCTTTTCTGTGATAAGGAGAATCAGACGTTAGAAGTTTAGTTAAATCACAACAGAATGTACACGTGTGCATAAGAAACAGCTGCTTGTAGGTAGAAATTCTCTGCTTTCCCTCATTTCATGTAAAAAACAAACAAAAAGATATATATATATATGTGTGTGTGTGTGTGTGTGTGTGTATATATATATACATCTTTTTTGTTATATTGTGTTGATCATTTCAATTGAAAACGTAATTTCCAGAAGAAAACATTTTTCCTACAATATCGGCAAAATTAATTCTGGACTATGAAAAAATGGAGTGATGTTATCAGCTAACACTAACAAGCTTGGTTTGCAAGGTGCATCTGTTAGTACAAAGTCATAAACCCAAACTGAAGAATGGACCTGTCGGACGGGCAGTTAGTGCAGATAACTTATATTAAAAATGCCCTAGAAGGCATCAGTACTACAAACATAGTTGAGATGTCCAGTTCGTTAACTTGAATTAATGGGGTGAAGCATTGCAAACAACTTAGTCATAGACCTTAAAATAAACAGCACCACCAGTAAGTCATCAGACGAACGTTTGTGTATCAGAACCTGTAATTCTTCTCTGCAAGTTGCATGCAGTGAGTTGGTTTAAGCTGTAGACAATGCTGCGGGCTAGAGCAGTCCTCACCTCATCTCAAGTGCCCTTATGGCTGAACCTTCTGTCACTAAAACTCCGTTTTTTATGGACAGGTGCACAACTACAACGGCCCCCTGCGTGTTCGCATCTCATTGGTGACAAAGAACGCACCCTACAAGCCTCATCCTCACGAGCTGGTTGGAAAAGACTGCAAACACGGCTACTATGAGGCTGACCTGCAGGAGAGACGAATACACAGGTAGGACTAGTTTGTATGTAAAGATAAAATCAGACACTTCAGAGAAACCTAAAGGAAAAACAGCAATACAGAGCGCTACGGTGTCTCGAGGAAAACTACAGTTTCAGGCTAATGCAGTGGAGTTTTGCAGTGACTGACCTAGATTAGCCCTTGATCGGTTTTGGAAAATGACGTGTGTACTGTCACTTTGGTAAAACTCTTCGCCAGCTTCATGCTGGGTGTCTAGATGAGCAGAAAATTAACAGAATACTTCACAAAAGAGTTAACTTTTCCTCTGTATTTTTTCCACAAGTTGGAAAAACCCCCAAATCATTCCCAATTTGGTTCTGAAGTGGAAATACTCACTGATAAGATATGTTGAAACCTACTGAACCCATATACCTGGCAAGACATGACAGTTTTTTTCTGTCTTCATTGAAACAGTGACAAAAGTCAAACAAATCATTTTGTACTGCAGACAGATGTGTACACTGTGATTCAACATGAGCAATTGCACTCGCTTATGTTAGGCAATTGTTTTTCACACTGAACAATTTATATCCTGATCATTGCTCTAGATCACCACACGAGTTATAAAAGGGAAACCGTTACACTGTTATTTCTAATTACAGTCTCCCTAAATCCATAAAACATCATGTTAAATAACCCAGAAAAGTGCATAAAACATCTGTATGCTAGGAACAACTTTTTTTAATTGTTAAACTATATTTGACTGTGACTAACAATAATAATAATAATAATAATAATAATGATAATAATAATGATAATAATGACTTAATATACTAAATGGTCATTACTTCTTTTTACTCTATAAAAGGACCAGGTTAGGTTATAATGCAGGCACTGGACACAAGCAGTTCAAACACAGTCATTTGTACAGCCAGTATAAAGGAAGATATGGGGTAGAAGTCAAGAAGAGCAAATACTTCAGGAAGTAGCAGTGCAATGCCTATTAGTTCGTTAAGCGAAAAAGTAAACTGGGTCAAAAGATCATTGCATGAACTGTGTTGCTAGATGTATAAAAAGTTGTTTTGTTTTTTGTCCTTTCAGTTTTCAGAACCTGGGTATACAATGTGTGAAGAAGAAGGATGTAAATGAGGCCATCACTTGTAGACTGCAGACAAACAATAACCCCTTTAACAGTAAGTGGCCATAGTTAGAGATGAGTCTCCACCACAGATTTCAGTGATTGGCATATGTTTGGCAAAGGATATGATAACATCATTTTGGAGGATAATTGTAATCATATACTTAATTTGGATTACTGACTTCTTCTCATACAACAGTTATGCGTTAACTTCTGTATGGTCAACTCTTATCAACAACACTAAGCAAATTCTACTTCATGTTTGTTACTGAGACCATAGCGGGTGGTGGCTGTGTGCTGAAAAGTAGTATGACAGGATGCAGTGGTTTGCTTGAATGTTTTATTGTGTGTTGCGTACCACGCCCTTTTCCTTCTCTTTCTTGGATACAGTTCCTGAGGCTAAGGTGTGGGAGGAAGAGTTTGACCTAAATTCAGTCCGGCTTTGCTTCCAGGCCTCCATCACTGTCTCTACAGGGGAGCTCTATCCTCTGGAGCCTGTGGTATCACAGCCCATCTATGACAACAGTGAGTTGAACACAGCACACGTGAACAGAAATGCATATGCACCAAATTAGCTGATATACATATTTCTTATATGTTAATAATATAAAGTAAGAGGTGCTTATAGTAAGTATTGTACCCTGTAGAGAGACGAGTATCAGTCTGAGCTCTCTGTACCAGCACGTTCACACGTATAATCACGACTATAAAACTTCCAAATGTCCTGCAGCATTCCATGCCCTCAGTGATTCTCTGTTCCTCTTTGCAAATTAATGTTTCCTCTCAGTTTGAAGGTATTTACAAGAAATAGACATCACCACAGACTCACTCTGGGATCAAATACATACATCTGTGTGTAAAATCTGTGGGTAAAAAAAAAAACAAAAGCTGAAAAATTAAAGTTTAATTTCACTTTCGAAAAATGTCAATTGTCTGTGTTTAAAAAAACAAACAAACAAAAAAAGTAGACAAAGTAAGCCAAATGAAACGGAGACGTTAGCCACCCAAGTATCGAAGTGCCAGCCAGAGCGGGCCTCACTGTGCATTTAGCATTTGTGTGATATTTAAGTGTTGCACTACTATCGTGTTCATCGGCACATAAAGGCTTTTGTTCTGTCTTGCAGGGGCTCCAAACACAGCAGAGCTAAAGATCTGCAGAGTCAACCGCAACTCTGGAAGCTGCAAAGGAGGGGATGAAATCTTTCTGCTGTGTGACAAAGTGCAAAAAGGTACAGTGTTACTGTACAGATACCGAAAGAGCACAGCGGCACACAGCACAACCAAACCTATACTTTCACACTGAATAATCCATAAATAGAACTCTCAGGACTGAGTAAGCAGATGTAAAACTTGAAATACATGTAGAGCGGAAACAGTGTAAGTCCTTTACACCCACAGAAGATTGTGTGAGAAGAGAAGAAGTTAGAAGCAAGTGGTCTCAAAATAGAAGCGTGACTCACTTAATAAAGTATACTATATGAGGTGACTCGGTTTCCATTTTCTACAGCAACTGTCATGGCTTAGTTTCCTTCTTCAAAACAGCAGATGTGCTAATTATGTATGTAATGGATATATTAAAAAAGTTTTAAAAAAGGCAGACTTCCTGGCATTACACACTAAACTGACCTGTCCTATATCATAATGCAACTTACAAACACGTGTTAGAGAGACGTACTGAGGCTTTCAGTGCTCATTTCCCCTTTAAGTTACAGCAAGTCCACTTTTTTACTGGACATACGTGGTTAGCCAACCTCAAGTAGAGCAAGACCGTGTCTTCTTAGAGTCAACCTCAGGATATCTTATTCAAATAAAATTTTCTGTATTTCTTAACCAATCGACTGGTCACAGGGAAAAAATCTGTTCTTTCCAGATTAACTAAATCAGCTTTACCCTCTTTTCCCTAAAATAGTGTTTAAAAAAGCTTTTTTATCTGGAAGTTTTACTTCTACCACTGTTGCCAAATTATCTGACAGATTCCACTTCAGAGAAACAACTAAGGAATAACACAATTGTGTTTGTCCAGAGCAGTGAGTTTACACAGTGATATAATTTTTGTTGTTGTTCAGATACAGAATGGGCTGCTAGCTGATGCCAGAGCCAACAAAGCTGCCACTTAATGAACATACGTAGGTCAAATATGCCAATACTGATATGTCTATGCTCGAAGCCTCAAGCAATAAACAAAGAAATTGTTTGAACATTATAATACAGGTCACCTGTAATAAAAAGATTTACTAGTCTCTTTGACCATGTGTGTTACTCCTACGTCTTCTTTGGCATGCTGTGACTTAGATATTCTAAGTAAACATGTAGTGAACATTAAGCTTATAGACGTTAGACAGCACAGTCTCAACACTGCCCATTGTACAGTCAATGAGAATATTCTTGAATGAGTGCACACTGACTGCTAATTTATGCTGGCTAATGTCAGACAGATATGGAAAACTGAAATTTGTCTGGGCTAACTGTAGACAAGGAAAGATAAATAACGGCTCAGTCTTGAAAGTCGATTGATGAAGCACTTTTCTCATAATGAAAGTAACACCAGCAACTCTACCAGCCGTTGTTATGTTATTTATTGATTGATTTAATATTGTAATATAGCATGTAGTGCTGGAAATCCCATGTTTTATGAATTCTTTGGAACCAGATCATTCTGTTTGCTAGTCAATGCTTCCCATTAATAGACTTTAAAGCTACATTAATCAAGATATTGCACTATAATACACTACACTTACACTTTAATAATTCATCAAACGACTGTCTTAAATGGGAAAGGTGTAACTTGCTAATTCAGTAAAAGGACTAGATGTTGTAGTCCCTGATTGCGTTAAATGGCGAGAATCTTGAGGGATGGCTGTTATGAGGAAAGGCAGCCCAGAAACTTTACCAGCAGCACACATCGTTGTGTGCCTCAACTTTTGGTCTTTTACCCAAGCTAATCTGACATTTTTGGGGGGATTAGAGATCTGATCTAGGTTATCATATTAAGATTTGGGACACATTGTCAGTAGTGGACCTTGGATTCATCAGGTGTTTCGGCCATTATCACTAGACACCCTCATCCAAGGAGGCCCTGCCAGGGTTGATCAGGCCCCGGAGTGTGTCACCGGTTTATGTTAAATTGTTATTTCTCTTATTCTTTCTTCTGTTTAGTTTTCATCAGTTTATTTTCTCCTATCTATTCACTGCAACTGAGAAATAATACTTACCTCTTTAGCATTTATGGAGCCTCACTTCTTCAAAGGGATAGAAAAGGGGATAGAGAGAAGTAAGACAAAAGAGACAAGATAGGAGAGAGCAGAGAGGAGAGCCGGAAGGGGGGCGCTTGATCTGGCTTCCCACACCTCCCCGCCGGATCGGGCTGTATGCTCTACCTCCCCACTAGAATAAAGTTTCCAAAAATGATCAGAGGAATTATTTTATTGTGTATTGGTTTTCCTGTCTGCAAACTTTGAACTCACTGAGGTTGTTTTCAGCTGCAACAGGCAGCAGGTCTCAGCAGCAATGAGAGAAAAGTAGTGACAAGGACTTGATTTAGGTGGACACAAAGATGACTCCAAAGGAGTGCTAATGTTAGCTGCTAGGAAACTGCTGGAGGTGATGATGGAAATTAAAAAAAAAAAAAAAGTTGACTGAAGCATCACGTATGCATTTCAGAAACCTCTGGGTTCAGACTGTGCCTTTGTTCCACATGTGGGATTTCATTGCATCTCACGGTAGCTGCTTTGTGTAACACAATGCAAAGCAGTCACCTAATCTGTTTTTGTACTGAGTAAAAGCTTTCTTCTTCTTCTCATTCTTTTCCAGTTTTCTAAGAACTTAATGAGAAGCTGTAACTGTTGCTGTTTACACATACTACCTTTGAAAATAGAATTCTATTTTCTCAAGTTTCTGTACAACAGTTTCTTTTAAAGTGATCACTTTATGCTCATTATAAAAGCCTTTTTTTTTTCTTCCCTCACTTATCTGCTGCTGTTTGATCATGGCACGCATATATGCTTTGTATTTTGGATGTGGATGCTCCCCTGAGTACCATTTGATACATCTTAAACTGGATACAAATTGCATCATTGCGAAAAAAGATTGTGAGAAGGCTGAATTTTGTACTACTTCATCTCTTGGTCCTGCTGTCTCTGGGAGCCTGTCACACAGCTACTTTCACAACGAGCGGAGCTGTCACATATCTGCTTTGAACATTAAACCCTTTTGGTTGAAGTTTAACAACTGAAGCTGGCTGCGAGCCTTCTAAGTTGTTGTTAAACTTGAGTGTTGCGTAGCAGCAAATGTGATGTAACACCCCCGGGGTCTTTTCTCTGTTAATCAAAAACATCAGAGCTGCTTTTGCAACGAAGCTGGCGAGTTAGTGCCCGATTATCTTATTTCTTTTTGAGTTATACACCAGCTGCAGTATGTTGTTACATTTGCCATTTTCTGTTTCCCTGCAGAGGACATCGAGGTGCGTTTCTTCCAAGACTCCTGGGAGGGGAAGGGCACTTTCTCCCAGGCTGATGTCCACAGGCAGGTGGCCATTGTGTTTCGCACACCGCCCTACCGTGACACTAACCTCACTGAGCCAGTGAGAGTCAAGATGCAGCTCCGGCGACCCTCTGATCGAGAAGTCAGTGAGCCAATGGACTTCCAGTACCTGCCATCAGATCCAGGTAAAATATATTATATGCAGAAAATGTGCTGAGTATGTGTATCTTTTCTCAAATTTAAACTTCTTTATCATTTCCACCCTTGCAGATGAATACAGGCTGAGTGAGAAGAGAAAGCGGACTGGAGACATGTTCCAGAACCTGAAGCTAGGACCCTTGCTGTCTAGTGGTACGTTAATAAGATGTTTTTTTCTGTCAGCTGAGCATAGTATAATTGGATAATGGTTACACTGTTGTTAAGCACGGTATTATAAAGACGTCTTCTGACATTTCAGTGACCACTCCACAAGATAGACAGCACCTAAACCCATCAAGGAGAAAGCTGACAGCCAAGCCTCCATTACTGAACCCACAAGCTGGTGAGTCTGTTGCAGATGTTCCTTCCTTATTTGAACTCATTTGAAGACATTTTACTTTACTTCCTGATATCTTTTACACCAACTAACAAATGGATTCATTCAAAAATTGTCATGCTTGGCAAATGTAATTTGATGATAGTTAATGTCTGCTTATAATAAATAATACTCTAAATAATAAAACAGTAATTTGGATTGATGTTAGTTTCAATCTCCTCGTCTTCCTGTCTTAAAGCAGTTGAGTCATTAGCGGTGAACTTTGTGTATGTGAAATATGTGAGAAGGATTTTCTGCAGTGAGTTCTCAAATCACTTGTTTGTGTTTGCAGCAGCTGTGGTGCCCACTGGTCCCATTGGGGCAAAATCACATCCCCAATACTTCCAACCAGGCCAGCTATTTTCAGAGCAGACAAAGGTAGAAGCCTCCAACATGTCAGCAGCTCCTACCAACCAGTGGAAGATGACAGCCCTGGGCTCCCAACCAAAAGCAAACCCAGTGTCTAGCTTTTCAATGAACCCATCACCGGCCACCGTCTCCTCTACCATCACTTCCACTTCCAATCAGGACTACTCAACAGTCAACCTGTCAGATCTTCATGAATTCTTCCCCAACATTTCCTCGACTATCACCCAGCAGGAGCCCTCAGCTTCTCAAGTAAACTTGGCCTCTTCACAGACAAGCAACTCCTTTGCCCTCCAGAGCACTCAGTTCCGGGCGGAGCCACCACTTGTGGATGACGATATCCCAGATTTCCCTAGCTTCACTGAAGGCCAGGTCCCAGTCAACCTGGACAGCCTCAACATGGATGACTTGGAGGATCTTCTGAACCCCCAGCTTGTTGGTGTAAATCATCCTTCATGTCAGCCGACTGGCCCTTCGGGCTCCTCTACCGCTGCCCAGACTAGTGCAGCATCTCAGAACACTTCTGACCCTGCCAGCAACCCAGGAAGCACTTGGATGAATTACCCCAACAGCATTGTGCATCTGCTCCAGAACGAAATCATGACAGACAGCAGACCCAATAACAACCAAATGCTCGAAGACTTCGATGAGTTGATGTCTGCAGATGAGGACCGTCTTATTTCCATTTTTAACAGTGGAAGCCAAGCTGGGTTTGTGTCAGGACACCCGACTTAAAGTTTCTTTCATTTTTCCAAAGACCAATTGTATCTTCCCCTGTGGCCATCAGGACTAAAACTTCTTTATTGTAAGGCAAAAAAGGAAGTAGGCAGAGGAGACCGAATGTAGCAGCACTGCTCACTGTGGACACACTTCTTAAAATACCAGCAATGACTTTATGGTATTCAGTCTGATGCCTTGCCCAGTCATATAGTTTGTCTGATAAATTACAAAACCCATAATGTAGGTGATCAGATTTCATGCCCTGTGAAACTCATGTCCAGCATCTGTGACTAAACATTTAGGTCACTGTCAACATATTGATGGTGGAGACAGATTCTCCAGCGAATGTTTTAAGAAGACAGACAGCATGGGTACTTTGATAAAGGTATCCGGTGTGGTGATTATTTTTGGAACATGTTAAGCATGTTTTTGTACTGTCATTTGAACAATTTTGGTAGCTGTGGCCACAAAAATGTGCAGCTTTTGTCTCTTTTTTTGTCTTTATACAAAAGGGTTCATATATGTAATCAGATCTAGAGGTAAGTCTACACAGATTATGTCCGTTTTTAAAAAAAAAAAATCTCTTTGGATTGCACCATTGTTTTCTGAAGGTTAACACAAACTATCTGAATGTCTTAGAAACAAAATGAAGGTGTACATTTATCAAACAAGCAACATTACTATATATGTGCTTATACTAGAGATTGTGCTTTTTATCTGGTAATAGTTTCCACTGCTCTGTAATCAGTTTTTCTACACTTATTTTATCAGTAATGGTTGCATTTGAACTCAGCTGTTTCAGACTTGCTATACTCTGCAGTAAGGTGCTTTACTGAAATGTAATTATGTTTTTACGTGTATTATGAAAGTGGATCGTAGTATAATTGTGCTTTTTTTTTTTTTGGAATGAGACTTTGTCAACATACAAAACACTGTTTTGGCAATAAATACCACAACATATAAAGACAATTTTCAAAAGAGTATTTTACTTTGCAACTCTGTAACTGTTATACAGTACAAAGGGGAAAAAAAAATAAAGTCAAACACAAGAGACAAATGTAAAATGCCAACAAGGAGTGCTTCAGTGGATCTTCTGAAAATGTGCATACAAATCAAGGACGTTAGTCTTCTTCCCGTCACTCGAGCCTGTTAGAATCTTGTTAGTACTACTATTCTTGCTTATGTATACAATATTTTCAATACAAAAAAAAAATCTGAAAGTGTTTCAGGTCATTCAGAAAATTTTACAACACAAAAAGAAGAGACAAATTTAGTGTTTTGTTTTTTTGTTTTTTTCAAAAAAAAAAAAAAAAAGAAAAAAAAAAAAAGGAAGAACTTGTGATCGGAATTCAACCAATGATGTTTTAAATAGTTGCAGTCAGAGGACTGTAGTGTCCAACCAATCTCTTGGGATCATCACGCACCTCTTCACATACTGTTACAGCAAAGCTCCTCTCTTGGTCTGAGTGGCTTATGTTACCTCAAGATTGGTAACTTTGTTGATGATGTGGGAACGCCTGGGCACACACTCCAGGTCGAACTTGCTCTCGTATATGGTGGGGCAAACATTCCAGCGGTTGTTCCGATAGATTCCCAGGTATGTATACACATCTGGCTTGTAGGAGAGAGGGCATTTGACCCCTGTGGCACGAATGACTGAATCCAGCCTTATGACCTCATTCTCATCAGTGAAGTTCTGGTTATAGGCACAAATGACCTGCTTGCCCTCTGCCTTGCGGTCAAATGGGCTGACTTTAACGAGTGAGATCTTGCCATCTAGGGCTGCTCTGGCCACACATTCCCAAGCGTGGTCCAACTTGAAACCAGTGTCCAAGTGCATAAGCCACTTGCCTGAGAGTACCCTATGGTTCAGGGCCAGCTCCCTCACTGTCTGGAAGGTGACAGGCCGGGAACTCGCCAAAAGTTTCTCCCAACTCTCCTGGAGTCCTGTGACATCCGCACCACTGGGGCAGTGGTTTGGGCCCACCACAGCAATCCACCCCACAGGGCTGACGCCACCCTCCTCGTCTCCAAATCTGGACACTTGTGAGGGCCTGTTACTCTCCAACCAGCCATCAAACTCGGATCTGGGAGTTCTTCTAGAGTCAAAAACAATCCAGGGGTCCATGTCTGCAGCCATGGCTTCAGCAGCGTAGGTCTCTGCAGCAAAGGGGGTCCTCATCTCGCCATCAACAGGGCCCTCTTCTTCCTCCATAATGGTATAGCAGTTACACGAGTAAACAAGTCCAGAAGCCTGCCTGTTGAGTTGAAGAATGCAGTTATCATTTGTATAAAAACCACTGGTTTAGCCTCTGTGTTAGCTTACAACCCTTTTGCTGTGATTTATTAGCTTACAACCCTGCCAAACTTCGACAGAAGTGGACAACTGAATTGCTTATGAATGCTACTAGCTAGCCTGCTACAAAAGCGAAAGTTAGCGTTTCTCTACCACTGATTCAGTTTCACACTAAAGCTGCTATCGACCCCAGTGTACCGCCTACAGCTGACATGTCAAAGAACACGCAGAACAGCTTTCTGACTGCTTTAGCATTGTTGTAGCTAGCCGACAAGCTAGTCGTCTTTATAAATATACACGCTCGTCCTTTTAGAGAAACATTAGCCATTTCTAGCCAGCTGTTGAATACAACTGACGCTTTAACATTCACAGTTTTCCCATTTAAAACGTAAATAATCGCACGTCGATGTTAAACTTTGAACATAAAGGCTTACTCTAGCCGTAGATGTCGAAGTTTGTTGTTCAGTGTTGATCTTCCGCATAAGCGCAGCAGCTCCTCTGTATCTAAGAGCCAAAGTCCATTCAGGTGGCTGGCAGTTTAACTAATAATTATTTATACATCAATTAAATTACGTACCTCGTCCACAAATTCGACCGTATGGAACACGTGATATAAATATATATTTTTACGTTTTGCTATAACATAATTTTAAACATAAGTTATGCTGTACTAGATTCAGCGACTTTTAAAAAACTTGCATGTTCCTCGGTATGTGTACATGTCAAATATGTAAGTTTCCTACATTTGTATTTGTATTTTATTAAGCTTTAAAATAAACATGTTCCATTACTATGGTTAAATAAAAGTATTTTTCTTTGCATTTACGGAACGACATGCGCTCCAACCTGGCGGCACGGAGACCCTGCGGAAACAAACTGACCGCACCGAGGAACGAGTGACGAAGACGATGTGCTAACTAGTTAGCCGGATAGCCACCGCTATCTGGTGTGTGCGCGGTGGAGGCGAATTTCTGTATGAAATAGAATACGAATATAGCATATATTGTATTTTATTTTAGTTTAGCCACCCAGGTAATTTAATTATGCCCAGCAAAAAGAAGAAATACAACGCCAGATTTCCTCCGGTAAGTTTAAACTGTGCTGAGCCGGTGTCAAAGCAAGCTAACGTTAGCAAAGTGTAACATGGAAAGCTAAGTTCTGTAACTAGCTTAAGTGGAATTCGGCCTCTTTTGTTGCTTAGAGAGCAGACAAGCCATCTAACACTCCCAAACCATTTAGTATACAAAGCACGTGCCTTAGTGAAAAGTATTTGATTTCATGAAATTAGTGACCAAACATCCCCTATATGTCATTAGTTGGTGGTGTACACACATAGCAGGCGTGCTATTTAAGTTGGTCTACTAAGAGACGTTGTTTTTAGCATCTCAAGCTAGGCTAAACGGTACGTAAATAAATGTGAATAAATCCATTCTTTATTATAATAAGCTGCATAATGTATCTACAATCCTCACACTACGTGAGTAGTGTAATAGTGATGATTGCAGTTACTTTGTGGGGACCTCACGTTATTCAATGTGCTGTACTGCAAACTCTTTACTAGGTTGTCCCTGAATTTCAGTGCGTTTTCACTGAAAATGATTTTATTTTATTTTTTTAAAGAAAAAGAAACTTTGAAGCGTTGCTGTAGACACATGCATAAAAATCGACCTTTTCTCATTTCAGGCAAGGATTAAGAAGATTATGCAGACAGATGAAGAAATAGGCAAAGTGGCTGCAGCAGTGCCTGTTATTATATGTATCCTTCCTGCCTGCAGTCGTCACTGTGCAAGTTCTGTCTTGAATGATAAATTGCAAAAGTCAAAGACTGATTAATAATTAGAGAAAAATGCTTCCTCAGTCTGTTGTGTTGTTGTGACAAGTTGTCTATTATTGCATGTTTGATAATTTGATGATTTTAAAGTACAAACACACCACTGCTTCACTGTACTTCCCTTATCCAAGATATCAGCAAGAGCACTGGAGCTTTTTTTGGAGTCCTTGCTTACAAAGGCTTGTCAAGTCACCCAATCTAGGAATGCAAAGACAATGACAACGGCACATCTGTAAGTTCTGTGTTTGTCTTCATTGAGAGCCCTGTCTGTGTTGCACTGTGTTGGAGATGAACTTCTTAGGAAGGCAAAGCCATCTGCTGTTCAGATCACTGGTATATTATAGCCAGAAAGAGGTAGTTGAAGAAAAGGGGAAAGTTGTTTATATAGAATTGTATTTGTTTTTAATGAGTGTAGCTGAAATGCTGTCAGGGCTTTGTTTTCTTTATTTTTAAAGTGGACTCATGATGAACTTCCAACTCAATAATTTCATTCTTGGACTTTACTAAAGTAGCTTTGCTTGATTCACATTTAAAAATAACGATTATTCATAATATACACAATATACTTCTTTTAAGTCAGTTTTCTTCTGATTAGTTTTAACAGTACAAAGTTCTTTCATCTCATTTAATCAAATTTCACAAAATGGGAATTGTGCAAAATTTCAGGACTTCACAGTCATTAGTTTACTCAAAAAATAATCCTCAGTGAAATGTTGAAAATAGGAGTGTTTTTGAATAATTCCCTAGCATAATCTTTTTTTATATGACACCATGTACCAAATCCAAATTGACTTTTTAAGTAAAGCTTGCGATGGTTTTCTTTCTCATCTTCCTAAGAAAAAATTGCCTAAAACGCTTTAAAGTAGATAATGTCATTTTAAAATAGCCCCTCAAAAATGATGTTGGAAAATGTCTAAAAACAGCCCTACCATCATCCTTTGAAATATTTTTTGAGAAAGCTAATGAACCTGAAATTTACCACGATTCCTATTTAGGATGTGTATCCTCCACCTGGAATGTTTTTTCAGGTAAGATGGTGAGGTGAGAAAGCATTTGATGAACTGACAAGGACTGACCCTACACATTGCAAAAAGATAAATAAGTAAGGAAAATCATTATGAGCCGTCTTTACAAAAAAATGGCATCCTGTTACACAGCATGATTTACTGTGTGGTGGGAGCCTGATAGTGCTGTGGAGCACATTTGCAGCACATTGCTGAATCCCTTGTATCTGAAAGTATTTCTGGCCTGAGTAAGACAGAGCCCGCCAAAACAATCTTTCCCTGTGACTCAGACTGTATGTGTTGCTAAAATGAGTATGTACCACCATTAAGCTTGCCGTCTTTTTGATACGAGCTTGCATTTCACTTGGCAAGTAAGGCTGAGGAGAAAACTGTTCATATTTATTCACAGAAAGCAATGCATTGAGCTGGAGCAGCAGTTTGATTTTTTAAAAGACCTGGTTGCGGCGGTGCCAGACATGCAGGGAGAGGGGGAAGAGAACCACACCGAGGGGGGAGGAGAGAAAGTCCCACGGAGGTAACATTCACTCACACAGACACCCAAACACGTAGAGAAAGAGTCATGATGCTTTGAAAGGGAAGGAGTATTTCACATACACAATGAAAACACTCCAGGGTGATATGAGGCAGCCAATCCAGCTGCAGATAATTTGGACTTATTTCATTAAGCAGTTTGTCATTCAGTCAGCTCTGATAAGTGCACACACACACATCGGTTTAAACTAAAAATGATTTGCACGAACAGACAGAATCTGTGTACGTTATCTTTTCCTCTTCTGGAAATGAGCACTGCTGTAAATTGGAACCGACAGCTGCGATATGTCTATAATCCTTGCAGTGTTACTGTACTCCCGTGTTCCTTTAGTTTTGTGATTCTAGATTATCTCCCCAAAAATAACAGAAGAAAATGAAAAAGTTGGCCAGAGCGAAAATTAATTATTGAGGAACTGTAGACAAGAAAATGCAGTATTGACTGTCAGATCAGACGCTGGCACCGCAGCTAATTTGTAGCAGAGAGCTTGGCGGGGAATTAGACATGAATTAAATGAGTAAGAGAAGGCTTCTTTTCTCTGAAGACTGCGGCTGATTGGATTCATATTCAATTCAAAGTGGTCGTAAAACTTGTAATGTTTAGACATTTGGTGTCAGCAAGTGCCTCAGAGTAATTTCCACCAGCAGTATGCGTCACACTGTTCTACTCTGGAGTTATCTTAAAGTTGCAAGGAGAGGATTTCTGCTTAAAAAAAAAAAAAAGCCACATGTGTTTGTAAAAGTCATTAGCTACTATGTTTTTCATTTAAAACATTTTTGTGCACTAAGTTAAACCAATGATTTCTGGTTCCTTCGTCCACAGTAGCCCAAGTGTACGTTCTGTTTCATGTGTTGTCTCGTAAACATTCTTTTGAAACTTTAAAGTAGGACCTGCTATCACATTTCCTTACACGGTTATTTGTTTTCTTCCTCAGAGGTCGAAAACCAGGGTCTGGTCGCAAAAACGGAGGTGCTGGCGCCAAAGGCAAGGACAAGAAGTTATCTGGAACAGAGTCGGAGCAGGAGGTGTGAGATGATTTGCATGTAGAGGCCTGAACCTGTCTACTGTGTTTGTCTGTATGAGGGGAGACGACTCACTGTTGTCTTCCTTGTGATGGAAACAGGACGACAGTGAAGACAGCGAGACAGACGGGGACGACGAGGACGGCTCTCAGTCTAGCACACATCTGCAGGCTCCATCCAGGTTCCACAGGTTTGTGTCCAGATCCACATGAGACTGTGTGTCTGGAAATATCCTCCCAGACTGCAGACTCGGAGAGAGGGAGGGCGTGTTTTTTTTTTTTTTAAGCTCTTGCACTGCTCTTCCCTCTGCAAAACAGACTCTCTGATACCAAGATGTAAAGTGATTTACAGCATATGACAAAGGAGATAGAAGCCCAGAAAATGGCATGGAATTCATGAGAACTGCTGAATCATTATAAACAACCCACACACATTTGAGCCATTCAAACACTACATGATGCCCACAAGAGGGCAAACCGATACAGCAAAAGGTGCAAGTAGTTACTTAGGCACATTTAGTTCAATATAAACATGTTTACATACCTACACATTACAGAATAAACTAAACAAGTTGGGTCTGGCACCCTGAGTGAGCTCTGCTTTGGAACAACATGGAGTGGTGTGGACTGGCATTTATAGAGTACATCTCTAGTTTTCAGTATTCTGAGTATTCAAACCTCTTCAGACTACTGTCCCCATTTATTCTGTACTAGCACACTTTTAGCAATTTATCTACACACGTGCTGTGAGACATCACAGCTGGCAGAATTAGCACTTTAACTTGATTCTTATATCAACTGATAAAATCATTATAAAAACAGAAGACTCATCTAAACATGGAACAACAATTCAAAAATTCCATCGATATGAATTTGGGAAATGATTAGAATAGAATAGCCTTTATTGTCATTGTACAGGGTACAATTAGCAGGGACCTGACGTGTATGAAGCTTTTCCCACTAGCCAAATCACGAGACTTATGCTTCAACCATTCACTCGGTGCAGTTAGGGTTACACTGTTCTGCAGTCTGCTGATTACAGAGCTTGAAGAGCAAATCACTCTTTGTGATGCTAAGTTTACTTGAGAACTGAGATTATGATACTGAAAATGGTAATAAAAACAGTAAATAACCATATAGCATACTTGGAAGAGTAACCAAGAATGTAGGAAATGTGTTTTATTTCAGTCTTTATTAATTTGGTCAAATTTGCCGACACAGAATAGAATTAAGAGGCTTGTGGAGTCTGAGATGTCTGCAGTAGTGTTTTCTATTGATGTATTCCATTATTGCACTGTTACAAGCAGATATAATAATATTCAAAACCCAATGTGACCTCCCCTCATATACAACTCTGCACTCACATGCCAGTTTGTTAGGTATAAATGACTGGGTTGGACCCCATTTTTCCTTCAGATCAGTCTAAATTCTTTGTGGCATAGATTCATCAAAATGCTGGAAGCATTCTTAAGATTTTAGTCCATACTGACATCAAAGAATGATACCGACTTTGCAGATTTGGCTCTATATCAGTGATCTTCCATTTCCCCCACATCCACTGGCGGTGACTGTAGAGGCCATTTGAGTACACTGGACTCATTGTCATGTTCAAGAATCCAGTTTGAGATGATTTGAGCTTTGTGACATGCTGCGTTGTTCTGCTGGAAGCAGCCATCAAAAATGGGTACGCTGTGACCATAAAGGGATGGACATGCTTAGTGACAATACTCTAGTAATGACACTCAGTTGGTACTAAGGAGCACAAAGTGTACCAATATAATACCCCCCACCCATACAACAATGGCACCAGAACGAACTTCTGATACAAGGCAGGATGCTTTCATGTTGTTTACACCAAATTCTGACTCTGCCATCCAAATATCACAGCAGAAATCTAGACTGATCAGACTGGGCAACGTTTTTCCATTTGTATTGTACAATTTTGTTGAGCCTGTGTGAAGTGTAGCCTCAGTTTCCTCTTTCTAGCTGACAGCACCTGGTGTGGTCTTCTGCTGGAGCCCATCTGCTTCAAGGTTCGATGTGTTGTGCATTCAGAGATGTCCGCTCAAATAACGAGTGGTTATTTGAGCTCTTGTTGCTTCTTATCAGCTCAAAGCAGTCTGCCCATTATCCTCTGGACAAGACATTTTCGTCCAGTGAACTGCCTGCAAACTGGACAGCTTCTAATTTTGGATTGTTCTCTGTAAACTCGGAGAGAATTGTGCAGGAAAAGCCCAGTAGATCAGCAACTTCTCAAAATACTCAGAGAACCGTCTGGCACCAGGCTAGGTTCTTCACTTGACTGGGATGGCATTTTAAGACTTGTCTGAAGAAGCACTAATTGGTCGGTAATTACATCAGCAGCAAATCGAGTTCAAAGCTGTCTGATCTCTTAAGAAATAAACACTCAATTTACTTTGCATAATCTTTCAGCTGCTGCTCTCTGTTTTCGTTGTGCCTCCCATGAAGGTGCTGCCATTTTGACTTTTCATTTGTAAGAAAATCTCCAGACAAGCAAAGTTTTTCTCTCAAAAAGTTATATTGTCTCACATTAAGAGCACATAAAGGCATATTTATATATGACTATTACTGTAGCCTGTTAAGAGAGAGAAATCTGGTGGCTGAAATTATGCCAAAAACAGGAAGAGGGCGCTGTTTTCCTACTAGAATCAATAGATAAACCTTTGCTGGCCCCAAGTTGAATAAGTTGCACCTGGAGTTCCCTGTAAATATCAAGATTCATTTTGGATACTTAACTCTAAAATAGTCCATTATTTTTAGTGCACAGCTAATTTGACTAATAATGTTTAAATTTAAAAGGTAGTTTGTGCATAAAATGCACATGACTCCTCAGAGGTTAACACCTGTTCCTGTGCCCTCACAGCTCCAACACCCCCCCTCAGTATATGCACATGGCCAACATGGTCCCAATGGGCAACATGGGTCCGACGCAACCTCCGGGCACCGTGGCCTTCGCCCCACACGCCTCCATGATGAGCATGGCACCACCTCCCACAGTCCCTGCACCGCACAAGAACGGGGACGACGACGACGACGAAGACTATGACTCTTAGCTCGTTTCAGCGCTCTGCTCACACACTCTCTCATTCTCTTCTAACACACACACACACACACTCAATGTTATTTTTCAAATTCTTAAGTTGTTTTTCTGGCAGCTGCTGTAAGCAGAGGAGAGAGAGACTCTTCATTGCAGCCTGCTGACCAAAACGCCCTTGGCGGCCAGCTATAAGAGCCACCACCACCGCGAGAGACACAAAGCCTGTACATTATGTGTTTTAATTTTCTTTTTCTTCTTCTTCTTTTTTTTTTATAAAGAAACTTTTATTTTATTGTAGAGAAGAATCCAACGAGGATCTTTTTTAACAAGTCAGTCGCTCGATTTTTGACTAGGAAAAATGGTGGTTGTCACCGTTTTTGCAGGCACAACAAGCTTGGGCCTCGCAGCTTTTTCTTTTCTTTCTCTTTTCTTTTGGGAACTTTTTTTTTCCCTCAGTTTCCTGTTGTAGACCTGAACATATCAGTCGTCGTCACTCAGATCCTCAGGTTGGCTGAAAGAATCCGTACATAGTAGTTGTTGAAGCTTTCTTTCAAGGCAACAGCACGGTATTTGGAAGGTGATCATCGGGAAGGTTGGTGTCTCACTGCTGAAGTGTTATGACTATGTTATCGATTGGCTGTGATATACAGCTTTTAAGCTCTGAGCTCTACTTCCCGGCTTTGTCACAACTCGCAGCCCAATTGTCCGGCTGTAACATAAATAAGGAAGCAGGTGTATTTTTTACTATACATTAGCTAGCTACACCTCTTTTTTTTCTCCCCCCCCCCCTTTCTATTTTTAAGTCACGTTTTTATCAAGAGAACTGTAAACCTCCACAGCTCTGAAGTCAATCATATCAGCAGGTTAATGAGTTAGATTATTTGTTGTTCATGACCCTGGCAGAGGTCTGTTACTTTGGCAATTGGATCTTGTTATTATTATTATTATTACTTTACACGACCATTTAATACCCTTAAATTGCCCATCTGAAGTATACTGTGACTCTTGGACCATATGTTTGTTTTTAAAAGCTTTTTCCCCCCTTCTATTGTCCTCTCTCATTTCTGTTCTGGCCTCTCCTCCAATTTTGAGTAACTTGCTCCTTTATCCTGACTGTTTTCCTCCCCTTTTTAGATTCTTTTAAATGTGTTGATTGGAAGCAGAGTTGGGGCGCCCGTTTATGTGTCAGTCTCAGTATGAAATGGTCGCAAACAGACAGTTGGCACTGTATTGTAAACTTTTAACATTCTTTTTATTTTGTATGTAAAATAAAGTTCATATTTCAATTAAAATGGTCCTTGTATTGGTTTGATTTCTGCATTGGAATTGAGAGCTTGAAGTACCTTCCATATTCAATATCGGCTTAAAGGCAAAACCAAAGTACACTTACTAATATTTCAAAAGCCCTCCACTGAAATTTTTTACCTTCATGGGCGTGGAGTACATCCTTTGTAGTTCCAACTCCTTGCGCTTTGGAATTCTCTGCATTTTCTAGTGTTTACCTTAGATGCTGTGCATCTGCCAACCGGTGACTCAAGCAGCCTGAAAGACACAGCTTTGCAGTCTCCTTCTGGTATTTAATCAGATAAAAGTGCAAGACAGTACAGGTTTGTGGAAAAGTGAGAGAGGTGATTGTTATCGTGGGCTTGCGTTGTGTTCAGAGTAGCTGGCACACTTGGCCCTGACTTTTCATCCAGCCCCCTTTCCTCTTCCTCCTGCCTCTATTTTTTTTTTAAACAGTCCCCTTTGTCGTGTAAATGCAGCCGCCTCTCTTACCCCCACCACCAAGCACAGCCGACCAAGCAGTGCAGAGCCGGGACCACGAAAACAACTGCATCCTTCCTGCACAAGCGTTGACTCAGCGCACTGTGAGGAGGGAGGGGTTTTGTTCAGTGTGTGTGTATGTGGGGTAAAGAGGGAGGAAGGTGGGATGGGGTGTCGGTAGTTGACTTTAGGAGGTTGGTGTTCAAACAAACGGCAGCCGTGGTGCAGGGAAGGAGGGAGGGGAGCCATCAAAGGGCTAACAGAAGGAAGCGCGCTGTTTCCACACAGGAGCCGGCGGGGACAGAGGTGACCCTCTGATTCCCGTCACCTCCCGAGAAGCCACTGACTTACAAACATGGGAAAATATGACCAAGAGGAATTCCCTGACCTTTTCCAAGATAAAGTCTTTATGTTTGTATGGATAGAATGCACCTTCATCAGTGGGAACACCAGCAGTCAATTACTAAAATATGCTCCAGTCTTTACTGAAGGCTATTTTTAAATAACTTTTAAACATTAGGTGACTACACCACCATGGTGGGCACCCTGTGTGGGTGTTTTTGTCATGTTAAAAAACACGGTTGGGTACGTAGATGGACCAGTCAATCATGAGCTTCATTTTTTCATCCAGCTCTCTCTTCACCACAACAGATGGATGGTTGTGGATGCCACCCTCCCACTCTGCTTACTGATACTTAAAATTCCTCTACTTGGGGCAGTAACAAGTCCTCGACCCAGAGTGACTGAAAGCCTTGACCCAAGACTCAGGGGTGCTAATTCTCATTCACGTGCTGCTGTAAACTGTCCAGCGCAAACTGGAGTTCATGGTTTGATGAAGCCAAGAGAACCACATCAGCAGCAGCAGAAACAAGATCCTGAGACCACTGAACCTGACACCTTCTTCCCCTTCTGCCGTTTCTCATGAACACTAGAAATTTTGTCCATAGAAATTATGAACACAATCAGTGACAAAGGACAGCCTGGCAAACTCCTACACCCAAGAATGGTCTGACTTATTTTCAGCAATGCAAAAAAATCTTTCACTGTAGCTGTATACCACCCATAGGACACTTTGAGGAATTAAAATTTTTCCTCCAAATCCACAAAACACATGCTGACTGCAGACTGCCGCACACATCCTTGAAAAAATATCTGGTACAGTGTTCAGTGACCTAGTACTACACTAGATAATGTTCCATGTAATATTGAATTAAATTATAAAATATATTTAAAAAAATAAAAATCCAAAATGTTATGTTAAAAAAGCCAAATTATGAAATGCTATATTTAAGTAGTTCTCACAATTTGAACTTTTCACTGCATAAATTATAATCTTTATTTGGCACTAATCGACTTCCATTGGCTCGTCACCAGGATTACCAAAAATTCTACCATACTTATAACTATTTTATAACTAGTTTATTTTTCCCCAGGTTGTTTCAAAATAAAAGTCAGATTAAACTGTCCCGTAAGATCAAGACAACATCTGCGGTTAAAAGATGTGTCTCTTCTACCCAGTATCTCAGAATCACATCATTAAATAACTATTATTGTCATTTCGTCAAACCTCATTTTAATGGGGCTAGATTAAAAAAATGTATGCGAAGGCAAAAACTTCCTCTTTGTTGTTGTTTTGTAAGTAGCTGCTTAATTTGATGAAGTTATCTAACAAGAAGTTAGCTAACTTCGAAACACCGGAACTGCGGAAGTCTTTTAAAATAAAAGTATCAGAACTGCAAACTATATGTTTTTAAAGAAGGCTACAAACCACTTTAACTTTATTCTTTTACCTTTACTCACATGTCATAATAACCATTTCTTACCTCAGGTTACTGCTGCAAAATAGTATCCCGTTCAGACATGGGTACTTTTGTTAGGTATATAATATAGACTGACTTGATTGGGGTGATACTTGAAATTACATTACACAGGGCTTCTTATAGGGTTTTCATTGCATTGGAAAGCAAGATTATTAACAACAACAACAATAATAACAGTAGTAGTAGTAGTGGTGGTAGTTCTAGTAACAGTAAATGTAGATATAAGTTAGTATTATAGCGTATTGTGCTGCATAGCTGGGCAGCTAAACACTTCCAACTTCTAAGTAACTAAGTTATAAAGCAACCACGTAAAGGCGCCCACAAATTTTATTTTGAAAGTTTCAAGAGAACGCGTTACGCCGCTTCGCGTAACTTGACGACGCTCTGTCATCTGACTCTTTTCCTGTTGGGAGAGAAAAAAAGTTTTGAAACCCCACCCTCTCCACTGACCGTAAGCGCAGACGTAGAAGTGGTTCGAGAACCTGGCGAGTGAGCTCTGTGTGAGGAAGAGAAGTGTGATATGAAGTTATGATGGAGTTGTTCCGCTCTTTGGATACCGACTGTAAGAACGGGGGACTCGAGCCGGACCAGGCCACGCGCTGAACTCCCACCAGGAACTAACGGGATTTGTTTTTACTGCGTTTCTCTGAGGAAAGTAGAGCCGAGCAGGTTTGGAGAGCTCTTCCTGTTACCAAGTCGGCGGTTCCCAAGTTTGCTTTATGTTATGGTAAAGGCTGGCTATTTGTGTGCTTCCCATAAGACCGTGAGCATGGATACTTTGGCGCAATGGGATGCGGGATTTCCTGCGGAAGTGCCGCAAAGTTGCGGTGAGACGCCGTTATTGGAGTTTTGGGCTTAATGCGAACTGGACAGCGCTGAAACTTGTCGTAAAACACTGGTTGGCTGGACTGAATGCTCCTTTCCTGCTATTCTTCTCCGCTTCTCAGCGCTTCCTGCTTGTGGTGGCCACTGCACTTAATGGCTAAAAATACATAAAAACTCAAAATGGACAGTTAAGTGTGGTGGGAACCTTTATTACCAGTTGCAATAGCAGTACCTGGGAGTGTTTCGCAGTAAGCTGAGTAGTTTTTATTCGTCTTCTTACACTTTCCCTCTCTAAAAACAACCCAAAACAAAGTCAGGACTCAACAGGTGGCAGTTTTGAATGAGGGGGAAGAAGAGCTAAATTAGCCATAATGAAGTGATTCGAGAGGCTCTTAAATACAGGCCGGTGAAATGATATTGTGCTTAAACCATGTGTTGGGAAACCACACACCACATCACTTGAACAGAGAGAATTTCAGTGGAAGCAGTGCTGTCTTTCTGAGCTTTGAAACACTTAGCCTTAATCAAACAAAAGCAATCTCTAGTGATTCATCCGATGGAGAGACGAGTTTAATGCGATGATGAATAAAAGACACTTGCGCTTCTGTTGTCTTTGACTGCTCTCCTCTAGCCTACTTGTTGGTCCAACTTTTGAACACATTTCATTAGTCCCTGATGAGCCAACAAGAAAGACAGGAAAGGGAGCGAGGCGCAATAAAGTACTCCTTTGTACTTTATTTTCAAACCCTTGGGGTGCTAAATCAGATCCAGTCAAAACATCTGCTTGAGGCTCCATGGAGCCACTGAAGAATATATTCAGCCGTGGCCCGCTGTCCAACTGGAAAAATTTGGAACAATCGCAAAAAGGGAACTTCACCAACCCTGTGTGGACAGCCTTATTTGACTATGAGGCATCCTGTAAAGATGAGCTCACCTTACGTAAAGGCGATCTGGTGGAAGTCCTCTCTCTGGACTCGGAGATATCAGGGGATGAGGGCTGGTGGGCAGGAAAGGTCAACAACAAGGTGGGTATCTTCCCATCCAACTATGGTTCCTTCAAGCCGAGTGGATATGGAAAACTTCCGGGCAGTGCTGTGGTGGATGAGCTTGCTCCGGCCGTGGTGGGTGAGTTTGAACCAGAAGAGGTAGATTTCCGGGAGTTGAGCCTGGAGGAGGTCATCGGGGTCGGGGGATTTGGAAAAGTGTATCGTGGTACATGGAGAGGAGAGCTGGTGGCGGTGAAGGCCGCCCGCCAAGACCCGGACGAGGACATCAGTGTGACAGCACAGAACGTGAGGCAGGAGGCTCGTCTGTTCTCCATGCTCACCCACCCCAACATCATCGCCCTGAAGGGCGTGTGCCTGCAGGAGCCCAACCTGTGCCTCATCATGGATTACGCCTCAGGTGGGCCGCTGAGCCGTGCTCTGGCAGGCCGTCGAATACCGCCGCACGTCCTGGTCAACTGGGCTGTGCAGATAGCCAGAGGGATGTTGTATCTGCACAGTGAAGCCATCGTCCCTGTCATCCACCGGGATCTCAAGTCCAACAACAGTAAGTCCTTCAAGCCCGCAGCGCAGATCAGCATAGCTTCAGTCTGTCTGTTGGGGTTAGTTCAACAATATCAAAGGTTTGGATATAATTACAGGGCCTTCTGCTTAGGAAAGCCTCATGGCTCTAATGAACATGGCTGTACTGTAAAGCTCCTAAAGGAATCTCTCAGTGTTTACAAAGCCTTATCTAGAACAAAGAGGGCCTTTTAAGCTATCATTCACTTTGCCGGATTAGTCCTGATTCTGTATCATTATTGATAAGAAGATCAGATTTATCTAGGCTTCATGTGACTCCTGGGCTATATAAGGTAGGCCAGACCTATAGGCGGCTGATACATACCAGGAAAAACTAACATAAAGTGTCTTAGGGAAATGCAGGGCCAGTGTGTGCCAAACCAGTCTGCAGCGCTCCACTGAATGGATTGAACACACCACTCTTCCAAAACATGCTCCTATATTTAGTTTGGTGGGGTGCTCTCATTACAACTTTGTATTGATTTGTGGGGGATGTGCACCCTAACCTTGCCAGCAAAATTCCCTCACAGCATAACTCCAGGTCCCTTCACTGCATGGGTCAATTTACTTTTGTTTGTCATCTTTGTGTGCCTGCTTGTGTGTGTTTGCATACTGCTCATAGGACAAGAATACCAAGTTTTTCCAGTGAAAGAATGCAGTGGATGAGTTTTACTTCTCGGCACTGTTATATTTCACACTTTGAACTTTAATGCTGTCCTCTTCTTGCATCAAAGGTCTTGCGTCAGTGTTTTCGGGGCCTCGTGGCAGACACGTAGGCGTTGGACCTTGTCATTAAAGCAACAATGCAGGGAGATGTATCACTGATAAAACTTTGTCTCCCCCTTTTTTTCTGTAGAATAAGAAGCTCTTTTCTCAGCTCTAACGGCAGCTTTAACCCAAACAGAGAGCCAGCTGAATTGTGCAGCAGCTTGCTCTCTGTTATTATCATTCCTGTGACGCAGCATATAATCCCCTTCAACTCTGCTGTGGCCTAAAAAAAAACAAAAAACCCTTCCTCTGCTCATCCTTTGTGTTGTTAGAGATCCCGATCACCAAACTACGCTGAATGAAAAAGATCACCTAGCAACACTTTTTTTTAGGGTGTGGCCTTGGATGGGAGCATCCAAAGGGCAATATTCTTGATTCAAGGTTTGCTGATAGCAGTGGATTCAGCACATCCTAAGAATATGTTTCTCTGAGGCTGCTCAATATTTCCATCGTGCCTTTTGTTTCAGTCGGTATCATCAGTGCTCCACAGAATGGCCTCACCCTCAACCATTGCGTATCATCTGCCTTTTCAGGTTATTTCCCAGCTGGAAGTGCATCTGCTGTAACACACACACAAAAAAAACAGAGGAGTTATTTTAATGTAGTGTTTGTATAGGAGACAGGCCGGAGCGAACACAATCCCTCTCTCTGTGTGCCCGAGAGATCCTATCTCTCTCCTGCCTCCTCCTGCCTCTTGTTTTTTAATTCTTCACTGAACCTTTGTCTGTGGCCTGCCTCTACATGTCTCCGTACGACCTTATTCCTGTCGTGCCGCTGAGCAATATCCTGTTGTGGGGAGAGAGAGGGAGGTGGGGTCATTCGAAAAAGACATTCTTTCAGTTTGACAGTAATGTGCCAGGCTGGAAGCGCCACTCTGACAGGTTTAACGGACAGGTGCAAAAACATCCCGACATAAGAGCGCCGGTTAAATAAACCAAAAATCTTAATGGGGCGGTTACTTTGAAGGTACAGCATGTACTAAATCATCCACAGTTGCCCTCAGATTGTAGTGTCAGTTCCTCAGAATAGTGGTGCAAGTTCTTCTTTCTATAGCTGCCATTTTGCGCCAGCGCTCTGCAGTCAAACAGGGAGGAATCTGTCAGCGAGGAGGCAAAAAGCCTGCTTCCAAATGTCGCTGTAAGTGACCGAACGCAGGAAAGAACTGAGGCTGAGGTGGGCTGAGGAAAGGATAACTCATTGTACGATGATGTCACGGTCATGGTAAAGGGGGGAAAAAAAGGATTAATATTGTTAATTGGGGCCATTTGTTACAGTGATGGATTATTAATGTGAATAGTCGTTTTCTCTGCAGGGCTTCTAAACAGCAGCTGTATTGCTGTTGTGGATTGTAGGGCGGAAGGTGCTGATTTAACAGAAGCATCAGAGTTCATGGTGGGGCGCTTGGCTCAGAGCCAGAGGCCATAACTGGAATTCCACTGAATGCAAGTGGGGAAGAGAGTGGAGCAGCATCTTCTGTCTCTCTCTCTGGTGTCTGCACGTCCGAAGAGTTTTCACACCTTCTGCACTTTGGTGTTTTAGCGTCTTGTGGTTAGGTTTAAGGGCTTTGTATACAAGTCTTTATGAAAACACTGACATCTTTAGCAATCACTGGCTAATAACCAGCACAGTGGTTCAAAGCCTCAGACACTGCTCTATAGCTAATCCATGCTGCTTATCTACAAACAAGCACGTGTCTCTGTCTCACACCTTCATTGTCTGCTTAAGCTACCAAAAACATCAGCTTGCGGCTTGGATCGGTCACTTAGTCGCACATTAAGCAGCTTAATAACTTAGTTAATGCCAGGATTTGTCGTTTTAGCTGCTAAATGGTGGGTTCCTTATTCCGCAGTTCCACTGCTAACATGATGTCTAATTAGAACCATAAGTTTATGTTTGTGTTTGTTGTTTCCCGGCTGCCAGCCTGTACATGTGAACACAGAATAGGAGAAATTTAAGACCTCTATTCATTCTTCTCTAAGCTTTGTCTTGAAAAACGCCTGCCTATTTAGCCGCCAACAACTTAATTAATGATACATTACTGCAACCTGTCCCGTTATAAAACCACTGGTAAGAAAACAGTCAGAGGTGTTAATTTTGTTGACCAGTAACTTTTGTCAACAACCTTTTTTTTCCAGAGGAAAACAGGGTGATGACTAAATAAAATTCATGCATTTGCACCTGGGAAGCAGTAGTACTTTCGTTTTTTTACCGTTTGTCTTTGGGAAACAGTACAATTAGCTCTCCTGCTCCCCGTTTCTCTTGAAAAAAGGAAGAAAAAACCCTGCAAAAATATCTTAATTCTTGAGTGTGTCAGGGTTTTGTAATTTTTGCAATTCTCGGTACAGCGGATGACACTTTTGTCCCATTTAAGTCTCAGTTTATCAGATTATCCGTTTGGATAAGGTTTACTTCAGGGTTTATTTCCCTGTTGGCAATGCCTCCCATATCACTGCAGCTTTTATTGCATGTTTTCTTTTTTACTAGACGGTTGAGTTAGAGCCCCATCGAGTTATTGGCAGGTTGATATTATGGGATAATATTGGCTATTTCCTGATTTATCAGTATTTATAATAACCAAATCAAGAAGAGACAGCAGACGGACCTTAACCATGTTATGAGTGTTAACATGGCACCACACGACTACACCCTTGTGGAACAGAGTGGATGATGGCTAACCGAAAATGTGTGGGTGTGGGCTCATCATTACGAGTGACATCCTTTACACTGCACATAGAACCTTTTTTTCCGTTTCTATGAAAAATATTAATTCGATTCAACATTTCTGTGATTAAAATATCAAAGCAACAACATATTTTCTTCATCTACAGTAAAACTCAATCTCTGTTGGCTTTCAAGAAGCTCATTCAAAGTGTCACCCGTGGACTGATATACCAAAGAGTCACCACGCACCATCAAACTGCAGAGCCTTTAGTTGAGTCGGTGAGGAAAGTGTCAAGCTAAGCATTTGCTGTGCTAGAACTCACAGTCCCCGTTTTCAGGAAGAAGCCACAGTTGGATCTTTGATCAACATGTTTTTTTTTCCACAAGTGGACAAACATCTGATACATGTCCTCTACCAGCATGTTTATCATTCAGGGCCCCCGGTGCCCACACTGCAGCACACTCAAAACATCCTCTGTGTGTGCGCGCGTGGGTGGGTGGCTGGGTGTATCTCGTTTATATGCATGTAGTGAAATGCACTCCTGTTGGCACTGCATTTACACATCACCGTTCCTCTTTGTGGCTGCAGGGCTTATGAGGGCCATTTAGACTTTTTAGTCTGCTTTCCTGATGGTGCAGATAATTTTTAGAGGAGGGAATGAGAGCACGCGATAAAGTCCAAACATGCACCTGTGTTTTTGTTTTTAAAAAAGAAAAAGAAAAGAAAAGAAAAGCTTGCCGGTCAAATATTTTATTAGCTAAATGCATGCTCGTCACTTCACTATTGGGAATGTGGGAAGAATTTATACTAATTTCGTGGAGCTATTTAATTTCTTGTTGACTTCAGCTCACGAGACTATAGTCACAGATGCCCTCTTGGCTGTAGTGAGTGCCAGACAATCCTAATTTGTGTCAAGGACAGCGGCAGAGTGGAGCAGTAGGTGGAACGAGCAAGCTACTTCCAGCAAACCTGTCAGTCAGAGCAAACAGAGCTTGAAACCTATCCCTTGATAAAGCATAATAGCCTCCTAATGGAGCAATTTTAGGACTGCCAAGGCAAGCTGTAGAAGAAGGGAAAATGTGGTCTTGAGAAAAAAGTAACATCTTGCCATGTGACACTTTAACACATCAGGGCTTTTGCTTATCAAATTAGATTAATGTTAGAGGCAAAGACAGGAACGTGCCTGCACACATTCAGTGCAATCTGTGTGCAAGGCTTCAGTAACATTGTTTATGACTCAAGAAACTGAGACAGCTCATGTATGCACAGTTCTCACTGTCCAATAACAAACCTGAGGCAGAGGAAACTGTTAATCAGTGTTATATTTCTACAGACTAATTTCAATGGGGAAGTCCCTTCTTGACGTCGGTCTGAACAAGTTTTGCAACGTAATGTAAAAATGTTAAATGCATTTTTCAGAATCTAGTTTTGACAGACTATAAGCGGTCTCTTAGCTAGTGGATCTTCAGATAATTATGCTTAAATGTGATTGACATCTTTTGACTACAAATCCACCATATAACACATTAGTAGTGTAAAGTTTTATTTAATGTTATTTAACAGCGATGTAAAAGTCAGTAGTTTAGGAATCTCTTTAGTGAGAGTTTCCTGCAAAAGAGATGCAGGAGTGCATATACACACCCAGCTCCACAAAGCAAGGCCCTGCCCTGGTTTAAGTGCCAACCCCTGTACTACAGATAAGTGAATACTTTTGAATCTTCGACTCTTGGTGAAACCACAGAGGAATCTGAGGTGCAGTGGTTTGCACTGTCACTTTGCAGCCTCTCTGTGTGACACTGGCATGTCCTTGCTGTGCCTCGGTGGGTTTCCTGTGGGTGCAGAAACATTTATGTTGTCTTCTGTTGAAATCAGTAATTAGTAGCAGCTTGACTTAATGTTGATCTGTCATAAATGTTACTTAAATTGTTGCACAAATTCCCTTTTCATTTTACACTCTACATCACTGCTTGACTACACACAGCTGAGCTGAGCCACACATGGTGTAGGGCATGTGTGAACAGAGACGTGCTTCCACAGGCTACATGTTCAATGGGGAAAAAACGGCAGGACAGTTTCACACAGTTTTAATTTAGGCTGATAATCCCATTGAGCACCTACCTGCTCCCCTTGTCTTGCCTCCTTTAGCTGCTCAGTTCCCTGTTTGAAATGCAGAGCAATCTCACTATAATTTCGCTGCCAAGTGAGCCTAAATTTTGTGCTTTTTCCAGGTGATTCCTGCTGCTTTCATGTTTGGCAATCCTCTCAGAAAGATGCTGGAGCTCCTAAGAGCCTGTTTCTGAGCTGTTGCCCGTTTCACTAAAGCACTTGATGCACGCTACTTGCATGCAGATCACAAGTGGTACCAGCATCCTGTTTTCCAAAAATACTTTGTCACTTGCAAAATTGCAGATACATTTACATGTTTTACAGTCTTACAGTCCTCCTCATGTTCAAATATTACCACGTCTTAAAATTACACGTAGAGAAGACCAAATATATCTTCTTCGTTACATCACACATTTTTTAAAATTAAATTAGATTAAATTTCACACAAAGCTGTGTCATACCGAATCATGCAGCACATGCACATGCCTGTATCTAACCCATGCCCTAGTTTACTGACACACAGCACGCTCTCTCATTAAAAAAGAAGCATTTATGTCGAACACAATCAGGACTTGTTTGAAATTTCACTTTCACTTCTAGGTACCTTAAATACCTGTAATGTACGTCGTACCGGTTTTACATTACTTGCTAGTGTTCAGTCTTCCTTAGTATTTAAAACCAGATCAAATGTTCAGTGTCCAACGTGATGGTACCAAGCCTCTACAATTTTTTTTCAACCTTTAGTGGTGGCCTGTCGCTAGATTTAATTTTAACCTGCTGTTCAGTAAAATCAATAATTTATTAAATTCCAAATCTCCACCATGTATTGCTAACGTTGCACAAACTAGTTACTCAGTGATGTTGGTGTTGGTAGCATGCTATAATTTGATGCTTCCCTCGGTACACTCCGGTGTGGCAGTGGTATGACTTTAGATTTTTTAGATTTTCTGATTGGTCGGGCAGGGAAGCAGACTGGGACTGGCTTCTTTTGGATGTGTGAGAGTGCAGTAGAGTGTTTACCACATATTTACCGCATGTTATTTACAGAGGTGTTGTTTGTGTTTTACGGTCTAGTGAGAAAAAGATGATGGAGAAAGCTAAGAAAAATTTCTGACACTATCAGATGAATTGACTTTGTCACAGGAAAAGACTGAGACATTTATCTTATTTTGTCTAGATTTCTCACTTTAAAGTCTTAAAGTCGAATTATGTAAAATCTCACTGCTAGACATCAGGGTTTAAAAAAAAAAAAAAAAAAAAAATCCCTTCAGTTCCAAGTGCATGATCCTAGCTAGGATGACCACTGTAGGACAAAAAACTCTGGCCACCATTCATCTGTAGCGAGCGTTGGCTGTCAGTCTGCCGTTTACCTCAGCTGTGCCAGGTATCCAGGCCTGATGAATCATTGAACCATTGAAACGCACTTCTGTTTGATGACAATGATACTGAGGTGAGTTGTTGAGGATATCCCAAAGTTTTCTGCTGTTTTTGCCATTGCAGACACAACAGGTAGATGCCTGTGAATTCTCTTCTCCTCTGCTTTTGGCATACTACTTATGAGTTTGGTCTTTAGCTACACACATGAAATGCGATTAGGTAGAATGGTGATGTCCATCTTGGCCACTGTATTCAAGATGGCGTTGCAACATGTTAGCTTTGAAAAGTAGCACCCACTACTATTCTCAGTTTAGAAAAATGCATCAATTTGTTGGAAGACGTTCCAACAAACTCAAAAATGGCCGACTGTACCTTTTGATGTTAGTTCTTTGATTGGTACCATGTTGGTTTTTTGGAGCCAGAAACGACCGTATTTACATACGTGACTGGGGCACCAAGTATTATAAAATGATGTGTACAAGCTCAGTTAACAACCTGCATCCAAAACCTGGATTCTTCATATCCAGATTATCCACCTGCTGATACGCACTAATTCACAGACTAATAAAATACTAGAACTTCTCTCAGCAGTACTGAAGCACAAACATCATGGACAGGTACACTTCTTAGGAAGGCCTAGCCAAACGCTACCTACATACCCAGAATGCCCTGTGTCAGTACAAATGTCAGTCAAAAAGGTCACACAGTTACCTTTAATACTATGACAAGTAAGGATACCAGTAACCACAGCCAAATATTTTGGACTTAAGTAGCTGATTATTATAATTGACCCTCATTGGCCACATCTGTTTTTCCTAGTTGTTTTTTCCTGCCTCTGCATGGAGAGTAGAAAGACAATTGAAACGGGATCCGTGGTGAATTTGCAAATCTGATCCATGTATGAGCCTACTGCACACTTTATTAAAGCAGTATGACACTTCTTGTGCTTTCTTTCTTTTTTCCCTCCCTTGGAGCATAAGCGGAGCACATTTCAGTGAATACTTCAGTTTTGTTTGTGTTCTTCTTTGTTTACATTTGAAGGTTTATTGAATTTGTACTGAGGATATGTACAGAATGTGTTTATTGCCTGTTTATCTCTGGAATAAAAAAAGAACCCTTAAGCTTGACAGAAATAGTGATTTGATTTATAGCGTTTTATGTATATGTATAAAAACACAGGGGAAAAGAATAAATCTCATTTCTCAAAGTCTCTGGGAAATGCATAGAAACGGCAATGAACCTTAATCAACTAAAAGTAAAAAAGAGAAATGTGTGTGTGTGTGTGTGTGTTATCTGTGATGCTTAGCAAAGCTGTCACATCAGCTTAGTTTCAGTATATTTCAGTATTAACATATATAGTGTGAAGTAAGTTGCACAGTGTCTGTTTTTAAACTTCACTTAATTACTTGCAGAGTCTAGCATTCAACCTTCTTAACTGCCTTACCAAGAAGAGAAAATTTAGCACATGCTAACTGTTTTTATTCAGCAGACAGAGTAACCTCAGAAGTGAGCAGAAAGTGCCTCGTTTTGAAGGATCCATAAACGTGGCTGCCTCTTCAGTGCCAATTGCTGACTGGCATATCCGAGGGACGCCTGGGGTGTCCTGACTGGGAACGGCGCGGGGGTCACCAGGGGTAGAGCTCAGCTGTGTTGCTGCTGGCTCAGAGTGTGTGTCAGTGGGCGATAAGGCAGAGGGGAGTTTGCTGGGCTAACCCGATGTGCAGTTTAGGCAGCTACCTGACTGCTTTGTTTTCCTGTGCTGTTGTTGGAAATAACAGCCTTGCTCAATCCAGTGATGCTTATAATGAAGAGCAGATTGGATCTGGAGACTCATACATGTGTGGACAGACTTGAGCTGAATTCTTTTTTCAAGCTAGAGGAAATATTAATATTTTTTAGATCAAAGCTCCCAGAAACTGATCATTTCCAGGTTGAATTTTGACCATTTGTTTGTCCTCCGGATGAGATTCAAAATAAATTCATGCCATGTTGAGGCACAGTGTTTCCCAGACTCAGACTTTACTTGGGCAGGGCGCCCAGGTATATTAACGGACTCCTAAATATATCTGACGACCAGGCCACTGTTTACCATATGTGGGCCGCAACATAAAAACAACACACTGCCACTTATACATTTTCTATTTTCTTTACTGTTTAAAACAACCACTTGTCTGCTCTTTTTTTCTTTTTCCCTCCACACACACCAGATAGACTATATGAGAATGTGACATGGCACTCTGTAGAAATCTGTAGACTGCAGTTGCGTGCTAGAAATTGTCAAATTTTTGAATAGAGTCAATTGTGAGTTCACAGATGGTTAGCGCTGACAGCTAATGAAACTGTACCAAAAGTGATTCAGTCACATTATCTTAGATGTCTCAGTTCTTAACACTGTGCTGTCAGTCTCTGATACATATCTGGTCACATAATCTCACAAAGCATATGTTAGGGTTTGAACAATTAGTTACTGCTAATTTCCTGTAAAAGTAGATAACTGTAACTTTGATTCCTTAACTTTGATGGTACATCCAAATAAATATTGAAAAATATTTTGAAAGACTTAAGGTGCTATTCTGTTCTGATGGGTCAGGAAGATATGGCCCATCTGCAGCTCAAAACAACCACCACAAGTAGGCTCTTATTATTTGGGGAGCATTGAGCCTTTTATGTAACAAGAGAAGATTTTTATCAATGTCCATTCTATCCATTAACTTCAATTTAAATTTATTTCAATGTATTTATTTATACAACACCAAATCACAACCACAGTTGCCTCAAGGTACTTTATATTGTAAGGTAGACCCTACAATAATACATACAGAGAAAAACCCAACAATCATATGACCCCCTGTGAACAAGCACTTTAGTGACAGTGGGAAGGAAAAACTCCCTTTAACAGGAAGAAACCTCCGGCAGAACCAGGCTCAGTGAGGGGCGGCCATCTGCTGTGACCGGTTGGGGAGAGAAAAGGAAGACATGATAAAAGACATGCTGTGGAAGTGAGCCAGAGATTAATAACAAGTATGATTCAGTGCAGAGAGATCTGTTAACACATGGTGAGTGAGAAAGGCCTCAAGTCAGGAGCTGATTAGACTAGCTTAGCATACACACTGGAAATGGATTAAAACAGCTAGCCTTGTTTTGACAAAAGCAAAGTACTAGCACTGCTGGCTTCCACTAATATCTTATTGTTACTTTGACGGACGTAGAATTATGCTAAGCTAAGATAACCACATCCCGAGTTCTATTTCAATTACCTCTTAAAATTAAGTGTTCTGTGTGAGTTATTAGATATTAAGTATGCCTTCTTTTGTTCTTCTTAGCCCTTCAGTTTTAACTGCCATTAAAACCTTTTTACTAAGTATTTTGACTCCTAGTTTAATCTCCTTTTAGTATTTTAAGTATAAATTTTGTGCACATAAATAGCTGCAGTCAGAATATTCAGGTTATGATTTGTATACAGTCAGTGTGGTGGTTTGAATGGTAGCATATGAAATTAGTATGCAGATAGTTTTAGGTGTCTCAATTAAAATGCTGCTCGGTGCATTGTTTCGGCATTTCGTATTTAGTTGTTACTGTATATATCTGCACCATATAACCTCTGTATTCACATGCATTATGCACTATGTACTGTAGGTGCAAAGCGAGACAGACCCACACAATGACTAAACGCCCACGCTTAGTCATGAAAACTGCAGAATTATGTCTCTATGTGTGTAGTCCGAGCAGGATGAGTGTGGGGGGCCAAACAACAGAACTACAGGGGAGGAGGAGGAAAAAACAGAAAGAAAATAAAAGCAGATACTGGAAGGTCAGAACACACAGGAAGTAGAGAGGTTTCCAGCACTCAGCCAGACTGAAATCTGTTGTTTTTTCCCCTTCTCCAGTCTGAAATATAGTTTCAGCTTGTCCTCTTTCTCACCTCACAGATCATAAGATATGTTTGTGGAAGAGAAACCAAATACATGGGTTAAAACATGTTTATATGATAAAAGAAATTGAGGAATTGAAACATTAAATTTATAATAATACATAAATGTTGTTTGCTTTTTTTAATCTAGGCTTGCAGTTCTAAACAATTCTTATTAGTTGCAGGGTTTCCACTTAAAATACCGTTACCTATGTTGTCTTTGACCAGCATGATGGAATTCAACATTGCACTCAATTAGTATAGCAGTATCAGTCTGCTGTAGTGCTGTTGTGAGGCACTATACAGAGCACTCCCTGTTCCTGTGATCAGAAGGCCTGTTTAGTACCATTTTTACAAGATATAAAATATCATCCCTTTAATGTGTGCAAAAACAAGTCAAGCCCAGGAATGTCTGAGAGCTCTGTGTTAGCATCCGATGAGCTGTTACAAGGTTACTTCAGTTATTGGTAAAGTGTGAAAACAGTTACTTAATATTTCCAGGAAAAAACTGCCTAGACTACTTTGTGCTTACCATTGACTTATACTGTGATGCTTGATATACTACTATGCACTACAATGTTGAGTCACACTTCAGATTATTATATCATGAGAAATATTGTTGCAAATTCATATCATCATATAACTTTGAGGCTATTTAACCCTTTCCTAATGGTCAGTGACTAAGGCACTGAAGAATTTGTTACCAGTATTGTAATACACCAGGTCACTGGACTTGGCAGGAACACTGGGTTAACTTCTGAAAACATTTGAGCCTTCAACACTTCAGCCCAACAGTCTCAGTCATCTGACCGCCAATCTTTGCAAAAGCTCTAAAATTACCTAGCTTGCTTTAATTTTGGAGTTTTTAGCTGCGCTATACTATCCCTATCCACAAAACAGGAAGTTGGGATGAACAGCACTACGCCATAGCTCTTATTGTTGCAGGTGTCAACTCTGCTGGTGCCATTTTATATAGCTCATTGTCTCATAGTTATTTTTTTCATGTCTGACTAATCTGCCTAATCTTTGCCAGTGTTTAAGGGAATTAAAGTTCCCTTAAACACTGCCAAGGGAACTAAAGTTGTCCCTTAAAGTTGTTTAAGGGAACTAAAGTTCCCTTAAACAACTACAATTTCAACAGTTTATACTTAAAATATTAAAAGGAGATTAAACTAGCCGTCAAAATATAGTTGGTAGGAAAAAAGTTCAACAACTAAACTACTAAAAGAACTTTTAGTTCCCTTAAACGAAATCTTTACATTTGGGTTTTGAATTCAGTTTAAATGTAGTTCTTTAATGGCAGTTTGTGGCTTGGAAAATACTTTGGCAATGGACATGTTTACTGTCTCCGATTGGTCATGTGCTGTAAATGAAAACAAAAAGTCCTTAAATTATTAAATATTTTTAAAAAGGGGCTTTATAGATATGCATATCTATACTGTAGAATCCACATAATATATATATTTTTTAGCTGGCTGTGTTTCATCAATCAAATTTACCACCAGTATAATTCCTTTCCCCCACCACTACCTACATTGACCCGAAAACCTCTGGGGTCAACCTCGTAACAACCCCTTATTTAAGCTTCTGAGGAAATGGCTGTAATGTAGGTTAAATTTCAACACCCTGGACCTCTGGATGCTTGTTAATAAGTCACTGCTTTCAGGCACTCACAGGCGGTTACCTGGCACAGGGAATCATTTATAAACCCCCCTCATCAGCGTTAATGTGGATGCCCAGAAACAGAATACTCCCTTGTATGTGTTTTGGAGGGTGTGTTTCAGACTGAAACTCTCATGATGATTAGCTTCTAGCTTATGTGCTTAAAGACATGCTTAAGAAGCCAGGAAAGATTTTGTTCTTTATGTTCTTCGTTCTTTACCCCCCAGAAAAGTGTGTAAGTGTGTGTGTGTGTGTGTGTGTGTGTGTGTGTGTGTGTGTGTGTGTGTGTGTGTTTTCTGTACCCAAGTCATTTTAATAATTAATAGCAGTTTGTCTCAGAAGTTCTTTTAGGGTTATTTTTTTGCATAGATGCATTTTGGTGCCTCCCAGACAGGTCTAGCCAGAGCCAGTGGAACATTACCAGCATTTGTTAGAAAAGCATAAAGCAGACTTGTTAATGGGGGTTTCATTTACTCAAGCATAACACTGTTTTGTTGATCGGTTTTGTTTTCAGCACATCAGCTCTACTCTGTTGGGCTAAGTATATTAACAGCTTCCTGACTATATCTGTTTACTTATTTTAGCATTTTCTTTATTTGTCTGACAGACTGGTACCATTCGCAGTCAATTTAGTAGGATTTATTTGCCCTTATTTAGAAAGTTCAGTTGCCGCTATCTAGCTACCCCCAGACCTTTTGCAGAGGATCTCCTCCTGCTGTTGGGTGTACTCACACTTTACCATCTTGGGCTGGAGCTGCTGACAGTAGTCCATCTTTTGAATGCTTTAGGTCCACTTCCAGAAGCTACAGCAAGCGGAGCTACACCAGGTTCACAGAGGCTGGACTGTAGAACAGAAACTGCAGTCCAAGATGGTGTAATGGGTATAATAATAATTGTATATTGCTCAGTTATTTGTCACAAAGTACTTGGAACATAAAGTAGCTGCAGATAGATTTCTGGTAGTGCTACTGCTTCTACTGTGCATCGATAGATACCTAGTCTTCCCCCTTAATAGCCCATTGTGAGCCAGAAAAACCCAACTTCTACGTTATTTAGGCTTAGTGAATTTAAAATTTAATCTTTTAAAGATAAGTTTTTACCCAGTTTTCATGAATGCAAGTTATATTTATTTAAAGATTTTAGCTAGCAGTGATATTTTTGTTTTGACAATTTATTTCTGTAATTTCAATGAATAGAAACGTTAAAAGGTTTATAAATTCAGATGTAAAACAGGGATAAGTTTCAGTTTAGATATGAAACTACAAATTAAGCTAACTAACTGGCTGACTCCTTCTCATGGCCTGTAGTAAAAACAGAAACATGCTAAAGGGGAGATGGCTGCCTCTCTCTGAGAAGTTACATCACCCTGCTCTCAGGGTTTGCATCTATCTATTAAGACTCTCCCTATAAAACAAGTCTAACAGGGCAAACGTTGCAAGCCAACAGGTTCACCAACATTATCTTCCAACTTACTTGGACGAGATCGCGAGGGTTGATTTTCCCCAAACTGCTGCAAACATCATCCTCCCCACCAAGACTCTGACAGCAGTTAAGTTGTCAAACTAATCATGACTATATATAATATTTCTCTGCAGCTGAGCATGATTTGCGTCTTACAGGAAATGAGTGATGTTTTAAGGCGCCATGCAGAGTGATAGTATGAGTGCATTCTGATCAGGGATTTCAGGTTTTACTAATGACAGCCCTGTGGTGCAGTGGGTGAACCAAAAGTGCACATCAATCACAACTTTATCTTTACGCATATCAAATAAGGAAGATGTGCCGCCTCAGACTGAGAGCAGAATCTTCTAATCGCACACATTGGTTAGTTGTGGCCTATTGTTTTTAACTGCTGACGTTGCTTAACTCTTGCGCTCAGCGAGCAACTTTGAATGCACCCCTGAGCTAAGGCGAAACTCCAGTGGCGTGAGCGCCAGTTTCGCCGTGAGTTGACATCTTCTGCACTATGATTGTACCCGATCTCTCTCCCTCTCTCTCTCTCCTTTGCTCGCTGCCTGGTCAGAGCTTGCCAAACTGTCTGTCAGGCTATGGCCTCGTCCCTCAGGGGACAAAGCTCCCGTTCTTCCTGGGGAAAGCCCCCACCCTGCCGGAATTCTCCCCTCGCCTACGGGTTGCAGGGCAGGGAGGAGGGAGAGGGAGGAAGGTAGAGAGAGCACAGAGGTCGACCCGATGTCGGCATTTAAAGACCAGCACAGATAATTTTGGCCATGGAGCGATACTATGCACTCTTTCATTTGACCTTTTTGTTGAAAAGAATTAGTTGTTTAGTGTTTTGTCCAGATTATTATTCTTTTTTCTTCTCCAAAATATTTTCTCCTTTTAAAAAATGCACACCAAGTATAGCGTGAGCTTTCAGTCAATGCCGGCTTAGTATCCTCGGATAATTATCAGTCCAACCCTAGCAGAAACTAACAGGGGCGAGGAATCATACCATACATAGAAACAAGTGGTGAGAGATGGAGATGTAGCTCCAGTTTGGAATTATAGGGAAGAAGATAATTAAGTGAGGTGCAGAGTGAAGAGGCAGACTTTTGGATGTGAAAGTTTACAGCCTTTGTCGCTGCATGCACTGTATGTTCAGTGTCCTTGAGGAGGGCGTGAGCCTAAGCCAGACTTTGCTTTTTGTATGTCAGTACCTGCCAGTGACTGTTTAAGTCCGCTTTAGCTAATTTTTCTATGCCTATTAAACTTCCTTTTTTCAAACGTCGCATAATACAGTTTGCATTAACAGCTGTGGTGGATCTAATATTCTCCGTTCATAGTAGTTTTTGAAACACTTGATCCATAAAGGATAACTAATAATATCCTGTTTTGTCAAAGGCAGAATGTAAAAATAAAAATTTAAAAAAGAACTAAATGAAACAATACTGTCAATGAAAAACATAAAGTAAATTTCATAACACATCCTGCTTCATATGGCTATGGTAGACAAGTTTATTTAGCCAACCACAAACCGCAGCCTCGGTATGAGCAAGGGATCAAAACAGGGAGGAGGAAAATTATGGAGATGAGTGAAAACAAGAAAAAAGAGAAAAGGCTTGGTGACCTTTTTTTCCAGTGAAGTTATAAATGTCCATCAAAATGATATAAATTGACCAACATTTCTTTTGTTATATAAATCTGTTGCACCTGCTTTTGTTCTATACGATAAAATATGCCCAGTAAAAGTTGGTGCAAGCAGGCTTTGCACCAACTTTGTAATAAAGTAATAGAGTCCAGTAGCACTCTATTTCCAGTCCTTTCAATGAAAAAAGATACTATACCTTGCTGCAGTTTGGGTAAAATTATCAAGTTTAATACCTTTTTTAAAAACAATTCTGAAATAATATTGCTGCATTGAATAAAAATAGATGTTTGTTTGTATACGCTGTCAATTTACTGGCCAAGAAAACTGCAACTAGTGCATCTCTACTGAAAACTGGACTACAACAAAAAGTCAAAGCAACATGTTTTTTGATAGGCTTAATGGTTAATCTGTGACAGCATATTAAGAGACCCTTTCCCATTGGTATTTGCCAGTGTATCTGGGGTAATGTCAGTAAATGTGAGCAGAACAAGAAGCTTTGCTTCTTAAATGCCATGTGAAGAATGTGGGGAATGTATAATAGCCCATATTTGTCCATGAGGCACCGCTGCCTTTATCAGTCAGGTAAGCACATGTTTAATCAGTGCTGGAAAGACCCCTGAAAAAAAGCCATGACTCTGGGATTCTGTTGCAGAGTTGACTCACTCCCACAGCCACTATCATATCTAGGCCACCGCTGGTAGGAGTCATGTCTGCAACTGACACACTCTTGTTTCTGAACAACAAACAATGCTAAACAGAGTGCCGTTGCCATGGAGAACAGTCATGGTGTTTTTGTGGTGACATTGTTGGTTTCGTGCCTCTCAATCAGGAAGACACTGACTGGGCAAGACCGATCTAGTCGTGATACTTGCCGTTATCCTTTGAAGGAGAGCCGGATTTCCAGCTCTTTTTACCTCTTTGGTTCACACACCTACTTAAAATGTGATTAATATGGGAGACAACAGGGGAGGTAGATAAAAGCACTCCCGTATCCCTCCATGTTATGATTTTAGTTCAATACAATTTATTTGTAGACTTTCTTTTTTAATTAATTTATTGCTTCACAAAGTTTTGAAGATATCAGCAGCACAATTAGTATTATGTGGGTCAGTGGCTGATTTGGACACAGAGTTTAGCCACATGGTGTCCAGTAAGCAGCTGACTAGCATGCCATTTGCCGTCAGTGTGACGGTGGTGGTCAGAGGAGGATGGCCGAACAGGAGCTAAACTGTGAATGCACTCTGCCTCAGATCAGGAAGTGGAAGAAGAATGTCATGTGTACATGTGCTGAGACTTTGTTTCGTGTGTTTGTTTGTCTGTGTGGTTGCATGTGTGCACGTCTGAGTTTGAGTATAGGTAGGTTATAGCTGTAAGTGCAAGCACATTTATGTGCATAGGTTTTGTTTGTTTATTGTGTGTGTTATGAAACTGTCTATGACCTCTGCTCTGGTATGTGTGTTTTTTTACTTAATTACTTATTTAATATTTATTTATTTATTTATTTATTTATGGCCCTGTTGGCTTTTGCAGTAAATCTCTGCAGGTGTGTGATGGATTCATGCCTACTTGGCCTTCCCCCCCCCCCTACAGAATGCCTCTGTACTCAGACCTATTAACATCACATAATCGATGGGATGTTTTCTAAATAAAAGTCTAGAAGTTTCACATATCGTCCGTGCAGCTGCAACATACATGCAGACTTTGGAAATGACTACTCCTTGGCCTTCTTCTCTCCCTACTGCACAATATTTAATAAATGGTGACACTTATTAATCTAGAATGAAATTTATAGTTTACTTTATACAAATAAAAGTCTTAACATTACTGCTAACCTGCTCCTACGTGATTTCAAGTGAATGTGACACAGAGTGAGACAGCAAATTCATAAACTGTGGACGCATGAATATTCTTAAAAATTTCTTTACTTGTCATCAAAAGTTATTAATAAATGATCTGTTGCATAGATCTCATTTCCCCTTCATTTCCATTGGATAAATGACTTCATTCCTGTGACCACCAACTATGAGGACTGGTGTCATGTCAAGGGCTGATTGGTCCACCTGTCGTAGCGCACCCATGCACCCGTGGGATTTACTCTGTTTGTTTGTGTGAACTAGTTCAGTGGTGTGTTTTCATGCCTTCCTTTTAATTGTGTGTGTGAGTGTGTGTATACATTTTTCTCATACTTGGATGCTTGTGTGCATCTGGGAATATTGCTAAAAAACAAATGTGGCAAATGTGTGTTAAGTGCCTGTGTGTGCATGGTTTTGCAAATGTAGTGTTTGTGTGTTTACACAGTTATCTATAGCTCCGCTTTCTAGCCCAGCCACTTATAGCTGTGCCCCATGTTCCTCTATCATATGATAACAATCAACAGTCAGCTACTCTCTCTCTCTCTGTGTGACACCTCTGCTCGCTCCCTCACAGCGCCAACACTTCCCACTGCTCTGTCTCACTCTGTGTCTGCAGCCATGTGACCCCTCTTAACCTCTGTTTACTAAAATAGCAATAAGCAGCAGTCGGTGGGAACTTTTTTCCCCCCTTCAAAAAAAGGCAGATCCTTGTTAGAGCAGGCTAATAGACAGATATCAACATCACTTCCCGGAAGTAGGGTCATGGCACAGAGATCGAGCATCCTGGTGGAAATGGGGGTGACTGACCAGGGCTTGTTTTCACTAGACGCTGACCAGCAGTCGGACAAAAGAAGTGGAGCAAGGGATCAGGGCCTGTTGCAGTAAATACCAGCCCCCCCCCCCCCCCCCCCCCTCCCTCCCTCCCTCCCTCCCTGTGACCTGTGGAATTGACAGAAACAGTGACTCAGGCAAAGAATGGACAGAAATTGATTTTCTGCAGAAAGGGTAAATGTGCAGCAGTAGAGGCTTTCTTTGTTTTGGCTGTTGGCTTCTTTTGCTACTTCATTGTTTGGGTCTTCTTTGTGAGGCAGAAGTCAATAACGAAGCAAAAAATTGGTGGTCGACATGCTTTTAAAGCCCCCCCCCCCCCATTTAAAAATCTTTCGGTCTATAAGAATAAAAAACACGCTGCTGAGAATATGAAGTAAAAGCCTCAACTTATCGTCTCGCTTTGCACCTACCATCATCTTACAGACAGAATGGACAAAATAATATGCACGGCTGTGGATGGTGTCTCTATGACCAGGGAGCACAATTTGTCATGCAAGTACATTATGAAAGAACCGTGTCTCCTATTCCCTTCAGTGTTCTCACACACAGAGCAGACAACACAACCTCTTGTGATGCATTCCTTTGTGACGTCAAACTTGCTGCCTCTGGGCTACGAGGCGCAGCACAGGATGTCTGAACAAAAGAGACGGAGAGAGGGAGGGCGAGAGTCGGTTATATATCTGGAAAATGATAAAAATTCATATATTTGTGGATAAAGAAAACAGAGGGAGGAGAAAATAGATTTTTCAGTGAAGTCGAGCGGGGAAAAAAAGGGAAAGAGAGCCGAGCCTAGAGAGTCGGAAAGTGACTGCAAATAGTTGGAGTCTTACTTCCCTATAATAAGTGAAATTCTTTGCTGCTTCTCCTCCCTGAGTTTGACAGCCAGCCTTGCCCTAAGCGATGCCCACTCTGCCAGCAAAGGGGAAGAGAGGCACGGCTGCCGATCTCACTGAGACATGTGATACAGAGTCACACTGCAGCGACAGAAATCCTCAGCTTTATATTCTGCTTTCATAGAAACCTGCCTGGCGAGGCTTTCAGTGCTGCAAGATTTCCTGACACTGACTGGTTAACAAAATATAGAACTTATTGCATTTTATACTTTGCTTAGAGTTTCATACAATCCCAGTATGCAGAGTTCTGGTAATGTGTAGGTCAAAAGCTGTGCGTTACTGAGTGTTTAAAATTTTATTTTAGTTATACTCCATGCAATTATACTGCATATATTGCATTCGAATGCACAGTTAGAACCTGCCACACATTTAATAGAGTCGCTTTTTTTATGATTGAGCACCTTCTTCCCTGCCTAAAGCGTAAATATACCTCAGATTCATGCATGTAGAAAATATAATATCCTCATGCTGACAATACTGAAGATATATGCACACATACACTAGTCATTATAAGCACACAGGCATTAACAATAAGGACAGTTTTCCACCAACATTGGCAGGTGTGCATAAATCTAAAGTAAACAAGAACTTATGTGAAACAGAGAACTAAAAGACCTTTAGACCATTACATTATGTTCATATTAAAGAAAGCCAAAGTTTCAGATAATTTAGCAAACAGCATGTCATTGAAGCAATTCACTGGACATTTTAGGCTTTAAAAATTAGAGCCTAGTGAAATGGTTGTTTTTAGGTTCTGTACAAATACTGATTGTAACAAAGTGGCCTTTTGCGGCTGGAGATGAAGGCTGAGGCAGAGGTGTTTATTTGTCCACATATAATATAACTCCGTGGATAATTAATGCCACGGAGTTATATTTTGTGCACTGATTTGTGCTGCCTTCAAGCAGCAGCACAAATCAGTGTCTAATGACAAATGGCAGCCTTAAATACTCTCAGCTATGATAGGACTAAACCATTATTTACTCACAGGCAAGTTTACCTGTTTACCTTAGTTTACCTCAATTCCACCATCTATATACAACACACACTTTAATAAATAAGCATATACATTTTACCATTTTCTAATAATAATTAAGTATTTTATATTTTAACCTTACACCTTAGCATCATTATGAAAACACCTAAAGCCCATGTATAAAAATTCCCCACATCGCCCGGAACCTTTGATATGTCAGCCGATATGTATGTATGTAGACGCAATATAAACAGGCTATATGAACAGAACTATGATAAATACCATAAGGAACAGTAGTGCCGCCTTATATTAAATAAATCAATGTAGGATTGACAGGAAAGTGTATTACCTTATTTACTTGAGAGGACAAAAACAGGAACCCACTGGAAGCTTCCTCTCTTGTACCAAATTACAACTGACCAAATCAAAGATAAGATATTTTTTAATAGAGCCTGAGCGATTTATCAGCGGGCCAACATTACTGACAGTCTGGTATTATCGGCTGCTATTAGCTTTTTGCCGAACTATCAGTATCACCATTTGCAACGGCTGATAAGCAAAAATTAAAAAAGTAAAATGCTTAAATTATGAGCATTAATGTTGCTCAATTTTCCTAGTAGAGGGCACGCTGCCACTTCCCTGTTGGTTGCACTCGTGTTTGGAAACACAGCAATCATCTGACCAGAGTTGGGCACAGCATAAACGAGTAAATAAATAACTACACACGATACATGTCAGGGAAATCTGTTTATCTGTCTGAAATGGGAAAAAAAGATCATATTTTTAAAGCACGAAATATCGGAACAGGTCCTATGTCTCTTGAGTATCATTTAAATTCTAAAACGTTCAATAATCTAATTTGGCTCTCTTTAATATGAACACTGTAATGCTATATGTAGCCAGTAAGGAAAAACATAAGATTACATCTTTTAAAGAGCTGTTTAGACTTATAGCTGTGGGTTCTGCTTGCTTTGAACATACTTGTAGCTCTGCAGTCAGATGGCGGTCTGCAGGCGCCAGATAAGAGGCTGGAAACATGAGTGTCACTAATGAAAACAGAATACAGGAATAAGGTTTACTTGCAATATTGCAGTAATATTTTTTTGTTTGTGCAGTTGAGATGGGTACACGTTGTGAGCTCTTGTGATGCCCTTCTGTGTGGAAGGGCAGCAAGATGAAAGACGTTTCTTTTTTCTTTAACGGTTGAGTTTATGCAAATAAATATCTTGCAATGGCATTTTTAAATGCCGCCCTTCATCTAATAGGCTGAAGGAGATATTTTTTATCATTCCTTTCTGCACCTTTTAAAACTGATCCACATCAGGCAAAAGCACCAGCATAAAAGAAATGGGTGTTTGAATTGAATTGAAAATACATTTTATTGCAACTATTAAGGCCTTGCTCATTTATAAATTATTCTTTTCAGAAGTCTCTGTGGGATACAATATCCAACAGAGATAAGTGGTTCTAACAGGGTATCGCAATATTAACCATGCATCCAGGCCCTCTATACAGTAAATAGTGAGTGATTTTAGAAAATGTAAGTCATTCTGAATTTGGCAATAAGAAGCTGCATAAAATGCAGTAAATATAAAATAAGCCAATAATTCTTTCTATAGGTAACATTTTTATTAGTTAAGTATCAAAGTGAAGTGGCTGTAGCTAACGTTAGCTGGTTATACAGAACAATTTTGTATTTTTAACGTATTTGGCTGTGTGATAACCCATTTAGTAGTTGCCTGAGGTTTAACAGTTAAAGAGGTTTGATATTGTGTAAAGTGTATATTATTAACTGTTATTAAAACAGTTTATATAGTATATAATTGCTGCTCATTTAGCTAACAGGAGCTAGCTGGCTAAATTTGATAATAGTTATTGAGGTGGTGATTTTGCTAACAGGCTAGTTTGAGGTTAAAAAATGTAAAGGGGGGGGGGGGAGGGGTTAAAAACACAAAGGCTTGAAGACTTTTAATTTGGATATCATAATAGCTCCTAAAAAAAATACTTCTTTATTGGAGTCACCGAACACATTTGTTTTAGAAATGGTGCTTCCTCTATATATTTCCTCATGTGACCAACATGTTGAGCCAGTTCACTGACAGCACAGCTCAGTTCAGCTGAGGGTGGAGACAGAGTCTGGCCCAGCTCCCAATCGTGCACAGGTCAGCTTGACGTGCTAACTGAACCATATTGTATACGCTGCCAATCACCTACCACTGCCAGTTTAACTAGGCAGAGGTTTATGTAGTTCCATCGATTAGTCAAATTGAAGCAAATTATGTTTGTCAACTTGAATTTTAGAGGCCTAAAATAAGAGGAAGAGGAAGTGAAAAAGAAACTGAGAATGTGTGAATGTGTGTACTGAAGACATTGCTCAGTTTAGTGTGACGTTTATTTTAACCAAATGTGTTTTAACCAAAACACATTTCTTGACTTGCATATTAAACATTTTTATTAATTTGTCTCCCCCCCAACCTTTCCTTTCTACCTACCATCTACATCATCTTCCTGAAGTTCTTCTGGCTGAGCCCATAGAAAATGAATGTATGGAGGGATTGACGTTGAAGATTACAGACTTTGGCCTGGCAAGAGAATGGCACAAGACCACAAAGATGAGCACCGCTGGCACCTATGCCTGGATGGCCCCGGAAGTCATCAAGTCCTCCACGTTCTCCAAAGGCAGTGATGTCTGGAGGTAAGTCTGCGAATGTGTGTCCTCATAAACGGTTTGTTATTAAAAGACTGTTGTGGCCTGGGTAAAGAGATGATGTAATTCTCAACACCTTACAAGAATAGTTTTACATTTGAGCAAATATGATTCTTTCCTTTCTTGCAGACATTAAATTAACAAAAGATTGTCTGCTGCCATTGCCTCCTGGATCCAGCCTACTCACACAAAACAAAAAATTAAAAAGTGATTTATTTACTAAAAAAAAGTTCACCTTTTTCATACAGTGTCACAGTCTCTTCTGCATTTTGCAATTATTCATGGTCAGGCTTGTTTCTCTAGTTTCCCTGTGCGAAACAGTGAGAGGGCAGGGAGCAGCACATCAGGGAAGGGAGTAGCTGAGGAGAGGTTGATGTTACTGGAGTTGATGACTCCCACAACTTGTTGGCCAACTTAAAGTGCAAGAAAAGCTTCTTGACAAGTGTTGTTTTGTCTAAAACTAAAGGTGAAGAGTAACACCCATCCTCCCAAACCACCCAGTCTAGGGGAAACCACTCTCACTCATATATATGTATATATAAAGGAAGGCCTGAAGGCTATTAGCTTACCTTAGCAATAAAGGAGAACAGGATAGGGAAGCGCCCAGCCTTGCTTTGTGGAAAGTTTATAACGTCCACCCACCACCATGGCTAAAGCTTATTGTTAATTAATTGGCATTGTTCCAGGCTAGCCGTTTCCGCTTTTACAGCCTTCATGCCAAGCTTAGCTAATGAATCTTCAAGCAAGCTTCAGCAAGAAATTTACTGGGAAAAGGAAAGGGAGGTACAAGGAGACTTTAGATATCTCAAAATCCTTAAAATTGTTAGCAGTTGAATCATCGGCAAGGTGACTTTACTGAAGGAGCTCATATACGTACGTGTTTTTTGTTCGCATTGGTATTGTTGAAGAATTTGAAATTGGTCTTTTGAAGCTTTGTGTGTATGTAGACTTGTCGTCCAAAGGACAAAGTGATGGGTTAGAATTAGAGGGTGAAAGAACAGAGAAGTGATAGTGGGAGACTCTGTGATGAAGAGATGGAGGGACAGAGTGATGGATTGCAGCAAGGCTGCCACGACCATGTGATGGCGTCTCTTCAAAAAGCTGCTCTGTGCTTTGTTGTGGGACATGTGTGCTGCACACTGTCCCATTGTCTCCAGTATAGACGGAGAAGGAGGCCACACACCCGACCTAACCGCAGCCCTTTATCTGGGAATAGCTTTGTGTGTGTGTGTGTGTGTCTGGCCACATCTACACAGAGTCCCTTGATTATGGCTTGTGGTTTTATAATAATGCCTTAAACAACTGTGTGATTTGTTGAGAGGGGATTTGTGATTGAAGTGCACAGTACATGAATTTGCATTTGGAATAAGGCAGCAGGGATGTTTTCACTGAGCAACAGATAAAACTATAAAAGAATGTGAAAAAAAAAAAAGCATGATAACTCTAATGTGCTGTGGTTTAATTGTAATCCTATAGATGTGGACTTTTACATACCGATCCTATATGAAACCAGCTCAGCAGGCAGAAAGCCTTTTTCTCCATCCTTAAAGGGATCAAACAAGGACAGCCATATTTACGACATGTCTTTTATTAAGAGTTTTTTGTCACACGTTCACATCCTCTTAGTTTCCATAGCCTTTGTCCATCAACTGCAAACCCACACAAAGTGAAATTTCACTGCAGAATCTGGAAACCGGTGAAACGAGCAAACAGGCAGCCCGGCAGGCAGCCCCGCTCTGAAGAAATGAAGGCTAATCTTTGTTTTTGTATTCTTTCTCATCTGTCCACGGCCGCTCGTCTCCAAAGCCACCATGCGCAGACGACGACCGCTTTGGGGCGAGCTGGCGAGCGGCGTTTCTGCATAGTCACAGTGTGTGGAAGTTGTAATTAAAGAACTAAATAAAAAAAGGCTGCGGCCTGCTCTCTCCACTTAGTGAGCCTCCAGTGTGTGTTCAGTCAGGTCCGGGCGAGGGCTAATTGACAGTGTGGGAGATCCAAGTCCTACGCCACACTTCATCTTCTTAGGACACAGGGCTGATCCCATTGTGTGGGCTCAAAAGTCCTGTGTGTGTGTGTCTTTGTGTACTTGTGTTTGCACAAGTTTTGCATGCATGAGTTCACAGTGCTATGTAAGCACGTGTTTCATCAAGCAGAAATATTCCACTGCACAAAGACCTCTTGGTTCTCTGTCACCGCTGTCATAGAGAAGGTATAAAAGATAATCTTTGCTGTACAAAGCATGAATTGGAATGAAAGATGACCCGGATTTGAAAGTTATCATCTTACCTTCTTCTTACCTTCTTTCCTGAAATGTGAATTAAAACAGAATGCACTGATTTGCAAGTCATTGTATACTGAATTGGTATTGAATTCTTGAAACTGAAACATATTTTAATCAATTATTCTTTAAATAATTTTGTTTTCTCAGAAGGTGTGTTCTAAGTGTCCATTTTATCCACCGCTGGTCGAAATAGCTCAATTATACCACTTTATCCACAACACCGTTTACATGCTCCTCCTTCACTTCTCTTCCTGTCTACTCCAGGCTGCAGCAGGGAGTAGCTTGTCTGGGTACACGAGATTAAAATGTCTTTAATGCTGTCTATGCCTAATTGACATCCATCAATTCATCTGTTTCTGAATGTTCATATCCCACTTAGTGTAAGTCTAGCTCAACTTGTAGAACAGCGCATTTACTCATCAGAAGAGCAGTGAAAAGTTCCCCGCCTGCTGTGTGGGTTCTCTCTGCTTGCTCCTTTCTGAAGTCCAAAGATGCATGTTTGATAAACTGCTGGTTCTAAATTGGCCGTAGGCAGGAATGTGTTACCCCTGAACAGGTTGTCAGTCTGCCTTTTACCTCATGAATAGACTCCAAACTCACAGTGACATTAGTTGTTTGGTCTCCTCATGTCATCACTGCGAGTAAGATTACAACATTCCTCCCCCAAAGGTCCAGCAGTTGGTTTAGTCAGTTCCCAGGCATTTACAGACTGTTGTTAAAATAAGAGGATATGTGGCACAGTGGGAAACATGGCTCTGTCCCAACTTTTTTGAGACTCTCATCAAATTCAAAATAAAATCCTAAAAACTATGTTTTTTTTTTTTAAATTAGTGTATTTTCTCTTTTCTGGTTTATGAGATTTGCAAATCACTCCATTCTGTATTATATTTATATTTTACACACCATGTCAACTGTTTTGAAGTTGGGGTTGCACATAAATAGCAGTCCATTTACACCCTAGCTGTGAGTTTTTTATCTTCTTCTTCTTGTTTTGATCATTGTTCGCTATCACTGTTAAATAAATGAAATGTAGTTTGCATTAACAGCTTCCAAACATTCTCACATGGCGGCTTGGGGGGAAACAAAATCATTTTCTTTCTAACACACAAGCCTAGAGGTTTTGTTTACTGTATAAATGCGACGGTAATTTGGTTGATATCACATAGAAATGTAAATCTAAGTGGTATATGCAGCGTAAACATAATGAAGTGTTCCAACATCCTGTGTCTAATTTTGGCTCGAGCTTACTGTGTCATGCCTCGTTGTCTGGCTTGTTTCCCCTCCAGCTATGGTGTTCTGCTGTGGGAGCTGCTAACAGGAGAGGCACCCTACAGAGGGATCGATGGACTCGCTGTCGCCTATGGAGTCGCCGTCAACAAGCTCACCCTGCCCATCCCTTCCACGTGCCCCGAGCCTTTTGCGCAGCTCATGTCAGGTGGTACACTCCTGCAGAAATGTAACGAAATTTTGGCGTTCGATTCAGTGGTGTGACAGGACTTTAGCGTGACATCAGGTTGCTGTCCCGAGCACGCGTTCTTTTCCATTTCCCCAAATCCCTGCATGTTGTCAATAACGTGGCCATTGAGAGGAAGCGTTTTATGCAGAAGCCATCTTATGCAATACATTTGTGCCCATTTATCTTCTGTTTTTTAGTTTTAAAGTAAGAAGAAATGCCACCTGGGTGCTTGCTGTCAAGCTACCAGCTGGTCCAGAAAAGTAGACACTTGGATTCCCTTTCCCTTGATGTCAGTTTGTCGGTTTTTTGTTTTTTCCTAAGTCAGGATCAGTGCACAAAACAACCAGTAGCCACCTCAGAGGATTAATTAATTATCGGATTGGTTTTTGATCTTCTTGTAATGCCTAAAGTTTAGAAGCAAATTATGCAAAACTCCCCACAGCAAGTTAATTAAGCATGACACTTTGAATAAGTGATCAGCTTGACTATAAATTGTGCTCACACAAAGTGCCTGAAACATGTGTAAATAAAAATTAGAGGCTTTGCAGGTTACTTGTTCAATATTACATGTAATAAGTGCATAGATATACACCTCATGTAGTTATCTGACCTAATTTTAAGTCTTTAAATCTCAGGTGACGGCATTCTGTTGGATGATGAAATTCTCCTTTTTTTTTTTTCATTTTGTCTGAGGATTAAAATTAATGAATGAGGGACTTTCAGGTCCCTTGATTTTAAGAAAATGCTCAAAAGACGTGAAGCTGTCCTAGAAATGAGTAAATTTGTCCTCTTATTGTCAGTTAAAGTAACCTCTGATCTTTTCCCCCAACCGTAACGCTTCTAATCGCTCTGTATTTCTGATTGGTCCATTACTTCTGGACAGCCACATATGCACGTCACTTTGGTGTAGCACTAATTGCATCCCTGTGACTCACTGTATCCCCTGTATGTGTGACAGAGTGCTGGGACCAGGACCCCCATCGCAGACCCAATTTCAGTTCCATCCTGGCCCAGCTGATGGCCTTGGAGCAGCAGGTGAAGGAAGAGATGCCGCAGGATTCGTTCCACTCCTTGCAGGAGGACTGGAAACTGGAGATCCAGGACATGTTTGATGAACTCCGGGCTAAAGAGAAGGTAAGAGGCCCTCAACTCTGAATCACTAAGCCATGCCCTTGCCAGGGCTAGCTTCTGATTTAGAAAATGTCATTTTAAATAATAACAGGAGATCTGGGTTTCTTTCTTGATGGTACTGATATTAAAATTAAGTCATCCACAAAGCCCACTCCTGACATTTAACTGAACATGTTTCATTAACCACATGATCCGGGTTAATGTTCATGTTGACATTTCTGTGCAGTTTTTTATTTTAATGTGTTTCGTTGATTTATTATGGTTCAACACACCATCAGCTGGAGATTTATTCTGGCTCCAAAATTGGTCTTTTGGGGGCAGTAAGTTTGTTACTTCACTCAGTGAGTTTAAATACTTGGAGTCAACCAGCCAAAGGAATGGACACTGCAAAAGAGGGATGAAAAAGAGAGAGCAGGCAGGGTGGAGTGGGTGGAGACGAGTGTCAGCAGTGATTTGTGACAAAGGGATGGCAGCAAGAGTGAAAAAGAAGGTTTACAACGTGGTAGTGAGACCCGCTGTGGCATATGGTTCGGGGACAGTGGCACTGACAAAAAGACAGGAGCAAGAGCTGGAGGTGGCTGGTTGAAGATGTTAGGATTTTAATTCAGAGTGACCAGAAGGGACAAGATTAGAAAGAGGTACATCAGACGGACAGCTCACATTGAGATGGTTTGGAAATGTGCAGAGGAGAGATAGTGGATATACTTCACAATGAATGTTGAAGGGTGGAGCTGTCAGGCCTACAGTTGTTTATGACAACAGGATTATAGTGGGATTTTTGGTTTTTAAGCACAGCCTCATCATAGGTGGGCTTTTCATCCCCCATCTCAGGACAACCAAAGTCCTCAGCAACAATATTGTATGTTTCAGGGGTTTCTGGAAAAGTACCCAGCCCCAGCGGCTGAGGTGTCTTACCAGTCTTTGTTATTCTCCCATATTTCTGTGGCCTGGGGGTCACTGAGCCCCTCTAGCCGTGTTCTTAGCAGCACAGTATTTAACAGAGTATTTAGTGTAGTATCCCTGGAGGAGAAACCCATCAAATAAAATGTCAAACAGCAGCTGTGAGTCATCATGCATAATAATAGCTTTCACTGCTACCAATTTTCTCAGAATTTTGTTTCATTAAACTGTAAATTTGCATAACCTCAGTCTCACACACGAGACCTGCTGATATTAATTCACTTCTAAATACTTTCTTTCACTTGCCTTTTCGCCCTCCATCAGGAGCTGCGATGCCGTGAAGAGGAGCTAAAGCGAGCGGCTCTGGAGCAGAAATCTCACGAAGAGTTCCTGCGGCAGCGTGAGCAACAGCTGGCCCAGTGGGAGCAGGATGTGTTTGAGCGTGAGCTCAGCCTCCTCATCCTCCACTTGAACCAGAACCAGGAGAAACCTAATGTCAAGAAGAGGAAGGGCACCTTCAAAAAGCACAAACTCAAGTCCAAGAATGGCGAGAAGATCAGCATGCCCCAAGGTGCGTCGGCTTATATCCGTCTATCCATCTTATCTGCCTTTGATTTGTTCTGTCAGAGATCAGACTCGATTTCTTGGTCAGAGTCTCAACAAGCAAAAAATAACAACAGTCCAAAAAAAACCCATGCAAGAGAGCAGTGAGAAGGAAGTGAGGGAGAGTTTTTGTGGCACGACTGGTATTTTTGTAGCACAGCTCCTTGGAAAATTGCTATCAGGGCTGAACTCATGTAAAGATTGACATTTTGAAAGAGAGGTTGCAGACAGGTGCAGTTTTGCGCTATTATAAAAAACTTTGTCATTTTTAAATCTTTTTTTCAGCAGCTCCCCTCCCCATCTAAAAATAAATAAATAAATAAATCATTTAAAGGTGGATCACAGGTCTGACTTGCTGATATCTACTCTGACCAGGATTCACTTTGCCCTCCTCTTTTTCTTCTCTTACTCACCTGACTGCTGTTTCTTGTCCTGAGCTATGACAAAGTCACACAGTCTGCAGCAGTTCACATCAAGTGTTTCAAAGCATGTATTTTGGGCTGAGCAAGCATGCATAAATGCGCGCTGTGTATGTGTGTGTTGTGGTTAGGCCTTTCCCAGCAGCAGCAGGGCGGTGATGTGGTGGTAGTGGTGGGGGGTTGATGAGAGGGGAGAGTGAGCCAACCACGCCTCGACACTTCCTGTCCATGGACAGACTGCTGGCTGGCCTCTCTCACTTTCTTGCTCTCACTCTGTGCCTCTCTCTCCCTCTTTCTTTTTAAGCATACCTTCCTCACCCATTTTTGTCTTGCTCCTTTTCCTCTTTAGCTCCCTGGCCACTGTTTTTATTTTCCTTCTTACAGTATGTGCCTGAATCCCTTTCTCTTTTTTCCCCCTTTTTCCACCAATATTATTATTGTCTTTTTCTCCATCCTATATTAAACTTGCACTTTATACCCTGCAGTAACATATATATTGTGGGTTTTTTGGAGGGGGTTCAGTAGCTGGAACATACTTATGTGTCCTTTTTGGGATATTTTTTCCCCACATACACACATATTCAAAAATATCTGAGAAAGTAAAGCATGGAATACTTTGTAACTGTGTTAAAACACAAAAGTAAGAAATGTAAATCATAACATTTCAGAAATATAAAATCTTAACATAAAGTCTTCACTAAGGAAGACTTGTTAAGCTTTGCATATATGGCTTTTTAACAGATTGGCTGCCTTAGCAAGTTGAGCACTAGCACGATCGGTGACTGATTTGCAATAATTTAGATAAATGTGAAATTTTTGGGATAGTAACAGTGTAAATAATCTGTCCTGCTTTTAACATATACACCTATCTTCCATGTCTATCGACTGCATAACAGTTACTCTGCATAAAATCACTACTTTTGCTAACCAGCTAAAGCTAGCTGCCTCATGTGCTAAATTAGCTAGCTAGTTTAACCTCTATTAGCATAGCAACATGCACTAGCAAACTTTAGCAAACAGTAGCAGTTCCTTTCTGACACCACATGTAGGTCTTTCATTAATTTTACAGTTTATCTATAGAATAGAATAGTGTTAATAGGCCTGCAGGCCTTTCTGAGTAATATCAGTGTTGTAGTTAAACACTGACTTTAACCAGCACTTTTTAAATGTAGATAATTTGAGAACATATTTAGCAATTTGAGTGCACAGTCCAGAAATGAAAGGGACTGAATTAAGAAACTCAAGGATAAAAATAAGTACTGAAAATAGGAAATGGATGTTTTCAGTGTTTAATTCATCAGAACACAACATGGGTTGTGTAGCTCAGTATTAGCAGTGTTGGTGTTTATCTGCCATTATCAGCCATCGCCACTAGTAGCTTCCTTAATGCTTGATACATGGAAAGAGTAACGTCTTTCGTGAATCCTCCAATTATGTATCTGCCTATATCAAAGCTCATCAGTGAGATTTTAAAAATAAAAATCCTTTTTGTGTTCTGCAGAGAGATTTTGATTATGAGCCATAATGTTGTAAGCACCCAAAGTAGACTTGATGTGAGCTGCGAGATTGTGATACCATATATGCCTCTGTAAAAACCACAAGTCTCTATGATGTCAACCTTGTTTTTTTTCTCGAAAAAACTACTCTACCCACAATCCTAAATCAAAAAAGCAATGTCCCTGATTGGCGGAGGCGTAACCATGGAAATGTTTAAACCGCAAATATTACGTTGCTTAGTGAGCGGGAAAAATTCAGAAAGTGTGAGAACAGTGATTGCAGTCTCAAACAAAGCACTGTACCATATCAGTAACAAAGCTTTACACACACCACAAACTGCAAAGTGTATTAAAAGCTGTTATACAAAACTAATGAAAAGGACTCAGTTCAAGAGGGTTGGAAGTTGTTTGCTGTGGAATTTGGGATTTGCTGTGGGTTGCAGTGGGATGAATAGTTCCTTCACTTTAAAAATTATTTCAACAGTCTTGTGCCTTCGCCTTTTTTGACCTTTTCTTTTTTATTTATTTTTTATCTAGATCAAATGTTTTTATGGTCACGAGTCCTTTCATTGCTGTTTGGCTTGGTTCAATGCTGAAAACTTCAAATTGATGTGTTAACACTTGGAATTAACATGAATTATTCATTATTATGACAGTGTAATAACTGCAAAGAACACATGAGGAGTACTAGGATAAATACAATTGCATTTGAAAGAACGTGGGGGAAATGCCATATTGGGGCTCATATTATTAAAACATTTAATAGATTTATAATAGCAAGTGGTCAATCAAACGGTGCACAAATCGGCTGTGGAAGGTGTGACAGCTAAAGTCTGCTTCAGTTCCTGTGTTTTATAGATATGTAATGAAATACTTTTATCACAATTTGTGTAACACTCGATTTCTACAAAAGCAAACTCTTGGCTACTTTAGAGAAATAAGGAAGCTAAAAAAATGTTGCAACCTCAAAAACAGCTGACATTTCTTGACTTTATGAATGTCTTACATCCTGTTGTGTGTCTTTCAGATTTCATCCATAAAATTACGGTGCAGGCATCCCCAGGCCTGGAGAAAAGGCGGAACTCTCCCGATTTGGGTTCGGGCTCCTCACCTTCCTTTGGACCCCGGTTCCGCGCTATCCAGCGTGAGTGCAGTCGTTTTTACGTACATATATATCGAGTGTATGTGGAGGTGTTTCTCAACGCGCTGAGAAAAGCAAAAGAATAGCATCTCTCACCATCTTGCATGCACACACAGACTCTGTTGCGACATTACTCGTCTCCATTTCCAAATTTACTCCTTTTATGTGCTCTCAACCACCCACTCATCTTTTTGTCTTCCCATTTCCCTGTGGGCCCCAGCTCCCTTTCTCTCTCTCCCCCTCACTGCTCTGTCTCTCTCACACACACCCTTTTCCCTTTTCAATAGTGTGTTCCAGTCCAAATATTATCTGACTTCCTTTCAGCAGCTCAGCACTGCTCAGCAGCTTTTTTTTTCTGCCACTGCCCTGCTCTGCTCCCCTGCTGATTGCAGTTACATCGGTGTTGCAGTGGGGGGAGCTATTCAGCTATGTTTTCCAGGCACTAAGCGTCTACAGTTTTTATATGCAAGTAGTGGCTACAGTGCGGTTTACTGAATTAAAAATAAGCAGGGAGGAATTCATTGCTCCAGGAGAAAAGGGTTGAGAAGGGTTGCAGCAGCGGCAGAGATCTACATTGCTCGCCTGCTTGTCGGCTTCTTAGACAAACGCCCCGAGATCTTTCCCTTCGGAGGGAAATTGTAGCCAGCAGGTCACGGGGCGTTTTAATACAACCCAAAAGGAAATTTTGTGGTGTAGCAACAGGCAATAAAAGAGACTTCACAAAACAATTACCACCGCGGGTTAACATAAAAGCACAAATTGCAGTGAAACATTTATCTGTAAAAGTGGTTAGTCAATCTAAAACATCTGCCAGCTTCATTTATTCATTAAGTAGCGGGCTGGTTTTCTTTACTTCCTAATGACTCTGCTTAATAGCAGTCACTAAGCCATGAGTGTGCCTGTCATTAAAATGTGTTTAGTGGATATTTATGCTTGCCCTCTCGGTAGCAAGCAGTGATTTATTGCAAGGGCCTCCCATACTGATTTGTCTAGAGAACTGCCAAATTGATTTGCATTAGTCCACAGAGCTAGATTCCACTGTGCCATGTTTTTACTGAAGAGATATGTAGAAAATTAAACTGCCTCTTATTTTTAGAGAGTTTTTGAACTCTGAGATTGTAATAGTTTGTGTTTTTAGCATCTCAGTAGGTTGGCTGTGTCATGTGTGTTGGCAGCTTATGGATACTGCTGTCATCATTTATTTATTTATTTTTTCTATTTGCGGGGGCAGGATTAGATTTGGTTCTATTAGTCCTTTTCCTTCTTCCAGTTCCAGTACCTGAGGTACAGCAGGCTAAATTTGGATTTTTAATTGATGATCTAAATGCTACAGAGCGTGGGAATCGCCGCCACGCTGTCGTTTGCGCAAAATCAAAACATTGATAGAAGTCAGGTTAATAAGGAGGAAAATGCACTAATGAATGCTGGGAAGAAAAACCAAAGCACCCAAATGGCACAAGAAGTTTAGCAGCACGATACAATATAGAGTGAAGCTAAACCAGGCAAACCCTTGTTATTAGGAGTTGTTGCTATTTTACAGCAAACCAATGCTAAGATTTCCAAACATTCTGTTTGTAGCGAGCACCTGCTTATCAAACAAGTTTAAAAATGAGTTAAGAATTATTTATTTAACCTTTATTTATATATATATATGTATATATATCCTTACTTGCTCTATCTTGTAGCTTCACTCAGCTGAATTGTGAATCTTAAAAAATAAGTCATTCAGGCTCAAAGTAGTTTTATTTCATTTATTATGGCACAATATTTTGTTGCAGCACTTGTTCTAGTGCAGCAGCAGGTGCAGGAGCTTATCGTCTTTGTTCTCCGACACCAGTCAGAGCAGCCACAATGACTTCTATGTGTCTGAGGTGTAGTGATGGTACCCAGTCAGGATCAGACTGTCACATTTTATAAGCTGGTTTGCCTAAAACAAAAGCATAAAGATGATTGTGTTGGCTGTGTTGCAGCAGCCCTGTAGCTAACGTTTGTTGTTACAATAGCATCCAGTCAGGATCACACTGACGCCTTTCAGAAGCTTCTTAAAATCCCAAAGCATTTAAAATGTGCAACGTAGCAAAGGTTAAATATATTGTAACAATAAAACATTTTCATCTACCAACATCTACCCGAGGCAGACGTCGTTGCCTCTGCGATCGCCATTCCCTGTGTTTTCCTCCCAAGCTGGAAAAAGGCAAAGAGCCTTTTCAGTCATATGTAGAGATGTGTCCTTTTAAAAGGCAGCAGCTCACTATTCTGATGAGTTCCTGATGTCCACAATTTTACTTTCAAACCTAAAACCACCTCTATTTCTGAATATTCCGTTATCAACTCGGTGTCACAATGTCACCAACTTGTGTTGGTTTCAAGAAAAAAAAGAAATGTATCATTTACTTTTACATCTAGGCTCCGTAGACCTTTGGAAGCACTGCAGAAATGTGTGCACAAACCATAAAAGGCTTGCCTTTTTTGGCCTTTTTGTTTGTTAAATAAAAATATATCAGTGTGGAGGTATTTTTTAATATGTTAACAAAATATATTTCCTCTCCGAACAACATTAGAAGCATTTCTCTTAATTTTTTTCTCTGTTAATAGAAAGATTTGATCAGCGTGGGGCAGAGGACCTGTGAGCTTTACAAAATGATGAGAAAATATATTCTATGAAAGCATGTTGATATAAATAGAGGCGCACTGAAAAAGGAAAAGAGAGTTCAGAGAGGAAAAGGCTGGGAATGGGGAGCCACAGTGTGATCTTTATAAAATTGCAACGCCAGCACTATCATCTGCCTCCTGTGCTTGCTTTGAAAACATAGTGCTGGAGAGTGACGGGCGGTAAAGTGCATCAGCCAGGCCTCCGCCGCAGTACAGGCCAAAGGACATAATACAGCATGTCCAATCAGAGAGCATATTTACTTTTTCCCATTTCTGAAGCTGAAATGAAATGGCAGCGCAAAACACTGGGGATAAAAACAGAACCACAACTCAATGGAATAAACTGACAGCTTCAAAGTTTTCACCTTGACATGTGCAGTATGTAACTGTGGTGCCCATTCCACTTATAGCTCTTCTGGCTTGTTGGGTGTTGACATGCTGAGAAGGATCCTCGAGGCCTTAGGAAGGGTGTGATGGAGTCCATATGTTGCGAGGTGTTGTGACAGTAGAGCCCAGGCTGGCTGAAAGTTCACGCGCTGTTCACACACTTTGTGTTAGCAGCACGAGCCCGCTGGTGTGCCGCCAGTGTCTGGCAGGTGCAGTGCCAGCTTTAATCAGAAGTTTGCATTGGAGCTCACCCCCCAGATAACTTTGGCTCCTTTTTTCACACTTTCTGCCCTGTGACTGTTCGGCTGTTATTGTGGTATAGGCTGTGGTCACATGATCTGTTTTAAAGTCCGCTGGAGCTTAAACTTTCATTCAAATTCAAGATTCATGAATTGTAGCTCTAAAGTCACTGTGTTAGAGATGATCGTACTCACCCGATTAGAACACAACTAAGCTGATAATAAACAAGCTCATACTGATTGTATTCTCTCCCCTCTTCTCTGCAGTACCCAGTGACAACAGCAGGACTTTCGGTCTCAGCCCAGTCCGGCCCTCCCTGGATACCTCTTCTCATAAACAAGTCAACGGAGACCTCAGGTTGAGCCCTCATTGGAGGCCACAGAGCCCCAAAAGTCCCAAAAGTCCTAAAGTCCTGCGCCTTAGTCCGCAGGAAAGCAGGTACGGCAGAATTGCTTATTCCTTCTGTGTGTATGGATTTGATATGCTTCAACATCACCATGCTTAAGTTGAAATCTTTCCTGTTTTCAGCTTGTCGATGAGAGCTAAGCTCCTGGAGGCAGACAGCAATGAGAATGGAGACTCCAAGGATGACTTTGAGGAGTACCGACCCGTCACGCCAACCCCTACGCCTTCTCAGAATGGTATCCACTGCCCTTCACCACCAGCTTTACCACCTTATCTTCCACTTAGCCTCCTTTCTAATTCTCTCTGCCATGACTGTGAATTATGAATCGAAGCTAAATGAATTATAAATACATTGAGTATTCCTCTTCTTCTATTTTGGGCTCTCCTTGTGTCTTTTTAAAACCTTTCTTTTTCTGCAGGCTCATCGGTGAAGGATAGCCCGTGGCTTCCTCTGTCTCAAGGAGACTCGGGCAGTGAGGAAGGGAGTTCTTCCCCAGCTAGCTCTCCAAGGCCTGAGAGGGGGCCTCTCGGTGGCCTGATTAACAGCACCCACCGAGCCCTGCTGGGCAGCGGCTCCCTGCTTGCCTCCATAGGACTTGGTCGCTGCCTGGATATTCCCCCAAGAGTGCCACCTCGAACTCACCCACCTTGCTTAGAGGGCCGCAGCCTCTCTGAACTTGAGATTTCTCATCCTAGGCCCCTCATTTCAGACCCTCCAGTGGTGGACGATCTCATCACCTTCTCCACCTCGGAGCCGCTTCCCAGACCCCTGTTGGATTTAGCGCTGCAATATCAAGAACTAAAGCCTTTACCCCTGACACCGCCTCCACCAAACCCTCGCGAGAGGAGCAGCCACCGGACGCCACACAGTCCGCAGAGTCCCAGCAGTGCCTCCATGCAGCACGACAGGACCAGCTCAGGGGAGTGGACCCCCACTTACAGTTCCAGTAACGGGGAGCTGAGCAGTGACTCCTGGGAACACAGAGCTGACAGGAGGAGGAGGTCCAGCCAAGGCCTGCACGCTTCTCAGCTAGGTTGGTCTGAGTTTGTTTTACACAGGCAACCCCACCAGAAAATAGTTTAAAAAAAAAAAGAACTTTTTATTACTGTGAGAGAGAAAGTACAGAATGAACAAGCAAAAACTGGATTAAAGGAGACCTGCTATGTGCATTCTTGATTTGACTAGAGCTGTATGATTCACAGATCAAAACAGTCCTTATGACACTTCATATATAATTATATTTATCGATGTTAGCTCCTCTCCCTTTAAGCCCCCCTTGCTTTTATCTGTTTTCTTCTGATTGGCTTGCCTTCAAAACTAAAGGCTTGAGTAGCCGGTGGGAAAGGGACCACTTGTCTAATATTGCATTAGTCCCCTTTTGCTTCAAAAATTGGCAAAGAACTACGATGCTCTGTGTATTCTGACACCTTTCTATCTACAATGAACTTTTTCTGCAATCTGAGCTACAGTAGCTCATCTGTTGCATTGGACCACATCTGTATCAGTGAGCCTTGGCTGCCTGTGACCAAGTCTTTGGTTCACCACTGTTCCTTCCTTGGACCACTTTTCATAGATACTGACCACCGCAGATTGAGAACAGCCCACAAGAGCTGCAGTTTTGGAAGATGCTCTGACTCAGTCGTCTAACCATTACATTTTGGCGCTTGTCAGACTCGCTCAAATCCTTACCCTTGCATACTTTTCTGTCTCTAACACATCAACTTTGAAATCAGAATGTTCACTTGCTCTCTAACATATCCAACCCACTAACAGCTGCCATGACGAAGAGATAATCTGTGTTATTCACTTCACCTGTCACTGGTCATAATTAGGGATGGGTATTGTTTAGGTTTTATCCGATACCGGTGCCAAACCAGTACTTTTGAAACGGTGCTGGTGCTTAAACGATGCTCGAACCGGTGCTTAAAGAATGGACAACACAAACTTTGTCCAAAAACCTCTTATGTTTTTATTTTTAGCAGTCTCTTTTTTACTGCAAAATGATAACCAAGTTAGCCTTTTCTGTTGATACAACATACCTCCTTTGGTTGGAACTGGTGCTTAAACAATGGAAAACACAAACTTTGTCCTAAAACCTCTCATGTTTAGCTGTTTTTTTTTTTTTGTAAAAAGATAACAATGTTAGCCTTTTCTGCAGCTAAAGGGGATATATGGTATCACTGTTGGCTGGAAGCAGTGCTTAAACAATGGAAAAAACACAAACTTTGTCCAAAAACCTATCATGTTTAGCTGTTTTCCACTTTTTCTTTGGTCATTTTAGCCTTTTTGGCCAGGGTGAAGTTAGTATCTGCCATCAAACAAGAAGACAGCCGCATGTAACTACGACGGTGTTTGCTAGTTCACCTTACATTCATTAATTTAATAATGTGGTTAACCCTACTCAACATAAATTACACACGAACAGCATTAAGCTACTCGCCCAGAGAAGAACAGCTGCTGCTGTCATCATCATCCGTCATCATTTCTGCTACACTGGCAGGGCTAGGGGCCAGGACTCTACTCTTCGGGTTCTTGGGGGATGTTGCTAACTCCGGGTCCGATAACAAGCACCACACCCGCAGTAGATGTGCACGGTGTGAGGTCTCGCAGCAAGCTATCAAATACGGTGCATTTCTCGGCTTTTAAAGAAACGCTATGCGTCGCCAGCTGTTTCATCAGATTCGAGGTGTTACCTCCTTTGCACAGTATCACCTTAAAGCACTTGTTGCAGGCTGCTGAGTTTGCATCTTTTGCTGTGAAGTACAGCCAGACTTTTGACCGCTTCGCCTTGGGCATTTTTAATCTGTAGCTCTGCTCTAAAAGAGCGTACGTACCTGGGCCCGCCTACTATCCTTGGAAAGGTAAAATGATTGGCTAGAATCCAAAGTGTATGACATCTCAAGAAAAAAAAACCCCGAAATAAAGCATAAATAAAGCTTTTCAGTCTGATTACTACCGTGAAATCGGTACCCATCCCTAGTCATAATGTTATACATATTCAGAAAATACAGAAAAGCATAATTGGTCTTCTTTAAGTTGCTTTTCAATAAGAAGAGATAACTTGGAAGAACTGAACGTGATTTATTGGGAGAGAGAAATTAATTATTTGGCAATTAGACTCCGATGACCCATCATGGCAGAACAGAATCCCAGGAGTGATAGGATTTAGGACAGGACCCCCCGGAGTCTAGACACTGATGGTGGTGAAGATGAAGATTGAGGCTTAAGTAGAGCTCTGGCCGAGGTTTCTGAGGTGGAGATGGAGAGGAGACAGTCTGAAAGGGAGGATGACCAAGAGCACAGATTTAAACCAGGCTGATTGGTTCCAAGAAGGCGGGCGAGAAGATGATTGAACTATAGTGTGGGAAAGTCTTAGACATGTAAACAGAAAAGTAGCCGAACACATTATGCAATTACTTCCATATTGACCTTACGTTAAAGCTTCATTATGGGTCATGTAGGAAGCAAATTGCATCTTGTACATATTTTTGCTTGATAAAAGTGCAGTTTTTAAAGCAGTGTCTTCTCCAGATAGGTAAAATAATTTGTTTGTTGTTTTAATTTAGCTGTATAATTCATCTGCATTCCCTCCAAAGCACAGAGTCTGTCTGCAGGACACCCTGCAATTCTGATCCAGCCTTTGCCTTGAATAATGTACCGCCTCAGCATTACAATGTTCCCTCACAGTTCCTTAGAATTATTGTGCCTTTTTATTTTTTCTTTAGCAAGATCTTTCTGGCACAACAGAGGCTTCAGTGCTGTATGAGCTTTTTCATTTACATCAAAGCTTTTTCTTCTGCCTATTTGCATATCTCAGGTAACAGCTGGCCCTTCATCCTTCACTGCTAATACTTGCGAAGCAAAGCTACCGTCCAGTCCTCTCTTGTTGCCCACCCCTTTCCAAGACAGACAGTTTTCTTTAGATGAATGGGAAACATGAGGCATCACAGCTGAGGTCGCAGCACATTCAAAATTCCCACTAATCTATTCTTGACCTCACTGGCTCGGGTAGATTGGGAATTTGGCTGAAGTTCAGCATTGCTTCTCAGGCTTGGCCAGTAGTGCCGGTAGTTAGCATTAGTATCCTTCTCAAAATTATGAAATGTGTCGTGGTTTGTGTTTAAATGAATTCTTTGTGTTTAATCAGCATTTTAATTTTACAGTATAGTCACGTTTTGTTTTTGTTTTATCCCTCCGAAGGCTAATATGCATTAGAAACACATTGACACACTTCAGATCTGTAATGACGGAGGCATGAGCATTGGTTGTTCTGTGAGCGAGTGGGCTTCAGGAAGGCTTTAAGAGTGCCCCTGGGTAATATTTCACACTCTATATATGTTCCGATTGAGTCACAAAGCCTTGGATTCTCCACAGAGAGGTTTTTTTTCCCCAGCTCTACCCGCAGGTACTGAGCGGACGAGCCTCGCCTGTTCCGTTGCTAACAGCCATGATCTCCCAAAACATGTGCGCCCGTTATATCCGGCTAAAAAGCCACACATAATTAAACAGCGAGTGTTTTAGCTAAACATCTTATTATGTTTATTGGCTGTATGACTCAGGCTCAGATGCATAGACACACTGCCACAAGGTTATTGGCGGAGAATGTGCATATGAAAGAGACAAATTCAGAGGATTCCTTCCTCTGCCTTTTTCTTTACTTTTTTCCTGCTCTCATGTGACTCTTGATTGCTCTTTTCTTGTCAGCTGAATAGCTTAGCAGCCTTGGAGAGTTGCTGTTGATGTAAATAATGCCATTTGGCAGACACATCACATTTGGAACTAGCAAATGTTCATTCAGACTGATTTATACCGAGTTTAATGTTCCTGTCGGTACTAATTTACACTCTCTGCTTGCCACTGTTGCTGCTTTGTCAAAGAGCTACATTGTGCTATGTTATTCTTAATTTAAACTAATTGCATCAGCATTCTGTACTGGTAATTGTTCCATTTCTTCTTGGAACAATAATGTACCGATTTCATATTACTGTTTGGATCACTTTCATCACACACTGTTTGGCAGAGTTTGGTTGGAGAGGAGTGTTTGAGAGCGCACTGGGGCAGTTCTGCAGTACTCTGAGAGTCATTTGCAGATTAACAATTAAACTTTCTACCAAGACAGTTGAAGACAAAATGATGAAGATGTTTAATATGTTGAATATGAAGCCTTTTTCTCATATTGTGTATTTGTGAAAAGGTCAAGTCATTAAGGAGAGTACAGCTCCGCATGAGGAAATGGCAACTTCCTCAATTCACTAACGCTCATGATGTCAGCAGGGTCATCTTAAGTTAGGGCCTGTGTCCAACAGGGTCCAAAAGGTTTTTTGTTTTGCCATCTCTTCTGAAAAGTCAGAGCGTTCAGAGAGATTTGGAGTGCAACATTATTTTTTCAGTTGGGACACTGGTTGCTACGATACTGAGTATCCACAGAGGTAATGTCAAAATCCTTCTTGAAGTGGGTCTTGCTACTGATTGTTTCTTAACTGGTAGACCTACAGTGAACAAAATGTTCCTCCAAGCATTAACTTCTGCTCACTTGTTGTTCAGCACTTGTACAAACAGTGAAGGACGTGTCTTGTTGGTTGGGGTCCACTGGGACAGTAATGAGCACAGTGTTGTACTGACTGTTTATGAACTCTGAATGACTTGAAAAAATGTCAGGCGCTCAGCGAGGAATCATCGCCCAGCAGCTTGCTGTGCACTTGGAATTTTTAGCACCTTGTCAAAATGTTGTACTCCAGCTGCAAACAGTTGAAATTGCACCACATTATATTCACCTTACATATACTTGACAAAAAAGAGTGTTTTAAAATGTTTCCAGTGTTTTTCGGACAGATACTGTCTTTCAGTGCCTCATTAATGTTTTTCTTTCCTTTTATGTGCTTTTCAGTTTTAGACCTGCCTTTGTGCCAAGACACACAGGACTTTGATGACAAGGCTCTCCACCCCAACCCTGCGCTCTGGAGCCCCAAAACACGTCGCCTGGAGGTCAGCGTCATTCCTCGGCCCCGCCCATCTCCCATCCGCCCCCGCATCGACCCTTGGAGCTTTATCTCAGCAGGTGGTGGAAACTCAGGTGGTGGGCGCAGCCCACACCGCTCAGAAAGCAACTTACTGAGCTATCATCCGTCACCCACCAACCCCTTCACCAACTGTGACCCTTTCCCCTCTCCTGACTGCGACCCCTTTGCCCTCAAGGCTGATCCGTCAAGTGGTTCGGATGGTGCCTCACCCTTTGACCCTTTCTCAGCTCCCTTTCCCACATCGCGTTCTGCCCCATGTTCTGCCAACGGCTCTCCCACGCTGCCCTCGTTCCGTATAGCACCCATTAACTCAGCTGACTCGGCCCTTATTGACTTTGGCTGCGGGGCCTGCAACAAGCCTCTGGATGGCACCAAAGAGAGGGCTCACCCCCGCAAGATACTGGGGCTCAAGCCATTCAAGTCCCCGACGCAACTCAAAGACGACAGGTTCTGAATCCAGCCTTGCCCCGACAAGGGGTTTATTCTCAATGATAGATGTTATGAGCCTGGATTTGATTGCAGGAGCACAGTCCAGGACCGTTTCCACTACTATGTCCTACTTCGGAACAAGGATTCGGAATGTTATTAAAAAAAAAAACAAAACATGCACACTCATGACTCAACCTACCAAGGGAGGTTTTCCCCTTTGGGAGCACCAATCATCACAGGTCTTATTTATACACCAGCCTGCTGCTTTGGAAACCAGAAAGCCAGTGAAAGGTGGTACAATGAATTGTGGGATAGCTGCCTGTGAACCAATAGCTGGTGCCCATTTCATTCTCTCTCTTTTTTCCTCTGTTTCTCTATCCCTTTGAAGGAGCAGGATACAGATCACTAGTCCCATCTTCAGATTCTATCAGACTGCTCATATCAACTGCTTTCATCTCCCCTTACCTTTGAAGCATTGTGACAATGCAGAGGTGGATAAGGCGACTTGCACAGCTTCATCTGCCTCTACCTCTCTGCAGACTGAACGCCTTCAGGACAATGGAAAATTGGAGTGCCTTATTTCGTGAAGTGTTTTTAATATATATCTTTTCAAGGCTCTTTGAATGGTTAATCTGGTGCGTAGGGAAGATGCTACGAATCTGGCTTAAATTTGCAAATCAGCTTAGCGTTGCAGTGTAAGAAAAATATCGTCTGCATGTATGTCTAGACTCATTGTTCAAGGAAAGCTTACTGTTTCTTTTTAAACTGCGTCTGCCTGTTGCATTATGGGAGAAAGCACTCTGAGTGGATACTAGGTCGCTCAAGAAATCCGAGATGAAACCGTGACCCAGGCATTCCACTTGGAAGCAGATAACATTCCAGTCACATTCTCTGGGAAATGCCAGGAATTGGACAGATTCATTCAGGCTGGTAGGCGACACAGCACAGGAAACAAGACAGGGGTGCCCTCCGCATTCCCGTCATATGCCAAAGAATGCCACTGTGACTGTGTAAGTCCTGGGACGAAGGCTGTTTGCAAATGCATTGTTTTTACCTCTTCAAAGTGCCAGAACAGAACAACACAGAGCAAACTGACACAATCACACAGAGTATTTGAACATATGGTTCTCAGATTTTGTTAGAAATACTGTCTAATCACCACCACCTATAAGAGGTTCAACAAAGTACTTTAAAAGTGTTTTAAAGTACTTTACAAAAAAAAAAGTCTGCTTAATTTGTAGGCGTTATCAGTCTCACAACCCAGAATTCTGAGTTTCTTGATGTACCAAATTTTAATGTCTGAGTAAATATGAGCCAGATGCTTCATTTTTTCCCCTCCCTAAAGAGTTACATGTGAAGATTGAAACCATTTTTATTATCATTCATTCGCAAAGCAGATTGCTTAACATGGAACAATATGAAAAAGTTAGTCCAAGGAAAACATTCCAGAGATCTGTGAAGGCCACACAAAAAGCATTTTCTGTTTTATTCCTCTGCAGTGACTTCTGGTCACTCAGTGGTTGCTAATCTACCAGCTGATGACTTAAGAAGTCAGTGCTCACAACCAAGAAAATGTTACCCACAAAAGCACCTATAAAAATCACAACTTGGTGCTTTTCCAGTCGAATTTAATGCTGATTGAGACTTAAAGTTCTAGATGGACTTGTTACCTTTGACAGGAGCAATTTTGTTTTTGCTTAGTTTACCTGGCTTCATGGATTCCACACTGAAATGAAAGTGCTGCTGATGTTCTCATCTAACTCTCCAGAATGTCTGCTAAAGTTTCTTGATCGGCAATGTCCAATATTCTCTGGCTCTGCAGATGTTTTTAGCGTCGTGAGAACAGCAGCGTCCCTCCAATTTAATGGTTTTTGTTTTGGTAAAAAAAAACAAAAAAACAACAACAACAACAAAAAAACAGGAATACAGGGAGAACCTCACTGTACAGATGTGGCAATATCATGTTTTTAGCCTCAGCACACCAGTATGCACTACAGCAATAACTTTCTCATGGTTCATTATCATTACTGATCATTCTACACCTATCAGCCACAACATTAAAGCCTCAGAGAGGGAAAGTGAATAAGACTGACCATATTTTTAAATGGCTATTTTCTGCTGTAAACTGTGTGGATTTTTTTGACACGTATCACCTGCCTTAGCATTGTTTCAGACCAAGAATCCCCTCCTCAAAAAGCCTAAGGCACTGATTTGGTCTTCAAACTCAGATCAAAACCTGCGTTAGCAGGATGGACCGCAACAATCCTGAACAACCCCTGCGATCCACCAGCCCCAAACGATCCACTGCTAACTTCCCAGTGCATGCAAACGTGCATGTTTCTGCATGCACTCTTGAAAGCAATCGGAAGCACTACCCAGAATTAGGTGGTTTTAATGTTGTGGTATATAAGTGTACATGCTAAATGTAACATGTTCACACTTTCTCAGGGATTAGTTTATTTTCTAAAATCATCCTGAGGAATGTAGTGGAGTGAGACAGGTTGTGGGAAAGGTTGCTGAGTTATTTTGCAGCAACAAAATAACTCCAGACTGCCAATGCACAACAGCTTTTGATGGTGTGTTTTTGTTTTGTTTTTTTGTTTTTTTTAATTGACAGTCAGCTCAAGCACTGGTTCAACATAACTAAACCAGTGCAGGTGAAGCACCTGAGGGACCCACCTACTCGTAGCACAAACTCTCAGCCTGTTAACGATGGCTTTACTCTAACATTTCAAGTACAAATGCTGATTCGCTTCATCGCTGTCACCGTGTCATTGGAGGACAATAACAGCTTTGTTCTGTCGAAGAGTGAAAACCTAGTCTCCAAAGGGAAAAGCTTTGTGATTAGCCTAATAATCCCACTGACGTACAGAGGAAGCTGATAGTGATAATTAGCCTCTCGATAAGGGCAGGGAGTATAACGAAGCGCTGAGATATTTGGTTAATTAATTTGCCCTGACATTAGAAAAATGCCCCGCATATCGAGTTGCGCCCCGCTCCGGCTTATGTGTAGATTTAAGCTGCGCACTATCACATGCATAAAGTTTCAAAGACAGGTTGAGCCGCCTTTTCTGTCTTCCATTTCTTTGTCTCTGTGTTGCCACTGGCTACAGCTCCTGACCGGACTTCATCTTTGCTGTCAAAGCTCAATTTTTTCTTTTTTCTTTTTTTTTTTTTGCATCTTAACCCCTGAGGTGATTTGGGAGATAGTTCTGCTCCTTTCATTTTGTTCTGCCTTCACTCCTTTCGTATCTGGAAAGTTTTTCTTGCGGGCAGTTTTGTCCTGACAGCGCAGAGCGTTCAGTTCAGTCACAGCCAGGGTTTCTATGCGGCTAGAAGAGATGGCATTTGTTCTAGGACAGAGTCCATTTGCAGGAGAGTGCTCATTTTACCAAGGCATTATGGTTTGAAATTGAAAGGTGTATTGCCTTCTTCTTTGGCCCAATAACGTGTACGTGTCCTCTACTGGGTATACCAGCTATAGTCAGCTTGTAAAGATCTCATTTTTAATTCTTTGAATGAACTAGCTGCTACACGTGTGGGTGTCTTGTCCAACTATATTTGATAGCAGACGTTTTAGATTGAGTGAACAGCCTCCTGTCACAGAGAGGGGTGAGATGTGGCAAAATGCATAAGTGCACATTTTAACTCTTCTGCAATTTGAAATTAGATGGAGGTAGTCATATCAGGAATTTTAAAAAAGAAAAAAGGGAAATAAGACCTAGTTCAGAACGCTGCCTACTGTCACGCCTCCGCACATCTGGCAACTGCTGCGGAAAGTGGGCGTAAATGTCAAATTGTCTGATTAGGAAATAAAAAGAAAATAGTCGTACCAACCCCTTGGATTATGAATCGGTTAAGGAGGATACGAGTGCTGTTAGACAAGGTGACAAAGGCTTCTTTTAAATCCTTGAGCCTGATTTTAACGAGGCTGCAGTTTTTCATGTAAATGACTGTGTAGTTGGTATGTACCTGGAGGGTTACAAAGTTCCACTGCAGTGAACACTCAAGTAAAAGCGATTACATACAGACCACCACCATTCCAAATCTGACATGTTTACCCAAGCAGTGTTTGACAGCGTGCTTGTCTTGATGTCAACCTGTTCTCCAATTGAACAACTCACCTGCCACCACCTGGACATGGACATGAGTGTAGAAAATAGTTTATCCTTCGGCAGCGTTCCCCACCTTTCTCCGCTCTCTTGTCCTCCCCACCGACATTTTAAAGACACGACAAGTGACGAGTTATTGCCTTGTCTGTTCACGTCAACACGCAAAGTCACGACAGCTATCTTCTGATAGTCATTACACTTGGGTAGCTGTTACTGTCAACAGATGCTCTGTGAGCCCCCACACTATAAAAAAAGAAAAACATGAAGGAAATCGAGATGATTGAAACGTCAGGCAGGTTATTTCTGTCATAAATTGTCCGTGTGTGAAGTATCCACTTCAACCTGCCAGTCATGTCATGTCTGCACGTTCTCTTGGAGCCAGACTTTAATTTTCTCTCAGCCCCGATGATGACAAGAACAATTTGGCCTTCTCCATCAAGTGTGTGTGTGTACAGTGACATAAAATATTATTTTCAATAACTGCAGTCACTGTGCTTTACACAAATGATTACATTATTACCTGGGACACAATGTTTTTACTCCTGCTCGTAATTTCTCGAGGTGGTTAGAAGCCTTTCTGGTAATGAATTATTTAGGCTGCAATTGGATAGTTATACAAAGACAAAATACTCCTACTTCAGTTCGTAATGTGTAATCTGAAAGATGTACAGTCAGCTCGCTGAGGGGATAAAAGGGACACATTTTAGGAAGCCTTTTGTGGACAAAGACATCCGATTCTCGGTTTTGGCTGTCAGATTTAGAAACCAGAGCTGCCATTTATCTGCTGGAGCTGACAGCCAGCACTCCAATACTAAAGTCTTGATGAGTTGATTGTGATGCTCTGCGCTTTCAGGCATCGCCCCATCCGTCATTGCAAATCACTGCCCCGAGTACAAACTGACAGGGAGAAAGGAACTGAAATCTCTAAAGGCGAGCCCTATATCTGGCCACCAGTGAGCTGCTTTGAGCTGCTCGGTGGCAGGGAGCAGACGAGAGTCTATGATCTTCATTCAGAGTTCAAGCTCAGACCATTACCCCTAATCATTGAATGGCAACTGGCTATTACATGAATGAAATCTAATGAGATGGCACCGTGGAGAACCCCTAAGGCCCTGACCCTCATCAAGCCAAGAGTCCACTTGTGAGTGGTGGTATTGTTTTAAAATTTTAAAGGTGAAAAATCAGAGCCATTATCCAGATTAAAAAAAGAAAACAAAACCCTTTGTGAAAGAGGAACAGTAGAATGTGCTGTTTTTGTGTTTGTTCAGGTTACACTTGCACTCACAGGTTTAATTTGGCTGCTTTGTGAGCAGCAGATGTGTTTACATGCATACTTATTATCTGATTTACCTTGATTAAACCATTGATTCAGCTGTAGCAGTAATCATGCAAAGACTTCCATGGGACTAATGCTATTCAGGGAGACCGAGACACCTGTAATAGCTTTATAAATAATAGTGCCAGGTGCTTATGAACCTACTATATTTGTCATCTTTAAGGCAAAATTAGGAAACCAGAAAATCCCTAAATTAGTTATAGTCAAATATATTGTGCAAGAGGTTATAAAGTAAAAAAGTAAAGCCACTAAAAAGCACTTGATAAAATGATCTGGCAAACCTTAACATATAGCAGAAATCATAACTAAATGACAGAAGTGATTCAACTCGAGTTTGAAAAGAAATAAAAGTGCTTTTTTGTGTTTGTTGCTCCTACTCAGCTGGGAAAAAACAAAAAGCTGCCAACAAAACAAAAACATTCAGCTGCTGAAATTATTAATTTCTGAATGTAAGTTATTTTACTTTTTAATTTTCAATAGTTTTATCTGTTCAGTCTTCATTTTGATAAGAGTGTGAGCCCAGCTAGGTGGAGCCTGATAACACAGATGGTTAAACAAACTAAATAGCAGCCTATTTAGCCGTCAGTAGCTAATAGCTAATGCTAACCTTTGGCATGAAGCAAATCACCCAAGCAGTCTGCAGAATAAACTCTCTTTTTTGGTCACTCTTTAGGACATATTAGCTGATATTGTCTTTACTTGTGTTCCTTCTTTCTGCCTTTTTATAACTAGTGTGTGACAGTGAGGGAAACGCTGAGTGTTATTAATGCACTTTGTTCTAGTTAAAGTAAGAAAGCTAAATGGGGAATATGGGAGCTTTGTTTTGTTTTTTTTCTGGCATGAAAAAGAAACTCATTTAACAGTCTGAATGCTTGAATTGAAATGATTACTTACAGTGGCAGAGAACACTGTTCGACTTGAAGAAAGTCAGGAAGTCCAGTGAAGAATTGACTGTTTCTTAAATTGCTGCAGCTCCAGTTAAAGCATGTTTTCGCTCCTTCATGGTTACCAGGCAAATTGGAGAATGTTTCAATAAGGCCGGATGGAAAAAGCTAAGGTTGAACGTGTGTTGTATTTGCTTTATTGATGAAATTTTACCTTGGCAGGTCAGTGGAGCACATTCTGAAACGACAAAATAGATGGCCTGCCATTTCAGCGGCTTTCACTCCATTTACCTTTGCTGCTTTTGCTTGTTTGTGTTCAATTAAGTGGATGTTACAAATATACCCGGTTTTCACCCTTGTTTAGTTGTCCCCCAGCTAGCTGTCAGTGACAGACACGCATTATTGCTCGATCTGGCTCGTATTAAATCGAAACACCTGCCCGGGCCTTTGTTCGGCCTTAATAGGCCGAGACAGAATGATCAAATATGACCTTTCATCGACTGTACTGGTATGGCACATCCCAATAGGGATGGGGACAAAAGCTGTGTCTGTGACAGGCGCCGCCAGGTGTGTAAGCTAACGCTCAGGCTCTGAAACTGTGAATATTATTCCTAATTCTTTTTAGCCTGTGCATCCAAGGTCACCATCTGCTGTCCCTTTTTCAGTAACAACAAAAAGCCAGTGAATAGGAGAAATGAAAGAAAGACCAGTTCACATTCAAGACCTCAGTGATGGCTCCTGGAGAAAGCAGAAAATAAACACAGACTTTATCTATGAGGTTATAAAGTCCAAGGCCCACATACTCATGCTTTCCCTCTACTCAGCAGCATACAACAGCCCTGCGGTTGTGATTATTGTTCTGTCTTGCTATTGACACACAATTACCTCGTGATCTTCCTCAGACAGGAGCCGCGCAACCTGTAAATTATGTTTGTGTGCTGCATGTGAGTTGGTTAAGTAAACAGCCCCTCTTAAATATAGAAAGTGTGAATTGATTTATGGTCTTCTCTGTAACATTTGCTGATATTTTTGGGATCTTTCTTAGTCATGTGATCTCTTACTGTATATCTGGATTCATGGGGTAGTCCTACAGGCATAATCAGAGACTAATTTTTCTTAGTTTTATACACATGCGTTATGTATATTACATTTAGACTACGAAATTGACATTTCATTCATTTTAAGATGTAAAAAAACCCCCCATTTGAAATGAAGTCAACTGTTGTGTTAGCTGTAGCCCCAAATCTTAAATGTCACCTTTTCCCCATTATGCATTGTTAAAGTTGAGCACTAGCTAGAGGTGATATCAACTGATGGGTCGAGTCGGTTCCAGTGAACTGATTTTGCTCGCGGATGCTTGCAGCTTTAGCAGAGCACTGACACATTTAGTGACAAAGACATCTTCATTTTTAAATAAATCAATATTAACGGATATATAGGTGACTAAACTGGCGAGGCTTAACCTGATTAACGTCTCCTTAGACAGATATAAGACGCTAAAGTATTTTACTAAGGCTCGAGGGTATTTAACAGTAGGTGGTCTCTTTCAGGTGCTCATGGTTGGGCTTAAATGGCTGAACTCTAAACGATCCAGAGAGGCAATTTGAAACGGTTTGGATGGTACAAATCCCCATGACTCAGTGGTCAAATCTCTCCCACTCACAGCTTCACAGTACTGTGAAAAAGACTTTGCATTCTGACAGCTTCCTGCCAGCCAGCTGAGGACATTGACAAAATTTATATATATATAGGGGTTAATGTGGATATTTATAAATGGCCATCTTTTTACACACTGGATTAAAACTATTTCTCTCTCAAGATGGTCATGGACACAGTCCACGTTAGGATGATGGATTGATTGCTTCATATGAACAAAGCATTTTCTAGGTTTTCACTGGAGTATTTAAGATGTATGGGTGCTTCACATGAGACAGATCAATGTTACGTTCCAGTTCATCAAGTTGGCCAAATCTGCACGAAACTGATTTTTCTGCAAGCCCTAGTACTTTGTCTGTGTTACTGAAAAGCCTGAGAAATGTGCCTGTTGGAGCTCGATTTCCATTTCCTTATGTACATTGCAGCAAAATCTTACACTTAAATTGCAGCCGAATGTCCCCTTGGGGCACCCATACTGAATTTTTATGTGCATAAAACTGCTAGATGGAGAGGAAATGTTTGTAAGTACCTTAAGGTAGCAGACAAGCTCAACCACCTCTCTGCCTTTGTATCTATTTGCTATTTTTGTAATTGTTCCAGATTCATTTCCATGTCTATTGTGTGTTTTATTACAACCTAGGCGATGTGATAACACAACTGTTGCATTGCCCTGGCAGTCATTTTTACATCTCTCTCAAAACTGTCTCTGCTCCTGCGAGTTAGAGGTTTTGCAGTCCTTGGGCTTTGAAAATTCATTCTTGTTGCATTTTTGTGAAATCTCGCACTGGGCTGGGCCTAATCAACTGTTTTTATTGTGCACAAGAGGATTATTTCTGTATACAGTTATGTGAAAATGTTTTTATTTCTCTTGACTATTAAAATGGGTTTTAACCTGTGGAGAAAAACAAAGGAAAAAAAGCTCAAAAAGACATAAGACCAAATAAAATGTAACACTCCTGATGTGTTTGTGGTGTTTTTCATGTCAAAGGACAGAGAAAGAAATGCAGAACTTCATGACACAGAGAAAAACATCATGATTGTTGTTCAGACATCCAGGATAAATTGTGGACGATGTTTGGACTTGAGTGATTTTTCTTGTGCAATTATATTTGGTGTTCTTTCACTTCACTGCCTAGATGCCAGTTAGGAGTGTATGAACCTTTCTTTCCTATAGCTCTTTGTGAACAAAGAGGACGAACAGTAAAAACCTGGTGACAGGCACACACACGTATAATCTTAAATGATCAATAATGGTCTGTGATGGCAACCAGATCTGTAGTGTCACATTTAAATCGCGTGGTTAGCCAGAAGGACGAGGTTCAAGCCAGAGACAGAAAATACGAATACCAAAATAATTTTCTAGTGAATCTTTTCTTCTTTGCGCCACCCCTCATCGCTATACTTTACTTCCAATGAGTTTTCAGTTTTTAACAGTAGTTCTCCTGGCCTTTGGGAGATCTTTCTTTGGATATTAGGGTTTTTCTCTGTTTCTTAACACTGATCTATAAATAATTTAAGCCCCCCCCCCCAAAAAAAGAAAACCCTGAACCAATTTTGTGTCCACAAACGACACACAACTTGGCAAAAAAAAAAAATTAAATTGTATATTTAGGCTTTAAAAAAAAAAAAAGATTTACTAGTAACCTGTCACCAAAACACATAATGTGTTACCATTTTTGTTGACTCTAAAAAGAAATGCTACAAAGGAAACAGTCTGACAGGCATAAAACTGTATTTTTGTGTTGACTTCCAAAGATCTGAGGCAAAAAAAGTTGAGAAAACCCAGCCTAGCAAGTGGAGGGCCAAAAAAGAAGTTAAAGGCTTAAAACCTCCAGCAGATGATTGCTATCGGAAAGCCAAGTCTTTAAGAAATAGGGAAAGAAAATCTAGAAAAGATGTGACACAGGACCTCAGACATGGATCCGCTTATCCATCCACTGTTTGCCAAAACTTCATTAGAAATGGTCTAGGTAGAAAGGCAACTGTCAAAAAGCTATTCTTGAGGAATGGCTAAGGTATCCCAAATGACTCACCAACCGCACTGAAAATCACTGGCAACAGATATTATGGAGTGATTAATTGTCAATATGGACAAAGGAAGTACAACAGCAAGTGTCTGCAGCCATCTGTAAAACATGTTGGAGGCTCTGCTATGGTTTGGGGGTTGCATTTTTCAGCCATGGTGTTGGTGATCTTGCAGAAAATTCTGGAATTATGAATGCAGGAAAGTGCAGTAAGATTTCGATCCGTGATGCAAACCATATGGAAAGCATCTGATCATCAGCAGCTTCATATTTCACCATGGCAATAATCCCAAATACGCAGCCAATTCAGTAAAAACACGCCTGGATCAGGAAACAAACAAACATCCGAATACACACATTGACCTCATTAGAACTGTACTGTACTGTTTTTGCCATATACACTGTATTTCTTTTGCACATTCCAGTAAATCACTGCACCTATTTCCTATTTTCCTGGCAACAAGACTTTTGGACAGCAGCCATCAGGAGCTGGCACAGTGTGGTCATAATAAGACTGACATGGTCAGGAACAATACTCAGGTAGGCTGTATTTAAATAATGCTCACTTGGAAAATAACCCCCCAGGCAGCAGCCTGAACTGTTGATAGAAAGCAGGACGCACCCATTCTTTCGTGTTGTTTACACCATCCGACCTTATCATCCGGATCAGACATCGAGACTCTTCAGACCAAGAAATGTTTTTCCAGTCTTCTAATGTTCGATTTTTGGTAACCCTGTGGAAATTTGTAGTTTCGGTAACCTGTACAATTTGAAAGGAATGGCACCTGTTGTGGGCTCTCTGGCACAATCTGGTTCAAGGTTCAACATGTTGTGCATTCTGAGATGTTCTTCTACATACTTTTGGTTGAAACAGGTATGTATTTGAGTTAATGTTCCTTAGCTATCTGCTTGTAGCAGTAGTACACTGCTCTAACGTCCAGCATCACCAACATATTTTCACCCAGAGGATTGCTGCTCACTGGATATTTTTGAGTTTTTGGAAAATTCTCTGTAAATCCCAGAGTTGGCTGTGCAAGAAAACCTGGCACTAGCAACCATGCTCAGTTTGAATTTTAACCTACAAACCTTATCACATCACGTTATGGCAATGTAATTGGCTGATTAGATACTAGTATTAATGAGCATTTGAACAGGTGTACGTAACAAATTAGCCACTGAGTTTATACCCACTAATTAGTGTTATGTAGTCTAATAAAATATTACTATTTCAACCACCAAAACTGAAAAACACTTCTTGGATACAGTGAACCACACAGCAAGTAGGACTATTTGTAAGGCACTTTAGTAAAATACACCAAAGGGCACCAACAGCACAAAGATGAAGGAGAGGTCAAATTCCATGCTGTCAATTAGCCAAGTTGAGGCTACAGCTGCCAGTCAAAGCAGATGTGACCCTTGCAGTATCCATACTTTATCCAGGTATCCAGGCTGTAAATGTGCTTTTTAATGCTGTAAAGTTGGGTGCTTTAACGTGGAAGACTGCCATGGACAGCTGTACGGACAACACGGACTACCAGACGGCGTGGAATTTAAACTCTCCATTGTGTTTTTGCTGTTGGTGCCCTTTGGTGTCATAGCATTCATTGTTGAGGTTCAATACCACCGATGCTCTGACTGTCACCTAGATAGTTACTAAGTTACATGAAGTTAAATTACTTTTCATTTAAAAATATTACTGTCAGAGCAGCATGTCAGAGCATCACTAAAGTCAAACAGGTTCATCCCCTGTGGACAATGAATCTCTGCATGAACTTTGGTTCCACATAGTTGCAGATATATTTCACTTAGGGCTAAAGTTGTGGACAAACCTGGTAAAATCTTTCAGGCTAGAAAATATCCATTCTTGGGTTTGGGGTTTTGACAGCTTTGTTTAAAACTGAAATGCAAAATAATGCCAATCCTGACCCAGAAACAGAAGGAAATATTCTGGTTTTACAAAGTGACGATAGGGTGAGGTATGTTTTCCTAAACAACACAAATTTAGGGCTAATCATGCACTTTTTTCTGCCTTTTATAGCATGTGATGTGCCATGTGACACAAAGACAAAATGGATATGCATAATGAGAGTGTTTCTGATATTTTTGACCTCAAGTTAAACTATTTTTAGAACTCTATATCCTCTAATCTAATCTTTTTTTATTGGTTATGATGGTGAAGGTCAAGCCTAATACGGGCCTAGTGAAGCTATTCATCATTTTGTCAGGGGATGTTCATGGACTCAGGGACTCTTCATAGTATTTGCAAAGCTGCAGGTGTGTTTATGTGCACAGACTGCAGCAAGTCTTTGTCAGATATACGTCCTTGTTTGTGTTGAAATGTCAGGAATGGAAAAGGGCTATGAGGAGATTATAACCAATTCAACATAGCAGCAAGTGTACACTGCCAACTTCAAATATCAGATGTCTCCTGAGAGAGGTCATCATCTCCAATATGAATCTGTTTGAAGAGAGCGGGAGGAGCGGCATTGGGTGGTTGACAGGTTGGGTGGATGGACATGGTGAGATGGGCCGCCCTTTATGACGACTCTCTCACTTCTCATCAAGACTGTCAGTCAACTGAAAAACAGAGAGAATGTAGAATCAGCATCAGCGAGGACATGACAGAGAAACTCTGCAACGGCTGACCCTCCTCTATCCTGGCGCAAGTCTCCAAGGCTCTTGTTGCCATGGACACTGTGAGTGAGAGTTTGTAAAGCGCATTGGTGTGGCTCTGCAATCCCTTTCCACTTCTTTACACACACACACACACACACACACACACACACACACACACACACACACACACACACACACACACACACACACACACACACACACACACACACACATATATATACATATATATGTATGCACAAATAAAACATAATGGAACATTTAATAAAAAAACATGCAGTAATGTATTCTGTTTTTTCTGGCCTCTTTGCAAAGCAGAGTTGTGCTTCCAAACAATTTCATATTTACAGCAGACACTGAGCAGCATAATCATCAAGACTGAATTCATTTATTTATTGCTTAATATGTCCAATATTGATTTGCCTCTTAACCCCAGTCAGGTTTCTGCTCTCCATCATCTCTCAAGGGAAACATGCACTTTTTCATCAGCTAAATAATATCTAAAAATATTGGCTGACAGACGGGTGGATGACAGATGCAATTACGATAGGATAAATTAATACATATTGTATATGTAACCATCATTAACCCTAATTCTAACCCATGTTTTGTGAGTCACATGCCGCAGGTTGCTGACCTCTGACCTTACCTATGCATGTCAGCCAACTGATCTCAATCCAGGACCTTCTTGCTATGAGGTGCCAGTGGTAACCACTGCATCATTCTAATTATCATAGTCTAAAATTTCAAATACAATTTATTCTTCGATTCAGTTCAGGTCAGTTCAGTTTAATTTTATTTATATAACACAAACCACAACAACAGTTGTTTCAAAGCACTTTATATTGTAAGATCAAGAGCCTAATAGGAGAATTGTACAGAGAAAACAGAGAAACCTCCAATAATGACCCCCCCCCCCCATGATCAAGCACTTTGGTGACTGTGGGAAGAAAAAACTCCCTCTTAACAGGAAGAAATCTCCAGCAGAACCAGGCTCAGGGAGGCACAGTCATCTGCTGCGACTGTTTGGATGTGAGGGGAGAAAAACAATACAAGGACAAGCTGTGGAAGAGAGCCAGAGATGTATAATAGCCAAATTAAAAGCAGAGTGGTGTATAAACACATAGTGAGCGAAAAAAGGTGCGTGAAGTAGAGCGTCCAACAGCCTAGACTTATTGGAGCGTAATTAAGGGAGGATTCAAGGTCACACTCAACGGTTATATAGAAAGTTGCATATGAGCAAACAACAAAGACTTTTGGAACAATATTCAGCACCACGTTTGGTGAAACCCAAACACAGCATCAGCGCAAACATCTCATACCAGCTGTCTAGCATCGTCTTGGAGCAAAGGACTTATTTTGGAGCCACAGGACCCGAATGTAAAAGTATTCTAGAGTCAAATGTGAGGCCATCTAAGCAGGATTGAGTAGAGTCCTGAAGAAACTTTCTATTTCGTATCACTTCTTGTTTTGTTGCCCCCATGTGGTCAAAAATGTAATAATGCAGCTCTATTTTTTCTTCCTCCTCTTAACCATTCAAACTCTTCATAAAAAAGAAATAAACAAAAAAATCAACTTAATTTTTTCCAATTCTAATATGAATTATACATGAAACAGTCACGTGCCTGTGTCAGCTCCTCTGTATGTTCAGTATAAAACTGTTAACTTTCTGTTTTCTCTCTTTAGAGCTCCAAGCATCCCTTTCAGCATCATCCAGATGCCAGCCCCAGCTGGGTGTCCGATGTTGTAATTTTTCAATTCTGTAATCAAATCAGTCTCCCACTATTCAGGGTCTCCTATTTCCCAAAAGAAAATGTCTTATCAGCGTTAATGAACAGTGGGAATGAACTTCTCTCTGTCTCTCTCAGACTCTCTCTGCTCAGCTGTCTTTGAAGTGAAACAATTCGGTCTGGCAGTGAAGCAAAATAAAATAAAAAGAAACAAACCCTGATGTTTCCACAAGAGCCGATTGAACGTGATTCTGCTGCTTGAAGGAGTGAAGATGAGTGTTTCAGATGTTCATTACTCCATGAAGCTGCAGAGATGATAATTATTTTGTGCACTTTTATCTCTCTCAATCAGAGCACTGTCAGCTCGATAACTATTCATTATCCGTCGCAAATCGATTAGACACGAGGCAAACAAAAGAGGAATGGTTACATTTAGCCCCGGGGTTTTGCTAAATCATTCCACCCATAGCAAATGAAGAAAACTTTTAGTAATATCAGTACATTTATGCAGCTATAAAAATGTTGATGATACATTGAATGCTCGTATCTCTGAATTAATATCTTCTGACCTTCATCTTCACCAAGATGTGTAAAGATCAGATGGACGGTTGTAGCTATGGCTATAGGATGTTTTTTAAATGAAAGCAGCTACTTGAAGTCAAGTAAATCCAGTCATTATGTAGTAATACTATTTAGTAATGAGCTGAAGGCCATCTTGTTTATTAAACGTACTGAGAGAGTAAATGTGCTCTCAACAGAAAGGAGATTTCTGAGATTTCTGCACAGACTTCAATGAAGTCACACGAACAAACAGGAAATTCAGCAGCATGTCATTCGCAATTGCAGTCTCGCAATATTCTGCACGTACAAACATCTGCTTGTCACAGAGTCCACAGAGAGACAGTCATTGAACAAAAGTGCTCCTGGATTTATCCCAGCGAACACTGCCATGAGCCAAAGCTGAACATTTGGCAAAGAAAAATGACGTTGTTATCAGAGTAAGAAAAAGCTATGGATTTCTGTCCAAACTCATTCAGGCAGAGAAGTGTGAGGCGGGGGGAGAATGAAGGTTTGGAGCTGTTTTGAAACTGAGCAACCAATGACCAAAGTAAAGCGGTAAATCCTGAAGGAACATCGGAAGATAAGAAAAATAAAGCAAGTAGTGAGGAGGGACATGCCATGGCCTCTGCCCTAGGACCCCAGAATCCACTCATTCAATTTAAGAACAATTTTATTTTAATAGCGCCAAATCCCAACAACAGTTGCCTCAAGTCCCTTTATATTGTAAGGTAATGACCCTACAATAATAAAGAGAAAACCCCAAAAATCAGATGACCCTCTTTGAGCGAGCACTTGGCAAAAGTAGGAAGGAAAAACTCCCTTCAAGCAAGAAGAAATCTCAAGCAGCACCAGCCTCTCATCCAGTGACCTGTCCTGCATTTATGTGCCTCTTAGACGGATCTATTTCCTGAGGCTTGAAGTTGTTCCTCTGACTGTGTCTTGTTTGTGTGCTTTTAATATAAAAACAGCATGGATGTGACTATGTGTTTTATTTTATCGCTCATTGTTTTTGCAATATTTGACTTCATATTACTTCCTCTGACCTGTTATAAGGATTACAGGTGACACAGAAAGTACCAAAAACTGTAGTTCCTCTTGCAACCACTTGAGGCTGGCTCTAGAAGTTAGTCAATCCCTATAAGATGTCTATCTTAACAGAAATGAAACTCATGTTTTACAACCTATCTGTGGATATTTTCTCACTTCAAAACAACATTAGAGGGGTGATTTCAAAATAAATATTATTCATCCATCTGGATATAGCTGGATATAAAAAGTGTCCCAGTAGAGTAGAAAAGGGCCGTATAAGACGCACTCCATTTACTGTTCGGCATGTTTTAAATTGAATTTTGTCCCCAAACAACATGGATTCACGGCACATAAAAGTCTCTCTGTGTTGCCAACAATAAATGAAATTTGTGTTTAAGTTTTGTTCCCTATTATTTTTATTACTCGGTTAATCAGCACCTGTATAGCAAGTAGGTGCATCTGATATTCCTGTGTTGCTGTTGTTCCTGCGCCATCATAATGATAATAACATTGCAACTGACCAGTCTTTGTTTATGTAAAAATGTCTTCTGGAACATATGGTAAGGATGTGTTTTTGTTATTAATTTACACAAGTTTTAAACAAGATTTGCTGTTAACCAAATTTAGGTGACTCTTGTATTTTTATATTATTGTAGGATATTTACCTCATAATGTAAAGTGTCTTTAGGTGGCTGTTGTTGTGTTGTGATTTGGGGATATATAAATAAAACTGTAGAAATAGTAATGGTAGTAATAGTTTTTAATAGTTTTTAATAGCTAAATTAGCTAAACTCTTGCCTAATGCTAGTTGAATGCTCAGATGCTTTGATCGGGCAGTTGGTATGTTGATCCTGGACCAGCAGTGGTTTGACATTGTTGTTGGTTAGGAACAACACCTACACCAGCTGACATGAGTTCTGCTGGACCCAGGCCCTGGGACTACCAGAACAAGATCTTCATCTGGTTTCGCTTCACAGCTTTCCAGCCTACCAGCCATTGGAGGTCCTGCTGCCTGGTGTTCCAGCAACCTCCATACCTGGTCCAGCCTCACCACTGGCAGAGCTGTGGACTGAAGATGAGGAGTCAGGCCCTTCAGGAACCCCTGCACCCTCTTCTAAGAGGGCAGATTTTCTCTTCATAGAAAATCCTCCAGTGAATCCTTGTCAATACTGTCATTGTTATGTGTCATTAGTATAACAGTATATAAAAGTCATAAGAACAATAGGTCCACTTTAAACACAAAGTAAAGAGGCAGCATGGCAGCAAAGGACTATTTGTTTAAAGTAAACTTTAGATGTAGACATGAAAGTTGGTGCAAAGAATCAGGGGACTGTCCGCAGCCAGTGTGCCAAATTTCACAACTTTTTACTATCTGGTCCTAGGGGCTGCAGTAAGCCCAAACAGCAGAAGGAGGAGGAAGAAGATGAATAAAGATGATAAAGGGTAGAAGCTCTCTGGGTACCGACTCAACTACGCTGCTTGGCCTCCAATTCCCACAGCCCCCGCTGCTGTGTCATGACCTAAAACGAGCCCTGAATGCAAAACATCCCTGAAGTGTCAGTGAACAGAAAACTGTCCTTTCATGCTTGGACCTGATATTTAAAGCTTCACCTTTTATTTTTCAAGCTAAGGCTCTCTGTGCTCATACAGTTTCCTCAGTAAAGTGTTTCCAGCAGGAATGCAGGTAATTTTCATAAGGTCACAAACTCACAAATGTAGGTGGTGTTAATCCAATCAGCCAGCTCGTGTTAAATACAAAAACATTTGAAAAGGTTCTAATCAGGTTCACAAATGTTTTTTATGGCTGCTGAGGCTGAGCTGCTTTTTCCTGAATTGAAAATGGCAAAATTAACATTTGCGTCATCATTTTGGATCCAACTGAGGAGTTTCCTTGGGTAAGAAAACTGATGATGATGGTGATGGTGCTGAATGAGCCATTTGAGCATTTAGAGTGATGCTTTCCTGTATCCTAGGGCTAAGCAGTCAGCTAGCCAAAGTGTGTGTATGTGTATTTTTGAACTGTCAGCATTATCTTATGTGCTATTACCTTTTTAACTCTGATGTGTATCTCATAAAATCTGTAGGATAGAGACATAATCCCCAGTGAAATTTGAAAACTAAAACCACTGGCTCTGTGTGTGAGCATTATTTTGAAAAAGAACAACCCCTAAGCAATGTGTAGGAGAGCTATACCTAAAAACATAATGTCCATTGTTTCTCCAGCCTGTGCGCTCCAGCAGCCAAATCATGCAAAGTTCTACTGAGGGTAGTGGGTAAGCCAGAAGAGTGGAAAAACAGTAGCATAATAAGATTGGCTTAGAGCAAATTCATGCTGGAACAATGCTGCAATAATGGAAAACCGAGACATATCAAGATGAGGATAACACAGACCAAATTTAGCCCCTATTAGCTAATAGATTAATGTGGCTGTCTATTATACTGTATAGATCTCTGCTAATGCTAATACAAATGTCATATCTCTTAAACCAAACAGACTGAGCTGAGCCCTGAATGTAAAAAGATAAATCCCCTCCCTAATGCATTTACCAGGCCAAGGATCCACTCAGTCATGTTTGTGCTGATCTGGCCACCAGAGGGCAATGTGTAAGTGCAGCTACCCCAGCACATGATTGCATGAGACCTCTAATCTATTCTGTTCTCACAGTCTGCCATTTTGCCACCGTGGTTTCCCCATCTTAACACTGCCGGGGATTTTATATCAACAGTGCATCAGGTCAGAGGCTGAGCATGTGTTTCCCTTTTTCCTCTCTCATCAGGAGCCCTTTTGACGAGCTACTTTCAGAAATAACTCTCCACAGTTGGGGCTGACTAATGATGTTTTTAGGGAGAGAGGGCCCTCCCACTGCACAGAACTGCACATGTAACTGAAGGGAGCTGATTGACAGATTGAGATCATGGAAATTACAGACAAAAGGTATTTATGGAAATGTATTCAGAGTTCAAATATTACTCATTCTTGAGTCCATGAGTTATTATCAAAGACAGAAAAACGTCAGCGTGAAAAAAAGTCATCATATTTGCATGAGCACTGTGAAAGCAAACACATATTAGAATATGAGGATCACTTCAGACATCCTTGAGGTGACGATGTTTGCTGCAGTGGCCTCTTTCCGATCACTGATTCATTTTGCAATTCGTCTCAACATGCCGCACCTGTCTCTGTGCCAAATTGGCCGCTGTTCTTGGTTGTTTTCGACAGGCCTACATTGTTACATTGAAAAAAAAAGCAAATCAACCGTCCTCTCACTTGATTTCACAACTAACCCGCTTGAACAGGAGCATGTCCGAGATAGGTCTGTGAAGTGCACGCCAGCAGTGCGCAAACAATTACACAGAACAACGGTGCCACAAAACCTGCCTGTTTTGTGGCACCCGATAAGAGAGCCCTGAATAAATGTGCCTGCATGCATGAAAGACTTGTAAGGGAGAGGTGTTTGCAGGATAAATATTGCGGTTGGCCTTCGTGCATGTGTACAGAACAATTACATGCTCCATTGTTGTGACAAAAATGGGCCGAAACAGTTGCTATTTGCTACTAATTTAGCTTGAGAAGTCCCGAACAGCGGGGGGCAGAAATCTCATTGGATACTGTATGTCAGCAAGTACGCTTTTCCTGGAGGCTGCTGGCTTTTAGTTGCATAGTCACGCTATAGGATGACACATCAAAATGCCCAGACACACTGGAAACTGGCTTTGGTCTAATTGCTGCACTTTTGGGTGATTTACTTGCCTTCAGCCCCTTCAGAAACTACAGCAGAACAATTAGAAAGACAAGGAACTGTGATGACTCATAAGTTATCTCTGCTGTAGCTGATGACGATAATGTTGGCTGTCTATAAATCAAACGGTCATTTAATCTCTCCTAACTTTTTGTTTTTCTAAGAAATGATTCTTCATACTTTTATTCTTATTAGAAATAATAAAAGAGTCATTAGGGCAGGGACACAATTAAACAGACTTTTCCTAATCATGGACGTGAGCCCAGAGCAATCAGCAGGTGCACTCAGAGAAAACACAATATTCACACTCGATGTTAATCAGGTGGGTCAATCATCAGCCCGACTCCAGTGTAAAATCAGCAGATGAACTGTGATCAAGTGTGAAATATGAGTAAGAGCATGACAAATACTGGATTTTTGAGGGTGATACCAACATTGATTTTTTTTCAACAGTAAAAAACACCCATAACATTGAATGGAAAAAATATTTTAAATTTATGTTGTTTAAGCTTGAGGTTTGTGCTTTATATGCACTTGGTTGTTACAATTTTTTATCATTTCATTCATTTTTATGAAGGCCATAACCAGGGTTTAGAAATTAGTGAGGAATTTTAATGAAGCGTGACTGAAATATTCAATTCAGTTTTATTCATATAGCATCAAATCACAACAACAGCTGTGTTTTATATTGTAAGGTAAAGACTTTTATCCCAATACTTTAAACATTTACATCATGACTCAACCAGTCTGGAATCTTCAAGTTCAATACATTATAATTAATGAAGGAAACTGATAACAGATTTATTTACAGTTAAAAACACGAGGCACTCTGAGAGAGCAAAGCTCTGCCAAAGAGGCTCACGCTCTGGGCAGTGTTTCCTTTTAAGGGAATAGTATTTTGTATATACTGATTTTGTTCTCTTTGTTTGCAGTGTAGTAAAAATAGCACATTTTGACAGATTATAATGGGATATTTATAATCCACAGTTTTAATTATAAAAGGGAGTTTATGAAAGTTCAACCTTATTTGACCCTGAAAAGAAAAGTTGTGAGGTGTGCTATTCAAAATATCTGTATATGGAATGCTTAACCTCTCCCACTGAATTTTAGCATGGTAAATGCAAGGAGAAAGACACAGCGTAAGATTTAGACCTGCACATTTCCAAGTTAGATAATTTTATTGGAAACTATAACAAACAAACAAATAAAATCTACATAATGATCAACAAGAAAACTTCACAAACTAGAAAAAACACACAAATTCAGATTAAGGTAAAACTGTAGATTGCTTTCACTATACAATGCTTAAATATTCACAAATGTGAATGTACTGCATGGCAGTACAGTTAACTTACATCTGCCAGCTGTGCTGTTGGCCAGAAGGGTCCAGGTAGAAACTGTGCTACTGTTGAGTGATAGATATAATGAAGCAGAACATGCAGGAGGTTAGTGCGACGGGAGAGGATGCAAATGATCCACTGTGAAGAAGAATGCCCAAGGAAAATAATAAAAAGCTGCAGTATTTACTTATATAAATATGCTCTATGGAAGTTATGGATAAAAGGGGAAAATCTACACAATTTTTAAAGCTTTAATCAATGACTTCATACATACTTCATGAAAATGAATAATGTGTCATTGTTTATTATTGACCCTATCATTTATTTTAGTTATTTAGGAATTGGGAACTGTTTCTAAACAGCTTTAGATGGCTTGTTTAAATTGGGACAGCTGATCATTAATTACTTAACTGATTAATTAATTACATTAATTATTACATCTTACTTCTTTTCTCATGCAAGATCTTGATCTTGATCTTAATCTTAATCAGGCCCCATCTCATCTTCCTTATAGACCTCATAGGACTATATCACTTTTCTTTTGCAATACGTCTGCTGCTGTTTCTTATTCATTCACCTCTTTTGACTCTCTGTGCTTATACACTGCATTTAATCATTAGTTACAGTTATTAATGTCCGGTTATCCTCCACAGCATGTCTTTTGTTACTTCCCACCTCTGGACAAGACAAAGTACAAATACTTTATTGCTGTACTTAAGTAGTGTCTTCCTTCTCTCACCCCAACCGGTTACGGCAGATGGCCGCCTGTCCCTGAGCCTGGTTCTGCTGGAGGTTTCTTCCTGTTAAAAGGGAGTTTTCCCTTCTCACTGTTGCCAAAGAGCTTGTTCATAGGGGGTCATATGATTGTTTGGTTTTTCTCTGTATGTATGATTGTAGGTTTTACCTTACAATATACTGTTGTTGTAATTTTGCGCTGTATAAATAAAATTGAATTGATTTGAAGTAGAATTTTCTGGTATCTCTACTTTACTTTTAGTAGTTTTTTTAATGAAAACTTTTTTCGTTTTACTCCCTGCATTTTTAAAACAAATATCTGTACTTTCCACTTTCTACATTTCCAAACCAGCCTTTGGTTTAACATTTGAGGGGAGGTAATATTTCATGTCACTGCGAGCCTAGAGGAGCGACCATAGTGAGTGAGTGACTTTTTTAAGTGGTAGGTCATTTCAAATGTATCATTTCTATCAGCTCAACAAACATCAGCAAACACACAAACTGTTTGTGTGTAGTCACACAAACATCCAGCTGCTGAATTTCACAGGGAGAGAAAAGAAAGTGAGCTAACTTCACTCAGAGATGGAAAAAGATAAAGACAGCACAGGAGAGGAAGAAGAGATATTAGATTTAAAAGGTAAGGACTGCTCAGTGGGATTTCATAAACTGGAAATTTAAAGCTCACATGTAAGTCCTCATGTTTTTAAATGTGTCCATATCGTGTGTGTGACTGATGTACAGTGCCCAGCACCACAGCTCATCGAGTTCCACCTTCATACCAACTGTATAGGGTATAATATAAAGACAGCATAAACATTATACTGTCAGTGTAGAAGATGGAAATCAGCCAGGATAACTCATGAAACATCTGCCTACATCTTGTTGAATTCACTTGATTAAATCCACAAAGAGCAGTGAACCTCAGAGGAGCAATATCAGCCGATCAGCTGATCACAGCCTGTACATTAAGAAAATCCACTTCTCATTTGCTGTTTAAATGGCAAAGTCACAATTTACAATGTGGTCAACAGAGAATAGAGATATTTTGTTTTCCTTCTTTTTCTTTGCTCATGTCCTACTTAACTGACTCAGAGTACATTTATTAGAATTATTATTTACACTTAAATAAAGTTTGTATTCTTGTCTACTAATATAATTTATTATTCCACTAATATAGCACCAGGTTCAATTAGTTTAACATAAAAATACGTGGTAGAACTGTTCTTCTAGCAGTTATTTTTACTTTATTACTTTAAGTACATTACAGAGCCTGTACCTTTTTTTATGTTTACTTGACTAAAGAAGTTGAATCAGTACTTTAACTTTTACTGGAGTATTATTAACAGTTTTATCTGTACTTCTACTTAAGTACAGACACTCTGTACTTTGACCAACTCTGCCTCTATCTCTATATTTGATCATTAGTCTGCAGAGGAACTATATTTTTTGTACAATGATAAATTTACACCTGTAATCTGCATACTGCAACAGAACACATATGTTTTCTGCCACTTTAGATCTGCTGTGTTTAGAGTGAAATATATGATTTTCTATTCATATTATGTTCCATACTTGATGTTTTTGGAGACTTTTATGTTGTTAGGCAGGATAATGGCATCACATTGAAATTTAGGTGTTAAAAATACACAGTGATTGATTTTCATGTAAAAGAAAAATAAAAACATTTTAATGAGAGGCCACTAAATAAAGTTTTTTTTAGTAACTCTCAGCAGTTCATTGGACATGAAATAGTTATTAAGTTTATGAGAAAACCTTTTGAGAAACTCCACGATTAAGGCTAAAGGAAATACTTTTATTCAAATACAATTTCTTGTCATAATGGCTGCAAAAATAAATTAATAAGATCTATTTATGGTTTATTGTTTGAAGCCGGCCATCTACCAAGACACACCAACGCAGGCCATCTACTAAGCCATGCAGACACCGGCCACCATCCAACCCACCTGAGGCTTTCCACCTCAGTCGTCTCCCTCTTCTGTGTCCTGAAGGTTCCCACCTTCGCCACCGTCGTCAGTCTCTGGAACTGAAGCCTCATGAACTGATTTGTCTCAGCTGATGGCCACGTGGTCGGCCTCCTGAACTGTTTTTTTGGACTGTTTTTTCTTTTCTTCTGAGTTCTCCTTCCTGGAGCTCCAGCACCCACCTACCCATTGGGTGGAAATGTTCTCATTTTAAGAGCTTGATTGTGAAAGATTAAACTGCTGATGTCCACAGAGGTTTAAAGATAAGCTATAAATAAATAATAATTATGCATACTTTATTGATCTCCGTGGGGAAATTCCTCTCTGCACTTAACGCATTCACTCAGTGAAGCAGTGGGCAGCCACTAATCTAGCACTCAGGGAGCAGTGTGCAGGGACGGTACCTTTCTCAGGGCTATCTCATCTGTTCAGTGGATTTGAACCCCTGACCTTCAAATCATGGGGCCACCACTCTACCTACTGAGCTATCACTGCCCAAACTTCAAACTTACATACATTTTTAAAAATCTAAAAAGCTATTTTTGTCATTCATTCTTTTATGCGTTTTTTTTTTATTTTTTATGTTCAATCAGTACAGCTCTATTCCTAAATTCCTAAATAGACCTTTGAGGATTTGAGCATTTGGCAAAAATTATGCAGAGTTCCTCTTAATTGTAAAACACAAATCTGAGGATGTTGGAAGACATTTGAGGTTCTGATCAGCTTTGTGGCGTGTAGATGCTCCTTTTATTAATATTCCTAAGTCCTGAAGAATACTCATAAACACTGAGGTCCTGCTATGTGCCAACGTGTATCTGGACCCTTACAAAACAAAGATGTGAAGCAATGTTAATACTTATTGGGAATTTTTTTTTAATTTCCAGGTTTCAGTTACTGTTGTTGATATGTTAAGAGTAAGAATAAGTTCAGATTCTCTTAAAAATAATAACACTAATATGTTAACAATTGTTGGACTTGTGGAGGTATTTTGAGAACCCTAAGAGACTCTTATAAACATCTGAAGGGAAAATATTCTTTACTCATAGATGCAGACTAATCAGAAATGTTGATTAGTGATTTTATTTGATTTTGGAGAGTTAGAACAAACAGATGGGATTCTCAAAGTCAGTCAATTTCTTGGGTTCTGAAGCAACAACAGCACAGAGCTCTAACTTTTTGGAAGAAGCCCTTTCTTTTCTTCTTTTTCTCCCTGGTTTGAATGTTGTCAGACTTCTCTGAATTATTAGTAACAGAGACAACTGGCTCAGACATGGATAGACTTACAGAAGGGAGTTCCTCACTAGGAAGATCATCAGACTTTGCCAGAATTTTAGGAGCAGGTTCTTCAGTAAGAAGAACATCAGCCATTTATGAACTTTCAAACGAAGGTTCTTTAGTAGGACGAACATGTGACTTCGGCAGACCTTCAGAATGAGGTTCTTTAGTTGGAAGAACAGCAGGCATTACTGGACTTTCACAACGGGGCTGGAAGATCTGGCATATGGCATTCTTTGCTACATCAGAAATTGTTCTGAGTAGCTCTGGTGCAAAGTTTGCAATTTTGTTCAGCAGAATCTTTTCTGGATATTTCTCTCTGACTTCAGACAGGATTGTGTGCAACATACCATCTCTGATGGACCTTGAGAAGATGGCCTGGTTTTCCATTGTTGGGCGAGATTTGGACACTCGATCCAAAGTGGCCTTTGTCACACTGGTGGAGAGGAGGATGCTCAATCTCTGGGAGGCATGTTCAGTAGGGGGTGAGGAGGAAGCTCCCAGAAGCCATGCAGGCCACGGGGAACCACCTCTATCACCACGTCTGGAGCAGTGAGCAGTTTGGAGGTTTGTGCGTCCTGCTGCCTCTCTTTAAGGAGGTCAATGTACTTCCTGACATTGCTGAGGAGCTTAGGTGTTCTGCAGAATAAAGTTATAAGAATGATCTTTTACACCTATTTAAAGAATCACAGAAATATTGAAACACTGTAGCTGGACTGTTAATGATTGTATGTCAGAGGTGACTCACTGAAATTTAGGAGGTATGGCCTCTGGAAATTTCAGCAGCATCCGGGCTTGAAACTTGCTGTCCCTCATTTTATTTATTATGTTCACTGCCCACACCTGAAACAGAAAGCACATTTACATTGCAGTTTTGTTGAAAGGTTATGTGATCATCATGAAAAAAAAGATCTCCAAATGACTAAGTTTTCTAGTCTTACCAGTTTCACAAGAGGTTTGGCTTCTGTTTCTTCCAAATCCTCCAATTCAAACTCCCAAAGTCTTCAAAAGAAAACAAAAGAGAAGTTTTCTCTCAGCATTTACACTTCAGCACAAACAGAGTTCCAGGTGTGAGGTGGATGGTCTGTAGGTGTCACAGTAACTCACTGCTCTCTGACTGTCTTTTTGCGCCTCTCCACCAACAGATCTACCATATCTTCTGCAGTGAGGCTCGATGGTAATCTCTTAAAAATAAGAGATTACTCATTGTTACTTAAATTGATTCTCAGTTTGTCAGCTTTTAAAACGGCATCAAATTCTTCAAACTGTTGAAATGCAGTAAAAACAAAGTGTCACATATCCTGATGGGTTTGTAGTAGTGCTGTCAGCGCTAATCTCGTTAAAATGATGCCATAACCGCATTAACGCGACCTTTGGCACCACTAAGCTGTGGGATGTTTTTTTCTTCTTCTAAAATATATATCTTACACACTGTACACTGTAATTACTGCATTTCTATAAAAATACTCTAAACCTTCTTCAAAAACTTTAAAGTCTATTTGGGCAATTTGAACACAAAAACCATTAAGTGAAGTGTAAAAGTATAGATCCAATGTTCACATCAGGGCCCATGGGGTCAGGAGTAAATTAGACTTAGTCACTGTCTGTGGCAAAAAAAAAAAATCAATATACCACCATAACTAACAAATATTTCCATAATTAAAACACCTCCTGTTGTGTGAAGACTGCAGTAAGTCATCTGTAGACATGTTTGATGTACTCACTGCAGCTGTTACTAGAAATAGTAGGACAGAAATGGCAGTAAGACATTTTAAAAGGGCCTAATGACTAAAATACACGCACTGGCCACTGTATTAGGCACACTTGCTCAACTGCTCATTAACACAAATATCTATCAGCCACTTACATGGCTGGAGATGAGCATGTAGGCATGTAGACACGGTCATGCTGACCCATCAAAGTTCAAACTGAGCATCAGAATGGTGGGAAGAAAAGATGATTTAAGGGACTCTGAACGTGGCGTGGTAGCAGGTGCGAAATGGGCTGATCTGAGTATTTCAGAAACTGCTGATCTACAGGGATTTTCCCACACAACCATCGCTGGAGGTGAAGGAAAATAGAAGAAGTAGCAAGACTATTCTAAACACTCTGTTCTAAGTATAGAGTCTTTACCGGACTTAGCAGTATAAGAAAATACAGATTTTCAGCCTGGTTACCTTATTGTTTGAAGAAAAATAAATATATTTTTCCTTTTTATACCTTTTTATGCCTTAACCTGTATAATTTGTGTCAACTACATTAATGTATTTGTGGTTTAAATGTTCAGTTTCTTCCTTTCTGTACCAACCTCTTGTGGTAAGATGTAATCATGTCACCACTGTGCTGTCTTACTTGTTATTGTACTTAAGTACAATTTTCAGGTATCTGTACTTTACTTGAGTAGTTTTTTTTTTTTTTTTAATGAAAACATCTTCCTTTTACACCCTACATTTTTAAAACAACTATCTGTACTTTCTACATTTTCAAACCAGGCTCGTTACTTTTGATTTAACATTTGAGGGGAGATATTATTTCATGTCACTGCGAGCCTAGAGGAGCCTAATTTCTATCAGCTCAACAAACAGCAAACGCACAAACTGTTTATGTGCAGTCACAAAAACACAGTGTGTTGCTAACTAAAGGTCCAGCTGCTGTATTTCACAGAGAGAGAAAAGGAAGTGAGCTAACTTCACTCAGAGATGGAGAAAGATAAGAAAGACACCACAGGAGAGGAGGAAGAGAGGTTAGATTTAAAGGTAAGTGGGATTTCATAGCCTGGAAATTTAAAGCTCACATGTAAGTCCTCATGTTTTTAAATGTGACATCATTATTTTCCATATCATACAAAACAAACTGCAAGAATGTGTTATTTGAAGGGTGCATACAATGGTTGCATTCCACAATGGTATATTATTTAATCTTAAAAAAAGGAGATTTCCCGCGTACACCAGAGAGAGCCCAAGTACCGCCAGTGGTACGCACCACAGTTTTTATTTATTATTTATCTATTTTTTAACACTGAGGTCCTGCTATGTGCCAACGTGTATCTGGACCCTTACAAAACAAAGATGTAAAGCAATGTTAATAATTGTTGGGAACTTTTTTTAATTTCCAGGTTTCAGTTACTGTTGTTGATATGTTAAGAGTAAGAATAAGTTCAGATTCTCTTAAAAATAATAACACTAATATGTTAACAATTGTTGGACTTGTGGAGGTATTTTGAGAACCCTAAGAGACTCTTATAAACATCTGAAGGGAAAATATTCTTTAATCATAGATGCAGACTAATCAGAAATGTTGATTAGTGATTTTATTTGATTTTGGAGAGTTAGAACAAACAGATGGGATTCTCAAAGTCGGTCAGTTTCTTGGGTTCTGAAGCAACAACAGCACAGAGCTCTAACTTTTTGGAAGAAGCCCTTTCTTTTCTTCTTTTTCTCCTTGATTTGAATGTTGTCAGATGTCTCTGAATTATTAGTAATAGAGACAACTGGCTCAGACATGGATAGACTTACAGAAGGGAGTTCCTCACTAGGAAGATCATCAGACTTTGCCAGAATTTTAGGAGCAGGTTCTTAAGTAAGAAGAACATCAGCCATTTATGAACTTTCAAACGGAGGTTCTTTAGTAGGACGAACATGTGACTTCGGCAGATGTTCACGAGCAGGTTGTTCAGTGGAAAAGATATCATCCATTCGTGAACTTTCAAACGGAGGTTCTTTAGTAGGAAGTACATCTGACTTCTCAGAATGAGGTTCTTTAGTTGGAAGAACATCAGGCACTACTGGACTTTCACAAGGGGGCTGGAAGATCTGGCATATGGTGTTCTTTGCTACATCAGCAATTGTTCTGAGTAGCTCTGGTGCAAAGTTTGCACTTTTGTTCAGCAGAATCTTTTCTGGATATTTTCCTGTGGAGTGTGAGAAGATGTCCTGGTTTTCCATTGTTGGGAGAGATTTGGCTGCTCGATCCAAAGTGGCCTTCGGAGGATGCTCAATCTCTGGGAGGCATGTTCAGTAGGGGGTGAGGAGTAAGCTCCCAGAATCCATGCAGGACATGGGGAACCACCTCTATCACCACGTCTGGAGCAGTGAGCAGTTTGGAGGTTTGTGCGTCCTGCTGCCTCTCTTTAAGGAGGTCAATGTACTTCCTGACATTGCTGAGGAGCTTAGGTGTTCTGCAGAATAAAGTTATAAGAATGATCTTTTAAACCTATTTAAAGAATCACAGAAATATTGAAACACTGTAGCTGGACTGTTAATGATTGTATGTCAGAGGTGACTCACTGAAATTTAGGAGGTATGGCCTCTGGAAATCCCAGCAGCATCCGGGCTTAAAACTCGATGTCCCTGGTTTGGTTTTCCTTCTGAAGTCTGAGGAACTCCATCATCATTGAAATCTAAAAATAAAAGGAGACATTTAATCAGCACCACTCTCAGGTCCTCAGAAATCACCTGATATTTTATCTCAGTTTTGGTTTGGATGGATCTGGGTCTTACCTGAGCCCTGTAACCTGGAAGATACCAACAGATCTCCACAGCTGTGTTATATATGGGTGTGTTGAACAACACCTGTGAAAGAAATAAGAATTTACCCATTGTTACTTAAATTGATTCTCAGTTTGTCAGCTTTTAAAATGGCATCAAATTCTTCAAACTGTTGAAATGCAGTAAAAACAAAAAGTGTCACATATCCTGATGGGTTTCTACATTCCTTTACTTGCTTCCATTAAAATGTGGCTGTTCTATCACATTGATTGGGTGAATGAATTAGTTCTCAGAGTAGAAAAGTACTATATAAGAACCAGTCCATTTATCATTTACCAAAAGTATAGATCCAAGGTTCACATCAGGGCCCATGGGGTCAGGAGTAAATTAGATTCAGTCACTGTCTGTGGCAAAAAAATCAATATACCACCAAAACTAACAAATATTTCCATAATTAAAACACCTGTTGTGTGAAGACTGCAAGTAAGACTTCTGTAGGCATGTTTTATGTACTCACTGCAGTTGTTACTAGAAATAGTAGGACAGAAATGGCAGTAATACATTTTAATACTTTACTTGAATAGGTGTTAAATTTAAACATTTTCCTTTTACTCCCTACATTTCTAAAACAAATCTCTTTTCTTTCTACTTCTTACCAGGCTCGTTACTTTTGGTTTAACATTTGAGGGGAGTTATTATTTCACGTCACTGCGAGCCTAGGAAAAGAGTGACTTTTTAAAGTGGCAGGTAATTTCAAATGCACCATTTTTAGCAGCTTAACAAACATCAGCAAACACACAAACTATTTGTGTGCAGTTTGTATTTCACAGGGAGAGAAAAGGAAGTAAGCCAACTTCACTCAGAGATGGAGAAAGATAAGAAAGACACCACAGGAGAGGAAGAAGAGAGGTTAGATTTAAAGGAAAGGACTGCTCAGTGGGATTTCATAAACTGGAAATTTAAAGCTCGCATGTAAGTCCTCATGCTTTTATATGTGACATCATTATTTTGCATATCACACAAAACAAACTAAGGCCGACTGTGTTATTTGAAGGTTGCATAAACTGGTTAATTTGCTGTACTGTGATGATATTGTGTGATTATACTGTCAGTGTCGAGGATGGAAATCAGCCAGGATAATTCATGAAACATCTGCTTACATCTTGTAGAATTCACTTGTGTAAATGTAGAGCAGCAGGTCAGCTGATCACATCCTGTACATTATCTACTGGAGCTCTCAATAGAAATTATTGTGAGTTATGTCAAAGGAGTTTGCAAAGAAAAGCATCTGGACTTCTTAAAGTTGCTTGAAGACGTTTCACCTCTCATCCGAGAAGCTTCTTCAGTTCTAAGGTCAAATGGCCGAGAGTCCCCTATGTAGCCGGTGTATCAGAGAAACTCAGGAGAGTTTTCTCCAAACACGACATCCCAGTGTACTTCAGACCCAGCAACACACTCAGACACAAACTGGTTCACCCGAAAGACAAAACTCCAAAACACAAACTTAACAACGTGGTGTATGCTGTACAGTGCAGCGAGGAATGCCCAGACCTCTACATTGGAGAGACCAAACAGCCACTTCACAAGCGCATGGCACAACATAGAAGAGCCACCTCCACAGGACAAGACTCAGTAGTCCATCTGCATCTTAAGGATAAAGGTCACTCTTTCGAGGATGCCAATGTTCACATTTTGGACAGAGAGGACAGATGGTTTGAAAGAGGAGTGAAAGAGGCCATCTATGTCCACTGTGAGCGACCATCTTTGAACAGAGGCGGTGGTTTACGACACCAACTGTCTGCCATCTATAATCCAGTTTTGAGTTCCCTCCCCAGACGCCTTAATGCCCACTCACATCCTGGGCCATCGGACCTCAGGAATTCACACGACAAGGTGGGGCCAGGTTTCACAATGAGCACACCCGAAACCCTGGCTGATTAGGTCCCACACCCGCTTTCACACCTTGGCTCATGTGATTAGAGGATCACCAGGGGGTCCTTTGTCCCTCTTTGGGGGGATACTCCCACTGGGTTTAAATCTGGGACTCTCGGCCATTTGACCTTAGAACTGAAGAAGCTTCTCGGATGAGAGGTGAAACGTCTTCAAGCAACTTTAAGAAGTCCAGACGCTTTTCTTTGCAAACTCCTTTGACTACGATGACCTGGATGACTGAGAACCTTCACAGACATATTGTGAGTTATGTTTCTTTTGCCTACACTGAGCTATTACAGCTGATTTTAGGGTTCCCATCACCTGCTGAATCTCACTTTAACCCCTGACTGTTCTCATTTTATTGTTAAGAAGCAAAGTCACCCTCTACATGTAGTCAACAGAAAATAGAGACTTAAAAAACCCTTCTTTTTGTTCAGATTCAAGCTAACCTAACTTTTTTTTTACAATTATACTCAGCTTGAATCTGAACAAAAAGAAGGAAAATTACCAACTTTTTCTTCTTTTTGTTCAGATACAAGCTGAGGACAATTGTCAAAAAAGTTAGGAATACAAACTTTAGTGTATCTACTGATATCATTTTATCATTATTTTAATATAGCACAAGGTTCAGTTAGCTTTGAAGAAAATTTAAAACATCCTCCATAGAGTTTTACTTTCTTACTTTAAGTACTTTTCAGAGCCTGTACCTTTTGACTTTTACTTGAGTAAAGAAATTAAAATCAGTACTTTTACTGGAATATTTTTAACAGTGGTATTTGTACTTCTGCGTAGGTACAGAATGTCTGTACTTTTGCCAACTCTGGTCTTGTCTCCTGTTAGATTGTATTTTTATCTTTAAGGCTATATACCTCGTAATTAGCATCAATTAGCAACTCTTACTCTTTTAACTCCATAGGCCTGACCGAAGGATAAGAGGTGGTTACCATGGTAATGGGAGTGTTGCCTGCAAAAGGGTCAAGGGTCAAGGAGATATCCAGAGAGAAGAAACGCGATCTGATAGAGACCTAAGGCCAACCTCAATTACTTCAACGAATCATGTTAACATTCAAAGTGTTTGCTGCCTGGGTGTGGTGCTCTTTGTGCTCTTTGAGCGGGCAAAGAGACATGGCAGCCATTTTTAACTTGAACCTTGAACTGCTCATTAAATTTAAGAAAATTCACTTTGAGCATATTTGTCTTCTCTCTCAAAAATGAACCCAACACTCCCTCCCCTCAACCCTAACCGGTCACTGCAGATGTTTCTCCCTGAGCCTGGTTCTAGAAGAGGTTTCTTCCTGTTGAAGGGGAGTTTGTCCTTCCAGATGTTGCCAGGTGTTTGCTCATATGCGTCCTCTGACTGTTGGAATTTTCTCTGTATTATTGTAGAGTCTTTATCTTACAGTATTCAACAACTCAAAGTGACTGTCGTAATTTGGCACTGTATAAATAAAACTGAATTCAATCTAACTGAATCAACAGGTGGAGATTTCTCCAAATATTTGAAAATGTTATGTATCTTGAATAATATATTTTCAGCTTTATTTGTGATAAAAGTATTTTACAATTAAAAAGCAACCAGGTTTTTTTCTTTTGCGGTGCAATATTGTTTCTATATCCATTTGATTTTATTCAAAAGTGCCACAAAGGCAACTAATCTTTAAATTAGCCAATGCTAATATGTTAATTTGAAACAGTTTAATTGTGAATATACAGAATAAGTTCAATAAAAATGTTTATGATGAATTTACAGAGCAGAAATGACAGATAGCACTACAAGAAAGCGAGGAAAGGTTCCAAAATTCCTCCATACACAAACGTGAATGAGACGAAAGCTAAAAAATGAGAATATGATGATATAATCAGCAGCCATGCTGCAGCAGAAGGCTGGTGGTGCAGTTAATTTTTCTCCCAGAGAGTTTGTCCCAGGGGATTTGAGAGTCCATATCTTGATTCATGACCGGCAGCGGTGCAGTTGAATGTTTTAAGAGGAACCAGGGGTATACAGTCGAGCACAAGGCTTAATAAATAGTGTTCTTAAGAGCCATTCGTAGCTACAGCATACGAAAATGATGATGGATGGGTTTTCTTTGCTGTGCCTCATTCCTTATCCAAATGAAATCCGGGAAGTCCATTCATACCCCTTAAGAGATAATAAATGGAGGAGTTGGCTTGTATAGACCTCATGAGTTGACCTACCTCTTTGCTTACTGTGCTGATATCCATTACTTTCTTCCCCACTGCCTCCTCCTCCGCTCTATGAACCCACTTTTCAGGCTCATCTATTTCCAGGTATCACATTAAAGCTATTCAGTTGAACGTCTGTGATAAATTTTTATCAGTTACTGAAATCAATGCATGTGTGCAAATAAAATCAACAACCTAAAGCAGTTATTGCCTAATAACTGCTGCCTAATAAAAGTGCTAAAATTCCTTACCCTGCTTACTGTTTGAGGGAACTGGATACTGTCCAAGCTTGCACTTGGCAAGCTGGCTGGTCTCAGTGCAGAGATGGTGAGGTTATATTTAAACACAGCACCTAGATCAGTATTCCTGTTTAAAAATGATTAAAAAACCTATATGAGGAGTTACAAAGAGGCACAGCTGACCTCAAATAATGATTTGCAACATTACCCTTCATGGACAACTCCAACTAGAAATGTTTCAGGAGAAAAGCTGCTAAAAGTCTTGTGGTTAATATATCTGAAGAATCTGTACTGCACTGTAGTTGATCAAACTATTATTACTTCTACTACACCCGCTAATAAACAGTCTTATGCACCTCGTCCTCAGAGCTTTTGGAGTGATGAGAAAATGAGCAATGCTTTTAGCTAATGGAATGTAGCAGAACTTATAGTGTAAGCTATGGCAGCTAAGTACAATTTAAGACTGCTCAGTTATGACTAATCATAATCACAGTTACTCTGCTTGCAGCTGAGATCATAGTTATTTAATCTAAATACTTAAAGCTCTTTCACTTTTTCATCTTTAAAAAGATTCTTACATTTTTTAAAAGCAATATTTCTTTGAAGGTTGTGTTAGGAAGAACACCGTGCTCTATCCTCCTGAAGCTGAGAGGTTATTTTTTCTTTGAAAAACACATGTTAGAATCATACCTTGAAACATTACACCCTCTAGATCCTCAGCTGAACTGAATGCTTGTAATGCAGATGCAGATCCCAGTGCCTCACTGTGTGTTGCCACTGGTGACTGAGAGTCTGTACTGTATGTAACGTCTTCTGTTTTGGATCCTGCTGATTTTAGTCTTTTTCTGTCCTTGGCATTGATGTTTAATGCGCTCTTTACGATATAAGGACAATATCTTTCCCATCAGAAAAGTACCTTTTTGGTCAGACTATTCTTTCAACCTGTCACCTTTACTAATTGTAATTCAGATAAATTCTAGTACAAGTTTTAGCTGTAGAGGAAAAACACCTCTGGCTTTTTTAGTTGGATGATATACCTCTGACTACACCAACATCTCAGCTGGGGTTGGTCTGTTCTAACTGTGAATAAAAGCAGCAGTGAAGAATTATGAGCACTGTGTTTTATTTCACAAACTTAAAAAAAGAAAACGAAACACTAAATATTACGCTTAAAAGCTGTACAGGTTCTTGCCTACGGGTATGGGTTTTGAGAAAACAAACAACAACAAAAAACCCCCAAAATAGTATGAAGAAACTGAAATATCCTGAGAAAAAAATACATATAAAAATGCGTCTGATGGAAAAAAAATGCATCAGTGAAAGAAAAAGTGATGGTATGTCCAAAATGTCACTGAACAGATTCAAAATGTTGGGAAACAAAATTGTCAGATCTGTGAGAGCAATAAGAAAACTGTGATATGCCTCAAATGACTACACAAGACAAGAATTATTGCTACATTTTCATCATGTGCTACATCATGCTCCTCTCTGAGATGGCAACTGATGACAGCCGACTGCTCTCATTAAACAATCAGGTCTGTGGTACATATGTCACCGTGGCAAATATATATCACGAGCACCCAAAAAGTCATTTTATTTCCAGTGACTTTAATTATCTTTCTGCCGTTAATACCTCTCACAACTGTACATCCATCATGTCGGTGATTGCTTTGCAGAAGGTGGAGGAGTCTGACAAATATTCCTTTCTGCGGTAACTCACAATTAAAGTGAGACTGATGAAATCCTGGCACTGTGGATTTTTAATGAAGCAGCTTTCACTCTTTAATGTTTTGTGGCATGTGAATCTTGCATGTTAACATCAGGAGGTGATGATCAATGTTTGAGCAAATGAGATCCCAGGAGGCTCCAACGTGATGTTATCTTCATGCTTATTTCCATACATAACAGACAGGTACAAAATTAAAAGACAGGGTGGGGGAGATAAAAGGAGGGTTTACCAGACACTGCAGAGTAAAAGACAAATCTACACAAGTTATTAGCAAGCGTCTGTAAATGCTGGACATTTGATTTAAGTAATGCCTACTTTTTTAAGTATGACTTGATTGGAAGTGACAGAATGTGACTCCTCGTGTCATATGGAGGAGGTTTGTCCTTAAACCTAACCTAATGAGCAAGCACTTTGGTGACAGTGGGAAGGAAAAACTCAGAACCAGGCTCAGGGAGGGGCGGCCATCTGCTTCGACCGGTTGGGGTGAGAGAAAGAAGACAGGCAAACATGACCATATTTGGAGAAGCATGGTGCATCCACAGTTTACTGTGATATTTAAGGGTATGTTAATTCAGTTACCAAATAATGAGAATAAAACTAGAAACCACTGACCCGAGGATACTGATACTTGGCAATGTAAAAATCATCTGATATTATATATAACAGCCAATCTTTTTTGTTTCTTTCAGACAGAAACAAAAAAGATTGATCTAATATTTGCTAAGTATAGTTATTTATTTACTCATTTACAGTCTGTCTGACTCTGCTCGGATCGGCTGGTTGTTGTGTTTTAGCCCTCTGGTGTCCAAACTATGAAACGTCAGCACTAACATGGTTGAAAGATATTTTACCCATCTATTATTTACTTTTTTAAATTCAATTAATCAGCTGGAATAAATCCCAGCACTGATAGAGCAATAATGGCTATCATCAGCTGATAATGTCAGCTGACTAATAAACCCATTGGTTTCCACTTAAAAGAAAATCCACTTACTTACAAAGTTTGACTTTTAAGCTTTTTGATCAAGTAATCTCTTTGTCTTTTGTCCTTTGTGTGTTTTTTGAATCCACACGGTTGTCCTTGAGGAAAAAAACTAATATACCTAAAGTTTAAATACCAAATCCTTTTTTGGACAAAGCTCTGAACATGTTTATAGCTATAAAATTGCATATTATGATATGGTTTCTAAGGGCACTGACTCATTTTTTTAACCATTCAGGAAATGCAGTCAGTGTTATTTTCTTTTGCCCAGAACTTGCTGCCTGATTTGTATAAATTGATTTGTCCAGGCATCTTTGGAAGAAGAAAAGTGGGTTATGAAAATTCTGGTTCCCACACTGAGATGGTTGACGATTCAGTCCATTGTTTGATGGATTTCTTCATCAATTTGCCTGATTTTGTGAGTGTATTTTGCTAATTGGGTGCACGCACATACTATATGTTACCATTATATATCATTGTATTATACTATTATCCAAACAGTGCAGTATTTGCAAATAATACTGATAATAGCTGTGAAATTAATTTTGTATAAACAATAAATTATTAGGATGTTTTTAGTGGGGTGTCTTTTTCTTTTTTGCCTAAACATGGTCTTTTAAGTGTGCTGGTTTGATGCTTGCTGGTGTCGTGAATAATACTAAAATAATCATAATCTCTGGGTTTTCATCAGACTGAAAAATATATTTTTAAGTTTTAATGCTTTTTCATTATTGTCAGAGTTATTTGGAGAACAATCAGAAAAATAATGACTAGTTCCACCTTGATCTTTATATTCCTCTTTATTCAAAAATATTATGATTAGAGCTGGACTCTAAAGCTAAATATTGTTTGATGCAAAAAGCAAACAAAGCATAAAAATGTCATGTTTTCCATGTTTGTAACCCTCTACACATGCAAACTATAAATACACGAATGTGCAGTCACATCAAAAATAGCTCCTATATATGGTTTTGCTGAAATGATCATTTTGATATCGTTAAGTAACTGACGTTTAATTCCATAATTGCCACATCATGACTGTAAGTGCTGAAAATTCAGTGAAATTGTAGCATTAATCGGGATGGTACTTCTCAGTTATTGCATTTGTTAAGGAGGTCATGTCTGGCTGTTAACAGGAACAGGAAAAGGAACAAAAACTAACAGACTATTTATTTATTTATTATTTTTTAGAGATGGAGCATGGACTGATAAAGGTTTTAGTGTTTGTACCGTCACCAATGTAGTGCCGCTAAGAGATGAAGTTGTGTGTTTCTGGAGTGTGTGCCAGATTTTCCCAAACGATGCACCATCCTTGGATCAAGCCAGATTAAGAGCATCAATTTTCCTAATTCTGGATTTTATGAATTGGGAACTCCAGTTTGAGAAAGCACAATCCCTCTTCTAACTTTTGTTTGCTATGGGGTACTAAACTATGCAAAAAATGCATATTCTTCTAGAAATGGGAGGGGTGGGGTCAGGGATTCTAGGAGTTGGACTAACTGTGCAGCATAGATGGGTATAGGTGCCATGTCATGCTGCCTATAGTGACAAAGATACTAACAAAAGCAAAAGTAGAGAAACTCAGTCAGGATAAGGAAAGAGCAATGGTGTTTGGCCCCCACCTGAAAAATTATTCCTATTTTGGGACAAGCACAAGAAAAGGGAGTGATATTGTTGTCACCAGTTTCTTTTGCACCAAAGCAGGTGAAAATGATAAACAGTTTATGTTTCCAAACTGGGTAGATTGATATCCTTGAAGTTTGTCTGACGTTGTGTTATTACACTGTGATGATTGAGTGTTCCCTAATGTTGTTCTGCAGTGTATACCCTGATATTTATGTTGGTTTCAATGCATTTGCATTCACTTTCATATCACAGAAAGAAAAATTGACTATTTGCACTGGTGGAGAGTTACCCTCTCTATCTTGGAGTAGTTGTCAATTATATTGTTTTCCAACCACTGATAAACCTTTTATTTTGTCTTATTCAAAGGGCAAAGTCACTGAGGCCTCACAAAATGTGACAACTCTAGGATTTCTGTCTTAGTTACAAGAAATTTTGCACATATATCAGATTGGATGAAATGTTTGGCTGATCACTGAAGGGCAGATTATTGTGAATCTGGTGTTATTTTTCAGCAGCGACTACACGGTGACTTGGGGATTGTGTTTATTTCCATCCTTACATCTGGAGCCTGTCGCAGCCTGTTGCATGGCTAATGCTGAGAGACAGACAATTGTTTGCACTCACATTTACACAGTTAACCTAACCACACTAAATGCATGTCTTTGGACTGTGGGAGGAAGCTGCAGTACTGGGAGAGAACCCATGCAGACATGGGGAGAACATACAAACTTCACTAGCCAGATGTTGGACCATCAGGATCTTCTTGTGTGGGACACCAGTGCTAAGCACCAGTGATCCATCTACTAAATCAGCTGCACTTTGAAATTTGGTAACCATTACCTTCGTAACACCTGGCAGGTCAAAGAACTAGTAAGATACGGGATCTGGGATTAACTTAGTATTTTAAACATACCCAGTTTCAGAATCTTGAAGCCACACAAGCACCCACCCAGGACAAACAGCCATTCACGCTCACACTCATGCCTACAGCCAGTGTAACCTAATATGCATGGCTTTGAAGTGTGACAGGAAGCAACTGGACAGAACTCATACATGAAGACCTGGACCAACGTTATTATGATGATGTAAGAACAGCACCAACACAGGGATATCAGATCACACAAGGAAGAATATGCAAAAACTCAACTGTGGAGCCACACCATCATGACACCCAACTAGAAGATGTTTTCTTTCAAATCAAGTTTCCTACATACTTTCTGACTTTACATTTATTGCCTTTCTGTAAGATTTCCCTTTGGGTACTCCAAATAGGTTAAAAAACAAAACAAAACACTCAATGACACTTTAAGCCGAATGATGAACCGAGAAAGGAAAGCTGTTAGTCTGCAAACTAAATGCTAACAGAGAAGTGAGCTCTGCAAAATGCTGTAATAAACAATCCCATTCTGAGCAACACAGGAGTGAGATTTCTCATTTTTAAGGTGTAATTCAATATGGCACGCCAGAATTATCCCTATCCAATCCCATTCAGCCTGTAAATTATATCATTCCCTTCTGCTCGTGTTGTGGATACATTTTCATCTTATTCTCTGTGTTGTTTATTGAGAACAGCTTAAAGATTATTGAAATGTTAGCTGAAGCAGTTACATCTTTTTCTGAACAGCAGAACAGTGTGATACATTCACGCACATACATTGACTATGACAGGTGCAAGCATGCACTGTGGCCTTCACGACTGATACGTGCATATAAACGTCTGTTTAGATGTTTATATGTGTATAAACACACATACTCTTATGCACAACACTCAGAAATACATAACACTGATATACTGAAAAAAGTCTCATTACTGTCCTTCTTTAAAAAAATTATGCTCACCTTGTCACATTCAACAAAGTAGGATATTTAAAGGCGGCTATCTCTGAAAAGCTAAATACACCACCTTTAAATGCAAAATTGCTGATGGAGATACAGAAAAACACACGATGTTTAGAATCTGGCGGTAGTAGAAATATGGTTTTGATTTGATACAGCTGCAGCGTGACACTGAGGTTCACATGAAAGTCTATTAACTTATTAATGAAAGCATAACACTTGCTCTTGCTCTTATCAAATGGCAAAAGACAGCTGTAAATGAGAAATTCTACCTTATGAATTAATTCATGAAATGAGTGACTCTAGGCATCAAAATATTAATAGATTTTGCTGTTTGCTCATAGTCACTTTGAAGGCTTGGTGTAGTCTTTTTCATTTATCTGACAGAATGTGTTGTGGCCACCTTCTTGTTCAGAGATACTCACCATGCCTGTACTGGCCCAGTCATGTCCTTCTTCTCCTAGGGGTGGGTTGATATGATGCCCGACTGAGTCCTGTAGTCTGTTTATAGCAGACTGTGTCAGTGGTGCTGTTGTAATTGATGATTAGGTTCATTTGAAACTTTAATGAATTAGAAAGAGCTTCATTTAAAAAAAAATTAAATGAAAATTCTGCAAGCATGAGCAAATCATCACCAACAACAAACACGGCAAACTAGCTGAAACAAGTAAATTGCAAAGGGATGATCGATGACAGCTATTTAATAGTGCATGATGCTGAGAATAAGATTTAGCATAGGTCTTGGCAACACAGACTAAAAATCATGTCCATATATATTTTTAGGGTGTGCATGTTTAAGCGGTACCGGAGATAGCAGTCAGTTAAATAAATGCTTATTTTGTCATTTAAATAAGTGATTGCATGTCAATTGTTACTAAACCCATGTATGATCCCATGTTCAAAGTGAAACCACATTCTGCACAGGCATGTAAAAACGAAGACCACCAGCCAGCTAATTCTCAAACTAATCCGACATCATGTACATGCAAAGCAAAGTGCAACACATGTGACTCATACATATACATGGCCTATTTGTATGGCTGATGTTTAACCTCGCCCGTTAGATTGTGCAGTTTTGAAAGCTCTCTGCTTTTTAGACAAGTTTAACAGCCCTTTCCAGCAAGGAAGTGACATCTTTACAATGACAAAACAGAGGAGAGTCATTCATCTGCTGTCGCCCCGATTGGTAAGTTGGTGTTACTGTGTGACTTCAGTGTTGTAATGGGTTGTGTCAGAATCACAACACAAATACTACACAAAAGAGACCAGCAACTTATTACCTGTGAGGCAGAACAATTTCTTTTGTAGTGTGGCTCCTTTTTCCTCCCACAAATCAGCAAACTTTGTCAACTGTTGCCACACAAGCAGCTGTAGCACTACTTCAACGTATGGCTCAAAAGTTGGAGATATTATTAATAGCTGGACCCAAGCTGTGTTTTCCTCCAGTGCTGCACAAGAAATGTGAAGTGTAGAGAAAAAGTCGGGGCTGGCACAGCTTTATTTCTCTGGTATGCAACATCAAGTTATATCAATACAAACAATGTTATCCAAGTCTGTATTTCTTAAGGAAAATATATTGGTATACATTAAAAACTCTATATATTCTACAGCCCTTTGTCAACCTTGTATGTGTCAATTAAAAAACAAACACAAAAAGGAATAAATATCTAATCTTTGTAGCGAACACTGTTGGGAGAAGCCTTCGAGACAACAAAGTGTCTCATTTTTACTCTCAGGCGATGCAGAGCCTCGGTCTGGGTAACAAACCACACCAACAACAGAGCGTATCTGCTGCTCATTCCTCTCTGCTCTCACTGAACATAGATGCCTGAGGCAGGAGAGCAAGACATTGCCCTGATAGGTCAGTACTGGTGACCCAGAGGTTATGTCCATCTTTTGCATACAGTCCATGGGAAAAAAGCCACCTCTCTCATATCACCCAGCACTAATTTATGGCCACAAAACACTTCATGACCTGGAAGCTGTTAGAAAAAAAACAGCATTTAGTTCTAATTTTGCTCAGTACTCATAAATACCAATTACTGGAGCTTACACTCACAAATGGAGAAGCTGATGTCATAGTGTGCATAAACATCTTCTCTTTCTTAGCCAAACAGGTCGGCAGTACAAAGCTCAACCATTTTCCTAAAAGCTCTTCACTCGTTACGCACACGCACACACTCATTAGCCGTGATAGAGTGCCATGTAGTAATGAGTGGCTCCTGGTTGCGTGATAGAGCTCAAGTGTCTTCAGAGGCAGTGAGGTCAGCCGACTGCCGCTTCGATGCCACAGCAGTTTAATTAGAGCATTCTATAATGGAGCCCTATCTGGAAAAGGCCTTAATGAGCACCTAGTCTTTCTATGTGTCCTTAATTTGTTCCACATAACTGAGGCCATGAATAATCTCAAACTGTGAACGATTATCTAAGGCCAGTGGGGGTTGGGTGAGGGGGTGAGGAGGGGATTATGGGTAAAATGTGTTTTTGGGAGTGCTTTTAGCTTTGCTCAGCCACCATAGAGCTGAGAGCTGGGCGGTGGGGTGCAGCTTCGAGGTGTGGACAATGCAGTTTGTGCCAGCCATGGCATGGACTTTACATTCCCCAAACACACGCACACAAGCTTAAGGATGGTGGTTGCCATGGCAACTGGGCAAAAATAGTAGAAGAGGGACGACTCGGGGCGCACACGCTCATCAACACGCAAACCCTCTCAGAAGCCGAGTGATTTTTGCAATCTTTCAACACGTTTGTCTCCTCCCTTCCTGACATGCTTCCATCCCTCCCTCGAGCTCTCTTTCTTCCTCTTCCACTTGCTCTGCTCTCGTTTTTCCCCCCACACCTTGTCTTAGTGAATACTGTATGTGTGTCAGACAGTGTAATCCACTGACAGCCAGATTGATAGCTAAGTGTGGTGTGTTTGTATGGCTTCATTCCAGCAGCAGAGGTTTGGATGCAGCTACCTGTGTTCATCCATCATCCTCCTCTCTGCCCCGCAGACTGGATTTTTCTCTGCTGTGCTGCTCTGCTCATACACACACACACACGCACGCACGCACGCACGCACGCACGCACGCACGCACGCACGCACGCACGCACGCACGCACGCACTAATGCTTTTGTCCCTATGTATTGCACACATACTGTTCAGTGTATAAAAACTCACTCTTGTGGATGCACACACTTACTTTCACATACATGCATCAGCAGCCATGTGTTCACGCTGACACAAGCACACTCACATTCATTCATACATACAAGACAAACTTCACAAACACACACACACACACACTTTTGTTAGGCTTTCCTTTTCCAAGCTGCCCTGTTTTCACACATTGTATCCACTTTTTATTCCAACTCCACCAGCCCTCTTCATTCCTCAGCACCCTTCACCCTCTTTACCCCCTTCCTGCTGCATTCGCAGCTCTGCCTGGCTCCCTTCCATTCACGCACCACTCCTTATACATATTTGACTTGTAAATTGAAGCTCTATTTGTGTCATGCCCAAGAGGTGCTGTCAATTAGTCTAAACACCGTGACGCTTCTCGTGAGGAGAGAGTGAGCGAAAAGAGATAGAGAGAGAGAGAGAGAGAGAGATGAAGGCAGGGAGAGAGCGACAGTATGAGGAGGACCAGAGAAAAGGAAAAGAGACGGTGATAGGAAGTGAAGTAAATTCGGGAGGAAAAGAAGGTGGCAAGTAGGAGGTTTGTACTTGGTGTTCCAAACACAGAGGGTCCCCACGGTGTTAGAGCAGATCCCAGATCAGCGTGAATGTCATCAGACAAAAGTCCCACTCCAACCTGCTGAGCATCTTGACGATAAGCGCTGATAAGACGATCACCCACAGAGAGCTGCTGAATGCTGGGAGTGTTGGGACTCATGCTGGAGGATCTGCATGTGCTGACAGTCTAGCATGTGTTAGACAGACCTGCTTGGCATAATGTACACTGACACAAGGATGTAAACAATTACTCACAGTGCACACACACACACACACACACACACACACACACACACACACACACACACACACACACACACACACACACACACGTAATTTGAATGAATTTAATTGGTACTTTTGCAAACAAAACCTCTGTGTTAAAAGTAGTCAGTGCTATTCTATTATTTTATAGAACTACATAGATCTATGGGAAAGCTATATACCCTAATGCTGTATCCTGCACCTGGTGTGATGTGGACCTTCACAGAAATGTAACTACGCCTTGCAGTGATACAGAGCTCAGCTGTGATAGGTTTTTCTCATTTCCATATCCCTCACAATATGAGCATAGACAGAACTGGTTCTGAAATCTTTTTTCCTCTCTGTATTACCATAAAAGTAACTGTTGTGAGCTCCAAGTCCAACAAATAACAGCTTAATTTCACCTGTGATGACAGAACAATCCAGAAACAGCAGCAGGGATTCAGTGTAGTATGCTTTCTGCCTCTGCAGTGGTTACACTGATGGCCAGATATGGCCTCACAGTAAGTTTTTGGCTTGTACAGTTAGGTCCACTCGGCAATTAAGGTCCTGGGTTTGATTCCACCAGCTGGCTGGTGCCTTTCTATGTGGAGTTTGCATCTTCCCACTGTACTCTGGTTTCCACAAGACATGCAGTTAGTGGGGCTAGGTTAGTTGGTGATTCAAAATTGGCCTTAGATGTGAATGTGACTGTGAGTGCTTGTCTGTCTGTCTGAAAATAAGATGGATGGATGGATACAATTTTTATAATTTTAATTCATACCCCACCACAGGTAATCAGACAATTCTAATGTAGACTTTTATGTTTACTTCAAGGTGTTTAACAAAAAAGGATAAACTATTAAGGAGTTGTAGCCAGTTTCATAGGTCAAACAGTTTCAAAGGTACTGAGACAATTGACTGATGGGGAGGTTTGCAGGCAGCCGAAGCTAATTCTGTTTATTTCTTGACAAGTCAGGCTGATAAAAGTTGTGAGCTGAGTCCAAGTGCTGAACTCGCATTTGGTGCCTGGTGACCAGAACATGGGGTCCACAGGGATATTAATGCACTTGCTTAAAAATCAAAATAAACTGTTTAGTGAGTCAGGAAAAACTTTAAAGTGTCCAAATCAACAATCTGGTTCATTATTTAAAATAAGGAATGGACTGGTCAGCTCAGCGGGACCAAATGACCTGAAAAACCACAGAAGACAATGAAACTGGATGATTGCAATTTTTTTTTCCTGCACAACATCTAAACAAGCCCAGAACCATCTTGATGAGGTAGGCATACTATTGTCAAAGTCTACAATAAAAAAAAAGCCTTCATGAATGGAAAATCAGAGGATTTACAACAAGGTGCAAACCACTCAAGAACAGGAAGAGCACATTAGATTTTGCCAGAAGACATTTAAAAGGCTCTGTGCAGTTCTGAAAAAAGATATTCTTATACCACAACGTTATAGCATGGGCATGTATGGCAGCTGATAGAAGTAGCAGGATGAATTCTGAGTGATGCAGTGCTGCACTTTGTGCTCAAATTCAGGCAAAATGCTGAAAAACTGATTGCACAGATAGATAATTACCCATGCCATACTGTGAAAGTAACACAAGAGCTTCTCAAAGATATTGGATATTCTTCAATGGCTAACTCAGTCAATCGATTACTAGAGTCTTCAGTCAGTCACTGACTGCAAAGGACTTCTATCCAAGTTTTAAAAGCAAAGCTGTAAATTCTGAACAGCTAATATGATGGAGTTTTCTTTAAACCCCTTGAATTAAGTCTAAAAACATATCTGCACTTTAAACACATCTTGTTTAATTTAAAATTGTCACTGTTGTAATTCACAAAAAATGAGTCATGTTCATCACGTGTGGCTGCTCTGCTCCGTGTGTGCCTTTTTCTCCTTGATACAGAGGATGGGGAGCAGAGGACACCCACACACACACTGTGAAACAGAGAGTCAAAAAACAGGAGAAGACACATCTCGTTGAGCTTAAATGAAACAAGTACACATAGACACCATGAACCTTCTATTTCACTATGATAGCAAACTAAACTGTGGCTAATAAATGGCACTAATGTCAGATAAACCTGTTCCTGATTAACAGCTCACACATTATTGATCAGTCACCTTCATGTTTTATGCCAGTTATCCAACCATAAGATATCTGGTTGACTCAGAAGTATGTACCATAAATACTTAATTGCAAGGTGTTGGAGGTTGCTGTCAAGGGTACAAGTGTCCTGAAAAGACCTTTTTCATGGCAGCAGTCTTAACCTTAAAAATAGATAGTTCACAGGAAAGAACTAACAGAAAATATATTAAGAGCCACGGGGCATCTGGAAAAGCACAGGTCTAAGTAACAGCATTAGTGATGGCTCTGTTCCAATCACATACCCCAGTAAGCTCTGAAAAAGAGCAAGCGTGCACAGTGCCAAGGCCAGAACACTCACACACCTAGTAACGATGCTAATTGTAAGTATGAACTGTACAACTTTACCTGCTGTGACATTTCAGATTGTCTGCTGTGGAAGGTGTCTGTGGCAGCTACCGACCTTTACAGTAATAGTCCAGTGAAAGATACTTCCTTTTGCTTTCACCCTGTGATTAGTGCTGGAGTTGTAGATACTTTAAATGATTGTTTCCCCACATAGGCTAGTTTGCAAATGTCCATATTCTGTATTTAAGCATTTAGAACCAGCTTTCCATCCAATAGTAATAGAAACATAACTAGTTTGCTGAAGTACTGGAGGTAAGCCGGGCTGGAGGTAATACTACAAGAGGCCAAGGTTATTGCTCGATAGGTTTTTGTTTATTTATTAATTAATGCATTTGTATGTATGGGGGTTAGGGATAGTAGTAGGATGGATGGGATTGTGACGTATTGAAGACATTTAACGGTGCTTCTTTTTTTATTGTTAGGGGACAAATGTTTTATTTTGTTGTGTTCAATAAGAATAAACCTTTAGTGGAGACAGTGAGCACTATTCAAAAGTTCTGCACCTGTGTTTTCACTGAGTTGATGATTAAACCTTTTCTGGGCTTTGCTTTTAAAAAAACCCTTGTTTTTCATGGGTATAACTACTAACAAGATTGATTTTAAATGCAACTATTAAACCCCTTTGTACATGCCTCATACCTCCGCATGACCACGGAACCATTTTTTTAAAAAAAATCAACACACAGTAAGCTTTATTTCTGAGTATGTGTTGCTACAAAATACAGCAAAAGAACCAGACGGATTTACTTTTAGCCTTCACGTGTAGCTTAGCTTAGACTGCATGAAAGAACAAAGGTGGTTATAACAAATACTGACTATATAACACATATTTCCCCGATATGCTAGATTTCACGTCATATTTGTACATTTAAACTGCTGCACATTTTTCTTTTTTGTAACAAAATATATAGAGACAAAGGATGCCTCAAGACAACAGTCAGATGAATATCTTTTCTTGGTTTTAATAGCAGCTGAAACTTGTGAGGCTTGCACGTGGTCAGATGCCGTTATTAGAGGTTCATTTCTGTTGATGATTAAAGCCCGACTGAAATATAGGATCTGTACGACTGAGACTGATATTTGGAGATTGAACAATCAGATATTCTGCTGCATTGTCCCAATTTCTTTTTATTTCAGACACGTGAAACATAGATAAAATTCTCTCACATTTGTTATGTATAATCAATGAATTACTTGTCAAAGGAGTTTGAAACGAAGGTGGTTCCTATAATCCGCCAGTTTCCTTGATTCCCTTTCATACTCCCGTACCAGTTGAAGGGTGTTCCTCCCAAAATATACAGCAATATGTCTGTGAAGGTTCTCAGTCATCCAGGTCATCGTAGTCAAAGGAGTTTGCAAAGAAAAGCGTCTGGACTTCTTTAAGTTGCTTGAAGTTTCACCTCTCATCCGAGAAGCTTCTTCAGTTCTAAGGTCAAATGGCCGAGAGTCCCAGATTTAAACCCTGTGGGAGTATCCCCCCAAAGAGGGACAAAGGACCCCCTGGTGATCCTCTAATCACATGAGCCAAGGTGTGAAAGCGGGTGTGGGACCTAATCAGCCAGGGTTTCGGGTGAGCTCATTGTGAAACCTGGCCCCACCTTGTCATGTGAATTCCTGAGGTCCGATGGCCCAGGATGTGAGTGGGCATTAAGGCGTCTGGGGAGGGAACTCAAAACTGGATTATAGATGGCAGACAGTTGGTGTCGTAAACCACCACCTCTGTTCAAAGATGGTCGCTCACAGTGGACATAGATGGCCTCTTTCACTCCTCTTTCAAACCATCTGTCCTCTCTGTCCAAAATGTGAACATTGGCATCCTCAAAAGAGTGACCTTTATCCTTAAGATGCAGATGGACTGCTGAGTCTTGTCCTGTGGAGGTGGCTCTTCTATGTTGTGCCATGCGCTTGTGAAGTGGCTGTTTGGTCTCTCCAATGTAGAGGTCTGGGCATTCCTCGCTGCACTGTACAGCATACACCACATTGTTAAGTTTGTGTTTTGGAGTTTTGTCTTTCGGGTGAACCAGTTTCTGTCTGAGTGTGTTGCTGGGTCTGAAGTACACTGGGATGTCGTGCTTGGAGAAAACTCTCCTGAGTTTCTCTGATACACCGGCTACATAGGGGATGACAACGTTGTTGCGTCTGTCTTTCTTATCCTCCCTCGCTGGTGTCTGATCTTCTTTTCTGTGCCTCTTAGCTGACTTTATGAACACCCAGTTAGGATAACCACATGTTTTGAGTGCTTCCTTTACGTGTGTGTGTTCCTTCTTTTTTCCCTCAGGCTTAGAGGGAACATGTTCTGCCCGGTGGTGTAGGGTCCTGATTACTCCAAGGTTGTGTTCCAGAGGGTGATGGGAGTCAAAGAGGAGGTACTGGTCCGTGTGTGTGGGCTTCCGGTAAACTTCGATGTTGAGGTTGCCATTCTCTTCAATGTGCACAGCGCAGTCCAGGAAAGGCAAACAGTTATCCTTTGTGTCTTCCCTGGTGAACTTGATGTTTTTATCCACGGCGTTAATGTGCGCAGTGAAGGATTCCACTTTTTGTGTCTTGATTTTGACCCAGGTGTCATCTACATATCTGTACCACTGGCTGGGTACTCTTCCTTTGAAAGAGCCAAGAGCCTTCCATTCCACTTCCTCCATGTAAAGGTTGGCTACAATAGGTGACACAGCCATGTTTTTGTCTGTAGAAACCCTCGTTGTATTTGAAGTATGTTGTGGTGAGGCAGAGGTCTAACAGTGTGCAGATCTGATCGGGTGTGAAGTTGGTCCTGTCTTCCAAGGAGCTGTCTTCTTGTAGGCGTTTTCTGACAGTCTCCACTGCCTCCGTGGTGGGTATGCAAGTGAAAAGAGAGACTACATCAAAGGACACCATGGTTTCATCTGGATCCAGGGTAAGTTTCTGGACCTTGTCGGTGAAGTCGGTGGAGTTCTTGATGTGGTGTGGGGTGTTCCCCACGAGAGGTGCAAGGATGGTAGCAAGGTGTTTCGCAATGTTATAAGTGGCTGAGTTTATGCTACTGACTATGGGTCTGAGTGAGACCCCTTCCTTGTGGATTTTAGGAAGTCCATAAATGCAGGGTATGGCATCCCCTGGATAAAGGCGGTGATATGTAATGCGGTCAATAATTTTGTCCTTTTCAAGGTCTTGAAGGCAAGCTGTAACTTTCTTTTTGTAGCTGCTTGTGGGGTCTCGCTTTAAAGCTTCGTAGGTGTTGTTGTCACTGAGGAGAGTAGTGATCTTTGTGTGGTAATCTGTTGTGTTTGGGACCACGGTGCACCTTCCCTTATCCGCTGGTAATATAGTGATGTTGTGGTCTTTGCTCAGGGAAGCGACGGCCTTCTTTTCTTGTAATGTAAGGTTAGACGGAGGGACTTTCGCACTGGAGAGGGTGGCTGAGACTTTCATCCTGATTTGCTCTGCTTCTGTCTGTGATAATTTATTAATCCGTATGGCGGTTTCTGTGGCTGTGATGAGGTCCACTATGGGCAACTGTTGCGGAGAAATGGCGAAATTGAGTCCTTTGGCTAAAACCCTCTTTTCAGGTTCAGTGAGATTCCGGTCTGAAAAGTTCTTTACCCATTTCTCCCGACTGTCTTCAGGTGTGTTTTCTTCTCTGAGTTGTGTGGGTTCAGACTGAGGAGTGTGGGTTTTTGAAAGCAAGGTGTGAAATTTCCTGCGTTGTCTTTCTTTTCCTTTAGAGTGTTGGGCCCGCTGAGCCTTGTCCACAAACTTGTAAACCTCTTCTAGGATTGGAGAGGGTAGAAGGGTTTCCAGTTCCTGCAGAGTCTGGCTGATCTTGATCTGGAGGGCATCTATAGTGAAATGGACCTGTCTTATCCTTTCACTTAAAAGGTGATTTTGTGCTCTCTGTAGAATCAAGTCTGCTCTGTGTCCCCTGACAGTGGATCCAAGGCGCAAGCTCTTAGGAACAACTCTGCTTTGTCTGCATCTTAGGTTGAAACGAAGGTGGTTCCTATAATCCGCCAGTTTCCTTGATTCCCTTTCATACTCCCGTACCAGTTGAAGGGTGTTCCTCCCAAAATATACGGCAATATGTCTGTGAAGGTTCTCAGTCATCCAGGTCATCGTAGTCAAAGGAGTTTGCAAAGAAAAGCGTCTGGACTTCTTTAAGTTGCTTGAAGTTTCACCTCTCATCCGAGAAGCTTCTTCAGTTCTAAGGTCAAATGGCCGAGAGTCCCAGATTTAAACCCTGTGGGAGTATCCCCCCAAAGAGGGACAAAGGACCCCCTGGTGATCCTCTAATCACATGAGCCAAGGTGTGAAAGCGGGTGTGGGACCTAATCGTTACTCAATGAGAGTAACGTATTCTGAATACTTTGGATTACTTAATATATTATCATGCTGTTTACAACTACATGAATGTACTATTGCTGTGATTTATTGCTGTTACTGAAGGTCCGCGGCTCCAAACCGTAGTAAAGGGACATCTGGCTAATACGGTGGGTTCCGTGTCGGGCTCGTAGCTGAAAACTAGCTTTACTTTGTTGTCTGGGTCAACTTTGCTAGCGAGAGACAGAGAGAGGCGTTGAAAGGCTGCTCCAACGGAACTTATTTTTTCCGGAGGAAAACACGAACACAGTGTACAGTTGAGTCTTAATAGCTTACTTACAACTGGGCTCGTCAGGCACTCTTCTTGGCTGCAGCGGTTATTATTATATTTACATGCTTCCAACTCCCGTTTTTGCTCCGTGACAGCTCGGACTTTTCCTTTTTCTCCCTCCTCGCGCTCACAGACACATAACGTGTATGGTAGTCCATTCTCGCTGCAGCACGGACTACACTGCCCATGAGGCTACATTCTTTAGGGCCATGCCTGTAGCATTCTGCCTTTTAGCTTAGCACAACAACAACAACAAAAAAGCGCTCTCTCACCCAGGAAACACACTGTGAGAGAGCGTCACCCTGTAACCATGGCAACTGCAACGCTGCCGCCTGGAACAACAGAGCGTAGCTGTCAAACAAACCTGACCCGCGACAATATGAAACAGGAAAGTACCGCCGTGTAATCCATTTATTTCAACAAAGTAACTGTATTCTGAATACCACCTTTTTAAACGGTAACTGTAACGGAATACAGTTACTCATATTTTGTATTCTAAATACGTAACGGCGGTACATGTATTCCATTACTCCCCAACACTGTTGACACGGGACCAAGTGGTCTGTACTGAAACTGGACAGGCGCAGAAACCCAGACAGAGACAGCATGTGGTTTAACAATATTTTATTGGTTAGGCTTAAACTTTGGTAACGTGTCAAGGAGAAAAGCAAATAAAACGTAGAGCTTGACGTGGCGTGGCCTGGGTAACGAGGCTAAGGGGTATGCAGAACTAGAGAGAGGGAATGGGGCCTGAGATGCAGACTGGAGCTGGGCAGGAAACAGTCACACTGAAGAGAGAAGACAACGGAGTTAGGGAGTTAGTGGAGGTAGCTTTTAAGTGGAAAGTAATTTGTATAGCAATTCCTATTTGCAGGAGGAGGAACAGAGTGTTGAGAGGGGGTAGACGAGAATCCGGGCGAGCTCAGTGGCGTGGAAAGGCTGACCTGAGATCCGGAGGTTTCAGATGGAGTGTGATGGCAGGAGGGCAGGCAGGTGAGGCACAAAGTGATTTCCATAATGATTGCTTGGTATCCTTAGTCCGCGTGTAAAGCATGAGCCAAAGGTTTGAGCCAAGGTCAATCCAGAAACTGCAGCACAAGAAAGTTTCGTTAACAAGATGAATCGCATAGAGAACTTGAAACATGAGGGCCAGTTACCAACATAGATTGATGACGAACTGGCAGTGAATGAACGTCAGCGTGAGGCTTAAATCACTCTGGCATGATTGCCTGCAATTGGATCCAGGTGTGCAGGAGCTGGAGGAGGTGGCCCTGCCCAGGGACGTATCCCAGGTAGGTTCAGGAGCCTCATGGAAATTCCAGCCATCCACCGCGGACCATGACACATAGATCAGCAAACAGGAAGCATCTGCTGATAATACTACCCTGCCGATTGGGCTCTAATAATAATGAATGAACTGTGATATCCAAAACAGAAATTTCCTACTGTCTATCAATAACTACTAACAATGCTGATTCATAATAAATATCAATTATTATTATTTTTATTATTATTACAGCTCACAGTACTTCCAGTACTGATTTTTTTTCTTTAGTGGTTGGCAAATAAACAAATATTTGTTTTGGTTGAAACTCTGAAGCCCCCAAAACATCATAATTCCCAGAAAAGAAACAGCTTGTTTGGCAAATCTGTGTTCCCCTTAGCTCAGCTGACACCCCCACAAACACATATGGTAGGGGAATTGCAGCTAATGTTACCTTTGCTCAAAGAAAGACTTTTCTTTTTGAACAAACTGTTATGCTGAGGTCCAGAAACAAGCACACAAGAGGAAAAATACAAAAGGCACAGTGAGAAAACCTTGCTCCCTGATGCCACTGGCAGCTGAAACACTACAGCATGCCTTTTATGTTTATTTCCCAAGTAAAGCCAGCTCTGCATCAGTATTTTAGGGTTGTAATCTTTGAACCAAAGCTCAGCATTCAGGCCGCAGGTGTCCGTGGACTTGCCTGTCAAGTGTCTGCATCCTAAACCAAGGACACAACAGGAGGATTACCTTACCTGTACTTGTCTTTGGGGACTTCAGACAACGTCTGTTCCTGCAGGAGCCCCCCCCCTCTGTCATAAATACCGCCTCGGGGTGCATGATCACACACCCGATTAAACACACAAACAAACACACAGGCATCTCACAGCTCATTTAAACTTTTACTTTAGAGAGTGGCAAATAAACAAATTGAATCTGAGGCTGCACCGCACCCATGTGTGCGACCGGCGAGACAGACTCAAGTGCAACGCTGTAAACCTGCTTGGCAGTGAGGGTGGCTGCTGAGACGGCGTTGTTGCTGATTGTCAAGCTACCCGGTGATGTCATATTGCTTGTGAAAGCTGCTCTAGTGTATTTACAGCTGAGCTATCTGCCTGTGGGGAAATGATGCTGCTGCTTTGTTTTGGCTTTTTGCTGCTTTTTTGTGTGTTTTGGATTGGGTGAATGTGGAGCAGAGCTCTCCCTGTAGGAGGAGCAAGAAAGCTGTCAGATTTAGCAGGGGAATATTTGAGATGTCTTATCGTTGTGTGATCCCTGCATGTGTGCACATCATATATTATAGATTGGTGAGTAAACGGGAAAAGCGGCCAAAAAAGGTACAACTCACAGTTGGATTGAAGATTGGATGATGACATCGGGAGGAAACACCACATAAAATGGAGCAGAGACGTCTTGTTCTTCTTTCCTTCCTTACCTTTACTAACCTCTGCTCTAGATTTACAAACAGAGCCTTTGATTTGATACCGTGTCTCTCTGCACGAGCTGATTCAATCCCTGCGGAGGCAGTGGCGCATAGACTCTTGACTCACTGTTTTTAACTTGATTATTGTGCAAGCTTTTTTCGTGCTCGGAGGATGGGGGAAGAATAAAACACATACAAAACCAACACAGTACTCACATTTTGTCACAGCAAGATCTCATAGAGCAAACCGGTTTTAGAGAGTGTCTGTCATATTCTCTAATTGGCTATGGTGACATTTGGACTAGAAGGGAACTTTTGACTTTTAATTCCAAGAAAATTTCCACCCTGAGGTTGAAATTAGCAGCTGCAAAAGCCAGTCTGTGGTCATGCATTTACATTCACATGCATGCTCGAGCCTCATTTATAAATAATAGCACTAGCATGGTTTCTGCATTAATCCTCATTCAACTTTAAGCTAAGATTTATCTTGGACCTGAAGAGTCCTTTTCTCTGTGCCAGCACAGCACAAAATCGCTCTTACTAACTTGATCGTGAAATATTAATGCTGTGTGTATAGCTTGATTAAGGGGGAGTGCAGATTTTCTCCTGCAGAGGGTGAATGATGGACAGTTTTGGATTAGTGCCACTTTTGGCTGTTAAATGCAGACTGTATATAAAAGTTAGAGACAGCCACTGTGACACCCATGGGATTCCACTGATGTAAAAGCCCTGAGTTTGCCATTTTAGTATTTCTGAAACCAGACAATGAATGAAGGGTGGATTTAACAAAGCGCCCTAATTGCAACACGGTGGTTAGCACTGTTGCCACACAGTAAGAAGGTCCTGAGTTCAATTCCAGGCCGGGGTCTTTCTGTGTGGAGTTTGCATGTTGTTTGTGTGGGTTCTCTCCCAGGTAGTCCGACTTCCTCCCACAGTCTGAAGACATGCAGTTAGTGGGGATAGCTTAATTGATCAAATTGCCCATAGGTGTGAATGTGAGTGTGAATGGTTGTCTTTGTCTATGTGTTAGCCCTGTGACAGACTGGCAACCTGTCCAGGGTGTACCCTGCCTTTCGCCCTATGACAGCTGGGATAGTGCAGTGCGACCCTGAAAAGGAAAGGCAGAAGCGAATGGTTGGGTGGTTTCGGCCCTAATAACACTATGCACACCAATACAGGAGAGACCTGCTGATCACAAAGTAGCCATCATATATGCCGCTCAGAATAATTAAAGGAACACTTTAACCAGAGTATAGCATCAATATAATTAAACTTCTGGGATATTAATCTGATCTGATCAATTTCAGGTTGGTTGGTGTTAATGAAATTAACAATAGCTGCACTAGAGCAGGATGTTTTTTTTCTAGTTTTGCGTTTGACCAGGGTCACTGTCACTACTGGTAGCATGGTAGTCCAACTCCTCCAGGATGTGTTTATTAATGGTCAGAAATAGTTAACAAAGACTCATTGTTCTAACTAAAAGATATGACTACAAAATAGTCCCGTGTACTCAAAAGCATTGTGTCTGACAAGCTTCTTTCAAGGTCTCATAGTGAAAATGTTTTCTGCAAGCAGAAGAGGGAATCCCAGTGTTTCACTGGTAAATTAATACAAGGAAGGAAGGATGGAAGGATTCGTGAATGCAAAGAAGGCAGTGTTTTATGTCAGACATAGCTTTATAAATAACAGAGCAATAATCAGCATCTTCTGTTCTTCAATACGTGGACTTGCACTGGAGAGGAGAGGTATTTAGGGGCTGGTCTCATGTGGACTGTGGTAACACTGTTGATGTCAGGGACAGCATAAAAAGAAAAATACAGAGGTCCAAAGAACAATGGCAGAGCTTAATTACTGTGTGGTTTAACAGTTTTTCTAAAATATGACAAAAATACAGGATTTCTTTTTACTAGATGAATCGAATTGCTCTATTTAAAAAGAGTAATTATAGCTTTTTTTAATAGTTGAGTGCACCTGAACAGAAAATAAAAATGTTTTCAGAACTCAAAACTGACTTTTTATAAACCCAGAACATCCTCTGTTTATCTTTAAAGCCGTATAAAGGCTTTTAATGCACAAAATGCTGGAGACGAGCCCCTCTGTGCCTCCTGCTGAAGAGCCATCATTACTGCTCCGTTCCTCAAGAGAAAAACTCCAACCCGTTTCCCTCTCTGTGGCGTTGGTATGGATGCAGAAAGGTGGAGGCACAGGGCCTCAATGCCCTGTATAACCAAAGAGGCAGCGGCCTGTAGAGAACCCAGCTTAGCATCCTGTCTGTACTCGAGCGCTGAGCCCCGAAAACAACATTCCAGTCTAGTGGAAGCCTCATATAGATGAATATATGAATCCACCTTTTGTGTTTCTTCTTGGACCAAATACTTTTGTGTCTTCTCTTATTATTGTTACTCCATTTATTGAAACTAAAGAGTTAACTTGTAAAGTTATCCCTTTAATGTGGAGATTAGACAAACACCCTGCAGACAGCTTGCCTCCTTGTTAAGAGGTCAACTAAGACATATGCTCCTATTAATTCACATGTTACAATAAGGGCATCTTATTACCGACCAGGTAATTTCATTGGATGAATTTGTGGCATTTATTTTTTCGAATCAAGCTCATGTTTTGGATCCAAATAAACAGCTTTGCCCAATCGGACCACTGCACTGGGCAACGAGTACTGTTGTAGATCACATTGTGTATTCAGTACTGGTAGGGCACCAGTACTGAATACACAATGATATGGAAATAGTAAAATACAACTATTTTACCTCTGACACACAGCTAGACACGGCTCTGGGTCAGTGTCTAGGTCTCTGAAATGATCTGTCTCCTCACATGTGGTCCCAACTGCCCCACTGGCATCCTGACATACTATCAGTTCCTGGATCAAACAATGAACTGCTCTCTGATGCTACCTACTCTTGAGAATTAGAATAGCGAATGAATCCACAGTCTCCATTTCTTCCTTTTCTTGTGTAGAAACATAAGGATGAGCTCATCATGGCTTGATGTGGACTTCATTGTTTTCACAGTGAATTTTTTGAGGATGAATTTCCAAAATTTGCCACGTGGGTGTGGTATATGTATGTTGCGCGTACATCGTGTTGCATTTTTGAAGTGTGCTCAGTGTGTAAAGATCTTTTGACATAACGATAGCTGGCTAAACAACTCATCTTTCTCTGTGATACCGTGCCCTGGACCATGTGATGACACTATGCTGCTGCTCCCAAAAATGTAGCTTGGGTTGGAAGTAAGGCACTGCTTCTTTTTTTATGTTGCTGTTGTTTTTCCTCATTTTTTTTCTTAGAAGGTAAAATTAGCCGGTGCAGCTCACCAGGAGCCCTGTCTGTCTTGTTTTTCATTCATCCTAATGCTCCAGTGGGCTATTAGTATGATGTGGCTTATCAAATATGTATGTGAATCTCAAATTCTGATCTCAACAGCACAGAAATCCAGAGTAAAGTGCATTTGACCTCTCAGGGGCACCACAGTTTCTGACTGTATGAAAATGATGACATTTTCATTTAGTTTGAGTTATTAAGTGTAACAACTGAGAACTGACCGTCCAATATAGAAAACCATCGTAGTTGATTTACGTATCAGTTGTCAAGGTTTACCGCCTCCATCTTTCTTAAACTGAAGTAAAGCCCGGTAACTTCATGCTGGATTTAAGAGGTAAGGATTGTGCTTGAGTCTGATGATTGCTCTCAAAGTTTACGACGTTAGCATACTTCTCTACTTCGCTGACTTGTGATGATTTTTTTATCACTTTGTGGGAAGGATGTTTTAGAGGAGCGAAGAAGACTCATGATGAAGACTCGTTAAGAGATGTCTCACAGAATAATAATCAATAACTGACCTGAAAGTAATTTCAGTGGGACACGTGTGAATTTAAATAGCTTAAAGAGCTGCACAAGAAATGTATTACAGATGGCTGAAATTTGTTCAGGCAGTAGAATAAAAAAAGATGTTTTTTGTATTTTCCTGCAAGATCGCAGCAAACAATACTATAGAGATATGATCATCTTGGCAGGCCACAAAATTAATGTACATATTAAAAAAATGCTCTGCCATTGAAGGACCGTTAAAGCTTAGGGAATAAACAAAAGACTGCAGGATGTTTTCCTTTGTTTCATAATGACAGCAGCGCCTCATTGCTGCTAAAGCGATTTTTCAGCAGAACAATGAACCCCTACTGTACCAGCTCCAGAGGTGCTGGGCTGCAGCTCATCCAGGCCTGTTGGGGTTAGTAATACAGGAAGTAAAATGTTAGCAGGGACACTGTGAGTTCAGCTTTGTATATTTGAGCTTATTTGTATTTACACTTGGAAAATGGGCACCAATAAAAGGAAATACCATTTCCTATATGGATGTAATGAATGTCATTATGGATGAATTTGAACATATTTGAACGTGTTTTCTTTCTATTGTCCTTTGGAAGTGGCACCGAATACCTAAAAATACACGCGTCGCGTTTGGGAGAGTTTGAGAGAGAGTGCCGTTTCTGACAGAAATTTCTGGTCTAAACTTTCCCGACTGTTTCAGACCACCTGCATACGCACCCGTCTCTTTGATCTCAGGCAGTGTCTCTGCTTCGCGCCTCTCCCCTTGTGCCCTCCTGGGGTGCCAAGGCTCATATTTTGAAAACCTCAGCTCTACAATGAAAATGTAACTGACATAAAACAAACGCGGTCTCGACGTACTTGAATCAAGTCTGACAATTGTGGAAAGGAGAAAAAAATACATCCAAAGAGACATCCAAATAGACTCAAAATCAGAAAAGTGCGCTCACATCAACGTGAAGATAAAGAGCTGAAGTCTTCCTCTGAAATAAAAACGGCATTGGGTGAGTAATTGCTCCCTGTATTCCTATCGATTTCTGACAATATTAAGATACATTTAAACTAAAACTGCTTGCGGTTACTAACCCGACCATCCATCCTCACACGGCAGTGTGAAATGTTCTTACTTTCTTAATTTGGAAAATGTATTAACACATTAATGCTTTTAGGGCCACTGTGCTGTTATGAAATATGTCAGCATTTAAAGCCGTGATGTGGAGAATTTTATGTGATTATAGCATCTTTCAAATTATTTGATGTCATAACTTTTCTTTATACTGAGAAATGAGACTATCCCTTTAAAACGGGTCCAGTTACAGACTTATTTTGCAGAGCATTTATCTTAATCGGGGTGTCAGAGTCAGAAATAACTAGAGTTGCTTTTACCAGCAACTTGGTCCATCAGATGTCGTAATATCGAACTGTTTCAAAGCAATTTGCAGTCCTCTGGGTACCTCCTGGGGATTGAATCAAATTTGAAAATAAGGAGACAATGAACAGACCACACAACGCAGTAAGTAAGAAGTATATAACCAAGTGTATTCCCTCTGTTAATGTACACATATTTAGAGTCATCTCACTGGAACACTTTACAATAACATTTAGAAAGAACAGGAAGATACTGGGAGAGTATGCTCGGAATGGAGAAAGAGAGAAACCAGACAAACGTGGCAGAAGAGCGTAACGACGGAGCCCGTCAAGTGAAATGACTACCATCTTGTCTCTCGCCATATAGACAGAAATAGATATAAAACAAATTAAAGTAAATAAAAATCAGATGATGGATAAAACCTGCTTTCCTCACAGGGTACGGGGACATACGATCTCTACAGAGAAAAAGGAATGCATGAAGAACAAAGAAAGAGGCTAAGGATGACAGATGGAAGATAAAAGAGGACATTTTCTCCTCTGGAAAAGGAGAATGCATGGTTTTATGTTCATAACCCAAATCATATTTGCTCAGGTACCAAAAGAAAATACATAGAAATTTCAGTTTCCCAGAATCATAGTTATTTTTTTTCTCCAAACAGGAATGATAGTAGGGAAAACACATTTCTCTTAGTAATGGGATGAAAGTCAAATATTTAGACATTTCACAAACTTTTTTCAGAATTTTTCTTTTCATGGTACAGTTTTCTTTTCTTAATAGACTTGAGAAAATTGGAATACTAGAGTTCTGTTGTACATCTTTCAGGGAACTACTGTTCTCCTTTTATTTGTGTGCTCTTCCCATTAAGTTCGCTTTGCCCGCGGGCTGCCGTCAGTCCAGTCAGGCTAGAGAGGGGCGAACGACACAGTTGCTCTTTTTCAGCTGCTGCAAGGTATCTCTCTCCACAGTGGAACTCCAACACGAATGAATTCAGAATCTCCCTAAAATGTCTCTCATTCCTCCAGAAATGAAAAGAAATTTAAAAAAAGAAAAGAAAAGAGCAAACCAAAGTGACTGAGTCTTGCAGCAAGGCCTTCCATCAGCCGTACTGTTCATGAGGGGGGGGCAGGGGTCTGAGGAACGGGGGGTTGGACGGTGAAGCTGTTCAAGAATCCTATCTTTTGCTGTGCACGTCTCAGCAAACGCACTTTTTGATTCGTTCACATAGGTCCATATGTTTCTGCAACGTCTATACATATATTTATAATTATATAGAACAGAGTTCATCTTGTTTGCTGGAGGTTTTTTCTGTTTTTCGGTGATTAGTAACTTGTAAGGACGTGACAGTTTCTCTGCTGGCCCACTAGGGGGCACCTCAGAGCCCCAGATACACATGACACAGATCTGCTGGAACAAAGGACGACCAAAGGGGTGTTTTTTTTGGCCTCGACGAGTTTTTGGCGGCTAAACGTACAATTTAGCATCCGTTAGGTTGGAGCGGTGGCATCTCACGTAGTTGCTACTTTTAATGTTGTTACGATCATCAGTCATCGGCGTCATATTTTTTTGTTTTTTAAACTCCACAGAAAGGAAAAACAGTTTATCTCTTTTTCGTAAATGAATACTACATGCTTGAAACACGGCAGAGTTTACATTGCATCGGCTGCTGGGCACCGTAGACAAGGAGAGAAACAGAGTTCGTGGGTGAACGAGAAGGAGAGAGAGAGATCCGATGGGAGGTGAGAGATCAGAGATGTCGAACTGACAACAGAGGTGGAGGAGCTGGATTTGACACAGTGTTTCTCTAAGCTGGCAGTATATTGATCTGCTAATTTGAGCCCGGTTGGAAAAAAAAATATGTTTGATACTGTCTAAGCAGGTTCTCCTCAGAATCAAGTACAGGCCTTGACACAAATACTGATGGCGATGGTTTCCTACAGTACTCTGGATATTAAGCAGCTTGTCGAATGCTAACCCATGAATCACTGCTTTATCAGCATTTGCTACGTGGTTGTTGGCACAGTATGTGTAGAGATGTAATAGCCTTTCCTTAAATCCACACTGTGGTTAGCATTGAATGCAATTGAAGTTTAGTCTAATCAATCAAAGCAATGTGGAAATGTGTGAGGAGAGCTGTGATGTCACTGTGCCATCTCATTTTGCTGCCTCCCTCTGATTCGAGATGAACTGGTAACACATATGAGCACCTGACAATACTTGAAGTTTGAAATGAATTAGCCACTGTGATGTGTTTGCAGTTTTCCCACATACTGCCTTCTCTCCCTCCTTCTCCCCGCCGTCTCTTTCCTTTTCTAAGTGCTCTGCTGTCTGCCCCTGTGTGTCACGGCGGCACTCCCTCAGACGTAGTACTCTTTGTCTTTGTTCTTCTTGTTCTTGGTGACTGTCTTGGCAGTGCTGGGCTGTTTCTCCTTCACCAGGGCCCCATTGCTCTGTGTGGCTGAGTTGCTAATGTAGTTACGGCTCTGGTCCACCTGATAGGAGCCCTCATCGCGGTTGCGGTACTTGTACATGGCGTACAGCAAGATGAGGATGCAGAGGGCAGCGGCTGCCACGATGCCCACCACCATCCCGGTGGTGCTGCTCGACTGCTGCACTTCCACGGCACCCGGGAGCCCTCTCTCTGGAGACGTGGGGTCTGGAGTGGGAACATGAGGGAAATTTGGGGGATAGGTTATACCTGGGACTCTACGGTGGCCTGGATCCAAAGAGGGCTGGGCCGGCGGCAGCAGCACTTGGTCCCGGGTGTTCATTTTCCCGGCAGGGATGTTGTTGCTACTACTGCTGCTGCCGCCGCCGGCTGACTTGATGCGCGGGTTCAGCTGGTCAGGGTTGGCTGTGGGGGTGGAGGACAGAGGGGGGCGGGAGTTGGGGAAGCGGGAGAAATGGCGGTCTCGGGGGTTTTGGACGCCACCCTCGACGGCCGGGGGAGGGGGGAGGACAGTCCTGTCGGTGACCAGGGCGGAATTTTTGTAATAGTCCTCGTCATCTGACTCGGTCATCTCCCCCGAGCCGTACGCCGACACCTCGATGGTCTCCTCGCAGTCCTCCTGGTCCAAGGGGCAAGGGGGCCAGCCGTTGGGCAAGGGGAGGGATTCTTTGGTGGTTTCAAGCAGGGTGAGGAAAGGGCGGTAAGTGGTGGGGGGCGGGGGTATTACTGGGTAGCGGGTGGCAATAGATGGGGGGTCTAGGGAGTCCACTGTAATAATGGGCAACACTAATTCACCTCCTAGGACAAGAAAGAGACAACGAAGGAAAAGAGTGTTAGAGACCACCTGAGGGAGAGACGACTTCCAGATCAACAGAAGAAAGACAGTTCAAATGTTACAGAAACACCAGTATTAGAACAGCACTACAGCTTAACATGAGGTTAGTTCTACAAGTTTAGTCTGTTCTATTTAAAAAGTTAATATGCTGACTAACTTTGAGCTGCATTATAAAACAAGATGTAAGAATATACTCTAGCCTGCACCTGCTCCTGACTGTTCTGACCTATTTCGCTGTGCTGCATATTCCTACATGTCATATAACTAACACAAGGTAAAAGCAGACTACAAATTACACTGAACAACGTAACATCTATTGTACTACACAGCCTATCCTTCACTGCTAACCTTTCTAGTCCTACCTACGCTGACTACGCTAGCGCTCAGATGTTTCTGCTGTGATTGGTTAAATAAGATAGCAAACCACGAGGTTCAGGTCACTTACATCAACAAATTGGCCGCATGATTTTTGCATGAAAAAAAAAATTACAAAAAGAAAGCTGTGTAAGATTGTTCTCGGATAGTGATAAACAACTCCCCTCCCCTCCCCACCCCCACCTTTGTTTACCTCCTCTCCTCTTTTGTTTCTTTATTGGGTGAAAAATAATCAGAATGTAACAAAAAAAAAAAAAAAAAAGAATAATAATGTATTGTTGCATTATTCACTTGTCCCCCCCCCCAAATTCTCATGAAGAATTGTCTCAATCCTATTTTCCCCTTTTGGGCATGGTGGCTTCTATGGCTCATTTCTAATTAGCTTAATCTGTATGCAAACCCTCAGGAGCGGCTGCAGAAAACTGATGCCTCTAATTCTTAACCCAAACTCTCAGTGCACTACACTACAGCGCACTGAGTAACAGAGTATTAAATAATACTGCTCAGTTTTTTATCATGACTCCCTCATGCCCACTTCCCTCCCAAACACCACACGTTAAACATGGGGGAATGATGTTCTTTTCAAACAGCCATCAACACAAATAACATTAAAAAAAGGTCTTAATGAGCCAGAATTTCAGTTCAAGCCTCAGTTATGCAATTTTAGCCCAGTGTGAAATAAGCTTCGACTTTGCTTCAGTTCAGATTATTGGGGAAAAAAGGTGCATTTAAGAGGAATCCTTGTATCATAGACTGAAATGGTTAGACATATCATGAGTGTGTTAACAGGAAATAGAATATTAATAGCAGTAAATTTACACACTCAGTTTTCTGTCCAGTGTTGCAAAAGGGTCAGTAAAGGAAACAGTTGAGAAGTATTGCAGAGTGAATTAGATTACAACACATCTTGGAGGGGGACAAAAGGGAAGGTAACAGCAAAACATAAGCAAAGAAATGCCAACATCACCAGCATAAAATCATGACTCTGGCTCTGTGTTCGATTGATGAGGTAAACCAGGGAGACTCAGTGGGAGAGAGTGGCTGGATAAAGCGTTTCAGGAATGAATGGGAAGGGAGGGGATGGTTAATAGGAGGTTCTGGGATTGTAAGAATTCCTCTGTGGCCTTTATTCAGCTCAGCAGCACTCAAACACCCCCAAAACCATTGGTCAGTTACAAACCCCCACATTTTCACTTAAAGAATGGCAAAGGCTTTGTTAAAAAAAAAAAAAAAAAAAAAAAAAAAGGTAATGCATTGGGTTAACAAAGCCACTGCGACATATCAGCATATAACAACACACTTGAGAGAAACGCCTTGAAACAAAGCAAAATGTGAGAGCTGTAAAGGAGAAAGAAACTTAGTAATTCTTCAACCTTTCTAAGTTATTATTTCACCACCACTACTGGAAAGGCTAGTTTCCATGGCAATGCTCAAGTTATTTCTCTCCCATACATTTTCTGTCTGTGTTTGAGGGATGAGTTTCACCTTGAAGGCGAGAGGACAGCAGAGTGTGGCGGCACATTTGAGGAACAAAGCAGATTCACTTCGAGTAGGATTTCCCCCAGTGCGTTCAAAAGAAAAAAAGAAAATCTTTGGGTTTCGTAAAATAACTCGTCAAAGTCGCTCCAGCGAGGGGGGTGGGGGCCAACAATTTGGGAACACAGAGAAGATCGTTTCTTAGAGATACAGGACGCATGTGCGAATGAGGGTGACGACGAGACGTTAGCGCTGCTATCTTTACTCTGCCGTCTGTCTGCGTGGCACAGATGCTGCGAGTGCAATTTCAAGCTTCATACCTGCTGCTCGGTGTGCAGCCTGCCCATTACTGAGAAGCTACCTCTGCTCACAGTGCGTCCTACTTACTGTACGTGCGGCTGACATGGCAAATAGATACCCCTGTTACAATAAACATTTAATGTAATCCTCAGGAATCAGGAACACTGTGCTTCTCTGCTTAAAGTCTGGCTTATAGGAGCCCCTCGGAGTGACGCTTACAAGAGTTATTAAATATTTACGGGAGGCTCAGAGTCATCATGTACATAGAAAGGATTGTTCAAGCAAGTGACCCACATCGCTCTGCTGTCCTCTTAGTTTTTAGGAGCCAAAGCCTGAAGGCCTCATGGCATTATCCCATATGACTGGCAGGCAGCAGCTCCTAGCAGAATAATGAACCTCAGCCCTCATACACAGAGTGAGCCACATGTCAGACCTCCAGGCAGTTATCAAGTGAAACATCTTTTCATTTCCTGTCGTGCGACCTAAGCCTACTGCACCAATATTTTAAACCAATCAGCAACTTCAATTGGCTTTCCGACACTGCACTGTGTGGTCCCTGTATGCAGCTCTGGTGCTGTTAACAGCCAGGTTGGAAGGTGGGGTGGGGTGGGTGGGGGATACATGTCACAAATGTCCCTGCATGTGTTCTCCTGCTGAAAGCTGCCAAGAACCACAGACTGATGTAAACCAGAGGAAACCCAGGAAAGTGAGCATAAAATATTTAGGTGAATGCGTATTATTTTACATCAAAGCCATCAGACCCAAACTGGGATTTACTGAGACCAGTTCTGATGCCAAAAAAAATTAGGCATGATTCCCACGTGTGGGGGTCTGTTTCTTTAACATTCCGACTCTGTCATTTCAGCGTTAAAGCAGGAGAGACTCAGATATTCAGCCTGATTGATTGAGTTTGACTCTGTTGATTTGAACAGCTGAGGCAGACGTTTAGTCCACATGATGAAATTTCTTTATCTTTACCCACATGCCTCTCCACTGCGTTGCCAGTATGAGTCACCCCCACCCCTCCTATTTACTCAAAATAAGCACAGGGCAGATGGATACTGATGCATCCACGTCGGTCTCCTGACAAATATCGTTATTCTGCTGATCACATCACCCCGCTCACATCCATTTGAAATATTTAGAGCAAAAAGGTTGTTTGGAGTTTCAGCATTCTGTAATTCAGCTTCGATTAGGCTGCAGATGGAAAATCTAACTGCGTGCCCGAGCATAATATATTATCCCTTTCTTGCTTCTGAATCCTGCTACAATAGGTGGCCCTATAATCGGTGCAGGGAACAAACCTGCTTCTTTATATGTGGGGCTCTGTAAACTGCTGCTGCTGTTCTCAGGTGAAGTGACTTGTTTTGACAAAAAAGATATGATGCCCTGCTCATATTGTGTCTCACTCAGAGTCACATATTGTGCAGCAATAAAGTCTCCAGTCTCCAATCTCCATGAAGACATTACCATGTTAGAGGTTCAGACAATCTGCAAACCACCATGTTTCTCCGCTCGATCTGATTTCCTCGTGTTGGTGTTGTTCCCAGATCATCATGAAAATGTTGTTCCAGGATCAACATTGCAAGTGACCAATCAGAATGTTGTGACGTCATACTTTTGCGACTTCGGGAAAAACCGTCGTAAAACAAAAAACTGTACTTAAGCTGTGAGAAACCGCCTCTGTCCGCCGATCAACGTACCCTGACCCTAATCCTAACCCTAACCTTTTAATAAACGGTAAGCAGAATTGATATTATCCTTGCAACATTGGAATTTCATAAATGCAAGAATGGCTTGGCGCGCAAAAGAATAACGTCACAACATTGTGATTGGTCACTTGCAATGTTGATCCTGGAACAACATTTTCATGATGATCTGGGAACAACACCAACACGAGGATATCAGATCATCCATGTTTCTCCATGGTGCTCCGGGGCATTTGTTTACAATCTGAAGCTAAAGCGGCCAGATTTCCTACTCAGAATGCAACACAAGGAAAAAGGCCATCCTCCCTAAAACAGCTTTGGGTTAACATTTGGTTCTAATTAGAATTTCAAAAACCACTTTTGTGTAGTTTGCAGAATATGTATAATTTTTTTGTAAATGACAAAAATGCACCATTGACCAGTAATGAAATAAAATGGTTACAGGCATGTGAATAATGTTGAGTAATGCATTCTTCGCTTGTGTGATTAGGCTGACTGAGCACCTCTGCAGTAACTGGGCATCCCGACTAAGACTGTGATCCATATTTTTGGTACTGTAAAATAACTCTGCTAATTAAAGACAATCACCTAAAGCCCTGCAACAGACTGGCAACATGTCCAGGCTGTACCCCCCGTCTCGCCCTACGGTAGCTGGGAGAGGTTTCATTATAACTCATGCAAACTCAAGCATTCATCATGGAGCCACAGAAAATGATCAAATCAGAAGGCTCGTTCCAAATCTGACCAATCAGACACAGTAGGGGTAGAGGCTTGGACAGTAACACTTGTCTGAACCCTGAAAGGATGATGTACCGCTTAGAAAGCATCCTGTCATGCAGGTTCAAGCATCCATACTGCTCAGGATCCAACCTGTGGAACCTATATGATAAACTTGGGCCTGTTACTAGCTAAGAGCGATCAATAACGCATCACCCTGACAAATAACTAACACCCAAACCCATCGACTTGGCTCTGAGTCACATTGAATGCGGAGGGGGGCAGAGAGGCTCCAGGTCATCCCTCATCTATCACCCAATCTCTTATTTTCACTCCTCGGCCTAAGAAGAGCAATTCGTAGGTTGTCTCTATAGCATGCTGTCTGATGAATTATTGAGGAGCTCCTCAAAGCTCTGATCTTGTCAGAGTAAAACCGATATAGAGCCTACAACATCCTGGGACTGATAAGTAGCTTGGAGGTAAGTGAGAGAAAAGCAAAGTGAGGTCATGTTGGGGTAGAGAACAGACAGAACATGATATATGGAGACAAAAAGACACAGCTTTAATGTTGGATGGATAGAATCTCAATATGTTTGTTAGTGTGAAATATAGTTATTATATGTGTAGCAAATGAGTGTCCATATGCATCTTTGGAGACTCTTTCCTGTGTGTTCATTTTCTGCTCGGTATATTGAGCTTTGTAATCGAGGTCCACATTTCCTAGCGCTTGTCACCCTTCTGACAGAGACTCATTACAAACACTGAAGTATCGTAACCATAGCTCTAATTGGGTGATGTAATTAAGGCTCTCTAACAGTCAAAGTTTAATTAGCCTGGTGGGAACGCCAGGAATCGTTCATGGGAATTTCACTCTCTCCTTCACTTCCTCTTCCTTCTCTCTCGCAGGCTCCCTCTGTACCTCCGCTTCTCTCCTCTCCCCATTCCTCTGTTCTGCTTTGAGCGCAAAGGAACGTGATGCACATCTCAATGAAAGCCAGTCCTTCCCGCTCATCTCCTCCTCAGGTCTTCTTCTCTGCACCCTGTGCTTTTGTCTATTTTGCATCCACTCTGAGCTTGTCAGCAAATGTGCAACAGCAGCTACCCCTCAATCACTGTCTGAGCGTTTCACGTTGAGGACTCTCATTTTGCGTGACACAGCCAAAACACTCCTCCACCAAATGCAGTTGTGGAAAAAAAGGAAAAGGAAAAAACAAGCTGCATCTCTTGAATTGTGTGTTGTGGTGTTACCAGCTGCAGGTAAGCAGATGGAGCTCAGCTGGTTGTATATATGAAGGAGTTGTATCGATCCTCATCAATTCATAACCATTGCATCTAGCTTTGCTTAACAGAAAATCCACAGCTGCCTTTAAAATGTTTCTCTCCTTCTTTCCTGAAGGCAGTTCAATAACAGCGAGCCGAACACTCACATGTAATTGAAAACACTGGGAATTGGTCCTATCACACAATGACTAAAGGCCTGTGTTTGTGCAGCAGTGATGGAGGGGGAACATGCTTTGGAGACAATGTTGATTCTGCTCTCCTCGTCCACAGTTTTCACAGAGGCTTATCCGACCCCGCCGGCTCGCTTTGCTGGAACTCTCGTGGCATCTGGAAGGTGTGATACAGAGCACGCGTGTGTGTGTGTGTACGCACAAGCGTGTTCATTGTTGCTCGGGAGAGTCGGAGGCAGAGAGAAAACTTTACACCCACAGAGTGAGAGAGACAAATGCCTATGTGGAAAGGTGAGCATGTCAGACACCGTATGTGTGTTTGTGGGGGCGTGTGAGAGAAAGAGAGAGATAGTGAGTTGCATTTCCTCATGGGAGATTAAGCCTGGACATAGCATCCAACCAAAAAAAACTCTCATTTCTTCTTTTGATAAGAGGGGGATTGAGTCTCTATTTCAGTCCCAACCACCTACAGAGAAAACTGCAGGAAAATGCTGCACTCAAGTTTCTCAGCACAGGTTCAGATCAGGTTCTCCTAACACAAACATACTGATAAATGTTGTAATCTGCTGCCATTTACAGTCCACCAGTCAAACCACTAATCCACAATCCTACAACAAACTTTTACACAGTTATTCAAGGTAACTCAAGTGCTTTTCGGGGAGCACATACACTGCTTAACAAATTTATTAGACCACCAGTCAGTGCCAGGTTTATGCTACAGCTGTCCTAACAGTACTGGTAATTACCAAAACCATTTCTTATGTTTCTGTAATGATACAAGGTCTATTACTATAACAAGATAATAATAATTTTCTTAAAGACCTAATATCACCCCAGCCTGGTTCTGCTGGAGGTTTCGTCCTGTTAAAAAGGTGTTTTTCCTTCCCACTCTCACCAAAGCACTTGATCATAGGGGTCATTGTCTGTTGGGGTTTTCTCTGTATTATTGTAGGGTCTTTACCTTAAAAAAAGTTGTTGTGATTTGGAACTGTATAAATAAAATTAAAGTTATCCAGCAGTATGCACAAGGCTCTTTAATCAAAATGATATTTTTAATACTAAAATATAATTATTATATTTTAACATTTGAACTTAGTGTTTTGGAAAAAATAGAAACAAACAAAAAAGCACATCTTTGTTTTTCTTGAACAGTTTTAGTGATTGAATATTATCCTTGATTCATTTCTGGGAAAGTCCAGTGTGCCGGCTCAAATTCAGATATAAAAACATGAATATAGTTTGTTATTTGACTAATAAATAACAAAGTAATTTTTTAGTTTTAAACGTGTTTTTGACAGATTTCTAAAATATTTGTTTTTTCTCATCAGATACATTTATTAAGCAATGTACACTATGGCATTTCTCTTCATTTTTTTCCTTTTTCCACCATATGAAGCATGTTCTGCTGAAGCTACACAACGGTTTGCCCTATCTCAGAACATTAAGGCAGGTTTGATGCATTAAACTCGCCCTTCACATAAAACCACACTTAGCTTATAGCTAGTAGTCGCTAGCAAGTCTTGTTTTATGCTCCAGGAATTTAATGTTTCTATTATTTGACAGTGGCATCATAGTGGCATATATCCTGGCTCTGCTTTGATTAAAGGTTTCACCCACACCAGAGTCAAATCTGTGAACCCATTAAACACAAAACTCTTGTCACTCAAGATCTTTAAGGATGAAATACTGCATAATTTAATGTGGATATGCATATCTTCTGACTCTTGGAGTTTTAGAAGCCTTGACTTGTAGCTGCAGGAGTAATTTGAATCTAATTTTTTCACTGAACAGGCATGGTTCTTGGCAGTTTTTAAATATGGCCAGCTTATTAGTGCTAGAAACCACAGTGGCAAGGAGTAAAACACATGGTCTTTAACTTCCACCTCCTGACATGGTGTCAGAACATTGCTTGACCCTCTGTTCACACTAACAGTGCCTCAGCCACCAGGTCTGCCAAGCTACAGCTGTGCGCCATGCAGAACAAGCTGTGTTTCCACGTTGGAACTGTCCTGCCTTGTTAAAGTCGGGGCAGGAGATTGGTGCAACAGCTGGGAAAATGCCAGGTATTACCACATGGCTGAGCAATTGACAGACCACAATGCTGCCGACTGCCTGCTGCTTTAAAAAGCAACAAGAAAAAAAACTCGGAGAGTACACATCTGGCCAATCAGAGCTGCATACAGGGGGGCTGTGCAGTCACAAGGTATCATTTAGAAGAGGAGAAAGGGACATTGCAGTAGTCTAGGTAACTCTGCTTTTGTGTTTCAGGCTGACTTTGTTTCCAGATAAAATACAACAAAGGCAGAACTCCCTGAGCTGACTCACCATTTCCAGGCTCGCACTCCTCCAAATCTTCGTCATCGCTAGGACATTCAGCCGATGCTACCAGGAGGTCGTCTGAATTCTGGAAGGACAGAGAGGGAGGAGAGGACATACAGTCAGGACAAATTTTATTTGTGTAGAGAATACACCGAATATCTAAGCGGATTAAGAGTCTCTGGAAGTCACAGTAAAGGTCTTCGGCTCCACCGATGCCTAGTCTCACAGAAGCGTGTGCAGCTGCAGTACGAGAAGCAAACTTCCGGGGAAAACTCTTATCTGTAACTCAGTTACAACATGAAGATTTATTGATGAGCAGTCTGATAGTTGTGGCACAAGTGCTGAAAATATGGAGGTGGCAGTGCTTTATGAGCAGCACCCGTGTGTACTTATGTAAGAAAAGATGGAGAGCTTGAGGGAAACCAAAGTGAAACAATCTCTTTCTGACCCAACGCCGCCAATCAAAGAGGTGCAGCTTGTCGAAACAGCACGTCAGCTCCACTGAGTGGGCAAAAGTGTCAGACATTGAAGGCTCTATTGCACAATTGTTTTTACTTTTCAGCACATGCAGTAGATTATCTCCATTATGGTCTCCAGTATTATTTTTGACCTTGAGCTTGTAGACATTTGAAGTAGGTGATAAAGAAAACAGTAGACATGAAGCCTGTTGTGCCGGGTTTACAAGTACAGCGGGTACAACAGCGGGGGTCTTGAAATGAAAGCAGATTAAATCTGACAAGGTGGTTCCAATTTAGTAGCCAGGTTTGTCCTCACTGCTGCATGACTCACACAGCTGCGTGTCTAGACACCCAAACATCCTGCCCTCGCCTCCTCTCAGCCTCTGGTTGTTATTCAAGATGGGGTCATCTGATAGAAAATGGAGGGCTTTTATCAGCATAACTGATTCACTGCCTCGCAGAGTTTTCGCTCTGTTTTTAATCCATGGCACGGGCATAATCATTTATTAATTACGCTGTGTCAGTTTGAGTGTGTGTTCACATCACCTAGCTCTGTCAAATGGTCCTAATGATCCTGTTTCAGTTTCCCAGCAACATCTCCATCACACATGCACTTACATTCCTATTCCATCCATGCAGCTGCTTCGATATAAACAGCGCATAATGAATCCTTTAAAATGTGCACTCCTTTAAATTAAACAACCAGGACATCAATAAATGCACACGTCGGGCTGTGTTTGCGGCCATAAAAGTTAAAAGAAAAGAAAAAAAGAGAGTTTTTATAACACAATGTCTTACTGATTGAATGTCAAAAGGTTTTTTTCAGCCTCCTGGAGTTATCATGGCTGTAATTTCATGCAACATCTGTGACACACTTTTAAACCCCAATTCACTACCTGACCCCTCTGGAACATCCAAAGCAGCCCCGCAGTAGCACTGCTGACTATCTCCAAGCAGGACCCACAAGGACTTTGAACCATCTTCTATCCGTCCAGACAAATCAGAGAGAGATGGCAAACACCTGGGAGTGCTCTCAGCTTAAGACAGCAGCAAGGGCGAGGCTTGTGATCTTAGTTTTATAACATCCTGACACCAAATTTGGGTCAGATCGAGACAAGTGATGACTTCCAACTGTTTCATGGAAACCCACAGTATCAAGGGGTAAAAAAGCAGAATAAATCAGACCCCCACATGCACATCAAAAGGTAGATCTTTTATTCTAAGCATCAAAGCACATTATTCCACTATGATCAAAGCTACAGCGCGGCGGGTAGCTCAGAGCTTTTGGAGAAATTGAAATTTAAGTTTCTGCTCGTATATAGTTAGATTCTCCCACTCCTGCATTAATATACCATTGCCATGTTTGTTTTTTTATCCATCTGAAGAACAGGAAAAACAACGAGGCAACAATTCCTAATCTGACCACATGACTGTGACGGATCTAGAGCAAGGATGTTAAAGTCATTTGACATCATGAGCCACATACAGCTCACTTCGATCTTAAGCGGGCTGGACTGGCGAAACTTCCATTTATGCTGACGTACAGAAGTTTAAGTGCACATTTATTCACTAAGATATTTCAATATAAGAAAAAGAAATGCAATGGAAGAAATCTATCAGCACAATTCTTTGGGCTTAAATTATGAAAAAATAAATGTGTAAAGTTACAGAAAATTCTGCAAACTCTGACTGTACTGTAATTATAAAAATGAAAGCTTTTGTCAACTGACAGAAAATGTTTACTGTAGATACAAACATTTGGGCTTTAAATGATGATGCACAGTCCATAAAACTGTTGTATACTTACACTTCTTCTGTTTCAAATAGGTGAACCAGACATGGCCACTGAACAGGCAGGGAGTATCTGGAATCATGTAGTTCCATGAGGACCTTCTCTTTTTGCATTCTTTTTTTTTTTAGGTGGAAAAAAGTTTTTATTTTGACAAAAACAAGCAAACTGCTAAAGTAAACCAAGCTACCATCACCTCCTGGATGATTTACAGCACCATATAATTCAAAATGATTAGTCAATAAAACCCAGAAACGAAAACCTAAAGATTTGTGAATTCATCTAAACTTCTTCCAGAAAAGTTGGTTTCTTAATTATTTGATTTTTAGTTTTCAACTACCATTAATGCTGCACATAACAGACTCTTAAGTGGCATTATTCAATGTTCCCTGCTGTATGGACCTTGTCATTTACTTTCTGTTTTACCAAAGAATCAGCTACTTTTCTAATGCAGCTGTCTATGCTTTGGACTTAGGTTTAACTGGCTACAAAATAAGTCTTGAGTTTATGATCTAAAGTGTCGAGTCTTATCGAACACAATGTGATGTTTATTTTGTAAATTATTTTCTGAATCAGTGTCAGGAAGGATGGTAAAGCAGGGTTGGGTGGGCGTACTTTGGGACTGACAAGTTGGTACCATAAAAGCACACGGGCTCTAAGTCAGATCCTCCCCCTTCAAATTCGACCTTCAAAAATAGAGCTTCACAAACCAATGGATAATGTCACATTGGCTACGCCTGTCTTCATATACCCTGTAAGATTGTGACTCACGTATCCCAAATTTTAGCCAGGCACAGTGATAGTCTGTGATTCTGATTGAGTTTGAGTCGTGTATGGGTTTTTGCTCCGTCTTGTCTGTTCAGCTTCGATACACACCACTGCTCGCACTAAATACACTGTTTTCTTCCATTTCCCCCCCCAACTGCTGTTCCTGCCACAAATATGAAAACAAACAACACTTCCAGTTCACCACAGGCTCTTTCCCAGGACAGAGCCTGGTGTTTAAAAGAGCAAATATAAATGATTTCATACAGTCTGGTGCCTCTCAGCTGTTGTAAAAATCAATGTAATCCTCCACCCTTCAAGAGGTTTTGCCTAATTTTGCTAGGCTACAGCTGTGTTCACAGTTATTCTTTTGTTGCTTTATTCTGTCTTTCCTTTGGGTTGGGGGACAGAGGAGGTACCACACCTGGGACCATCTGTATGAATGATCAGTGCTAATGTTTTTAGGCTTTTCTACACACAGAAAAATGCCTGTTTGATCATTAAAGTACATGCATAGTGACTCATAGGTAATATCTTTTGATTCGCCAGCATATATCCTTAATGCTATTTTTGTCTATTGTGGCAATACACTTGGTTGAGCTAGGTGCATAATAATCATAAAGATGGAGCCATTAAAATGTGTGTACACTATCTAAAAAATAGAGTCTTAGCAATAAAAAGCACTCTAAAGGTGGAACCGTGCTTTTTTATGACCCAACATAAACATAAGTCAGCAAATGGAATACACATTAAGGCTTGTAACAACCAAAAGGCAGACAACACTCAAGAGTCCTCTGCTATCCTAAAATGCTTCCGGATAATTTATCAAGCGGGGCAGTCTGGGGCTGCCAATTTCACATCACAGACAGATGCTTTTAAAGCTCGCTATACGCTCAACGTGGAGAGCAGGTTTCGCCAAGAAGTCTGGAGGCCAGAGACATTGAACCGAGTGCATCCTACATGTGGCATCTTAATTCCACGTTCCACTGATCTCATGTTTAAAGAGAAGAGAGAGAAACACTAAATCACAGATCAACTGATTGTGCCAACTGGGCACAATCAAGATGCTGTTGACTGCGAAGGAGCTCTGACAGGTTTTAGGTCCAAAACTTTTTGTTTGTACTTCCGTGGCACCGATAACCATGACTGAGACAAGCGCACCTTCATATTTTGTCAAGTGCCATCAAAGTATTAGTTTGATGAGCCTATGGAGGCCTCATTAAGGCTGACTTTTATCAATGTACAAGAAAGAAAGAAAAACAGTTGCTGCAAAACTAAAAGTTTTCTTTAATCTGGGTGCTCGCAGTATAACTTTGCATCTATTGTGCAGTGGTGCCAACAGCTTCACCTTATCTTTAGTCTAATTGGAACTGCCACATTTACCCAAAATGAGGCACAATAGGAAGGTTTGAGACGATGATAAAAGGACAAAGACGAAGATCTAAACACATTCTGGATCTGCTGATCATGGTTTTCAGGGAAGAGTGTGAGTGGCTCGCTGACTGATCTCAGATATGCCTCTGTGGACATGAAGAGTGCTAATGAACACAACTGAATAAGAGGAAAGCACTAGTAATTGGCACCGTGCTTTTGTGTTTTCCGCGACATCATAAAAGTATGCGATAGAGCTGAAATTGAAAGTATGGAATTGACAGGTTTTAAAGCTTTCAACTAATTAAGGTACAAAATCTTTACAGCGCCAAATATAGCTGACATACAGTACATCCATGAGCATGGGCGACAAGCTTTCAACGCTTCCTCTCATGGCCTGGATCACACTTGTCTTTTTGCACAGCACACAGTTTATAGCTAATGATGCTGGATGTGAGCTGGAGCGTATTCCCCTCCTGGATCTTGTTATTAGGTCTTTTTATGATGGCCCGCCTCTTCCATCTTCTTGCATGTGGGCAAGGAAAAGGTCCCCTACCGTTTGCTAATTGTTGCTTTCCGTGCTGGTAATATGTGCCTTTAGCCCATGTGGATAATCATCGGAGCATAAATCACAGCCTCTCACATGCGCACGATGTAGACTCGTAAATGGAAGTTTATTGTGTCCTAAGTTGTTATGCTCTTTGTGTAGCAAGATTTCCTTCTCGAGATGGTCCTGCCCTCGACCAGCCTCTGGATGAGCAGTGATTTCTAGGATCCCGGTCAGCCACATCTTCTTAAAGAAAATCAAAACCGCAGTGTTGATTGGTCTAATGGATGGATCAAACAGCTGAGGGCTGTTTGACCATCTAAATACAGCTGATGGCTAAAAAAGGGAAACTCGCACAGAGCACAGAGCTGAGAATGTGACTGTTTGACCTTGTAGCTGACATCTGATTTCTTTTGAAATCTCTTCATGTAAGAAGAACCATCTGGTTACTTGGCCATGCTGTTTAATCTTTCAAATATTGTTTTCAGCAGTTCGAGGATTTTTCGAGGACTTTAAAAAGCCAATTAAAACTAACTGGCAATGGTCCATCACAATGCACAGCACCAGAGCATCTTCTTGCCTCGGTGACTCAAACAGCAGCCTTTTGATTTTTCTCTGTGAATCATATAAACAAGCTGGCATCACTAACTCACTTTGCTCACCTGTGTCACACTGTCCCTCATGGTTGGCGAGCGCTGTTTGCGGGTGGTGGTTGTGGCCATGGTGGTGGTTGTCTCCATGATTGTGGTGGACATATCAGCCAGTGGGGTGGTGGAGGTGGTGTCGGTAGTCAGCACCGAGGGCACGTCACCCACCAGCCTCAGGTTGCCCTGGGTCTGGACGTTGGGGTCGCCCTCGGCTGCTAGTTTGAGGACCTGCAGGCCGTTGTAGTACAGGCCTGAGATCTGGCCCTGGAAGTGGCGCCCTTTCTCTCCACCACCGATTTTGATGAACGCTTGGCTGTTGAAGATGGTCAGCTGGCGACCTAATATGCGACAGATGACAAGACGGAGGGATGAAGGAGGAGAGAGAAGCGGAAAGAAGAGAGGTCATGAAAGAGGGGAAGGAAAGAAAGGGGCAAAGAATACAAATCAGGTCATGATCTTTAGGTGAGCTTCAACATGAAACACGGTGAATCGGAGGAGATAGGGGGAGTGTTTCAATCACAAGGGATTTCCTGGGTAACACTTTAGGGAGATTGGACCCTGGCTTGCTGCAGTTGCAGTCATTATGGAGCTAGTCACGTGGCACATTCCCAGAAAAGCACCCTGAATCTGGCAGTCAAATAGATTGCAGGAGCAGTCGCGGATTGACCCTGAGACTGAAGGTTCACAGCAAAATGCATCTCATTTGCCCTGAGATGGAATATATTAGAACAATGCTGGGTCTGTGTCATTGACCTCCAATGCACATGAGCTGCACAATGATAAAGTATCTCTGCCAGAGGAAAAACCATCACCCTGCTTTGTCATCTAAAGGAGGAAAATGAGATTCTCATTGGAAGGAAATGTTTAATTCAGCAGGGGCTGTTCCTCTCTGTGGTCATTACCATTCATCTGGATGGATAGATGGATGAAGAGAGGACTAAGTCAACCGTTTAACCAGGGTCCAATACTAATGTGTCACCAGGTCTTGTGGTGTAGGGGCAGAGTGGGGGCAGTCTGACAGGTATAGTTTTTCTCCCTGTATTTTCTCCAACTGACATCCGTTTAGATTTTATTTTATTCACCTCCTCCCCTCCTCCCCCTCCGACAGGCATGCATCCCTACTGTGCCTGCTTATCCCCAACACTCAGACTGTCACAATCTTTGACCCCTAGTGAGACTCACATGGACATCGGGGAATATTCAGGTTAGAGGAAAACTGTTGGAAGGATGTGGGTTAAAAACAGTCCTTATGAGGTAATTACTCAGAGGAGAAGGATGGGAGAAGCTAAAGAGGTTTTTTATGGATTAATCAATCCCTGCAAGGAAAGAGAGAGTGTGTTTGTTCGTGAAAGGGATACTGCGCTAATGTGTGCATTTGGGAGTGAAATATTGACTCAGTAGACATGGTGGGCTACGAATCTTGGGCCTGAAGGGAGTGTGTTTATGAATGTGGTTGCGTGTGTACGTGTGCATGTATGCATATTTATTACGTCTTGTGCAGGTATGGGAGATTGCTCCTCAGCGCTTCTGCTGGCACTCCTGCTCGGGTAATCTGCTCACAGTGACTTCCCTGCATGTGATTCAGTTAAATAACAAATTCATGCTCTGAATAACTTTCTGAATGCTTGTTTCATGGTTTCAATCAGACTGTAAGCTAGTGACAACTTTCTTCTCATCAGACGCTGGGGACAGGCCCAGCTCCCATTTGCTTTCAATTAGGAGAGCTGAGAGGGTTCTTCATCACTATAATTATAATTTACTCTTCATCTATATGGGTGTGCTTATTTTGACCTGTTTATAAGATTCAGGTGTGCGGGAATATCAGAGGAATTATGTCAATGAATGCTTGTGTTGGTACGTAAATGTAAAACTGCATGTTTAATCTACGTGTGTATGTAGACTCTACAGAAGTGCTGAAGACATAAATCTGTTTCCTCGATGAGGGCCATTACACATGTCAGCCTATTATCAGATCATTAGACCCACCAGGGTCCCACAAGGGACTACGCTCCTGTCCCCTAACTCTATAATAATGAGACTTAATGTCTGGCATATGCGCTGTTGACATAATATCTGACTCTTATTTTATTATATCATCACTTAGCATGTTTAGTGTGGGAGTGATGCTGCAATAAATAGAACAGGAAAGGATGAACAGACTGTTAAACTATGAACATCAGCCGGGAAAATACAGGAGAAAATACATGCACGTGTATACACAAAGATTCACTTTAAACATCAGGACTGAACACGCGTGCGCACACACACACACACACACACACACACACGCTTGCACTAAAATTTTAGCCCACATAATTAACCCCACCCCACACACGTTCACAAATCAGCCCAGAAGGTCTCCATTGTAAACATCTTCACTTGGACTGAAAGGGTCATAGAGTGTGGACAAGTTGAAGACATGGTGTTTTTCTATTGTGTGTGATGTGAAACTCCAAGTCACAAGATGGTCTGTTCAGATAGGACAATTTACTCCGCAGGAGTTAAGTGTAATGGTGGCAGAGTTACACTCTGAGCCAGTGACACAGTCATAAGTAAGCTATATTGACAAGCGGCTTATGATTATGATGTAGAGTAAGGAGGATTAGTAATACCTCCTAGAGTCACTGCACATGCATTCATGTATCATGACATATTTCTTAAAATGTCCAAGCATGCGTTGGGTGACCTATTTAATGCCTCTCTTTGTAAAAGAAAAAAAAAGCCTCGAGCACATGAGAGTACTGTGGCCATTTATGTGCTCATCCCATATGAGACAAAGAAAGCCAAGAAGAAAGGTGCCCTCTAGACTAGATGAAGGGAAATCAGTGTTTGTTTTTGTAGCTGTCTGCTCAGGATGAGACTCTAACAGGGCCTGATGAAGTTATTGTTTCAGGGTCTGCCGGGTCAAATCAAAAGTGACATGTGGTTTTAGAACCAATTTTGGCGGCAGGCGTAAGTGGGGCGGGGTGGAGGCGAGGAAGGATAGAAAGAGAAGCCTCTGCAATGACAAGCAATCACGGTGCTTAATATGACAGAGCTGGCTGTGGCGCTGCTGCAGAGAAGAGGGTGTGTGTGCATGTATATAATAACTTATGAAATGTGCCAGTGAAATGACCTTTATGTGTGTGATAGTTGGCCTTTTCAAGTAGTGTCTATTTCCTCAACATTTATTTACATACACCTCTCCCTCTGTGTGTGCGCGTGTGTGTGCTTGTGTGTATTAGGCAGCAGCACAGCACACATGGGTTACACATTGATGAGGCTCTGTTTCACCAATTTCAATGTGTATGGATGTGTTTTGCCTCTCTCCACAGGAATTTTAAGGTGATGGGCATTTAATGGGCAGAGGCTTGACGATGGAAGCAGCTGGATAGGGGTGGCTGTAGGGTGGGGTGGTGGCGTTGGAGGAGCTAGATGGATTTGGGTGTGTATGTGCGTGTTTGTGTGTTGGGACGAGGGGCTGACAGCCAGCCTTTCATTATAATGGGCATCCGCAGCCATACACAAAGCCTTAATTAACTGCAGTGCGGAGACCAGAATGGTCAGACTTCTGTAATCAGCTACTGCAGAGACTGAGCGGAGTTCATACATCTATCCCTCTATCTGTTTATATACCCATATGTCTGAAAATAATTTATTTTTTAAAGATTTTAGAGTGTGAGAAATACGAGCAAAAATAATGAGTGCACTGTATGTACATTTAGTGACAGAGATGTCTCTAAATGTAATGGATGCTAATGGATGCTAACATGTTGATGTTAAGTAGGAAAAATGTCTTGTTTGACAGACTCACAGTTACAACATCTAGTACCGAAACTTCAAAAACTGCACTTCCCGATATATTCCCATTCTAAAATGCTAAACTTCACAGCATTAAAAAGCTACAGCTTAATAGGTGTAGGCTATTTAACTGGACCTCTCAACAATGTTTGTAGTGTTGGTGCCTTTTAAAGCGTTTTTATTGAAATTAAAGTCCAAGAGGTTTGAGTTTGTTCAGTTTTGTTAGTGAATCTCTGGTATTAACATGTTAGCTAACACAAATAAACTACATGTGCTTTTGCAGTTCTCCAAAATTTGAATGTTAAAATCCAGTCCAAATTGGATGTACAGTCTCTGGTTTTAGCATGCTAGCTATTGGTAGATAGCAAGAAACAAGGACTAGCTGAAGGTGAAAGACTGTCTCAAACCATTATTGTGCAATGTACTGTTTATAAGGTTGGGGAAAACTGCAGTCAGCTGAGACTGAAGAGGTCGCTTGGATGAGTGACAAAACGTTTCTCCCATTGAAAACACTACGTCCAGATGAACAGAATCAGCCTTTTGAGGTCTCAAACCAGAGTATTTCATGCCCGATTATACTGCTAAACTTCACAGTCTGGACTAAGGATCAAAATTCTTAGAATTCTTAGAATTTTCAAGGAACACATGGAAGGCAACAGGGTATTCATCTGATAATTGTGATCTCAGGCAAAAATAATGGACCAACAAACACTGTCATCTAATGAGCCACCCTACCAGGATGGCTAAAAGCACAGATTACTATTAAAGCTATAGTCGTTCAGTACCAATTGAACATGGAAATTGATTTTAATGATCAGTTTTCGCACCACCAGAGCAGAAAAATCTGCACAACCATCCATCTTCTTCAGCTATGTTCAACCTGATATCTACAAATAGCTGCCAAGGTAGTCTTAGCTACGTAGCTTTATGTGCAACTATAAAAAAGGCTTTATTTCTTGTAAATGCAGATGGTGCCTTATTAAGAAACGCAAACTGAGAGATCAGACCAGTTTGGGCCTGTTTTTAGTGTATTCTCTCACTGTCACTCTGAGAGAAAAAACAACATAATGTTATGGAACGATGAGATGTAATTCTTTCCTTCACTACATACCTATATTTAGCATAAATAATGGCCCTTAGATTTAAATCCATAGGCTATGTATTTAATGAACAAATAGGGGAATACAGACTGTTGGTATGCAACATGTCTATACATGTTGCATACCAACAAAAAGCTGTTGGTGGTGAAGTGATATGGATAGAAATATGCTGGAAAGCAACATTATCTAGGAGCCTTATGATAGCAGTTACATAGATGCAATATATATATCATATCCCATACAGGTATATCGTGATTACATGTGAATCCCAAGGCAGTTAGCCATTGAGATTGTTGAGATGTGTATCTTTTCCCCCCATTTCTAAGGATACTGTAACTAGAAATGATGCATCTTGGAAAACCTCCAGTTCTTCAGCATCACATCCTGGCAGCAGCTCTCTAAACAGGTGATCGGGGTAAGAAAAGGTGGGAACAATTCTTTCTAAAGGTATTATAAGCAACAATCACAACCCCCTTCATCCTGTCTTAGCTGATAGGTAATCAATATGACAGGAGATGTGGACTCCCTGCTATAGTACACTTTACCCCAGCCTGCAATATTATCACAGGGCTTTTCCTCAGCAGTGTCTTCAAACAAAGCATATATATTTTAATAAAACAAAAAAATGCTTGAAGTAAATTAGCATTATAAAAATCTATACATGTATAATTTACTTTCTTTTAATGCTGGCCACAGGGAAACTCCTGAGTAATCTACCCAAGCCTGGAGAAAAAGAGATGATAAAGAAAGGTTGGACAGAGTCTTGGAGAATGGGGACATAAGAGATGACAGAAGCGAGGGAGGATGACAGACGAGGAGGACAGTGAAAGAGCAAGTGTGCATGAGGACAGAATGTCAAAGAGACAGAGCGAGGGCACGAAGGGTGGGATAGAGAGAGTGCATGACAGGCTCGATAAAAAGAACAAGAGGAATGATGCAGTTAAAGAGTGGCTGCAGAGACAGACATACAGTAACACACAAGAGTAAGACGGTAAGAAGCAAGCAGAAGGGAGAGTAAGTCATGTAGTGAGATGAAAGGCAAAAGGAAAGGGGGAAAAAAAGAAGAAGAAAGTGCAGTGAAGTGCTTACTATGGATATTAAACGATCACAGGAAGCACTAGTGAGTCACCTCCAGCTTTGCACCCTGATTTTCAAGTATAGCCACTTAATCACATGGTTAACTTAGTTATAACAGGGTTTTATATCTACCTTCCTTGACTAATGCCAAAGCTTCCTGCTGTGTGTATCCCCACAAACCTGCTGTTTGACCACAGAAGGTGCTCATAAAGAGGACGTAGGGATACATTAACACAGAGGTGGTGAGAATACTAAAATAAAATACCCAGCTGTCAAAAACAACATTGTAAAAACGGACCTAAAAATTGTAAAATTTTGTGATTAGTGATAGATGGTGTTAAATTTGTCTTCCATTAGTTATAATATGGTAAAAGTGATTGAACTGACACTTGGATATTTCTAATACATGGCTAAATACAAAGTAGGTGGTGAAAAGAAATTCCCAGAAAAAAAGCCAAACAGTCCATTTCACACAGTGATTCTATGTGCACACTGACTCTAAGACTGGGTGGAAATTGCAGTGGGCCTAAGTGTCTTTACTTCAGTAAGAACTAAAAATAACAATACAATAACAATAACTGAAATGATAACCAAACATCTATCAAAGAAGGTTTTTGCAATAGCTACAAACACCGTTAATATCTTGCATGAAAAGTATAAATGTATCCTTTTTGTGTGCCTGAAGATACAATGCAGCACCTGATTGCACATTTTAAATCTTTTATCTGGGCACTAGTTTCACCGCAGTCTAATTTCTCTTTGATAAAGATTACCTCTTTGACCAAAAGTAAAATGCTCTGAAGCTGTAAAAGCACATTTCTACCTTCAGTCTTCCTCAACTAGAGAGAAATGGCTTGTCACAGATGAGCTGTGGTCAGTAATTACTATCTATGTTGAGCCAAACTGGGGAGTGGGCTGGTTTTAGGCCACGCTTGGATTGCTAATGCACAGATTGCTTGTCGGAGGCAGAAAAATAATGGTTGTATGTCTGTTACAACCCTCAAAATGTATGTGGAGAGGAGGGGAGGGGACGGCGGCCTGGCGCTGTGTTCTAGCCAGGTTTAGCCCTTCCTCTGCCTGTGGACCTGAAGCAGGAGGGAGGCAGTGGGAGAGTGAAAGGAGTGGATGGTGGTAAAGGATGATCTAAGTGTATATGAGGGGATATGAAAAGCACTGCAGCTGGAGAGAGCAGTATCTCTCTCCCACCACCGTCATCATTACGCCTCTCTCATCCTCCTTCTACTCCTGTTATCTCACAGAGAGGAGGCATGCCATATGGTTGCAAGAAGCTTCTATTCCGAATGTTTTCTCTAGCAGGGTGGGAGGGATGGCCCAGAATTCACCTCTGTCAATGCGCTCCTTTTTGACGTGCAGAGTGCAAACTTGGACCGTTAGCGTGCAGAGTCTGTATGGGTTTCTGCGCACAAATCCTTCATGCGCCTGCAGAATTTAGAGTATCCATATCAACAAACATGAACTCCCCCATTTCCATTTTCTTCTCCAAAGAAAAAAGGATAGGAAAGGATAAAGTCGAAGAAGGCAGGAGCACAATGGGGGTGGGGTGGGATGCTGACAAAGTCGATTATGAAGCGTTCCCAAGTTATCTCCTTGGTGCACAGCTCTCCTTGGTAATTAAGAACGTTTTGCTTTTTTACTCCCCAGAAGTTGGGCTGGTTCGGGTAGAACACTATGAATTAATTGTGTTTGACAATGGCGATGAGGGGCCAAATGCAGCATGAAGATAGACAGAAAGTCTTGGGAGGCAGAGTGGAGCCCTGAGGTCCTTGAAGGAAGCTCTGGGCAGTGAGACTGTGACGGTGCAGTGAAGTACTCTGGAGACAGTAGATTGGATGCAATCAGATGTGGCTCTATATCTGATCCTACATCTGTATGTGGATCTTAAACAAGTGATACTGTCGAGGGAGAGACAAAGAGAGATAGCACGGTGGTTAGCTGGGTACAGTTTTCTTTCTTCCTGTTCTCTCCAGCTGTGACTGTGCTGTTTTTAGGCCATTTCATGGTAGGGGACCATGAAATAACAGTAAAGAGTCCCTTATTTCAGACTAAAGAGACGTGTTCTCGCTGCCACTTCTCTTCTCATGAGCAAGCACGTTAAAATTCATTCCGCCTCCCCCTACTTCTCTCAGATATGGCTGTAATAGTGCAGCGAGATCAAATGAGAAAACAAGATAGTAACTCTGCGGGATGCAAAGCTTATGATGGAGTTACTGAAAGACAGCCTCATATGGATTTACTCTCAATTGACTGCTGCCAGATGTGAGAAAATCTCTGAAATGAAGCTGGGATCATGAATAGCAGCCCTGGACCAATGCCTGGCCTGGAGATTTGATTTGGGCTTTGGCACCACACCAAGCGGAGGGCACTTGATTGCTTTCACTTTGGGAATTGGGGCGCTCGCACCAAACCATTAAACACTGAATGTTAAACCTAGTTCTAGCGTTTTAGCCTGCAGAGACCTGGTATCCTAGTATTCCTCCCTTCTTCTACTCCCTGCACTTGTGTAGCTCAACTCCAGGCTTGATTGTCAGGCTGCCGGGGAGCTCTAGAGGGATAGACTCGTTGCCAGAAGAAGATGTTCCAATTCCTCTGGGAGCTTTTTTCGCTTCGCTTCCTTCCTTTTCACATCTGTTAAAGTGAACACCTACGGGAAATTGATTCTTGCCGGTTATTTGTACTGTTTATTTTCTAGTGGAGCTCCCTGATGAGATGTGAAAGCTGCGACACATATTTATTGTTTCTAGCAAAAAAAAAAAAAAAAGGGGGAATGCTTGCCAAGTATTTTTCTTTTTTTGGGTAAGGTTGGCATTGGTGGTCAGAGGAAAAAGGAGCAGGATGAGAAGGGTAAGAAGGGAGAGTGAGGGTTAGGAAAGGCAGACAGAGAGGAGAAAACTTGGGATGACAGACCCATCACAAGAAGAAGAATAAGGGGACACATGTGAGGAAGTTTTGTCTCGGCTAGAGCTGTTGCAAACTTTTGGGACTTGGGATTTTTCCCCTCCATTGGGTCTCTGTAATGGCTGCCGTTTTGGATTTAGTCAGCAGGCACCGAGTTGGCCAGAGATGCTAACTCTGATCTGCCTCACACACAGTTGGGGAGATGGGATAAAGGCTTCAGAATGAGATGTAGTGAGACAGTGCAGCGCCACAGCACAGCTCTCCTTTAGGACACTTCTGGCTCCAGTGACTTCCATTATATCCCGGTGTGACTAAAATACTGATTTGTGATAGCGAATGCGGGCGATTAGCTCTCTTATTTTTACTTCTGTCCACATATGAAGGTAATAGCACGTTGAGATTTGTACTTATAAGATCTGAAAGATATGGAGGTTTTCCGTGCTTGGTGAGTTTTACAGAATTGATGAAACACTAAAGGCACTTGAAGAGGAGACCCACGGGGCTGATTGTTTTCCTCGCTCTGGTCAAGAACCCTGAAACATGTAAAGACCCTCTGAGGCGCTGATGTAAGAAAAATCACTAGAGACCAGAGACCATAAACCCCATATTGGCAACACAGCCTGGACCATTACAGGCCATCCATTTCAGAATGAATGATCCCGGCTGTTTGGCACACACACGCACACACACATGAACCAGTGTGTAAGTCTTGTTCAAGCATACCACTCACCCTGCATAGCAAATACACACAGAAGGATACATTAAAATACATCAATCTCTTTAGGAGTGAAAACAATAAATGTTAAAGGGACCTTCATTTACTTTTGCTTAGACACATTTTGTTGAAATGACCCAGAGCAGCTGTGTCACTGCTGAATTTGGCCTTCAGTCATTTGCTTTGTTTTAACCCTCTGAGTTTTGCTTTACATCAAGATGGGGACAACGGGAAGATGTTGCCACTTGGAGATTTGTGTCTTTTAGCAGGAGTTAGAACATTGTTAGCTTCGTATTTAGTTCTTGTCCCGAACGACTGCCGTAACCTGTCCAAGTTCTTCCAGATACCAGCATCCAGGGCAAATTATGTTCAAAGATTAAGCATCGTTTATAACATGGTTATAACTGAGGGCTCTCTGAATTTTGTCACCAGCGGGGCAAAGCTGGGAAATCAGTCAGATCGTTTCAATTTAAGAACGCGGACGACGTAACAGCGAGAGAAGCCCCCAGCGGTTAGTGTGGGTGGAGTTTGATTTGCTGTTAGGTGGTTAGATTCTGCTTAGAGGTTTCTTAGCTTAAATCTCTCTCCATGTCCTTATCAAAGCAACAAACAGCTTTAACCCTTTGAGCTTAGCAATGTCCTCTAATCCCAATTCATTATCTAATCTAGTTACAAACAGCATCTTCCAGAGCCACTTCGCCTCTTCAGTCTGTGACGTGTGTAAGACGTTCCTTTAATGAATCCCATAATATTAACCAATAAAAGACCTTGCAGATTTTTCCCCCCCCAAAATGCATCCAAAAATGATCAAAGCCTGCACTTGAGATTTAATGGGTGTTTATTTGTTTATTTCTCCTGCCTACTTTCTGCAAAAGCTCTCATCGAAATGATTGGATACAGGCTCATATCAAACTATAGAAGAAAGAGAATAATAGATTCAGTTTAATGCTCAGTCTCTTTAGAGTTTCATAGCATGCACAAATCATTTCATAAGTGGGTAAGTCATTTTTTATTGATCCACTTTTTCATTCAACTTTCATCTCCCAAGCCTTTTTAATTCTGATTTGTGTCCTAACTAACCTCAGCAAAAGTGCATTCCCCGGCATGTCAGAGGAGAGCACAGAAGTCAGTTTTCCTCGAGCTAGAAATGAATGCAAGGATTGTTTTGTTTCCATGAAATAAATATGCAAGCACTTCATTTATCTCGTTTGTCTGTCACATGAATACTTCATTTAGCTCTCGCAGACAAATTTTATCTTCTGAATTCATGCGTGCATGTTTTATCGTTCACAATTCCATTTCAGGAACCCCTAAAGGTATCTGGCCTCAAAAGCTTAATTCATGATAATTGCAATACATCTCTTATGCAAATAGTGAAGCTATTGCAGATGTTACTGTAAAGTCTTAGATTCTTATCCTTGTACTGTTTTTTTTTATAGTTTGCTAGAGTTCCGTGTGTGCTAGTTACCAATAAAAAATTTGTCTCTGAAGTAGAAACTCAACTTATTCTTCTTTCTTTCTTTTTTAAAAAATAAGAATCAACCACCTTCAGCAGCACAAACACGCGGCACAAGACAGAGAGGTTGGGACATTCAGCACTCAAAGGGTTAAAGAATTGTCACTTTCATGGCATCACATTACAAACTTGTGGCTCAAGTTCTGTGTAACGTTGGGCGAGAAATGGAGCCCACACGCTGAACAAACACAACAGTCCCTTTAACTTTTAGTGACTTTCATGGGGATTCTTTTCCTTGAGGATCCACTGATAGTCATTCTTTTCTTTTTGCTCTGTTTTCATGAGTGATTAGTCAGTACAAGTTCACATTCAGCCAACAAAAGACACATGAAAGAAGCAAACGGATTCACTAGGTTGTTTACATGTGGTCAGGTTATTACGGGGTTATGTTGGGTTATTCGGGAGTTATTTCTCTGAAGAGATGCAGCCCCAGTTTAAGGTGCTTTGGATAAGGTCCTTTTGATATCTCCAAATCAATACTTCAGAGGAACGAAAACTTATAGAAGGTAATTGTTTTTTGGAATGACAATTTTTTGTCACAGTGAACAGCTTTAACTGACAACTAGATATAAAACTGAGAGGAAAAGAAAATATCTTCTGACAATACCTCATTTGCAGCGTGGCTTCCCATCACTGGAGATAAAGAAAAACTTCAAAAGAATTAGCTAATTATATATCAGTCAGTCATTTTCAGGCTTTTAAAGTCTGCACTGGGTTATAATGGACCCACAGTCGTGTGAAAAAGCCAGATCGTATTCACCCTTGATGCTTGGCACTGCACCTCTTCCAGAGTGGTGGTTAACGGTAGGTTAGGCAGTTAGATCATTAGTGGAGTTAAAGGGATTTTATTACCTTTGTCGAGTAGCCACTCGTCAACTACCCGACCAAGTCGGTATGGGATTCTTTGTCTAGCAATAGCCAGGCGCTCATTATCAAAGTTCCCTTTAAGAAATTTGGAGAAGACAAATTAAGAAAAGGTTACACAAATCTGGAAGTTGAAAGGTTAGAGGTTAGAAGGGCAACATGGCAAATGTTTAGCAAGTTATGTACTTTAAATCAGCTTTAGTTAGGACAGGAAGAACTTGTGGATGTGTTTTCGGGCTGGTTTGTTTGGTTAGACAAGTTAACAGCATTCTAGTTACCTTGAATTTTAAATGATTTTTTTAATGCACTAACAAGTTAAACAGATTTATGAATTATTTAGATATAGTATGATTACATTTGTGGAAGTGCTAACTTATAATAGCTGTCACAGAGTCACAGAATCAGCAGTCAGTAAACAACACAGTTATTACAGTATGACATAATAAAGCAGAAAAAAGATTTCCCATTGTTATTTCACATGAGCATGACATAATCACAGAGAACTAAAACACATTTCATGGTTGTTCCAAGGAAGACATATTTAAGTTCCTGCCGCACACAAAGCATTGCTGATTAGCAAACCTCCACCTCCTGGCCCAACAGGATGGCATTCTGCCTGTGGAGCGTCACTTCACTTTACATCCAGTTACTCCACTCCGACTAAAGAGAAAAAAGATTTAGCAAAACTGTCAGCACTGAGTTTTTCTCAGGTTTTTTTCTTCCTTCTTATGCATTAATGGAGCACTTCTCAGTGGCACTTGGCAATTAGCATCACTTCATCAACGTGTCAAAGAAGTTTCATTGCTGCTGTGCAAACTTATTATCCCTCACTTCACTTCAATCAACCTCAGGGTCATACGCTGTACCTCTTATAGCACTGTCAACAGAGACAGAGCTGGAATTAGGGAAGACGAGGGCTGATGTGACCAGACTTGGGGTTTTAATAAAGTCTAATGCGGTGGTAAAGTCAGAGGATTAATTAGGAGTTTTATGTACGTCAAACAGCAGCCTTTGCCAAAAACCTGAGAGCTATGCTAGCTAAAATGAGGTCAGGGAATCCCCTGGTGTCCTAGCAGAGGGATAAAGTTCTGCGAGTGGTACCAAAAAATGAGAATCACTAAAGTATATGTATTGATGTAGTATATACACCAATATATAAAATATATGACATGTAGGAATGTGTCCAAAATGCATTACTTGCTACAGTCTGAGTGGGAAAAAAAGAGTGGACATAGATTGAATTGGAGTTTATAGCAGGATACTGACAGGAGATGCTGATGGAATTATCTGCAGAGAGATGAGTCAGGGATTCAGGGAAGGTTTGGGAACAGTGTCTAAACGGTAAACACTCTAAGCTTAGAGTGCTACATCCTGCATCCTCACAAGTGTACGCTGATTTTGCCCCAACTTCCCCCCCCCTTAGCACCACCCTCTGTGGTGCTGCAGTGATCTAAAATAGACCACCTCTCAGTTCTGCAGTACCTACATCTACTCCCCAGGGGTCTCTCTACCCACGCCTGCCTCTGTAGAAATGGCTCACATAAGCAAGAGGAGGTGCGTTTCCACGTGCACATACTGTATATGAAGGGAAACAGTTGTTTGTGTGGGGGGCAGAGGGTGAAAAGATAATGAAATTTGAACAGAGAAAACGCACGGAGAAGGAAGAAGCCTGGGATAAATGATAGCTGGCACATTGATGACGAAAATAGGAATTTTGTCTGGAATTTTGTCTTTTTAGTGACTTGAGATCCTCAAGTCATGAACCTGATCTTTTTAAGCAGGTTAACATTTGGACCATCTGTGTTTTCTTTCTGAAACTGAAATTAGTCTAAATTGAAAGGAAATGTTCATGCAGCAATTACACACATGTGTTCACATTGCACTTAAGATTATCCAGGCACAGCTCTGACTTCTGGAAAACCAGTACGGCAATTAGAGTGCACACACAACCCTGGTTTTAGAAATGACACGGCCACTCTGCTGCAATCACTGAATTAGAGAAGGAGAGACAGATGCCGCTGGCAGCAGAGAGGGACGAGGGGAAGATGGGACAAATGAGAGGGGTGTGGTGGTGATGGTGGGGGTTGCAGAAAAACGGCGATCAAAATAATAACAGAGCGAAAGGAAAATTGTGGGAGGCAGTAGTCCTTAGTGAGATGAATCAATTGTGTGCATGCATGTTCTCCTCCTACTGCCACATCTGCCATCTCATCCACAAATCCTGACTAAATCTCCTCCCTCCTCTAACTTTCACTTCTGAATCAGCCACTTCCAGCAACACAATCCAATACAAGATCCCTTTTACCAGCCAAATAATTTGTGGATAATGATCATCCACCGGTACTTCTCCCTCTAGTGGCAGGTGTTTCACACTACATGGCAAACTACTTCAAAAATGGGTTCACCCTCCTCATCCTCTGTGTCCTCTCCATGAAAATGTTCCTTTCCTTTCTTGTTTCCATCATTCTTTCTCTAATCCCTTTCCTTTGTCTTACTCACTTATCCATTTCCTTGTGCTTGCTCCTTTCCATCTAACTGCTCTTCTTCTCTGCTTGTCCTTCCCTTATTCTCAAACAATCCTTCAGCCACACTTGGTGCTGTCCTTTTTCTTACCTCCCCTTGCCAAAACTCCTTTTGATTTCTTTTTTTGCTAATAACTTCCATGCCCTATTCTCCCCTTGCACCTATATCCCTCCTTTTCATCTCCTGGTTCCCTCGTTCTTTATAAATTCTTCCTCAGCTACTATTTTTCTGTTCTTTCTCCTTCTATTCGCTATGCACTGCTGTCATTTCTTGTCCATCCAAACTCACCATTACTTCTCCCCTTTCCTCACATATCTCTCACTTGCCCCGTTAATTCCCTGCCTTTGTTTTGTTTTATTTACCTTCACTCAATTTTACCTCTGTATTCTTCATTTCCCCACGACGCAGCAAGTTTATTACTAGGATATTAGATGTAGTACTCAGGCACTTCCACACAGTCTAAGTGTGTGGCAGACAAAGTAATAAATGCTTAGAGTGTAGAGTGTATACTGTATGTAAATGTGTGTATTCCTTCCCTGGTGAACAGGAGTGAGTGACAACAGCCTCATCAACAACCAAAGACAGCAGAGAAATCAACAAGGATGCTTTTTATCTAACCACTCAGAACAAAAACAAAAAAAAGAGGGACAAGAGGAAGAAAACAGAATCTGATGGAAATCACGACAAACAGAATTTGACTATAAATTTAATTTCAGCAAAACATATGTGCAGTGGCAAGGGAAAAAAAGTGGCACAACGTCCTGTTGGACAGGGTTTTTTATGTCCTCTACACTGTAATTTCTAAAACCCAAATTCCTCTGTGTCCTGCTTGTGTGTTTGCATCTGTTTGTATTCGGATCCTTAGAGAAATAAGTCATTCTGTGTGAAACAGTGACGCTTCTCCCTTCTCGCTCTTCTCCCCACCAGCTGAAGCCTGCTCTGCATAAGAATGCGGAGGGGGGGATAGATTAAACAGCTGGGCCCTTCTCCTCTCCTTCTCCACCATTATCGCACTCACTCCATTCCCAGGACTGTTCTCTTCGCTTGATATGAAAGATGGAGGAACAATGCTATCGTACCTGGTGCTCAAGTAAAATCTGATATACAAGAGAGGGAGAGAGTGATAAACTAGTAAATCCATCAGTGGTTCTATTACTTTGAGGGATGCATTTTTTTTCCTTTTATAGCCAATGTTCACCAATGAAAAGCAGTGTATCAGATATAAAGAAATACTCCCTTAAAAGGTGCACACAAGGAATACAGTTTAACAATATAATAACCCTGAAAGTCTTTGATGCACTCAAAACGGTCTAATGAAATGTAGGATCATTGGTTTTTGGAGCTTTATTCATACTAGGACCAGAAGCGAGGCTCTATTAGCCTTCGTTTACCTGATTTGTAAGTAAGCACTACGTCCTCTAATAATCTAACATAATAATGTGGAATAATATGGTAATGAATGGATTTGTTATTGTTGATTTCTATGTTAAATAATAATGTGTAGCAGACACAGGTCTGCGCTTTATGTCAAATATGAGCCTAAGCCTATACTTCATGCTTCTTCGTGTTTAATAACTGTACAAGGTGACATATTTGTAAGTCTTGTATTCATAAGGCATATGACATATGGAATAAAAACCTGTGTATTTTAATCATGGGTGCAATCACATCCCAGGGTGAGCAGCACAGCGTAGTAGACTGTGCATATGTCAACATTAGCGGCTGGACCACAACGCTTATGTTTGTATGTCTGCCGAGCTGAGCTGAGCTGAATGTGTCACCTGAGTTTCAAGTCTCATTCCGTCCTCCCTGAAACACTGCTGCTGAGGACAGACATGTGTCTGCCACCTGGAGCATTGGCGGGATTAAAAGCTATGATCAGACTGGTTTTGGGTAGGTATCACAGCTGTGTTGCTAGGAGCAAGGCAAGGGCACGCTGATTGACTGGCACCCTGGGGAGACACAAAGCAAGGTAGGGGAGGCAGGGGACCTGCACAGCATGCTAGGAGTGCAGAGTGTGTCTGAGAGTGTCGGAGATTTGGATGTTTTGATAATCCAGCATATGAATCACACACTGTCTCTTTGCGTATCAGTACAAATGTCTATGTCTGTGTGATTACATGCGATTGTGTTTGTAGCAACTCTCCAAGGAGCCAACTGCATATCATGTAGCTCTGCAGGCAGCCAGATGCCCTTGTACAGGACACCCACATTGGAAATCCATCCATAAGAATGGAGATTACATTGGAGACGATTGGCCAGCAGCCATCCTGCTCTTCCTCCTCTCACAGAAACCTCTCTCCATCAAACTAGCCTCATTCTGCTTTTCATTTGGTAACTTTAGATGGATTGCTCTCTTATCCACTGGGTGTTTTCGAGAGCAGATTGGCATAAGAAACCACAGCCTTTTGTACTGTAACCTCGTGCTACTAGATGCATCTCTTCTGTTGTTCTTAAATGCTTGCTCCTGTTTTTTTTTTCTTTTGTTCGGTTCTTTTATTAATAAATGTGATCAAATTGTGATTTATAGCGATTCCAACAGGTGTTTGGGAAAGATGGCAAGTGATTCGGATCCAGTGTCAGTGCAGAGTCAAATTTCAGTCTATTTTTCAGGGAGATGATTTTAAGGAGTCAAAAATTGACAAAATTGACACGATAAGGTGGCAGTTTTGGATCTGTTTTTTTCTCCTCCATCTTTTTTTTTAAACCAGAGACTGCAGACGAGCTTTGTCTCTTCATGTGAAACGCGAGGGAAAAGAAAGCGATTTACCTACCCACCATGCTCTTTTGTTCAATGTAAATACATCAGCCACCATTCACGTCTGCGTGCATCTCAAACAGACAGCTCGCTGTTTTAACAGCTAGCTCATCTGTCTTTCATCTTTGCAGCAGTTATCAATGCAGCAGCTCGTTTTCATTTCTTCCCCTCTTTCGTCTTGCTTCGACAGGATCCTCACCACCTTTCATCTCGGCCACGGTGGATTTGTGCGAGGGTGGCTGCCAAAATGAGCCAAAGAAAGCCCCCTCCCCCCACCTTCCCAACCCCAACTCGTGTGGAAATCAAAGTTGTCACTTCTCTAATTACCCAAAGCAATCTTTTCCCTCTCCTGATCTGCACTACTTAGCTGTGTCTCTCCTCTTTCCCTTTCTCTACTCATCATTATTCCTTGACTGTTTTAGTGTTCACTCTCTCTCCATCATCCCATAGCCACAGGCCAATAATTGGAAATACCTTCCAACTGTGCAAGATCCAATCACAAGAAGTCACAGAGCACCAGAGGCCCAATAAGAACCAGCAGAATGAGGGGGGGGGGGGGGGGGGGGGGGGAACTATCATTAGAGACAAGTGACTAAGCTGGCTGACTTCAGTTAACTCTTACTGGCTTTTCTGCTGTACCTGTACCTTGAATGTAATAATGTAAGAGCCCAAAATATGACAAATGTTTGTCACGCATCGAATCACATTAAAGCTTTAAGAATACTATTTATTTATTTTTTATTATAAATAGCTGTTTTCAGGGTAAAGTGAACTTAAAAACTCCACCTGTTTATAGTAATAACATCAAAAAACCGAATGAACAACAAAAATTTGTGTTAGCGACTGCGGATTACAGAAACACAGAGCTTCTTTGGTGCAAGCTATCGTCGAAAACAGTAATTCACTACCTCACAAGGGACGGTGCATTAAAATCTCTATCGTCATTCAAAGTTTATAAATGATTCATCATTTTTTATGTGAAATCATATCATATAGAATAACCAAGGACTAGTTTATAGAGTTTCTGTGAGAAAGGCATTTTTTTTAAGAATTTTGAGAAAATGGAAACATTTTGTGCTCAATTCCAGGAGCTCTGTACTGTGTTGGCGTTAATGCTGAATAAGTTACATTCATACCTTAATGTCATGTAGGGGCTGTTGCAACAGTGCAGACTAATTAGGGCTGGATGAGGTGACCCTGGATCTTCCTTTAGTTACACTGCAAATGCCATAGGTTTTGCACTCTTTGTGTGTTTATACACCCCTCTGCATTTAATCATTAGTTATTATTCATTCCTGTCTCTCTTCTACAGTGTGTCTTTTTTCCTGTTTCCCTCCCCTCAACCCCAGCTCGTCATGGCAGAAGGCCGGCCCTCCCTACTTCCTTTTAAAAGGGAGTTTTTCTTTCCCACTGTCACCAAGTGTTTGCTAAATGGGGGTCGACTGACTGTTGGATTTTCTACCTTTTTCTCAAGGTAGTTTATGTTGTATTACCTTACAATATAAACTACCTTGAGGTGACCGTTATTGTGATTCAGCACTGTATAAATAAAATGGAACTGAATTATTAACGTTATGGAAAATGGAATGAGCCTAGTTTCCAGTATATAAAGCTGCTGTTGCCATACCATATGACAGTTGAAATGGTTTCCTGCCAATCCCACCATGTGGTTCACCCCACACCGTCATCTGTCATCTAGTGCTTGGAGGAACATTAAAGCGATGCAGGTCTACTTCAGTACTGCTGGTTTAGAGGCCAAAGCTGCTGAAGTAAAATCTAGTCCATGTTCAACTAAAGTCTCTATGCCTACAGCCATTTGTCTCACTCTGTATAAAGTGCACCCTTCTTTCCTAATCAAGTTGCTCACCCCTATTTTTAGAGTGCTCTCATATAGCTTTTGCTAAAGGGAAAAGGGAAGCAGATTTTCTGGGCTGCCACAGCCCCCCCCCCCCCTCACATTGACAATTTTTCTTACAGTTGTTTTTTTTTGTATCCCTGACTGCGGAGGTAGCAGAGACAAAGATGGTTACCGACGCACCGTGGCAACATAAAGGTAAAGATAAAAAGGGGAAGGAGGAAGGAGAGAGCATAGCCAAGAGCTTTGTTGACCCCTTTACTCAGACCATTTATCTGAGCAGTAAGAACAACTTAACAACTCAGTCGGAAGAGCTGAAGCTGACCTTGCTGGTACAAAGAGTCTCTCTTCTTCTGTGAATCCATGTCTTTCCTCTTCACTTTCCCCCCCCCCCCCCCCCCGACTATAAATGCCAGCCTTCACGCTGCACAGATCCTCTAAGTGCCTTACAGAGTGAAAACAGGCAATAACAACAGCCCTGTCTTTGTACTTTGTCTTTATCTTTCCTCTTTTCTTTTCTGTCCTTGTCTTATGATCTGTATTAAGACCTGGGCTGGACTACTCAAAGTCAACATTAACTGGAGCAGCAAGTAATTTATGTTTTACAAACTTATTCTAAGTTCATGTACGATTCTACATTGCACGTGAATGGTGTGTATGTGCTCTATCACATTGGACAGGCTATATGTAAAGAATTCCCCAAATCTGGGACAAATTAAGTTTATCTTATCTTAATCTTGCCCGCTGTGTTGCAATCCAATTTGTGAAGCTCTTATTAGTCAGTAACATTCTTTATCCATCAGTAAAAAGTCTTTATCCATCTCAGCAGTAACAGCGGCTTGCTTCCAGCATGCATACTGGATTTCGCCTCCTCCCCCCAAACCACTCCTTCTCTTTCTTCCTCTCTCTTCCTTCTTCTCCATTAGACATCTTCAGAAATGCATCCCCTTTGCTACACTTTGCCGCACTTTCCTTTTCCTCTTTTCTACCTCCCCTGCCATCAGACCCTCCATCCACGCATCCATTGCCATCCCCTAACCGCCACTTCTTCTTTCCAGTTCTACTCAACTGCAGTCAGAAACTAAAGCAAAGTGACAGCTCCATAGTAAATCTGCTGCTTGTAAATACAGCTCTCAATGACTAGGAAACAGTAGGATTGCACACTGTGAGCTCATATTGGTCATAATGACACAGTTATGAGGCAGCAAAATATGGTAATCACAGCCAATATGCTGTGATGGTGTTGATATAACTGTGGTTGTAAAATGCAGAATGATTATTCAAAGCTCAGGGGACACCTTAGTGAATCCCAAATGCCAAGTGTGGTGTAAACCCACATAAAATGAATGGATTTTTCCTCAAGCTGAATTCTTACTGTAATGTCACAACTCACTGTGTCCTGTGACTATAGCCACCATCCATTCATCCATCCATTTTCCTCTGTCTATCTAATCCAATGGGGCCCAGCCCAGCTGTCACTGGGCAGACAGACACCTAGATTCACAGAAAGAGTTAATGTGATGGAGTAGTATGACACAAATCAGACAGATTCACGTGTTACAATTTACTACAAACACTATACTATATCTCTATATAAATAACAACACGTCTCCCTTCACAGCTTAGAAACAGCTAAGGTGGAAAAATTTGTTTCAGTTGTTGAAAGGGCAACTGGCTCCTTGTAAGAGAGGGATTACTGCTATAGCGGCCTCCACTCACTAAATCTGACCTCTCCTCGGGGTGTTTCAGCAGCTTGATTGGCAAGAAAGTAAAGAACAGGGAGAGAATAACTCAAAAAAAGAGTAAAAAAAGACATTTGTGGAATTTGATCTATGAGCAGGATTTTAAAATCTAAACTACAATTTAGAATTAAATCTGCTTTTTGATGAAAATGATATACACCCATGATGCATTCAAAATGTTGGACTGTCCCTGCTGCCTGTAATCCTGTTCTGTGTTTCTAGAGCTGCGCCCATACCCAGGTTCCTTATGAAAACTACTGCCTGCCTTTCTGCAAACGAGAACTCATCATTTACAAGACAGAGGAACCTGGGTGAGATCTTACGTGGGGATAATATTGTGAACACCCTTTACAGTGTGGAAATCAAATGTGACAAGGAATGTGAGCTGGTGTGTGACAAGAGAAAGCTCAGCAGAGAAGAGTGTAAGGCAGGAGGACAGTACATCCACCTTACTCCAGTGAAGCAAAGAAATTATTTAATCTCCTGCTGAACTTGTGATTTTGCTTAATTACAAAGAAATGAAGACTCTCTAATGATAGTTTCATTTTACTGGAGACTATCAACCAGAAGTAAATGATATATAAAAACTTATATAAAAATGATTTGAATTTCATTGAAAGAAATAAGCACTTGATACTCTACAACCCAGGAGAATCAGTCTATTCATTACAGATACTCCTGATCTTAACCCGTTATGTGTATAAAGCACACCTGTTCACAAAATGAGTTTCTTCCATTCCAACCTCTCCACCACCAAGCTGCCACGGTCAAGACCAAAGAGCTCTCAAAAGATGCTAGGGGCATAACTGTAGACCTGCACAAGGTTAAAAGACCATCAGTAAGGAGCTTATGCAATTTTCTTCCATTTCCAATTATTTCCAATTATTTGAAAATAGATGAAATCTAAAATGATCATTATCACCCTCCATTTGCAAGATCTTGCTTCATGGATTGAGGACGATCATGAAAAAAGTGCTGAATCAGCCCAAAACTACATGGAAGGAGCTTGTTAAAGATCTGAAGGTCAGAAGAGATTCCAGATGAAAATAACCTCTCATCCTTACTGCACATTCTGCTCGACTGCTACTGTTGGAACCTTAATGCATTCTCTATGGGACTGTCCTGATGTGTTCTTATTCTGGGGCAAGGTAATAAAGTTATTGTCATCACTGACAAATATCAGTCTTCCTGTTGACCCACTGCTACATCTTCTGCTTAACTCTAGGCTTCCAATGACAATGAAAGCACGCAAATTGTGGCTGGCAGGCATAACTGCGGCCAAAAAACTAGTGGTTCAGAGGTGGCTACCACCACATGATCTCTCGGTGAAACACTGGTTATATGCCTTCTTAGATATCTTGTACTTAGAACTATCCTCAGCTAGGGTCAACCATGCAAACCCTTTAACAGTCCAAAACTGGCTAAAGGGAATTAGAGAGACCAAAAGGTTGCTCAGAAATGTGCAATAGGGAGTTGTGTTATTCTCTTTTTGTTTTAAATCACTGATCTATTGTACCTTTCTCCTTGTTCATTATGTTAACCTGTAGTGTCATTGGAATGTCATGGTTATGCTGCAAATGTGATATGTGTTGGTAGGGAGGACGGGGGTGGGGAGGGGGAGAAAGGGGACTTAGGGTTTGGGTTTGGGGTAATGTTCTCGGGAAACCCAATATATTGTATGTTTGTGGTGTGCTGTATAAGACAGTTTCCCTTTGTTCTAAAAGCAAATAAATATTGCATTATAAAAGATCTGAAGGCAGTTGGGACCACAGTCACCAAGAAGACCACTTGTACCACACTACACCACAATGCACTGAAACGTTGCAGTGCCTGCAAGGTCCTCCTGCTTAGGAAGGTACACATACAGCCCCATCTCAAGTTTGCTAGAGAACATCTAAATAATTCAGAGAAGGCTTGGGATGAAGTGTTGTGGTCAAATGAAACCAAAATAAAGCTAGTTGGCATTAACTTGATCTACCCAAAGAACACCATCCCCACAGTCAAACAGGCCATAGTTATGAATGACTGTCTATCTCTCTGTGCTAGCCCAATTGGTGGCCTGTCTGGGGTCTACTTGTGTTTGAGGGGCCAAAGGGCCAATATTGCATAAAATCTTGGATGAGAAGATGAGAGATGGGTCGTGGATGGGTCTTCCAGCATGACAATGACCCTAAATATATCGACAAGGCAACAGAGTGGCTAAAAAAAAAGCCCATTAGCTTTGAGTGGCCAAAGGGCACTAAAGAAACTTGAAGGATTTAGAGAGTTTCTGTAAAGATGAGTGGACCAAAATCCCTCCTGAGATTTGTGAAAACCTGGTGACCAACTACAAGAAACATCTTACTGCTGTGGTTGCCAACAAGGGTTTGTCCACCAAGTCAGTTTTTTTCCAGGGCTTTGGTTGATATTTGGTCTCTCACTATAAAATTAAACTACCACAAAAACTGAAGGCTTCTGAATCACCATTGAGCAAAAGTACATATTCTCCTGACATTCTAAATAGGCTGTAGTTATAAATGGCTGTCTGTGTCTCTGTGCTAGCCCTACAGTGGATTGGTGAGCTGTTTGTGGTGTACCTCCAGGCAGAACTACAAGCCTGAATTGGATATACAGGAGAAAATTAATGGATAGATGGATGATATATACTGTGCAAGACTCCAGAGACACGAGCTTTAACAGAAAATCAATGGTAAAAAGTGTGGCAGTCCTGTCCCCACTGCATAATTAACAAGTTCATTCTGAAATAAAATCACCGCAGCCATAAAAACTAACAACAGCAAATGACAAAAAAAGTTTAAATTACCATTTAGTGCCATCATTATACACTATAAACTGCCTTCAGATCACTTCAGTAAGACAACTTTCTGTAACTTTAGAGAAAAACATTATATGACTCATTCATCCTCTTAGAAAAAAGCTAAAAGCACCATTGTTCACTTCAGAAAACTCTGCTGTATGGACATAATGGACATTACTCAGTGACTACTTGTGATTTTGTTCAAGGAAGTTTCAGCATTTAACAAAGTTACATATACTTGACGAATATGGCATGCCAGTAGCAAAAATAAAGAAAAGCTATGAAGAAGTGAGCAAACATGACTCTTTAACATTAGTCATGCTGTAATTTACAAGTCTGCTAACATCTGCATGCCTAATTATCAGACCATGTAAGCCTATATATAAATGTAACTTTGCATTTGCCAGAGAAACAATGTGTTTTTTCTTTTAAAAGCTGCAGTTTAGCTTTAATCAGTGAATCTCTGTAAAAACACTATGATACATAAGCTAACAAACACTGATGCAGAGCAACAGTCATTCTTAAGTTTTTATTTTTCTGTATTAACATTCTTCTCAAACAGGCTTCCTGTGAATAAATGTTCAGGCCTCAAACCAGAAAACAATACTTTGGTCACTCAGAAATGAACATTCCTAAAGGGCAATGCCATAAAATCATAAACAAACCTTTTAAGATAAAAAATAATTAACCACATGAGACCACTTCCTTTCTCGCAGCAGATGACCAGTAAATAAAGGGACTAGGGTGTGAAATGGTACAATTACAGTCCGTATGGCACCGGTGCTAACATCTGCCTGTTTTTCTGAGGCAAGGTTGAGGTGCTCAGTGTGACACGGGGAGGTTTTTATTGAGCCACTATGCCATTTTGGGAAAATGGGAGGTGGGGCGGGCCAATAACTGTTGCTGCAGGAGCCACCGGGGACACCTGACATGCTGGATTAGTTGGCCGAGCGTTCCTCTGACACTTTTTGTCTGCTCTCTGTCCATCAAATACAATGTGCACATGCACACAGACACACACAAACATGCTGTACTATGTGATGCACCCAGACAGATGCATGCACTGTCACACGTAGAATCAGACATGGACCACAACACCCACAGACACACAGACTCCCCGAGGACTACTAACATCACTTCGTGGGACGTCAGGAGACGTGTTGCTTAGCTGCTGAATGTGCCTGACCCGTGACGACCACATTCGCTGTCAACATCTTGTCTCTCCAAATCATCACCTCGAAATGGCCTTCTGTTTAAAAGCTTGCTGCTGGCCAGCCCGGGTTTTAATAAAGGCTTTGTGAGTAAAGCGATGCAAAATCTTCAGTAATCTCCAGATATTTTGATCTGAGGCCACTTAATAGTGCACACAAACGTGTTTTTTGTCAGAATAAGATACAGAGAGGAAATATGCCACCTTTTTCACGAGGAATGACGGTTCTACATTCTCTGTTTTACCTCCACCTTCCTTGTGGCCTCATCCTCTGGGAGCTTTTACCAGAAGGCCAGGCATCCCACATGTAACTCTCTATATGCACAGAATGTCACATAGGGTTCAGAACTGCAAAGGTATGCCGAGGAGACTGCTTGATGTGGGTCACAAAAATCCCTCTGGGGAAGGGGATTTCACAGGAAAGTGCACTTCCTTGTTTTGTTAGAGGGACCAGACAAATATGGTACCTGTACCATCCAACAGACACACCATTGCAGGCATTTTTCATGACAACTTGTTGTCTAAGCAGCTTGGAAAGAAAAGCGTCTGGACTTCTGTAAGTTGACAACTTGTTCTATTTTTTTTGAAATCTGGTTTACAACGGCAGCATAAGATGACATAAGTTTTCTGCTGGGACAACATAGCAATGACACTGCATAATGTAAGCATCAAGAAAATGAAGTAGGTTTGAATACAGTCCCAAACCGTGAGCACAAACTATTTTGTCCTATTTAGAGAATCAGAAGATGTCTAAATCTCCAATCTGGGTCATGGGAACTTGTTTCAACAGGGGACCTCCTTTTTCTTTCTCTACAAAAATATAACATCACTTTCTCTCTCCCTTTATGCACCTCATGTGTCAGTTAGGAAGTCTGCACCTAAGCCTCATCCTAAGTTTTGCTTTCCTAATGTGTAACATGTCTATGTCCCTAGGACAAGCCCCCCCACTCCCCAAGCAATATGATGATGAGCACAACTTTCAAAGTGGGTATGGGAGCAATCAAACCTGGCACCCAAAAAAAGTTAGAGTGTAATCAGCTCACATAAATGAAACAAACCTATTCTACAGCCATTTAGTCCCCCTGCTACCACCCACACGACCCCTCTCATCTTCATGACCTCCTAAAAGTTCCAGCCCCTGGCAGCCCGAGCACAAAACTCATCAAATAAACTAACAAACAAAAACAAAATCACACTCTTCAATTGTTTATAAGCACAGGAAAAGGAAAGAAATGTTTGATGAGGACAACAACCGCGGCGAGGAGGGCGGAAGGGAAGAGGAATAAAAAGAATACGATATGGGATGTGCATTAATGTTTCTTGATGAAACGAAACATAGATTCGGATGATGACACTCACTTGCCAATGTTAACAGGCTGCTCAGCTGTTATTTTCCGAGCGGTTTGCGCTATTGTTAGATGAAGGCTCCTTGTTGGAGTGTGTGCTGTTGTGAAAAGGGCTGCATTTCCATCATAATAACAACTGAAAAGAGTGAACTGTCACACGGCACTTCCTTTTCTGGCTGTGATGCATTCCCCTCAGTCTGGCCTTGCTGTGTTGATGGATGAGCGAGAGAATATGCTTCTCTCAATGCCAAAACAAAGCTTCAAAATATGGGATCACTGCTGTGACAGAGAATGTCACAGTCCCACTGCTCTATATGTCAACAAGAGTAAATATCATGACCACATTAGCGGCGCTCTCCCTGCAGTTTGAAACAATGATGATACATAGACAGTGCTTTTAGACAACGGGAAGAGAATGCATCGACTTCGGCACGGGTGGAGGTTTGCACATTGGACAGCATCGGTGCGGAATAAAAACACTGCTTATTCGTTTGTAACATGAGACAGTCCTGCGTGGTGTTGCGTAGTCGTTGTGGGAACACAAAATGTCTTCCTTTGAACAACCATGAACAAAGGGGAAACACACTGGAGAGAGAAATTAAGGGGGAGCTTCAGCATAACCAAAAATAACTTCATATTTCAGACTGAAATAGAATACTATGATTATGGTTAAACAAAGAGTGGGGGAATTAACACACTCCCAGCAGTGACTCATCGGGAGTTTGCCCTCGTTTAAATGATGTTGCACCCGTGTTTATCTTGACGCGAAGGCTTGAGTTAAAAACACCTCCACGCTTTCCCAGCTTGAGGTTTCCTCCCTGTTTATCCTGCCTAAAAACCTTGCTCACCAACCATACGTGGCTGGCATACTCACGTTCAGCTGGCCTCCATTCACTGCTGGCTTCACAGTGCCAGGAGCTACAATGGCAGACTAACCACAGAGAGCCGGTTGCACATAGATGAGAACGTCTTGCCTCGGGAAGGCTGCTTGGCTCTTCCTGCCTTTTAGACCAGAACTGGACTTAATCACCAGGAATAATGCAAGCAGCCTCTAAATATGAATGTCGTGATAAATAAAACAGAATGTGTGTCTTTAAGAGAGAAAAAGATCACTTTTAGTTGCACATAGGTTGGGGGGCTAAAATAATGAATATTTCATTTGCAAAGCTCCTTCTTTCTCTCTCCACTTTGTTGCCCGGCTTATCGGAAAATTCAGACCTGTGAAGGATCTAATCCAATACTGACAGCTCCCTCCCTCCCTCAGTCCCTAGATCAAGCCCACTGTTCCTACCTGAGGGGAAACGTTCAATGACGGGCTGGTTGTCCACCTGTAGCGTGGCGTTTCCACCACTGCGTGTGAATCGCACCACGTGGTATTTGCCATCGCTCACCATCACCGCGCTCTCCTCGATGGTTATATCGTCTGTTCCCACGTTGAAGATCACGCCGACCTTTCCCCGTTCCTGTAAACAGAGGTTGATGCAATACACGGTCAACAAAAATGCACCAGCATGCACTAATACGTTAAGTTCAAACATATACCCATAAAATATAACATGAAGGGTTAGGGTTAGTGGAAAAGCTTGTCCGCGGTCTCTTTTAAGATTAAGCCCTCATTGTCCACTGCCCCATCCCAACATCTGGTTTCAAACAGAATCTGGTACAATTCATGTATTCATGGATTTGGTGAATTGAGAGGCACGATTAAAGGATCTAAATGTTTTAAATATTCAGTTTTAGGTAGGGTAGCTGTGGCTCAGGAAGTAGAGCAGGCCATCTACTAATCATAAGGTTGATGGTTCAATCCTGCCTGTTCCAGTCTGTATGCCAAAGCATCCTTGGGCAAGATACTAAACACTAAGTAGCTCCCGATGTGTGGATGTTAAATAGAAAGGACTTAGACTGGGGTGTCCAACTCCAGGCCTCGAAGGCTGGTGTCCTGCAGATTTTTAGATATGTCCTTGATCCAACACAGCTCATTTAAATGGTTAAATTACCTCCTCAACATGTCTTATAGTTCTCCAGAGGCCTGGTAATGAACTAATCATTTGATTCAGGTGTGTTGACCCAGGGTGATATCTAAAACCTGCAGGACACCGGCCCTTGAGGCCTGGAGTTGGACACCCTGACTTAGACAAAGAGAAGTGCTTTATCTAAATGACTGAAAAAAACACAGTTTATAAAGTGCTTTGAGCACTCAAGCAGAGTACTGTACTTTTTGGACTATAAGGCGCATTTAAAACCCTTAAATTTTCTCACAAATCGACAGTGCGCCTTATAATTCGGTGCGCTTTATGTATTAATTCTGGTTGTGCTTACTGACCTTGAACCAATTTTATGTGGTACACGGCCGTCAAAAATCAGTCAAAATCTTTTAGTATGACTTTGGTAAGCTACAAAGCTGGATTGTCGGAGCATTACGGCTACCGTAGTCTGGAGCCTTGCAGAGAAATACGTACTGTGTGTACAAGGACCCCAAAATGGCACCTGTTAAGAGACATGCTTACGAAGTGGATTTCAAACTCTAGGCCAGGGGTCGGCAACCTGCGGCTCCGGAGCTGCATGCGGCTCTTTAGTCCTTATAGTGCGGCTCCGTGTGGTTTGGGAAAATAAATTAGAAGTATTTAGCTGAAGTGTATTTTATTTATGTTAGTTCTTTTTTAACTTGTAGTTCTAAATTGGAAGATTATTGTGATTTTGAAATATAAAAATAAAAATATATTCTATTATTTTTTTCATCGCTCAAAATAAGCGTCACACTCGCGGAAGCTGACATACCCGCCTAAATGCCGTGCATTTATCGAGACTTTCAACCTCAGGTAGGCCAATTATGGATCTTCGGATCCACATTATGTCAGCAGCTATTCTCCACCGTGAACTATGTTAAAAACAACAACCGACACATAACACAACATCATAGATAGCACAGACGTTAAGGCGGCGAGGCGTGATTGCGGGTGCTGCTCAGGTGCGTCCGCCTCCCCTGCATAGGCGCTGCAGACCACGCCCCGCCACACACATTAACCAGGTAAAATACATATTTAGACAGAATTTTGCAAATATTTATTTTTCTTTTTTAGCAGCATAGTGCTTTTTTTCCAATTATTTTTTAAAAGCCAGGTCAAGGCTCCAAAAGTCCAAAGGCGATATAAGGGTAGCGGCTCACAACAGTTTTTGTTTGCTACATGGATCATTTTAGTTCAGCTGGGTGTCTTTCCTTTTGTTATATTTCTTTAAGAGTTCAAAATGTGTTAATTACATAAATAAAATGTAATTTTCTCTGTAGCACTTCATGAATTTCATAAGCAACACACCTTAGTTGTTGATTGATTGATTGATTGATTGATCATACTTTATTCATCCCGAGGGAAATTGGGTTAAGGATGCCAGCCGTGCCAGCGCCGTCTTACCCATCCGACCATACATACATTACACAAACATCACATGGGGAAGACAGGTCAGAGAGGTATAACATGGAAAAGCACAACATGAGGAAAGATAAGGAGAAAAAAATAACTCCCCCCAGACTGAGCTCCAACAGGGAGATCAGTTTGAGGACAGAAAAAAACACCTCTGCACATAGCACATGAAAAAACTCTTAATACACCAAAGAAACACATGACAAGCAACAGGGGTGGGTAAAGGGTGAGAGACAGCCGATGTAGACAGTACATCCGGGCCTGCAGCCTATGCGCTGGTCTCACACAAAGCATAAAAGTAAAAAGCAATATATACAGTGTTATCTTCATTTTAGATGTCAAAAAGTATTTGCGGTTCCCAGTGTTTTCTTTTGCGTGGAAACCGTGTCCAAATGGCTCTTTGGGTCTTAAAAGTTGCTGACCCCTGGCCTAGGCTATTAGTCATGCAGTAGAACATACGAATAAAGCAGCTGTGAGATAATTCAACATCACAATTTGATGGATTTGTGGAAGAGGAATGAACTGAAAAAGTGAGTGTACTGTTCTGTATTTTATGTGTTAAAACTTAACAATGTTGAGAGTTATTGTGATAGAGTTGAATAAAGTTTCACTTTATTTTGTTTCGCTTAATGTGCCTTATAATCCGGTGCACCTTATAGTCCGAAAAATACGGTAGAAAAAAGCGATTTATAAGAACCAGTCTATTTACCTTTTTTATAAAAACGCTATTAAAATGGTCACTTAGATTTAAGTTTGTGGACATTGTGCCATTTAAGCTGTCTTTAGAGATGTCTGATGATTTATAGATTCCCTGGAAAAAATATCTCAACAGCTACTCAGCTGGCTGCAAAAACATCAGTGTTCCCAATAGTATCAACTGTTTATCCACCATCATGAACCAACAACTAATATTTTAATTTGACCAGTGCTTTCCGTTGTTTTAGTCTTTCTGGTGTTCAAGATAATTGTTATTTACAACACTGTTGTCTTTGTTACTTATGTTACCCAAAGATACCCCGTTGAGCGTAGCTAGATTCCAACTGGCACTGCATAATGAGAAAAAAAATCATGTCTTTTGTGTTTGAGAATGAATTACACTGACTGAAGCAATTGAGTTGTCAACTAAGCAGCAGTTACCCTGCACAGTTAAACTGCAGTCATCCAGCCGTGTAACAATCCATGCTAATAGACTAATACTGTTGTTCCTTTGTTGTCCTTTGGCAAAAATCAAAAGATATTTTTCTTCAGTCAACACAAAAAGCCCCGACTGCCTGTAGTCTGATGACACTCAGAGCGTCAGATCCCACACATACCGGCCTGGTAAGGGAACAGAGTACTTGCTGAGGACTCAGGCACCTTTAGTATTCATCAACCGGGTGACCCCCCCTCCCCTCTCCCATCTATTAGTGTTGACAGCCGCCCACTGCTTCGAGTTTATTACAGTCAACCGCCTACTCCACTCTCTTCTCCCGCCATCTCTCTCCTCTCCCTCTGTGGTTCCTGTCCTCAGTCCCAGGAAAGGTCAAAGTCATTTACAGAGTTACAGTCTGCCAGAGAGCCATAGAACAAGGGTGAGAGAGAGAAAGGGAGAAACAGAGGACATATCAGACAGCACCACTGCATGCAAGTTGTCTGTCTGACTGCAAAACCTCTGTTGCACTTTTGCCCAGCTGTGAGACCCTGCTCTGGTAACTGTTGCCCATCCTACAGACAGCAACACTTCCTGACTGTCACAGCAGGTCAAGCTCATTTGCCGGTGGGGTCACATTTGCACACTGCTATCTCCTCACTGCAGCTACAACTTCATTGATTCCGTTACCTCATTAGGTATGTGCATTTATTTTGCCACTTTCCATATGCCAAGATATTCAGGGGTGAACCTGTGGCTTTTGCTTGCAGCAGTTTTCCATTATTCATGGCTGATTAAGTACTTTAAAAAAGAAAATAAGACACCCCTAATGTTAACAGATCTCAAAATAGCCAGTTAATTGAGTAAATAAGTGCAAAGGTTGTACAGTAAGTTAATGATCAGTATAATCAGCCAAATTTATGTGCATCTTAACTGCTCTTTGCCGCTGTGTAAAGTTGTTATAGTTTTTAGCCAAGGCCACGTTACGGCCATGCACCGATGTCAGCCGTGATTAGGGTATTAATTGAGCATGCTCAAATGGTGGCGCAACATGTTGGTTGTGATTAATGCTTCGCGGGGATCAGCAGAACATAAGACACAGTTGAACAGCCAGAATAAGCAAAAGGAATCAGTGTGGAACACAACAGGAAGCAGAGCTCAGCTGTCCTACGTGATGCTCCTAATGAAGCTAGATCTATATGAAATTGATGGACTACTCTGTAGATGGACTCATTCTGCAAGGAGGCTCATTGGATGTCTCGAATGGCAAAGTGCTTCCAGCTTCTCAGCCACTTAATCAGTTGATTCATGTTATAGACTGACCCTCACAGTCTTTCTGCCTGCTCTCGTTGTGAATGCCAAAATCCACTATGCTGCACATTTGACGACACCAACATGAATACTGTCTTAGAGTAATTATGAGGTGCACAAGAATAACGATTTAATCAAAGCTTTCAGTACTGATACCCTTTAGATATTGCAAAAGAAAAAACAAAATGGAGAGGGTGAGTGAAATGCTATTGGATCGAGCGGAAATGCCAGGATCATCTCCATTACAGCCCACGCACTAGGAAGCTTAGAATAATCATAACACCTTGCTTGGAGAATTAATTCAATTTGCCAGGGTGCAGCAGAATGAATCCATGCTATTACAACTGAAAAGCAGAAGGGAGTGAATTTGAGTGATATTTACAGAGAGATTAGCATTTGTGTTCCGCAACATTAGAGTTCTTCCCGGTGCTGAGGGAATGTATCGAGCCCATTACGGTGGGAAGCCGCTGGGAACCAGTGCTTTTTTAAAAATGATTTTAGTGTAGCAGTAATGACATTTTAATGGCCGTTTCCCTTAAGCGAACATATCTCTGGAAACAGAAGGAAAAGAAAAACTCTTTGAATGACTGGGAGCAGTCAAGCCTGCAACATTGAAATGAAGGGACTAGTAGGTAACTTACAATAAACCCTGGCTGCTCTTTAAACACCACAGCTTCTCAACGACTGCTTAGCAGCCCTTAATCTGCTGTAGCTGTCAGCTAATGTCAGGAGCAAGAATGTTACGTTTTCCACTTTTATCTAGAGGGTAGCTCATCTTACTTTTCTTTCTACGGGTAAATCAGTAGCAAAGGGAGCAGGTCCGCAGTAGACTGGGGGGCAGGAGCTCTACTTTATGATCAGATGTATTTTCAATTACATCTGATCTGCCTGAAGAAGCCAGGATCTGAGTTACTGAGATTCAATTAAATATTCAAAGATCTACAATAGTGGAGGGGGTTGGATGAAATACCTACAGACAGAATTAAATTTCAACTTTAACCAAAATCGGTTTTGGTGCTGAGGCTCTGAGTTTTACAGAGAAAGGTTTCATCTGGGGACAAGAAAAAAAAATCAAAGATTTCCTCTTGAATATTATATTACTTTAAGTACAAACTTGCTGTTCTTGCCAAATATCTGATTTGTTTACCACTGCACAAACTGCTCATCAGTTTCCCACACAGTAAATCGAGTTTAGCTACCAAACAAAAAAAAAACTTGAGAAAAAAAAAAGTTTCTGTAATCTTCTCATTAGAGTCTCTCCTTCCTTGTTCTCAAAGACAAAAGAAAATTGACTTTGGAATTCTGCACGGCAGCCAGAGAAAGAGCAGTACGGAGTGCATTTCCGTCTGAAATATTTCAACATGACCTTGCGGCGTGCGAGAGCGCGTCGAGGTAAACGCTGCTGTCGGGAGTGGAATGAGAATGAGGCAGAGGCTGCAGTCGGCGTGTATGTGTGTATCAGGGTTATCAGGCTGCCTCAGCGAGCTCTCGCTGATCACGCCAAGCAGAAAAGGAAGAGCGAGAGGAGGAGGAGGAGGAGCAAGGGGCAGAGAGAAACACTGTGCGATAAAAGGACAGTGGGAACCTTGATGATCCTCTGGGGCCTCAAGGTGCTTTGAGATCAAAGCTCCTTTTGAAGGTGTCAAGATCTGGTTCTTTCTTTTGCTCACATGCTGGTAGTCAATTAAGAAAAGGAAAAATAGACAAAGGGGGAATGAGAAAGCATTTTTGAAGGATTTGGTTCTTTGTTTCATTTCTTCCTCGCCTGCTCAATCTTCTCCTTTTCTAACACACCCTACAGCTTCATCTTTACACACATCTGCTGCTTGACGTATTTGCATTTCCTCAAAGTCTTTCTGAATCTCCCCCTTAGATCTGATACATAAATGCTAAACAGGCAAGTTAGAAAGAGGAAACAACAGAGATGCAACTGCTGGAAAGTGGATTCAGCAAGACTAGGGCAGAGACAGTTGCAGTTGTTTAAATCACTCAAGGTATTTTGCATTTTGCTGTATCAACTTGCCTGGAGAAATTATTTCTGAAACACGGCTGACCAGTTCAGGGATTTGCTGGTTTGATAGATTTCATATTAATACTCCTCTGGCTGTTGGAAATGCAAACGATTCATCAGCTTCTCTCTCATTTGGATCTATCATAGGCTGTATCTGCTTGAGACTAACTTGACATGCCACTAAAAAGTGTGCAGAACTGCAGTATTTATTAGCTTATGAATCAGCCAGCAGAGCAGCATGGATAAAAAAAAGAATGATAAATTGATTTTTACTGGGTGCCCAAAGAAAAAGCAATCAATTCTTATATATGTATGTACACAAATATTTGACACATCCATGTGGTGTAGGAAAGCCTAATATTTCATACAGCTTGAGCTAAGCATTTTAACGTGTTTGCAGACTCTGTGCATTAATGTAAAATTCCATATGCTGTTTACAGTTACCGACTCATACTGGTGATTTTTTTCCCTAAAATATCCCACAGACTTCTGCAAGCTGATACCCCATCACTTGGTATCTCTGCATCTTCCTCATGAGTTTAATTCCTGCCCTGATTCCTGGCTAATCAGCTTGTCAACATGTATGCATAATGCCTGCGAGTGCAGATCCGCTGTGGCATCTGCTACATGGAGAACAGTATAGTGGGGCTAAGCTTCCACTTAGAAACTGCAGCGTTATGTAAGGAGAAATACGTGGTTGCATAACATGTAGACTTCTTGCCGGCTAAATCATCCACTGTCCGTTCACTGAACGTCTTCAGAGTATCTGCGACAGAAAGAAGGAATTGCTGAGGGCCAGCAGCCATTTTGAATCAGTAAACTGCTCTGTAGCGCGCAGATTTCACGTCTTCCCTTCTTATCAGTCACCTCAAATGACACAGTGCTGTTACAGACGGAGCTGCATGTGTCATTTTGATTTGGTTTATTTAGGAAAAAGAGGAGGGCTGTGGCAAAACAGTCGCTTTTGCACAGAAGACATGGTTTCCGTTGCCACACCTTCTCTCGGTTTCTGCTCAGCTAACATTTGTATGTACTTGCCGTGGTCTCTTGCAGTCACCTTGAGCACCTCATCTTAAAGGCACTTCATATCCTCTTCGATCTCTTTTCTTTGCCTAGTTATTTCCAGCAGTGGTCATGGCTATGAGAGCACATTTGCACTGCAAATGATGAGTGGCCACTCTAACAGTGAATCAGATCTCATTGAAAAATCAATGACTTAGACAGATGTGATGTGAGTGCATGTATATATATACATATGTGTGTGTGTGTGTGTGTGTGTGTGTGTGTGTGTGTGTGTGAGAGAGAGAGTATACACTGATGTGTCTGAATCTCCTGTCAGAGCATGACTCACACTGGGCTTGCCTATTTGTCCCCGAGTACACACACACACATACCGGCATTGAGCCAAAATACTACAGAGGGAAGAAACAGTGAACATACTAAGAAGGAGAGAAAAAACACAAATCAACCAAAATACCGTCCACTATAACCCTGATTGTTGCCACTCTCAACAAAAACAACGCTGACTCGCATATAGTAAGTACTGATATGACTGCTCATGTACCGTACCACTGAGACTGTTGATGGATGGTATCCTTCAGCACAATAACTATAATACTTGGAGGTCTGACTAGGGATGGGTACTGGTATGCACCGGTTCTGACATAAACGGTAGTAACCAGACCGAAAAGCAGCGCACAGAAAGGCTAAAATGACCAAAGAAAAAGTGGAAAACAGCTTCCAGCCAAGAGTGATACCATATATGCCCTAGAGCTGCAGAAAAGGCTAACATTGTTATCTTTTTACAAAAAAACAGCTAAACATGAGAGGATTTTGGACAAAGTTTGTGTTTTCCATTCTTTAAGCACCGGTTCGAGCACCGTTTAAGCACCGGCACCGTTTCAAAAGTACCGGTTTGGCACCGGTATCGGATAAAACCTGAACGATACCCATCCCTAGTTCTGACAGTTGACCTGCTCACTGCCTTAAAAAAAAACCCCCAAACCACACACACACTTGTATGCAAACGTGGGAATGTCCTTGAGTGAGATTGCTTGGTACCTCAACACACTGCGGCCTTGTTTACAGAGCTGCCAAGAGCTCATAGATACACGTGCACACTGTCATGGGGACTTTTTTGCATTATCCTTGTGATCCGGATGTGAATGACGATACAAAGCATCTGAAAAGTAACTGTACCCATGCTCTGTTACAACTGGCATTTGTGTTTTTACTTTTCCTACTAATATCTAAATTTTTTGAAAACAAAACTCCCCCCACCATGTTAATCAGATGAGTCCATATTACTGATATTACTGTAAATAGGATCTGTAATCAAGAGTTTCTGAGTACTGCCCCATAAAAACCACGATGCCGACCTGGTGTAAATTTGGGCTTTAACCTCTTAAGCCCCAAGCCTACCTGATCTCCTGCCTTTTGCCCCCGTATCAGGGGGCGTTGGGGCTTAAGAGGTTAAGGTTGTTTTCTCAATATTTTCAGATCACTTCAGTGGGAGTTTAATTCCATTCCCTTGCACTTGTGCCTCTGTGATGCAGGCTGGAATTACCTTCCAAACCATGACCCTTAAACTTGAATTTCATTTTGGGGAAGAGGAAGGACTCACAGGGAGGCAAATCTGGCGACTGGGGCAGGTGGAAATCTGAAATGTGTGACCAAAAAACTCATGTATTTCAAAGCTGTCCAGAATTGCATGAGAGAGTGATCTCAAAGGGGAACATGACCAAATTTAAATCAGCTTTTTACATTTTTAAAAATGTTATTGCATTTTCAGATGTGTTTCTAAAGGTAAGGGTGGGCGACAAGTTAAAATAAACACCTTAACCACTGACCCCCAGAGAAGGGGGGGCTCTGTTTTGTTGTGAGGGACAGATTCAGGGGTGATTGTAGCTCAGAAGCACTTTATCTACTAATCAAAGGTTGGTGGTTGGGTTCTGCATATGCATGTCATCATTTGGTAAGATACTGAACCCTGATGTTAGATATAAAGCACTTAGACAATGAAAATGTTTTGTGTGAATGAAACCTGTGTATCCATGGGCTCTTGGCTTGTGGAGATAGGTTAATTGATTAATCCAAATTGCCCATAGGCGTGAATGCACGAGTGAATGTGAGCGCAAATGGTTTTCTGTCTCTGCGTGTTAGCCCAGCGACAGACTGGCGACCTGTCCAGGGTGTACCCCGCCTCTCGCCCTATGACAGCTGGGATAGGCTCCAGCACCCCCTGCGACCCTGAAAAGGATAAGCGGAAGCGAATGGATGGATGGATGGAAACCTGTTGTATAAAGTGCTTTGAATGCTCAAGCACCACTATAGAAGAACCAGCCTATGTATTTGCTTGGGTAACACTAATTTATTTACAACCAGGTCAACAATATATATGAGCTCATCTCAATGATGAGCTTCAATCTTAAAGCTGAGAAAATTTATTACAGAAACAATCCGCTCCACATTGCTAGCAGTTTTGTTCGCTTGTAATCCTGGGGCCTCTGGTTGCCACATCACGTTTTGAGGCAGCTTAAAGTAAGCACATCTAAACCGTAGTCCAACAGGTTACTGAGGCACTCAATGAAGAAAACTGCAAAACTGGGTTTCTCACTATAACAGAGTCCTTTCAGCTTAGATCTAATTGGCATCTAAATATCGATTCTGGCAGCTTCAGCAAGTCAGATGCAATTTTTAATTTTCAGACTGCACCAAGATCAGCCTCCTCCACGAGTACGCTTGCCTAAGGGCACCAAACTCATCTGAACTTTTTTTTATACTAAAGCATTGCCCTTTTTTGGGTTTTTGCAGGTCCGATCACCACAGGTAAATAAAATGATCGTCTTAAACAATCCATTACGAGTGACCGTTCTGTCTTTCACGACTTAATCAAATAAAAAATGAATAAATCAAAGAGACGGTGCAGAGGTAATATGCCACCTTAGTGCTAAAATAGAGTCATCATTTACCACTCAGTCTCACTAGCCGCCAAGAGATGTGTAAAGGTAGATTAAATTTATCAAGATGCCAAAGTGAAACCGGAACATCTAAAACAGCAATGTCAAGGGCCTTTTCCAGTCACTACCCAGAGATGGATGGAGGATGGAAAAGATAAAGCAGACAGAGGAAGAAGGTATAGGAAGAGAAAGAACAGAAGCGAGAGAGAATGGGAAATGCCGGTATGAAGTGATGATCCAGTTTTTTGTGTTATCATTGTAACAAAAAGACAATGAAAAGAAATGGAAGTGGAATCTGGAGAAAAGGAAAGAATGAAGCGTTTGGAGTGACAGCAGTGAAGCTAGGGTGATGATGTGGTGGTGGGGATCCCCCTGAGGCAAAGCCAGAAAAGAATCTCTGTTACTCTGACAGTAGAAATCAATGTCCATACACCCATGATTCATCACTTTTACCACAAGCACTGGTAGGCCCAGACACAGATATTTTTAAGTTTAGGTGACTTAATTTGGAACCAGGAAGCGGGGGTCTTTCAAGACCAATAAAGTTTCCTATCCACACTGATTCCTCCATTCTTGTCTCTTTTTTGTATTCAATTTGCTTTCACCAGCTCCCTACAGTCCTTCATCAGTTCATTTAACTCTAAGATACGGCAGTAATCCCTGCCACAAAACCTCATTATACTGAACACCTTTCATGGGAAAAACCAAAGCAATAAGTGATGACTGAAATGACTTTTTTTTGGTTTTGTAAAGATATTAGAAACTTGGCAAACTAAAGAAGCAGGTGTTTCTGAATTCTATGTTAAATTCTATATTAACTCATGATAAAATTTCTATTGATTGTATCTTTGTAATCCCAGTTCCAAAGCTTGCAATACAGATGTGAAATAGTGTAATAAAGCTAAAATGGCAATTCAGCCATTAGAACAATAAAACCTTATTTTCTATATATAACTTTCTACAAGAATGAATGACTGTTGCCTCACCTTACGGTATCTCCAATTATCATTTCTCTCGCTTTAGCTTGTAACCTTCCTTTTTCTTTTTTTCCTCAATTTTCTAATCTGTCTGCCCTCATCGAAAGCTCTTTTACTCCTCAGAGGCTCATTACTGAGTTGACTGGAGTTACTAACATGGGTCTGGTAGAATCCAATTGATCCATGCGCTCTCGTGAATGATCTTAGAGAAAGAACTGACACTGAGAGTACTTTGCGTCTGACAGTGAAAGGTGCATCAACTCCAAATAAAATGGGTTTGGAGCTCATTCCTGTCTGGGAGCCTAAACCTAGTCAGCAAACTGTGAAATGAGATAGCTGAGTCCTTGAATAGTGTGCATAATCTGTCTTTTGTTTAGTAGCTTTGTACTATAATAATCCTTTCTGACATTGTATGGGTACATTTTGTGGGACTGTATTAATTATCTCTCTTACTTGATGCTCTGACGAGGTCAAAAATGTACAAAGATATGAAATAATAATTAGAATTGTGCTGTTAATTTAAAAAATAAAATGAATGTATAAATCTTAAACTTATTCCATCAAATATTTATGAAAGTACTATTTTCAAAATCCTTAAATGCTGACAAGCAGTCCACCTCGAAATAAGTTAAACATTATAGACAAAAAAATAAATCAAGAAAATGCATTTGCACTTTAAAACCTGCCTGAAATCAGTGTGAGTAAATCAATTATCAAACAGCAAAAGTGGCTGATCTCAAAGCTGGTGACATAATTAGGTGAATACACTGCAAGTACAATAAAGATGCCGTAAGCTGAGACCTAAGAAGCTACCCTTGCTCCTGGTTCATATTTCAAGCCTTCATAGAATGTAAATGGATGAGCTGATGGATGAGATCAAAAGAGTAAAAAGTCACATGACATTGTGGGACAACGTCTCACAATGGGTTCATCCGAAAACTTGGCTGATAGTGACCCACACTCGTTTTCGCACCTTGGCTCATGTGATTAGGCAGATGATCGATAGTGGGTCAACAACCCTCCAAGGGACACTCCCAGTAGGGTTTAAAAATCTGGGACTCTCCACCAATTGCTCTTAGAACCCAAGAAGCTTCTGAGATAAAAGATGTTTAAGAAGTCCAGTCGATTTTCTTTCCAAGCTCACTGGACAACCATGACCTGGATGACTGAGAACCTTCCCAGACATATTATTTTTTGTTCACTTGTTCTAAAGAGAATCATTTCAATTTTAAAGTTAAGTACTCTAACATTGAGACTGACTAACTTTTGGTGCATATAAGAGGAACCATGTTCTTTGACAGTCTTGCAGTGGCTCCATTTTTCTGCTCTTGAGTTTAGACCCAAAACCTCTGGTCCAAACACAGGGAAAACTTATATATAGGATGTTGTGTTTGAAAAGAATACATGTCCTAAAGGTTTCTACAAAAAGACAAAACTATTTGAGGAGTGCAACATATCAGCTAATCAGCTCCAGGTGGAATATTAATTACATATTACATTAAATTTTAGACTCCATTGAGTCCCACTCTGAGTTTACTACAAGATACCCAGTGGACCTGGTAAGACTCCATCCTCAGCATACTGGTATTTGATGAGTGATGTGACTGTATGCTACATTACATTCATAAATTGTAGCACTAAAATGTTTGTGACTGTGCAACTACGTAAAAACCTGTAGGGAGCGAAAACATTTGAGCAAATATCTGGAGTTTTGAATGAAACAACAGAGCTGAGACACTGAGACAGCAGAGGAGACAACATCTCTACTGCTGTCTCCTTTCATCTACAGTTTGCACATACAATTTGTCATGCCTGAGTATACACTGCGAGAAAAAGCTGAAATGGGAGATTACTTCTTTTTGTCTCTCTGTTTTTGATGTTTTCACACTTTGACTGTGTGAGCTGTGGATCGCTATGGGCGAGACGTGTATTAATGTTCATTTTCTGTTCATTTTGAGGGGTTTTTGTGTGTGTGTGTTCCTCTCTGTTGAGGAAAAGCGAGGCAGGCAGCTGGCCGAAATTGAAGGGAATGACTGTGACCTTCGGACAAAATCAAGAGCAAAGTGTTTTCTGCCTTCATTGTTTTCACTTTTCTCTACTTTCTGTCCTAGGAAGCCTAATTTTCCCTCCCTCACTCCATCACTTTCTTTCCTTTGCACTGCACAACAAAGCTGCGAGAAAGAAAAAAAAAAAAAAATAGAGCATCAGCCCATTTTCTTTCACTCGCTTTGCCTCTCTTGTGGTTCCAAACTTCCTACAATTGAAAACAGCAGTGGTGCATATTGTGCAGTTTGTGGTTTGAATAGACTTAAACAGGGCACTTTTCCTGGTGTGATAAAGAAAAGCAGACAGTATAGGAGCTGAAATATAAGTGCCAAGCTGTGCTTTCACTGAAAGACCTGCAGCAGTTTAAAAAACTATATAATCTATCCTGACTTAAACCTTTTGGTGCGGGCCACAGACGGCTGGATGTATGCGAGGCTGCCCTCTTTTTAGCTTCTTCTCATTACTCTCTGCCATCATTAGCTCTCTATTTAATTTCTCTTACTTGCCTTATGCTTCTCTCTGTTACCAGGATAACTCCCCAACTGTTCCTTTATCATTCGCCCTCTACCTGTTCTCCCCTTGCCGGTAACTCTTTATAATAATTACACAGTGTTAAAAATTAGTAAGGTATTAGTTAATACTTAATTCGTAGGGCATATAATTCTATAATCTTGCTTAATAAGCTCATATGTAACATGTTTAATGACAGAATTTACATACTTTATATATGATTTTTTGACAATTTCCCAAAAAAATATTAGATATCACATCACCCTAATATTACATCATTTAACACTGTTAATGGTTCACGGTGTTATTTAGAGTTAAAGCACCCCATGGGGTATTTTAACTTAAATATATTGAAGCTGAATAATAAAACATGAATACGGTTATCACAAAACAGTAGTGAATATTTCACAGAGCTTTAGAAATAATTGTGAACAATACAAAGTGTGCACCACCAAAGTAACCTGTGGCTCCAGCTGCTCATCGTCTGTCTTTCTCTCTTAAACCCTCTTACAAACTCAGACTCTGGTCCTGCTTACATTTCAGTATTCTGCAAATGTTAAGTGAATTATGTTCATCATGCAATAAATATTTGTATGTTCTGTGCCATTTTGTGATTGTTTCTTCTTCCTGTTGTGAAGATAGCTGAGACATATTTGAGTCTCGAGGTCCTGCTGACCTTTCAGTTAGGGATCCGCTGTGCTCACACAAAATATTGAACTGACAACAAGTAACTGCCTGAATTAATCTTAAAATGTAACAAAAATAAGTATTTAAAAGACTTCTAGTAACACCCGAACAAACAACTTACTCGTTTCATAATCAGCATATGTATAAATGTGCAACTCCACATTGTTAATAATTAGTTAGACTTTCTAAACAGTGGCACGAATCACTAACAGCTCTTACATAACTTGTTTGTACTTGGTCTAATAATAGTTTCTCCTTCATTTAAAAATATAGAAATGCTTTCATTAAACATGTTATACATGTTAAGCAAGACTAAACCATTTCTATTCATGTTTATGAATGCCATACTAAGGAGGAGTGATGCTTTATAAATGAAGTATTAACTAAGACCTTGCTAGTGCTTAATAGTGTGTAGTTAATATGAAGAGTTAATGCTTTTGCCTTTTAGCCTCTGTGGGCAGAGTGTGAGCTTGAAGCCCAGTAGAGAAGAATGGCTGCTGAGTACACGGGCTAATATTTGCCCTGTGCTAAACTGAGCAAACATGGATAAAGTGAACACAATCGCCTTCTCTGTCCCTGGCTGTCTGCCTTGTTGTCCTTTCATTCCCTTCCTGTCTTTGCACTGCCGCTGTAGAGCCGACTGCTGATTAATCATTGCATACACTGCGCACATGTTGTTTTCAAGCAAATCACTGGGTGAGGGGATAAATCTGATAATCCCTTTCTGGTGTGTGTCTTTCTACATCAGTGTGTGCTTATTAGGTACACCTGTGCAATCCAAACCAACAGGCCTGCAGCAAAACCCGACATCCACGAAGCTCACAATGTTCCCTTCTGGGTGCCGAAAGTTTGTAAATGTTCACGATTAAAGCTCTGTCACACTGAGACTGAACACTATTACCAACATTCTGTGACAGTGTAGGAAGTACAACATCTGTAGCCTGACCTGTAGCCCACATTAGGGGATATGCTGCATGGATGAAACTATTAGCAACTGGTGGCATTATTGCAAACTGGAAGACCTTAGGACCCACAACTTTAGACTGTGGACATGTTCAATAAAAATGGACGTTTTGCAGGTCATATTATTCTTCTTCTGTGCAAAAAGGATTCCTATGAGTGCTTCCTATTCCAAACAAAATGTAGTAAAAAAGTATTCTAATTTAATGTAATTATTTTTATTTATTTCTAAGGTGGCAGTTGCAGATTAGGACTTTGAAACTTTAAACTAAAGCTATTTAAACATGGAGACGTGGAAATTGGTGTAGTTTCTTAGAGAATAAATGTGAAATTAATTTTATTGATTGAACAGGTATTCTTAGTATGTGTTCTGTGTTACAGCAGGTGTAGTTCCAGCAGCATAAAAAAGAGACAGTGCAGATTACGACCAGGGATAACAACATTTGTTCTTTTTCTGCATCACTAAATTAATATATGCAAATTCCTGTGATAATGAAATCTGCATTTTGTTTTTCATTTAGTGGTTTTAGTAAGGTACAGTTTAACCACTTGCACATATAAAATATATATGTGCAATAGAGAAAGTATAATGCTGTAAATAAAAGAATCAATGAAAACGTGGTGCTTCCAGAAACCACTTATTTACATTGGTATAATTGTAACTATTTAAAAGAAAAAAATCAACCATAACAAAACCAAAAACCATTCCAGTAACATTTAAGATTTTTTTTTAATAATCTGAGCTAAACAAAAAATGCACAGTTTGGACTGCACTACCTTGAAGCTAACACGCCATCAGTGTCTGTGCCATCATGTTGTACATAATGGTTATAAATGCAGCATGTATGATGCATATATAAAAGCTGCATGGCACTGGATCACCTGATAATTCAAAGTTAACAGAAATTTCCACGAGTGACCTTCTTGTGACAAGCATGTAAAATATCAAAAACATGCCAAGTCATGCTTTCAATCATTGTCTAATGTAACGCCTATAATTATAAAGCATTATAGAGATGTACCTAACTGCTGTGTTAGTCAGTTAAATTTAACACAGGTCAAATGTTAATTAAATGACACAAATCCATATCAGCATGAAATGCCATAAAGTACTGAAGTAATATATTCAGTTACTTTATTACAAGTACCTCATCACTTCCTGTTAAATATGCCATATTCATATGATGGAGAGATTCAGATGTTATTTTGCCACTGAGCAGTAAACATCTAAAGATATTTTATTTGCATTCTGCATTAACAGCTAAAAATCGCTTTATTCACTAGTCGAGCTGGGTTTCTTAGAAACATATAAAAAGCTAAACAATAATATTAAAACACAACATTCTGATGCATTTCACTGTGTTCAGCTGATCTGAGGAGAACGTTTTGTCCTTACTAGTCCATCAGCACATTACAGGTGCAGGGAATTCACTGTCTGCCAAGGTAATTTATGCTACTGCCTGTCAATCAGTTATTTAGGCACTCTTTCACACACGGAGCCAGTTACTGCTCTACAGTATGAGTACAGCATAAAAATGCTATACTGCACTTCTCTATTCATTTTGTTGTGAAAAAGCAAAAAAACAAAACAAAAAAAGCAGAAAGAAAATCAGTCATGCAACTGCAATGTCTCCGTCTCGGTCCGGTGCCTTGGCACACAGCTGCGGTCTAGTGGATTGTTTCCAATTCTATAGTTGTGTCTTGCATGATGATAGAGTGAGTGGCCTTTAAATTTTCCGATTATTTTGTGCCAGGGTAAAGGATAAGTGTTTGTCAGTTGCTCCTTCATGTTTTGAAGTAGCACCTGCAAGCTAAGTAAAGATGATGAAGAGGAGAAAGATGCTACAGCTCTGAAACCACAATGGCTGGCCTCTAGCATGGTTGTGAGGATAATTAACAAGCTTTATTCCTTGTTATGTGATGGAGGAGATGCTCTCTGTATCACCCTGTTATACAGTGAGGCAGAGCTGGCACACTCAGAGGTAACTTTACACTGGGCTGCACACCCTCTGGATTTATAACCAACTTTCACAAGCTAAATTTAAAGCGGAGTTTATTTCCGTTAATGCCAAATACTCACCCTTTTCACTAGATACTGCTGCAGTGTAACGGATTAATTTTCATTTTATTTTTTTACACATTTTTAAAAGCCTATAACATGGAAAGAAAATACCATAAATTTCAAAGGTTTTGAGTGTCCACACATGCTGGAATTTATGAAAGGTAATGGTGAAATTTCCTCACTTCTATCACTCACGGCAAAACATGAATGATTTATAATTAACAATGCAACAACACAGCGTTACCCATGATTAGTGAATGGATTTATGACTCTATAATGTTTGCGGTAATTGTGTTTGTGTGCATTTCCCAGTGGATCTTAAACAGTATACTCTGCTGCACAGATCAATAAAGCCACGGGGTTAAACCGAGCACTGTAAAAACAAGCAGAATGAGCAGACAAAGTTTAAAGAACAGAGAAAACCTTATTAGCGCGCCGTATTTCTTATCTAATAAGGGATATTAGGTTTGCAAATAGAGGTGAAAATAAACTATGCAACAACTCAGCTGCTTTATAAAGTCATTTAATTCTTTAAATGTTGCTCAGAGGGAAAAGGTAATTTGACAAGGACATTAAAGAGATACCGTTTTACTGAACATTACTTCATGCAAACTGAAATGATGATTATTAATCACTGCTGCAGCATGCTATGACACCATTTATATTCTAGCTTCTAGATCAAAATAAATTGCTTGTTAAAATCTACAGAGGCATATGATAAATGTAATGAGCCATTCGAATAGTGAGATAGAGTTGGCGAGTGCTACAGTCCATTATCTATCCAAGTAACAAGATAAACCGCAAATTAGGACAGTTTAAAGTTACCTCAGCGATGGCGGTGGTGCAATTACAGCTTTGGTGAGATTTTGCGATAGAAAAAACAAAAGCAAAGTTAACTGACCGTGCACACTTCATTAATTCCCTATAAATGCCTAGAGAGAAACATTAGTGGTTAGCTGCAGGTTTGCTGTGAACAAAGAGTGCATTGTATATTAAACAGCTGCTAATGATCTCTTAAAGGTTCTGAGCTGAGAAGTGCACACTTTAAAAATGAAACAACTGACATATTATCATGCAGCAAATTGCAACGGATAATGAATAATTAAATGTATAAATTGCTTTCTTCTAACCTTTAGCCCGCGTCTCATCGGGGCGAATACTGTCACAATCATACGTAATGTGGCTGAAAAATTAACACCAGATTGATGCAACTACACTGACAAGTGCGTGCGTGCTGTGGATTAATATAACTGGGCACTCTAGATGGCGCATGACACGTAATTAGCACACAGATGTGGAGCATAGACGCTTTTCAAATCATTAATGCAATATTTGCAATTCTTGTTTTGCTTTTTAAAGGCAGCGCTACGCACGGTGGAACAAAGTTGTTTGTGACTGGATGCAAGGGTTTGAAAAAAACGCGTTTCTTTACAAGCGTCTGTTACAAAGGCGCTCATATAGCACGAGGCCGTCTCCAGCAGTGACGGCTGCGTGCGATTTTTGTTTACAAGGTGGCACCGCAGTCTTCAAAGACCTCAGTTTGAACTAAATGAAAAGAAAAGAGGGAAAGAAAGAAAAGTTTCGTGCTCTGTCTCATCCTGAGAATTATAACGGGGCACGTCAGGTTGTACGTCTTCTTTCTAACTGAAACGACACAGGATACAAAGTGACAGCGTGAGAGGGCGAGACAGCACACCCACACACAGACCTGCCGTCACCTTTCAGTTCATTAAGCATTTCTGTCTGATATTTAGAGGTCTGACAATATTCTGTGTTTCTGGTTGTCTTTGGAGTTGTGACTTTCAACCCCATACCCACTGTTTCCTATTAAAGATGCAAAACCTTAAAAATGGGCTGTTAAAATCAAGCAAAGCAAATTAATAGTCTTTTTTCTGCTTCTCGGAAAAACACCACTCAGAAATGTCGAAAAACCTCTTAAGATATTTCACTCTTTCTTTAAATTTTGTTCATGATTTCATCAAAAAAAAGCCTCTCAGCTAAAATGGGAACTTTGGTGTTAAATGTTTAACTGAGGAAATCTGTTAAGAAAAGGTTACTGATCCCATGCACGAGGTGGTGCAGTGACTTCCTTAAACTTTGACTTGGACTAATTTTGTAAGATATTTCCGTCTGAATAAATGCATATTAGTACATGTGTGGGTGGTCAGCTTGCCAGGTGCGACCCTGCTTCCCCAGCAGGTGATAAACGCTGCTGTCTTGCCAACTGCAGGTGCTCTTCCCCCTCTTGCTGTGTCGCCATAGCAACCCTGCCGTGCCAGTTCAGAGCGCTGCCAGCAGTGGTCGTCAACCGTGATGAATCACGGGCCGAGAAAATGATAGGACAGTGATATTGAATACTTACAGTCTGACATTTGTTTCCCTCTTTTTTTAATGCCCACCAACTACACATGTTCTGTATGTGGTCATAAGTTTAAAACACTCATTGTGGGCATGAATGTCATGGTAATTTTGGTATTTTTTATTAATATCTATGATTATACAGCATATATCTTTAAAGATGTTAGAAAACAAGAATTTGTAAATCCACACAGGTCAAATATATACATACATACGCATACATACAAGCCAAGTTTCTAATAACTTCTCGTTAGTGCCAGCATAAAAAATATTTGTTTAACAGCACTTGTTGGATTGAAAAAATACTCAGAAGTGAGAAAATCCAAGTAACTCGACAAAGATCTATGAAGGAGAACGAAGAGGAACAACCTAAGAATCACCAGGGCTCAAGCCTGGCATGAACTGGAACCTGCTGGAACACAGTGAAGTGACGTTTACATTGCCGTGACCGAAGAGGATGCTAAAACTCCGGGTCCACCACAGACTCGTTCAAGCTCGACTGAAATTTGCAGCTCCATCCCAGGAAACCAACCAATTTAATTGACCTGTACCAATTCTTGCAAAAAGAGTGGTCAAATTTCCAGGCAGAATTGCGTCAGAAGCTTGTTGATGGCTACCAAAAGCATCTGGTCGATGTGCAAGGGACATTTAATCAAACATTAGTGAGGGTGTATGTATATATTTGAACCTGTATTGCATTTCATAAAAATAATTAAAAGCAAAATTACCACAACATTCATGGCTATTCTGTGTGTATGTAAAACTTCTGACCACAACCGTATAATGTCTGGAGACAAATTATCAGTCGCAGTAAGAATGAAGGGTCTTTACTTTATAATATAAAGCACCTTGAAGACCGATTAGCAGCTCAAATGTTAACATTAATCTGTGGTGAACAGATTTTTTTCAACTGAAAGAATCACTTCATAACTCAAAATGTCTTGGGCCTAACAGTATCTTTGTCTCATTTACCTGCTCTAATTTTTGAATACCTAAATCGATCCAATCAACACCTCTTGCCTGCAGCCTGCACCCACTCTCCCTCTGCATCTCCATGCCCCACTCATCCACAAGTTCTCTTACTACATAGAGGAAGACAAAGTGTCAATCCTTATCTTACAAAAGCGCAAAAACTCCAGGGTTTATTTTGTACAGTAAGAGAGTGCTAGCTGTTCAAACAAACTACGTTTTTAGAATGAGGAACACTTGCTGGGAAGCTTTACAGTAATGCAATGTTACAGTAATGAGTTACAGAGATGAGTTACTGCTACCTGTCTCTCCTTCATCCTGTGTGCTTGTCGCTTTCCAACAGTTGCAGAGAGCAGTTGGTAGCAGCACAGCAGCAGAGATTCATACTAAACTGGAATCTCTTTACAAAGAGAGCACAAGGATTCAGCTTAACTATCAAAGAACTTAGCTGCTGACGTCAGATAAACCTTTTTCCCGATCACCAGCTCTGACGAATTAGCCCGTACTTAATAAATTAGTAGCATTTATCCTCCAGGTTTACAATGTCTGATTTTGTTTTTTAAGACTATACATTGCTTTAATTTCAAAATGATTATGAAAGACATTAGCTGCTTCTCTGTAAATGGTTTTATTTATTGAAAGAGGTCACTGTTTTTTTGCAAGTACAGCAGCTTCACCCTTTGATGACCTGGTGAGCTGTAAATGCTCCTTAGCTTTTTTAGCCCAAACACAGGAAATTTGTGTCATTTTCTCCATGTGAGACACCCTCAGCAGCCAACATCCTGTGTCAATGGGAAACATTATCGCAGGCCTGTATGCCCTGCTTGTGGCCAGCTTCAGATTTCTGTGTCAGTGGGCAAGCCCACCTTGAACAGGTCACTGGGAAGGATGCCAGCATTAACTGTGCACACATATGCCCATCTGACCTGTGGTGGCACGGAGTGGTGTAGATGACTGGATGACCAGGAGGTGAAAGCATAAAGGTCGGAGTGAGGTCACATCCCTCTGGTAACTATGCAGGCCTGTGCTCATGTGTGTCCATGGATTGTGTTTACTTGTGTGAGTATGAGAAAGACACACACACACACACACACACACACACACACACACACACACACACACACACACACACACACACACACACACACGGAGGATTTATGAGGCAGTATTGTTGGTTATTTACAGGTACTGCTCTGCTCTATTTACTGTCCATAACTGCGGACTGTTGGCCTTGTTTAGCACTGCTGGGGCAGAACCACTTACTGTATTGTCAAAATCTGTGTGTGTGTGTGTGTGTGTGTGTGCGTGTTTGTGTGTGCATGCATGCATTGCACCAACCCCGCCTCCAGCAACAAAACCCACCTCCCTATAAATCCAGGATGATTTAACATGAGCCCTTATTTACTCTCACTCCTTGTGCGTGTCGCCAGCTTCACCACGGATCTCTGGGGCATAAAATATAAACACCGTGCCAGTCTGCTAGCTAGAAGTCTGAAAAAAAAAAAGAATGAAAGCAGAAATCACCAAATATCAATCGCAGGGCACCCCAATGGCTTCCACTTCTCTCATTATCACTCTAAGGAGTGTGGGAGTGCATAGATGAGCCTCCTGACTTGATAGTAGACAGTTTCCACTCTCTTACCCTCGCAGCCCTCTTCCTCTCAAAAAACTGCTAACCAGACATCTTATCATCCAATCAAGCAGACAAACCTTACCTACACTCCACACCTCATCACCCCACCAAAAATAAATGTCTTCAGCAGCAGCGTCAGAAGCATGACAGACGTGTGGAAAGGAAGAACGGAAAGTGGTTGAAGTGAGGGATCGTAAAACGAGCAATTCAGCAAAGGAAGGAAAGCAAGGACCAGAGCTATATTCTGAGAGATTATTTCTTAAAATTTACTTCAGTCCACTAACAATAAAGATGAGAAATACTTAATTTTCTCCAAGCCTTCATGTGCTAGCCTCCTACACAAAATGAAGGACACTTTAAAGTAATTGAAGCACAGCAGTGTTTTGATCTCGAATGCAACACAAAGCTCAAATGCTTGAATGTTAACATAGCTGCCTGTAACTCTTAGAGTTTCACAATGATACCAAAATAGCACTTTTGTTTAACAGATGATACATTTTCCAACAATAAACATTTTGTTTTTTACTAAATATACAAACTTCAAACTCCACAGCATAACAGAAGCATGCTGAATGAACAGGGATGAGAGGTCAATGTTACTGACAGGCAGTGATTCTACAATTGTGAGGAGGGGCTTCGTAGGGATCAGTTCTTCAGTAGGAACTGACTGTTGTAATGTGCTGCATGAGACATGGGATTTTAGTTAGTAAGAAGTAGTAAATTACTGTGGAAATTCAGGTTGACGATTGTTCGCAAGACTTAAAAGGCATCACAGAAAACTTCCTCTGACATTTTGGAATTCACATCAAATTTGAATATCTGGCAGTTAAAAAAACTTCTAATCTGGTATGATGTCGTCTTCTACAGTAGTACCCGGAGATAGGTTGCATCTTCAACTTCTGAGTTGCTATTTTTTTAAGTAAAGTCATTTTGTTCAAGCTCTACCACACACTACATTCCATTCACATCCATTTCGTTTAATGATGATAGATATCGCAAATCGAATTTATCAAAATAAGCAGAAACCACTTGGGAGAAGCAAAACCACTCATTCTTATTTATTTCCTCGCTGAAATCCACTGCAACCCAGTTCTAGTTTATTAGTTAATGTTGCTCATGTTGCTCACAGGGGATCAAAACACAGCAAGAATATATATATATATATATATATATATATATGAAATCAGAGAATCAAAAGTTGTGTTTCGGTTTTAAAATCAAAAGTCAAACAAGATTACAATGTTTTCACTTTTCCTGAATATAACTGAATCATCTATTTCATGCAGGAATAGTGCAGAAGCACTTTCCCAGTATATGTTCTATGCATAAAGGCTGCAAAATACTGAAAGATAAACAGAAAAAAAACTGTCTCCGCTTCATCACTGGCTCTGTTTTTCGTTGACATTGTGCAATACATGTGATGATCCACGCGCAGGATTTGTATGACACTTCAACTTCACAATATCACACGCATAAACACAGCTGTGATGACAGTGCATAGCCGATTGTGTGCTAATGTGGGCTGTGCATTTCCACTGCATGGAAAGCCAAACATGAAAACATGACCGTTGTGTGTCACGCTCAGGCTCCGAGCTCAGACACTGTGCATGCTCTCTGCTGACATCCACAAGTAATTCAATTAGATATCCATGAATACCTAATTTTCTATAATATAGCAGCTTCTATTATAGATGAGAAATACAAACGCTGTGCTCAGGCAGTAATGTGGCGGCAGCTTGCTAGTAGTGGTAGTAGGTAAAAATTTTTTACAAGAGGATATGCACAATGAAATGAGATCAATGTCAGCTATAAAGCATCACTGTACTGTGCTGAGCTTCTATGACAAGTGACAGGATTTAAAAAGAAGAGCAAAAGGTTTTAAAATAATGGCAAAAACTATAACAGCTACAGTTATTCCCAGGGAACAATCTCTAAACTGCTGAACCATACGTGAAGCGAAGAAAGGCAAAGCCTGAGGTTATATTTCATCAGTTGGAAGAACATTTTGCACACAGCTCATGGATTTGAAAAAGTCAGGATGTAAACAAGAAGGTACAATCATGAATTCTCTGCTTTTATTTCACTTATCTTGAGACAGCTGGGGCTCTCGGGTCAGCTCATGTCACCGAAACACGTCCCCCTGGACAGCTACGTAACTGCAGCATATACCTGACTATACGTGTGTGTCTTTGTATGAGTGTGTACTGCACAGCAAAAAAGAAAGAAAAAAAGCAGGAATAAACTTGAGCAGACAACTCCGCCAGCACGCATCATTGCCTATCTCACATGCAGACCTCACAACACCTTGACTTCCACTCTGGTCTTGCACATCTGACACCTGCCCACCCAACACACCAGCCACCCGTGACACACACCACCTGCTACCTGCTCACACTCACACACTGATAGATAGGGACAGGGAGACACACACACCTACAAACAAACGGATGGTTTTGTTGGGCGTGTGAGGGCCTTCTGCTGAAACAAACAAAAAACCCAACTGAGCCAAAGCTGCATAGAAACTCTCAGGAAAAATCATGTTAGCTGTTAGCTTTGTAAGCTGAAACTCTTAAAAAAGCTCTGACAAAGTTTAGACCCAGTAGCTAAATGTTTACTGCAACTATGAGCTCTGTGACACTAAAAGGGTGTCAAGTTAATCACTTCTGGAGTATGAGAAGTGGCTTCTCACTCAATTCCTGTAAAGAAATAAATGAAGCTGCACAGCAGAGAAATTTGTAACTAATTATTAATAAAAGAATATTTCTATTTATAAAACACAAATTCAAAGGTATGAGTACAATAACACAATTATCACTCTTAAATACAATATGGTAAATAATAGTTGGAAAAAAGAAGATATAACTGAGATCTCTCTGCAGAACTGACATTTATAAATGCCATTATTTTCATATATTTATGTCTTTCTATACTGTGAGTAGACTTAGCTTTATTAAAGAGCATAATTATAAATTTTGCATGCTGTCCCACTTCCCATCAGTCTACATATTCAGGAGAAGGTGAAGGATAAGGAAAAGACTTCATGGATGAGTGAAAACAAGGGCTTCTTTGAGAGTTTGGGGTGATAAACAGAGCCAAACGCATGTAAAAAGAAGAAGAAGCCAGCGAGCATAATGCTATGACTGGACAGTGCTCCCTGTCAAGCAGCAACGGAACAACAAACTTTTCCTCAGCTAGTTAATTGTGAAAGCATTGGACCACGCGTCTCTCTCTCTCTCTCATTAATCCATTTCTTAATTACAGAGCAGAAGTAAAATGCAGAACCGCTTCTGCCCGGAATTCTCCTAATGAGCCTCCTCCCTTTCTTTCGCCTGCTTCCCGTCTTCTCGCTTCTCTCCCCTGTCTCTGTTTCTCACTGCACCTGTGCGTGTTTCATGCAAGCGCCAAACAAATTCCAGGCACACTGAAATGCTAATTGCGTGTATTTTTATCCGATTGGTTGATGAATAAACATATTCATTTCATTTCATCTCTATAAAGAAAGATCTGGGAGGCGATCCGGCCATGTTTCATTTTGACTCCAGGCCAAATTAGAGTCACACACCTTACTGTTAGTGATTGCATATATGAACTTTCTTTGGGCTCTGTTTGATACCCATTTGCACACACATGTCCATGCATATGTCTTTATCAGTGAGTTTATATGTCAAAACAGGTTTCTCTTTTTGTCTCAAAGTTCTCCGTTTTTTTCTCCATGTTCATTTTCATAATTGCTGAATCAGAATTTGCATGAATACTATGCAGCCGGTAGTTCTCTTTGTTTGTATCATACTTGAACTCTGTCCTCTTCCATTTATCTTTCTTCACAGGGTCTCCATCAGCCACCTCCTTTGCCTTTCTTTGTCTCTCTGCAATGTAAATATTAAATAATAACTCAAGCATTGCTCGTTTGGGTTTAAAAATAGCTTTCCTGGACAGAAAATGTTCTTTCTTGTGTTAGAAAAATGCTAATTTACCTGCCATAAGCGCGTTTGAGTTAGACTTTTTAGTCTTTTCAGCACGTCTGGCTTTTGTTTGGCATCAACAGACTGAACAGACGTTCTTTTCTGTGATTATAGATTTGCTGCGTCAATATGCATCATACAATTCATTTGGTCTAATGAACACACAGCTCAATTGATGATGATGAGTGTGTATGCGAGTGTGTAAGCCTGTGTGTTCCCTGATCATTGAGATAATACATAATGGAGATTGATTACTGCGGCGCTGATCAAGGCAGCTGATCTGATGCGTTAGTGTGTGCCTGTCAAGGCGTGGTTGAAAGCGCTTTATTGAGAGTTGTTTACATGTCAGAGGCTTGCGACTCTCGGCTCAGCGTACATGTTTAATAGCGGGCTGTTCTGCCCTGTTTGGTAAGTCACTGACTTTCAGAAAAGTAGCAGGCAGGGGGGAAAAAATATAAAACCCCGATTGTCACTTTTGCCTTGAATCTGTCTAAACAGGAAATGAAGCGAGCGGTGATTGCAAATAACGCAGACACTCACGTATAACATCATGTGGTCATCAGGATGACAGGAGGAGTAACGAGACTCGGGACCACAATAGGGGAAGGCCAATGCATTCACAGACACACAAAGTCTTGTTTCCATGACTACAGAGGACTTTACATTGACTTTCTTTCATTTCCAGGGACTGATAAAATTAACAGGGCTTACATTAAGTCTTAAGCATCCACCCTAATAGTTACACCAGTTGCACCATCCAGACATAAGCCTTCATCTATGCCCCAGTGTACCTCTTAGCCTAGTCTGGAGGAGCGATAAAGTCCAAGTCTTAGACTTTTCAATGAGGAACACTTGAACAGCACGGCTTGTAAGACTGGAGGCAAATGCTGACCTTACAATGAGCATGATTTTAGACGGCTTAGAGTTATTAGAAAAAGAATAAAGCTGCGGGAGGAAATTGAGAGGTTAAAAGCAGGTGAATCACATTGGTGTATTATGACATCTTCGGGGGAAGACACCTGCAGGTTTAATGGATTTTTATCAGAGAAATATCTTTGGTTCCGCTGCTCTGGAGGTCTTTTAATTTTCCCATCATTTTCTGAGCGAAGGCCGCTTGAGTCAGGGCGATGATTTATTTATTTTGGCTTGTCGATTGTTTCTTCTTGTTTGTTATCAAGTCAAACTGTGTGATCTTGTACCAACTATACGGCTCTAATATATTCTTGTTGCAATGAAAAGTCCTTTTCGATTCCTCTGATTCTCCATAGTTGCTGCTATTCAAAAATAACAAAAAAAAAAAGCATGATTAAGAATGTATCCTGCCAATGTTCCCTCTAATTTTTCATGTGTCTGAGCAAACACACAAACTCCCTGAGCGGTCCCTTGGACCACTGTGAGCAACAGCAGACGTGTCACTGTGGTCACGAATCGAATCCATCCAAGTTACATGGTTTATTAAAATAATCAAATTACAGCATTTACATTTATGTTAGACTACTTTTAATTAACTGCTTTAGCCCACTTACAATGAAAATTAAAAAAAAAATCTTGTTCATGACCTATGTAGTATGTTAACACTATTGGAAGCAAAAATAACTTGATCTCCAATTTTGAAAACACAACTTTCTTTTTTTATAAAGCTCTGACTTGTATTATGAGTATGAGTCTGTGGTCTGGGAGAGAGTCCTGTAACGTTCTGTCTGCAAAATACAGTATATAATGACCAATGTTGGGCAATTAATTATATAGTTACTTCTTCAAAAAAGTAACAGAGTTTTGCAAACAACAAAGTTTTTTGCAGCTGTTTACCTAAAAATGCAGCAAAGGTGTTTTTTTTAAATAAACATTTCAAACTATTTACAGAACAATCAGCTGTTCTGCATCAAATTTGATGCCACACAAATTATTTGTGCCACTCCAAAAAATAATTTCTGTCCACTATGAGATAAAGGAGAACATCACAAGCATGATACCTGCCTGACAACAGGAGATGTATCACTCCTGTAACACCTGTAACATTCAGCAGTCGCCTCACTGTTTTGACTACACTACACACTAACTACGCAAGAAAACTCACTAACTTTAGACTCCAAACACGCTAAATGTCGCAAATCTCTCACATCTCAAAACACCGCCGTCACTCCTAAAACTTTCCCCTTTCCTAAACAACGAAATGCCATGTTGCCATATCATTTTTTGATTGGTCGACATGGTACAATTTTCCACCAATAGGAAATTAAAAAATTAAAATTTAAAAACTGGAATAAAGTCCACACTTTTTCCGTCAATTGTTCCGTCTGTCCTGCTCACATCTCCAATGATTGTACACGTTGTCATTAACGTGGCTTCAGCCACGCCGCTTTGCTAGCTAAAACACCGGTGTCGGCACATAAGGACGCTGTCATAGCCAGTCAACGACGTTGATTAGCTGCGTATATACGAATGTGGATCGAATCATTGGCTGGAGCAGCCAGTCACCGGTCACTTACTGACTCACATTGCAAAACAGAATGAATTGTTAACGTATTTATTTTCATTTCAATTCAGGTTAGATTTTTTTTTGTTGTTTTTTTTGTGCGCAATGCAGATTTTTTGTGCGCAGAGACCGTGTCAGCAGTGAGACCGTGTCAGCAGTGCACCAGCGCGCAGCTTAGAGGGAACAGTGATCCTGGCAACACACATTGTTAGGCAACAGCCACAATTGGGACATTCAGATTCAGAACAGCGTAGCAAGAACAAACTGCTAAGAAAGGTTGACTCTAACCTCGGTGGTAACTATTAATCTAACCTTGTAACACTTACTCACCTGTAAACTGAATGCTTTGTATTATGACATGTCCTCATAATATGCCCCGACACACACACACACACACACACACACACACACACACACACACACACACACACACACACACACACACACACACACACACACACACACACACACACACACACAGATACAGATTTGTCAGGTGCTGACAAACACAAGATAAAAACTCCCATTTCCAGATAACCCAGATGTCTCAGATCTGGCACCATACAGTAAGTGTTATGACAGAGTCTGCATGAGTGTGTGTATGTGTGTGCGCGTGTGAGCTCCTTTGTTCGTGTCAGAGATAACGTCAAACACAGAGACGACACAACATCAGAGGCTTGTGTGTATGTACATGCATCAGTGTATCAGTGCATCCGTGAGTTTGTGTGTGTGTGTTTACTGTACATGCTGTGATGTGTGCATATGCTTCTCCGTGTGAGTGTGTCGCATTAAAGGCCTTCTCCCCTTATCTCTCTATGAGGATTAGAGTGCATAAGCTAAGCCTGAGGGCTCTGATTCCTCATATCAAACGCTATCAACAACCGCTGGACGCCAGCACTGAGCTCTCTATTAAAGAGCCTCTCATATCCAACAGACAGCCATCTAGCCAAGGTAATGGGACATAGATAGCTCAGTGATTTGATGCCGCTAAAATGGGATTATACAGCCCCCCTTGAGAAAAAGTGGGGAAAAACAAATATTGCTCATATGTAGTTTGTGATAATTTCTAATTTCGACTAGCAACATCTGGTTGTAATGCAATACAGTGGATGGATTTAGGGCATTGGTCACAGCTGGTGAAAAAATGGAACCGGTCACAAAATAATAGGTGTCAAACAAGCAGCACTGCGTACTTTGTGGACTGGTTAGATGCTTAGCCTGCAATGATGGCTGAAATGTGGTTTGCAGAAATACAATACATCATATGACAAAGGCTGTAAAAGACAAGACTATACAGTCAAGTGCAGTCTTCTCTGTAGAGCATCTATGTGAGCTCTGGTCCCAGTTCAACTATGGTCTGTCTGCATAAAGCAATAGCATACTACTGAGTTGTTATTCAGAGACAGAGAGAAGCCAGAGGGATGAAATGACTTGTATTCAGGAGAGGCTAAGTTGTGATCCCTATCACTTCCCGCTGGGACCAAAGTGATCTTGACAAGACTGTGATGCAGAGGGTTCCTCCTTAACGTAATACTGCCTTCTAGCCAGACCCAGGGCATTTAGTGCTCAAGGCAGAGACGCTGATTTAGGTTCAGATAGCCTTTTGCCACCGCGCACACCTCCAGTCTGCCCCTTTACTGACCAGTCGTGCGTCAAAACACACAGTAATGCCCCGCATTGACAAAGTGAGCCAAAAAAGGGAATAGAAAATGAGGGAAAGAAGGAAGTGAGCTTTCACCACTGGATTTAAATCCCCAGGGGTAAAAGATGTTTTGTAAAGCTGCCTTGGCCGTAAGCGGAGACTGACAAAATAGATAAACCCACTCCTGTCTGGGGTGCAATCCTGCCCGGTGAATATTTTAGTATAGCTGTAAAATGTTGGCTAGCTTCTATTCATGTTCTCTTTTTGGAATCTTTTCATAGGACGAGCACAATACTCAGAGTGAATGACGCATTTGGTGCCACTCTTAAAGCCAAAACACACAAAAAAAGATAATTAAAAAAAGAGCGTATGATGTGACTACAACGCTAATACAGAGTAAGTAAATTAAAACACTGAACCTGGTTTACTTAAGCAAAAACAACAGTCGGTGGATTATTTTTGAAATAAAATTTCATTCGGTAAATCTGGATGCCGTTTACATGTGCTCTAAACTGTGCACTCTATGGTCCATTCACAGCATTACCCAATAAAGATTCAATGTGAATATTATAGAGTTATATTTCAGCAGACAAATGTTTAACTAAAATAAAACAAAGGCACAATGCATCCTGCCTGGAAATATAAAAGGATGCCTTTGATGCCACTCTTCCCGCACAGATATTTCAGCTTAGCCTGAGTGGCCATTAATGCGGAGCTGAATGTGTTTTTCTGTCTGTATTATGATTCTCTTGGGAAGTGCAGGTCCGGTGATAAATGAACGGCCGCCTGGGAAATATTCGAGCTGATGGGAGCCATTTTGGCTCCAATTGTTCTCAATAAAAGGCAGGTCAACGTGGCTCCCCTCCCTCTTGTCGCACCCCACATGTCTCATTAAAAAGGCCTCGGTGAATGGCGCAGGGGAACATCATTAGCTCAGAGATGAAAGAGAGGCCATAGTGCCCTGAGAGGAATGCAATGATGTGCCACTCAGAATGATGCTCATAGGAAATAAAAGACACTAGATGTATTTTTAGTGACAGTCCTGTGTTTGCTATTTGCACGTGTGACTTAACAACTGATATGTTTGAGGAAGATTTTGCCAAGAGTCATTGTTTTTTGTCTTGTCAGTGTTCCGAACAAGTTCCCCATTTGCTCCAGGAGTCTATATGGTGACGCTTCTCCAATCAGAAGCGCACAAATACTCTGGTGCACTGTGCATCGCAATTCAGCCTCTTGAAAGTCTTTGTTTATGAGGTTCAACGCAGCCGAGATTCTTTCCATCACCTACATGTCAGCAGTGGTGAATTGTTTTTCCTCCACAGCCCCTCTCTATCTGCTGTGGCTGGAGATTGGAGTCCTGACCCAACGTCTTGAGACCAGTCTCTATCTCATGCTGGCATCTGACAGCCAATAATGAAAGCATTTGAGGTCTTCATCTGAGACCTCTCTCCCTTCCTCTCCTGAGCCTTGTTTTTTTTCCCCTTTCAGTTTCATCTACGTCCATTTGGCTCACTGTAGCCCGACATCCTGTGTCTGTCTATCAGTCTCACGGACTCTTAACTGCATCCTTGGCAATGGACTGGTCTATCTTGCTTAAGTGTTGGCTATCAAAAAGACTGCTGCTGTGTGGTAGAGAAGTGATGTACTGTGGTATCAGTGCCAGAGCTTTCTCTGCTCTACAGTATAAACTCTTTGAGGTCCCAAAAAAAAGTGACAAATACAAATAATGTGGAAAAAATGCCTTTTATATAATATGCTAATATATTTTCAATATGCATATTTCTTTGATTGTATGCAGTTGACAAATGAGGAGAGACGTTTAAGGATTAAGGATGGTAGGTAGGTTGCCGACACCATGATGGTTTAATGAGAGCTTGGAATGATAAGCTGTATCCATAAACTGTTCAACTGCATCAGAGATGTGTACCTGCTGAGCAGTGCTGGGTAACAGATTATAAAAGCATTTCACCCACCAAAACTGAAGCACAAGCTTCTTAGACTGGATATATACCAAGCAACACAGCAAGTCATACTATTTGTGAGGAAATGACATTAAAAGGCACCACTAGCACACACATAGTGAGGAGGTTCACTTCAGTGACCTAAACGAAGGGGAGACCGAGGAGGCAGTGAACAGCTCCCATTCTACACGTCAGTCAAAGCCCTTAACTTTAAGTTCTATCAGTATCCAAAGAGGTGAGATATAAAAATATAATAACCTTGCAGTTTTTTTTAATGGAGGAAGTAACTTGAGTGATCAACATAGTTTTTGCTACCAGGTTGTAAATGGTCTTTTCATGTTGTAAAGCTGCTCTGTGGAGATTCCTGGAGTGGCCAGTTGAGGCCGTTCCAGGAACTTCTTCTGCCTTGACCTAATCTTTCAGCTAGTTGTAATGTAACAGAGCTAATAAAAATCTATATGCAGAAGCTGCATGGTTTGAGAATCAATCTCTCCCTATGTATATAAATCTGCCTTTTTCATCCAGCATGCTGGTGGCTTTATCTGATTGTGCCTCTCCCCAGAAACCTGCAGTTAATATATAACACATTGCAGAGAATAATCCCTGCAGTGCCTATATTGTAGTCTAATCATACTGAAGGAGACAGGATAGAACTGGCAAAAGACAGATCACCTGGCAAGCCGAATCCCATTTGGTCTCTATTATAAATGCTGCACCTGTCTACACTACAAAGAGCTTCCATTTATGTCAAGAATAAGAGCCGCTTGGTCACTCTGGACACCATTTAAGGAACCAAAACATACAAATGTTTCTTTAAGTGCATGAAATTTGACCAGTTTTGAGCTATCTTGTGGTGTTAAAAGCCAATTGACTGATTAACTTAAGCTCTGATTGGAGAGTTGATGCATTTATTTATTTAAAGGCTTTATTCAGTTGTCATCTCTGATTGGACAATTAAAGCATTAAGTCTATTTTTTGCATAACAGACTGCTTTCTTCGGTAATTGCTAGGATGCTTGTGAATCGCCAGATATGATTGGAAAAGCCTAAACTGCAGAAACTGGCAACTTTCCTTTTCATTTTTACAAAGTTAGTGACGAACCGGTGAACTGTGGAGCATTTAAAGAGACAGATTTTTTTTTTCAGGTGATATTACAACCAATCAAGTGTCCATACGGGAATTTAAAACTAGCTATTGCTTAGATACTGTAAAAAAAGGTAATCTATAAAGAAATCTGCACTCAGATGCTTTCAGGTTGACCCCATGCTGATGCCCTGCTAATGGGACATTTAAATAAGGTCTTTCTAAATGTTTTGCGGTCAGGCTCTGGTCTTGCAGCCATGTTCCCTTGGCTACATTTCAGAACACCTCTGTGGCAGCTTTAGTCCCAAATGTGGCGAGCTCTCATGTTTTTCTTATGTAATGAGCTCCCTCCCAACACCACCACAGCTGAAATGCAATTATCATTTGGCTGACACCAAAATGCGTTTTCTCGCCTGTGGCCTCTCACGATGCTATTTAGAATTTCTCAACTTTAGGCAAGCAAGGAGAAGAAAAAAAAAGGCCATCTTTCTTTCTCTCCCGCCGTCCTACTTTTTGAGGGTGAGCCGGAAAGGGAGAGAGGAAGAGCTCTACGAGAAAGGAGGAGGTTAGAGAGGAAGAGGAGAAGGAGAGAAAAGGAGGGAGAGAAAAAGAGAAGTGAGGGAGTTTCTGGGAGGATGTGATAATGAGGACGGTTAATTCAGTAACAGGGAGTGAGAGGGAGAGATTAGCCCGCTAGCAGGGCGATGCAGTCCACAGATTTTCTGCTCTGTATGGCTGTCAGTGAGGGCTGAGGGGCTGGGACGGGCCACCGAGCCGAGAAGAAAAGAGCGACAGTTTTTAATTAAGGCTGTGTTTGGGTAAATATGCATTTCCAGGTCAACTTATACTCAACTGGAATCAGGCTCAGAGAATTAATGGTGGAGGGAAAACTGGACGGAGGAGGAGAAGGAGAAGAAAGGAACTGATATCCTTTAAAACATCTATTTGTACATATAAACACGTGATCTTCCTAAACCTTTTACTTATTCTGTGTGCTTTCAAATATATCTGGAAGACACTGCCATTCTACACATTCGATTACCTCTATTTGTCATCAAAGCTAAGCTAAATGCTAAACTGAAGACTGCTTTTTTTTTTTACTTCTCTTTAGTCACAAAGCCTTTTGTTTCTCTTTTTCATGTCATCTGGCAACAGTGTGGGAAAGTTTGCCAGAGGAACCTAAACAGCCATACAAGCTGTCAAAGTGAAAATGAAATAAAAAGTGGCACAACTGATCATGGAGGGCCTTTTGGCAGTCTGATATTGGACATAATGCAGGATTGACTGGATAGTTAATTAACTGAGCACCGGCGTCTATCAGTGCTCACTGTATAAGCCATCGCTGAGCCTTTTAAACACTAAACCTTGTGACCTTCACCGGTGTCGGAGGGCGAAATTCTGCGTTTCACACATTCCTTTACATCCTCCACTTCATCCCTTTATCTCCGGCTCATTCCCCCTTCGCTCGTCTCTACTTATTGTCCCAGGCCTGTGCCTAAATGCAGCTCTTTCATCTTTGTTTTTATCTGTCAGATCAGTGAGGCGCTAGTCCCACTCCACACAACTCCTCAAAATATAAAGTTAGAAAGTCTCCCAAATCCGGGCAGATCAATGGATAAGGGTTGGCAGGCCTAGCTAATGGAATGCAGCTTGTGCCCTAGATTAGGATGTTTTCTTTCTTGCTTCGCTGTCCTCAAACCACCATGATGCCATAAAAAAATGTTGGTTGGTGGTGTAGTGGGAGAGGGAGCGTCAGACCGCAGGCTAGTTGCTTGCTCAGACAGACAGGCAGATGGACAGACTAACAAGCAGAGAGAGGGATTTCAAACAGTTTTACAGCTGCACATTGTAGCATCAGTGATATTAATAATAACTGGTCTCTGAAAGCACAGTTTCACAATCACATCCATTAAAAAAGTAAAAATCCCAAAGTAGATACACCTTATTAAAAACATCCAGTGTTATTCATTACTGAATTCTTTGCTTGATGCACTAAAAAAGACAACAAAAATATAATTAGATACCTTTTGGGCTCTGCTGAGTGCTTATTGTTCAAACGGGTTTTCTGCAAGGCAACAGTTTAGAAAGATTATCTCAACTGTATCTTGAGGTCAGATCAGTAAAAATCTCCACTTGCACCACCAATCGGAAAAGCAGACAAAATTACACTAATAAGACCCAAGCTGCTCAGCAGTAATCTGGAAGTACTGTGCTGGTCAGCTGTAGCAATGACTGCGTGTTTGTGTGTGAATGCACAGCAGAGAGCTGCTAAAAAGAACAAAAAGCTTGGCTGACTTTCCCTGCATGTGAAACAATAACAAATGAGTGTTCAGCCAAATCTACAGAGAGACAGACGGACGCGTAATTGTCTGTATAAAAAATAAAAAAATAAATGAATGAATGAACAAGACAGCCCATAGGTGGCTTCTGTTTTCAGAGCAGTAATGGGACAAAAAGGTGAGGTGAGAGTTACCAAAGCCAGAGGAGAGAAGTGAGGATCCTGATGATGTAAAGGTCTGCCGCCGAGCCCACACAGGAAGAGAGCTCGGCAACTGAAACTCCAGTGGGCTTTTTTCTGATTACATTCTTTTGCTAAATGGGATTAGTGAATAGGTTAGACAGTTGGAGGCACTCAGCCACTAAAGAGCCAGTAGAAGAAATAGAAAATGTACATAAAAGATGGATATCTGTCCTCAACTCCATCTCGTTCACTTTATCTCACCGCTAATAACATTTTCAGGGCCTTGCTCCAACAATGAATGTACTATCTCATCGACTGCAGAGTGGCTCTGAAGCTGTTATTTGCATGTGTTTGTGGGACTGGGGTCTCTCAGCGTTCAAAGGGCTTCTCCGAGCGCATTGCTCTTATGACAAACTAATGCAGAATCCTTCAGAGACAGACCTGGAGTCTCCTGAGAAGTTTTGCAAAGCTAATAGCTCTTTCTCTTAAAGCAACTTCCTAAACTCTTTCCAGCTAAAGAGTCAGGGAATGACAGAGCAAAAACTGAACTGTCCTCTGAGTGACTCTGAAGCTTTGCTGTATTAATTAAAGCTAAATTAAATGCTCGAAATCAGAAAAGAACTGCACGGACTAATGCCTCAGTGAGCAATACAGATGGGAGAAAAGAGGCAGTTTCATTGTTTTATATTCAGTATTTAAGCAGCGATTGGTACAATATCCAGTATTACACATACTCACTAAATAGTTGAGCTTTGCCATTATGGTGTACAAGGAGCTAAGGTTCTAACAGTTTTGGCATAGATTACTGCAAAGACCACCTAAACTACTAAGTAAACGGTGGCCATGCTGCTAAGGAGCTAATGCACTCACTGGAAAGTGCCCTCCACGTTATTTTTCTGGGAAATCAATCAATGACAAGAAAATCTAGCGCACTCTTCAGAGATTCTAACAATTTCAATTTCAATTTCTAGCTTATCAAAGGGTCTAACGAGCTATGTGGTTGGACTGAAAGGCCTCACACTTCATCATTAATTATGATGACTTAAAAAAAAAACTCAACTACCTACAAGGATACCGACTCTCAAGGAGAAAAGGGGGACAAACTAGGGACAAAACTGTGTGTGAAGCACATTCTCACCAAGGTGCAAAGCCACTTGAGATTTTGATTATTGCTCCAATCAAGTAAACTGCTCTTCACTGAAGAAGCTCGCATTGTTCGACATGACAGCAGAGAGCAGAGAGAAGCACGGGGAATGTAGAATAAAAATTATTTAAAGACGATAACAATGAATGGCAACAATAGACTCCTGGAAAGAATGCTGAGAGAATTTAAAACCCAGCGGCAGAGAAACACACTGTAGGTAAACAGACACACTGAGAGGAAGGTTAAGATGGTTCTTAATATAACGTTAACTATAGCTGATATTTTAGCTCGTATCAGGGAATATATTGCTTGTATTACCACCCTGCCTTAAGGGTTTTGTTTTTTTCTGTCCATTAAAGGAAATAGTATCTTGATACTCTTAACACACAAATATCAGCGACCAATTCCAAAACATACTGAAACAAAGGAACATAAAGATACTTTAAGTCAGCGATTGTTTTAACTTTGCAGCTTCCACCAGTCAGTCTGCTGTGGTTCAAATGAAATCCTGTGAGAGTAGCGACCGTAAAAAGCTAACCAATATTTTCAAATCAATATTTCGAAATCCCAGTAATGTCATTTCCAACACTGTTATGAATTGTGAATGAATTATGCAATGAAATTGGCAAAGTACAGCTGCTGTGTTGAGGCGATATGATATAAGCTCGGCTCACGATGTTGGAATTAGTCAGCACAGCTGTCACCACTGGCTGGTGAAAATGAAACCATTATTCACAGTCGTGTGGTGCACATGGGAAAGAGAAATGGTGAACAAGACGGGAGTAGACAGAATTTATGGAAAGTGTACTTTTGACACTGATACGCTAACTGATGACTCATTTGGTCAAGCCTCTAAAGTTTGACCCAAGCCAAAATTACAAATTTGAAGCCACGGGTAGTGAAAAGAAATGTCCTTGATTTGGATCAAGATTGGTGGAATGAGTCTTTTTTTTTTTTTTTACAGTGAAAACATTGTTTAGATAATTCAGACACATTTAGGTCTTTTGCAATGATTACAGAAAGTATAGTGGGTTAATGTGATGGGAAAAATGAAACATGAGTCACAGCAGCACATAAGGAGATGAGTCTTATGTATTCAGCTCTCTATGCACCGAAGATGCTGCAGTATGCAAACAGCATGCAAACAGCATGCAAAGTGGTAAAGAAAGGAATCTGCGAATCAATTCATCCAAAGTGCAACCCGTTTGTTTGATGTCGTCAAACAAGTCCAACAAACAAATCAGTCTTTAGTGAAGGGAGATGTGACTCACTTAGATAATGAAGACAGTAATTTACTGGATCAAAGATATACAATGTAAAGCTTGGTTTCATTTTGGTTTATATTTCGACTAAATCTCTGCTTTTTATTTAGCCAGTACGTCCAGACCATTTGTTATGTTCTGATCTTCAGCACAGATTTGCCTTGGATATTAATAACAGAAAGCAGTTTGTGCAGTGTGGGGAAAAAATAACTAATGAGGTTATTAAAAGCACAGGAGAGAACATCCGTTTATTACACTTTAAAATAAACCCATCATAAAAGATAACTGTGTTTGACGTGTACCCCATTTACAATTTCTAATAGCTCTTTGAAACTCAAAAAATGTAAAGTGTCGTTCAGCCATTTAAGGAAATAAGGTGCTTAAAAAAGCTATTCTGGGATATGAGTTACTGTTAAACAATCTAACTTGTTATTTAACTCTATGTAATGTGTTGACCTGGCTGAGGGATTTTATCACCTTCATCCAGAATCTTCCTCTGTCCTCTGTCGTTACCGATCTGGATGCCGTGATCGTCGTCAAAACATGCGTGGTGCCTTGTTTGATAAGCAATTCAGAGTAAGCAGGGCAGAGAAGAGCTCCCCTCGCTCCTGCTATATTCAATGAGTGCAATGGTCAGCACGGTAAGCAAATATCAGCACACTGACACAGCAGAATCCTAAACGACTTCATTTACATTTCAGGCATTTAGCTAAAGCTCTCATCCAGACTGGCTTCCACTCGCTGGCTGCAGAAACTTGTACCTGTTATGGCTCAGCTAAAAGCGCCTTCTGCCTGCTCTGATTAAGACTGAACCTTTAAATGCAGCAGAAGGAATCTTAAATAAAGAGGATGCATGTTTTGATTAATTGTAGTAGATTTAGACTGTTTTTGCGACTGCATTACCTCCCAGGTGGTAATGCAGTGGAAGTAAAAATAGAGGAGTCTTCTGCTCTTCGTGCCGTTCGAGTGTTTTCTATTTGAAAAACGAAAGTCTGAAGCACAAGAAATGATGTAAGAATTCTTTCAGGAGATAAATCTTTGATTTAAAAAAGAAAGAAAATGATTTTCTCGTCATGTTGTGTTGGAGCTGGAATTGACAGGCTTAGCTTTAGGGCCATGGACGGTCGATATTTTGAGTTCTATTCCAAGCAGAGGTTGCCATAATCATTTCATATTTATCTTCCCTGACCAGAAATCCAAGTAATATTCACTTCCAGATGGGGAAGAACTGAAATATACACTTAGTGGGGGCTCATTTGTTTTCCGAGTGAATCTAAATGGCATTGATATACATTATGATAATCGCCCGCGGGGCACCATTTACATTTAAGCTCCGAGTTGGAAAGGTTACCGATTCACAACTGAATGAATTGTCATAGCTCCACCTCTCCTTAATTCCCTCCTGACCTCCCATCTCTGATTCATCTCAATCTAAAACTATCAATCAAAGTAATTAAAAAGACATCACTGAAATGCCAATGTGCTGTAATAAAGCTTATTAATGAGGCCCACGTTTCATGCAGGAGCTGTCAGGCCAGATGTTTGCTGGGGAGGGAGCAGGAGATGAGCATTTAAAAGAACTGTGATCACTAATTGAAAGGTCCTGGAGGCTTTTTGTCTTTTCATGGGCTTTTTTTGTGGCGCTAACTTAAATTGGGGAAAATGATAGTGAGGAAATGCATTCGCTCTTGATTACTGTCGTCTCGTTGGCTGATTCTTAGGCTTTAAAGCAAAGCAATCTAGAAATGAACCGACTGAGACATTCAGTTGGTGAAAGAAACACAAGTGTGGAGGTTGTCCGATGTCTGCAACACAAATTCAAGGAATTTTTCTAGGCTCGGCATGCACAGCGGCACCCCTCTGATCGGAATGTCCCTCAGAAGCAGGGTGGGCCTCGGTGATGAGACAAGCAAAATGTCACTCTGACATACTCAATCTGATCCAAATATTCGAGTCTCCCATAGGGAAGATGAAAAGAACAGTCTGCTGAAATAGAAGAAAATAAAGGTAAAGAGAGAGAGAAAGACAGAGGGTGGGGGAACTGAGAAAAAAACATGATCAAGAACAAAGTGCCCAGGGCAGGAGTAGGACATTAAAAACTAAATCACTCATATGTCTTTGGATACAGAGACAGAGTGACAGGCACTCAGGTCACCTGACCTGCCTTAGTCATCACATAAATTAGACCAGTCGGGAGACAGAACTGTGATCTCGCGGCTCATCGTGAAAATGCAGCCAGCATGGATAGGTGCTAAAAATGACAAAGCAAAAACCTGATCATCAGTCACACTAATACTTTGCTTTCAGGCAAACAGACCATACATTAGTAGTGAAAACACTCTAAAATGTGAAGAAAACAAAGCAGAAGTTCCAATTTTTACTTCCTTAAAAATGCCTTTAATCCTGTGATTTAAATGCTGTGCTAGTCTCACGCAGCGCACTTTGCTTTATCCTGGTGAATTTTAGCTTTGCATAAAAGTGAAATCATTTCCAGTTTTAGTTTTTTGGTCCAAGGAGAACCAGACAGAATAGCCCCAGGCCTACTGAGCTATTTTGCTCTACATGGTTTGCCAAGATGATTCTGAAGTGGTTGAGTCTGCAGTCATGAGTGATTGCCTTAAGGCGTCGTCAACAAGCAGGGCATAAAAACACAAAATGCTCTTTCCATCGCTATTCGTCAAACTCTCTTTCTTAATGAATCACCTAATGTGACCATTACTGTAGCCTCGATCTTCAAAATACATCTAAACCCTAAACCTCCCACTAACCAATGGGGAATACCATGGTGTGCAAACAGCTCTTACTCATTATAAAAAAAAGGAATGGTAAAATAAAAGTTGCCAAAGTTACTCATTCTACCCACACATAATGAAAGTAACACAGTGAGTCAGTCGTCTTTGTGCTTATTCTTATTATTATTATTGTGTGGAGGTTACATTAGTTTTCACTACTAATGTAATATTATTCTTATTGTGCTTGATCCAAAATGGAGACTTGAACCATTGGCTTTTAGAAGCTGCTAGAACATTTGTGGGAAAGATTTATTTTTACATACTAGTGTTGTCTAAAGATACATGATCAGATTACACACTGCTCGCCAAAAATAGTTGACTTGCAACTGCAGCAACAGAGGTAAAGGTAAGACAAACATTCAGTATTAAAAACGAGTCCCAGTTTATGTTGATTACATATAAACCATCAGTGAATCTGAATCTTAGTATAAACGAACGATTTCAGATTGCAGATATGCTATCATTTGTAGATTTCTGCCCCAACTACAAACAAGACCTGTTCAAAAGGGGATATAGGGATATATATTGATATAGGGAACAAAAAAGGGGAATGACAGTGCTCTAAAAACGATGCAGCTTTTCATCATGACTATAGCTAGCGGGGACTTTCAGCATCACTGCTGAAGTCAGATCATATGAGGATCTGAAGGGACGAACCAGTGCAGTTATTATGGATAGAAAATTCTCACATTTTTATACAAATAATATCTGCTGTAAGCTACAATGGTATCTATACATGAAAAAACAAATATCTGTGTGTGACTGATGATTTTTATTGTAGATTTTGGCGACATAAAAACTACCAAATGAGCTCCTGTTGAACTGGAACTGATCTGTTATATCCCAAATTACAAAATCTATCTCAACTTAGCACAAAGAGTGAGGAAATTAATGTCTGAACAATTATGTCTTTGTTGTCAAAATACTTCTTTAGACTACGCCATGTAACCCTCCAGAACAATGTCTAAAAACAGAAAAAGATACAAGATACAAATGCTAAGAGAGCCAGCATGCAGCTAGCATATACTTTCTAGCTAGGTGGGATGTGTGTTTTCTTTCTTTCTCTGCTGAAAGAGAACAAACAGCTAAAAAAAATCTTTAAAAAAAAAAAAGAAAATAAAGAAAATAAATAAATCCAGGGCCGTGAAATTTGAAATTGTGACTTCTCTGTCTAAACTGGTTCATTTTAATCTGTGTGAACTGAACTTTTTTGCTAGCTCCCATGAAGTGTAAGATTGCACAAGACACACTTGTACACGCACACCTGCTGCGCACACAACAAGGTTTTGCAACCCCAATTACCGGACTGGTAAATATAACCATCCCACAGCCTGTGCTGAATAGGCTGGAGCCAGATGCTTCCATTTTGGCTCGAAGTAAGGACAAGACAAAAGGATGGCAGACGGCGCCAGGCAGCATGATGAGAAAATAAGAGCCAGAAAGGGGGAGAGGGGGTGGGGTGGGGTATGTGGGATGGGAGCGGGAGTCCATGTTGAAACAGTTGAGCAGATGATGCAGCCTCAGTGACAGACCACACAATCACTACAATGGACTTGACGGATTTAGAGCACACAGATAAAGGTTGGGTGACAGTGGAGTAGCACAGGACGGAGCTGACTAGAATATAATAGAAGTTGCCCGGCTAGGTTAAAAATACATTTACAATAAAACGCATAATGTCATATTATGCAGAAAGACGTCATTTTGTATCAGAGAAAGTATTTATGCAATATGTTACTTTAAGCTTGGACTTTTGTGTTTTTCCACATTCATCTTGTGTGTGCGAGAGAGGCCAGTGCTTCAGGGCTCTGTCAGTGGGCCTTAGCTCTGGCACACATGCAAACAGATCCAACCGTATGCACTAGAGGTCTTTGAAGTATGGATTTTTTCTCTTTATTACCAACACTTAAAAATATAGATAAATTCATCTACGGCACCTTGAGGTGACTGCCGTTGTGAATTGGAAATAGATAAATAAGACTGAGTTGAACTGAAATGAAATCAGCAAGCATGAGTGAAAGTCAAAACCATAAAAAGGCAAATTATATCCACTGCTAGACTTAGTGCTGCCATTTCCAGTGTACTGCACTTTAGAAGGGTATCATCACAAGGTTTGTTTAAAAAAAATGCATAGATTGTAGATTTGAACAGATAGTACAGTACATCAGACAATGATTGCTTAATCCATAAAGTGAACATTTGGGAAAGTCATTGAGATATCTATAACCAGCATTTCCAGGCAGGCCGGCAGCAAGCTCTGCCCCGTAAGCGTTCTTGGAAGTAATGCAGGGCTGTCGGTCATCTCAAGCATTCAGGTCGCTTGAAGTCAAGATTTAATCCAAACACCCATCCTTCCTTATTCCTTTACATGGACATGTCACACGCAAACAGAACCCGATAGGGCTGCACATGCATACACATCTGAGGATGAGCACGCACATGCTCAAGGCGCACTCCTCCCGACAGCTCCTATTAAAGTGTGTGCTATATCTGAGATGGCAGCGGTGAAGTCACAGCCCAGGGCTCATTTATTTAAGAGGGAGAATAATGAATTCTTTGTGGCATCTCATCTTCCCATCACTATTAATCTGGCTTTCTGCAGGTATAGGCACAGGGATCCATACTACGTGGGTCTCTAAACCAGTTCCCTTACACAGCCAGATCCCACAACAGATTTGGAGCCTCTCACCCTGAGGAGTGTAATTGTGAATGGGTTTTACATTCACTCCAGAGCTCCCCAAGCTGTTAAAAATGTCACACATGTTGTTTGTGACACACTGTCTCAGCAGAGCACACAGCTATGTATTTTTTTAAAATACACAGTAGTCCTTCATCACTACTCCAATTTCACTTTTGCTTGAATCCTATTTGTACTGCATGCAATGAGTGAACCTGCAGCTTACTCTCATGCTGGAATTGTTGCTAGACCCTTTTACCCCATGCGCAACACACACACATACACACCAACACACTCAGTAAACCAATTTGTGGCACAGGCAGACGAAGTCATTTACCCTCTATTGAAAGTGGCTAAAAAGAAAGGCAGGGATTAACCGCAGGCCAATTACAGAGTTGGCTAAACCCTGTCTAACTGGAACAAATACATGGCAAGGCTGAGGCTTTCTGAACATGAATTAAGTTGACTATCTTCAGGGGAACTTGAATGAGAAAAGAAGGAAAAAAAGATGGGATAAAGAGTAAATGAGGAGGCTGTACTGGAGAAAGGAATGAGGGATAGTAGGTGGTCCGAGATGGAGGGCAGGATAGATCGATAATGTTTGTTTAAGAATGACACAAATACACATTTTTAAACTGGTTGCAGTCCATAATAAAATAAAGGTTTTTATTTGTTTTCATGCACTATGCAAATATTGTATAGCTGTATATCGCATGTATATTTTTGTGTTGCTCTTGCTTTGACCAGCATGCATGCTGCAGCCTCTCTTCTTCATAGTGAGAAACCTTCTTTGCACAGATCCAGTAATATAACATTTTAAACTGTATTTGCATGCAACAAAAATGCCACCGATTCATCTTTGAATCTTTGCTGTCACACTGTAGTCTACCACACAGCTGACTTTAAAGCCATGACATTTTACCAAATGTTCCTATCGCTTTGTTTTTATCATGTCAGGTGAACATACAATAAGCTGGTGAATTAAGCAGGCCAATAAAGATCAACTAGTGACAAGACAAAGGCCAGACCTCAGTTGTGTGACAGAAAACACACTGGTGAGTCCTTTTTTGGCCTTTTACTGGCTTTATTGGATAGGTACAGTGAATACTGACAGGAAAGCAGAAGGAGAAAGCGAGAGAGGAAGCCATACGCCATCCCGTATGGCGCTCTCAGCCATACGGGATGTGGTTGCTAGCTCAACCCACTGAGCTAAACCAGCGCCCTGGTGACAAATCCTGTGTAATATGTTGACCAGGTTACTAAGAGGTCAGCATCTCTAACTTAGAGGTCAGTATCATTCACTTTAAACCTACGCTACACTCGAGGTCTAAATCAAAACAGTAAGCTAAGCTGTAGGATGATGATGATGTAAAGTAGCTTACAGTTCGAGCAGCTGACTAACCATAAAGCTAGTATTGATAATGCTATGTAGCAAATTCAGTTGTTATCTGGGTTATACCAGCATTGTCTATGATCATATGTATATCATAAGTGTAGTACAAATAACTTTATGAGCGTTTGCAACACTGTAATTAGAACGATAAACAGAGTTTAACAGTATTAAATTACAAGCAACTACTATACATTGTTGCACACAATAAAAATACTCATTTCACTCTGAACATTGTCGGAGATATTTAGAAAAATAATTACATGCATTTAGTGTGTAACTGGTGTGGTGGTTGTATCCAGCTGCTAACAAAACTGCTGCCTTTTCTTAGCTTGTAAACTGCAGTTTGTTTACATTCTCAGTCTCTGTGGCAGGGAGCTAGAGATGTAATATCACTACTACATTTTGTATGAAATGGAAAGTATGAGTATTTGCACTATTTTATTAAATAGAAACATCAGGCAGACTAATGAGCTGGCTAACACAGTGTACTAACATACTGTGCTAGTTAAACCCAGATGGGAAAACTAAGACCCTTGAAGTAAGGCAGGAGATGGAACAGACTAAGAGTGATAGGAGAGAAAAACATTTGGAGCCAAAAAGAAAGCGACTAAAATGCGGTAAGACATTGTGTTGGTGTAAGTAACTCCAGGCAGATTGTATCCATCTTGACTTTGATAAGGAGCGAATTGTTACATGACACCCTGACCTCAGCTGACACTCACCCATGTGGAGTGACACCAACAGGGTAAGAAAGACTGAGGATGAGGCCATGCTGGAGGACCCTTTGGGTCAGAATGTGTTACACAGCAGAGTGACATAAAGGTCAACGACAATCACTTGACAGGAAATGCTTATATGGGCTGTGCGGGGCTTCTGTCTGTCTCTGTATGTCTATAATGTGCACCATATTTCACCGCTCAGACACTGTTCAAATCAAGCCCCATTCAAACACAGGTAACATCTCCGCTTTGACAGTCTGGCCGAGTCACAGTGGAAAGCTGCGGGATGGAAAGCTGGAGAGAAATAGATAAAACCAAGAATCCATTTGGATGGTTCTCTTTGTGCACATGTTGAATCACATAAGTGAGAAGGGGCAGCAGAAGGCAGCCAAATTCTCACTGGAGAATACATCCAGGAGCTGCTGCTGCATACAGCCATGGTGACATTACACGATTCCCATCACTTTCAAAGTCTACTCTCTTGACATTTCTCTCTCTCTCATTTTGTTGCAAAATGGCTGCTGGGAAAAAATGTCCGAGTCCAAAGACAAAGTGATTGCCTATGATTATGGAACCCATGCTGATGTACCAAAAAGCTCTTACATGACAGCTAACAGCACCAAAGCAACATAGTATGCATGCTTTCAGACACATGCAGTAAGATTAAAGTTTAATTAAAGCTTGTTTTAACTTTTTGGATCAGGGAATTAGTGCTTTCTCCCCTTTACTACCCAACAGCTAGTGGAAAATTAGTGCTGCATCTCTAAGAAAGTGAAGAGACTGACATATGCCGTTAAATCCTGGTAGAATGGAAACAGCTGTAACATTTCTTGTTTAAAGTATATGGAAATGTATCTTGAGGATACCATAATGAAGTATTTTGACTGAGCAGCTGGTGCTGTTTAAGGAAGTGTTAGCAGAGCACAGTTGATCTTAAAACGGGAAAAGATCCTTCAACCTTCACTATACCTCACAGTTCAACTCTCCTGACATTTTTATTTTTCCATGCATTTATCCATCCATTATCTTCTGCCGATCCCTGTCAGGGTCATAGGGGGCTGAGGCCTATCCCAGCTGTCATAGGGCGAGAGGCGGGGTACGTCCTGGACAGGTTGCCAGTCTATCACTGGACTAACACACGGACAACCGCTCGCATTTACACCTATGGGCAGTTTAGAATCATCAGTTAACCTAACCCCACTATTTGCATGTCTTTAGACTGCAGGAGGAAGCCAGAGCACCGGGAAAGAACCCACGCGAGCACGGAGAGAACATGCAAACTCTACACAGAAAGGCTCAGAGTCCAACTCAACACTTTCTTGACTGCCGTGCCACTGTGCTGCAGGGCTTCAAACCCACAGTGAGACATCTTTGTAATACTTTTGCACAGAATTAAAGCAAAAAGAAGGAAAACAAAGGAGAAGGCCAAATAGCCAACTAGATGTATAGATAAATATGCAAAAAGCACAGTCACAGGTGCTCTTGCTATCTGTCTTGCTCACTGATGAGTTTTAAGCATGAGTGCACTGCCTGAGTGGGGTGACAGTATCTGTGTGACCACACCCTCCCCTCTGTGCCTGCCATGATATGCCGCCTTGGATAACTGGCAGATTAGGACGACCTTAACTCTCTTTAGCTCTCCAGACAGACATTAGAATTTCTAATATGGCTCCAGACCGAGCAGGGGATCTCATTTTATAAATGCTCAACTAAATGATCCACTACCCGTCATGGCTATGGCTCCATCTTTACCATTTCTTTTTCATTTTCATCATTCTAGGGGATAATTAAGAGTCTGGGGCTTGGCAGGCCTTGGTGGTGGAAGGGTGAGTGGGTGTCGGGGTGTTCTCCTCCTCTCAGTTTCACAAGCAGCCCTTTTAATCGCCATTCAGGCCAAGACTGTGCCCTTTCCTGTCATGTCTTTGAGATGCTGTATACGTCTTCTATATTGTAAAATTCTCCCTTGTAGATGGAAGAAGGATATCAAACACCGAGTTGGGCATCGTGTCAATATCTGATCTGGCATTTAGAACAAATGATCAGCCACAACAGTAAAGCAATTTAATAATGTAGAGCCTGACTTTGCTTTGCTGTTGCTCTAGGTCAGTTTCTTTGTTTTATAGTACTGACTCACTCACTAGTGTCTGTTTTGAATTCAAAAAAATCCCCTTTTGCTCTTTGGCAAAAAAACGTTTAAAGCTTCATTCATAAAATTCATTTAGTGAACTGAAGCTTTTCGATGTAATACTAAAGCTGAATCTGTTCATCAAATATTAATAACTGAGGCAAATTTGTGTCCTGAATACTGGCGCAAGCACCTGTAACCTCTTTGATGACTGAGTGAAGACACTATCGTTTTTATTTTGTTATTCATTAACAAAGCCTACAAAAGTTTGCGTATTTCTCCCAGTTCGTATGAGCCTTTAGAGACTAATTAAAATGTAGGTTAATCTTTAAAGTACTGACTGAGGTGTCTGATAATCACTCAAATGTCTGCTTACAGTTATTTACCTTTGATTATGTTTTCCTGTGATCTGATGCTTTTAAGTCACATGTTACCTCAACACATTATTATTCAAACTCTTTGTTTAGTAAACAATAGAGAAAGGTTGAAAGAACTATACATTTTCACTTATTTTATTTTGTTTTCTTAACTAAGCTGACACCTCATCATTTACTTTACAGCAGAATATCTCTCTACAGGAATGGATACAGCTAACTGCCACACTATTCATTTAAAACAAGACGCAGGGCGGCAATCTTAGTCAACCCCTGTCTCATACTGTATCTGCTCTCAGTGTTACAGGACCTTCCAGATTTACACATTAAACCCTGGTCGTGCTGCTCCAGCTGTCTGGTTGACTCTCTCAATCATCAGGCCAGATGTGCAACTAATTGTCATGGCAAGCATAGCATCTCAACATCCCGCCGTGACAGCCTCCAGCATGGAGAGATTTATGAAGCGTGGGTCTTGTGTGCATGTTTGTGTGCGTACCTGATGTTTTGTATGTGAAAACTTTCCTTCCTGCTTCTCCTCTAAACCTTCCAACCCCTGGGATGCCTCTGTCAACAGTGATCTAAGTCTAGCATGTGGCAATGTTAGCATTGAGCTGTTTCCATTTTAGATGGGTGTGTGGGAGGCCTGATGGTACTGAGGTTTTAGCAGATCTATAAAAGTAAGAGTGTAGCTAGATACCTCACGTACAGCTGCAAGTCTGGCAGGGGGGCAGCAGAGCAAAGACATGCCACCGATGGCCACCTGACCCAGAAAAGGCTCACTGATCGTGGTGTTTTAGATCGGGGGGGGGTGGTCTCAGAAATGATCTTGGGTCTTCTCCTTTATTTTGTGTTGCTGCCATCACATTCAGTGCTTGATGATTCTGGTGGAATCAATGTGTGTGTCTGCCGGGAGAGAGAGACAGAGCCTGGACAGGCAGGAAGTGGCTGTTGTTTACACTAATGAGAATACATCTGCTGCTTTTGGAAACAGATCACTATATACCATTACATCTGTTGATTAGCTAGCCAACTGTGTTTGATCAAGTAGATGCAAAGAAAGGCATTATGGATGCTCAATACATCTGCCTTATGACTGCCACTGTAAACAGCTTTTGGACTCTGCTGTAAGCGACTGCTGTTAATCCATCAGGGAAATGGTCTCCCCGGCCTTGACTATTGGCTTTTTCTAATTATTGAGACTGCCAGCTTTGATAACTGTGCCCTATTTGTCAGGTATGTATGGATTGCCCCCCTGTTGACTGAGCAAAGATTGCATGGCTGTGTAAACCAGTAAGCAGGTGGAAGTAAGCAACACGGGGAAAATACTTCATTTGTCAACACAGATGACTGTGGTCTGCCTCTGCGTCCATATATCATGCACCAGCAGCAGTAATGTGGCTCATTCAGATCCAGTTTACTTTATTTAAAATGTTAAACCCTATGCAAGACCCAGAGATGAATTAACAGTAGCAGGCTATGCAGGTTGACATCCAACCTGGTCACTATAGAAAGGGCTTAGGCTGTGCAAAGTGGCAGGGAGAAGCTAATTTTCATCTGTGTATTAATCAAACAGGCATGTGGCTTCAGCTAATTGCTCTGGGAAGCCGTCCAACTAGGAAGCTTCTTTTTTTCCCTCAAGTTGGCCCAGAGATAAACAGCTTGACAGCTACTGCCCCAGTCTTAGCTGAACGGGAAGGATCCATGTAAACAAGAGGCACTGGATAACAGTCAAATTTTGTTCACTTTTTGTCATGTAATCAACTTTTTGCAGAGTTCCAATGAGCCTAGGCCAACCCAGAGTATTTTCCTTAACTTTATAGATGTCAGAGTATGTCAGATTCATTGCTGGTGTGTACACACTTGTTCATCTGCCCCTAAACGGTGAAATAAAAAAGCAAATAATATACAAAAACATTGTGTACTAGCATCATTATAGTCACACTTGTGACTTTTCCTTCCCTCGCTTGCGCCGACTCTTTCTCAGCCTTTTCCTCTATCAGCTACAGATATAAAGGTACTTATTCAGCATATCATTCTAAAACCTGGCTTGGTGTAAGTACAAGCACTGAGTCAGCAATGAGGGAGTGGAGGAGAAAAAAAAGAGATATAATAAAAGAATTAAGTGGCTAAGCTAGAAATTCAGGGAACAAATATGAATAACCTCAACCCCATGACTGCAGCATTCAATTCTGTTTGCTGAATGAAAGTTTTAACAGGAAGATGCACACAAATTGATTAATGTCTGTGTTTGGAGACTTCAGGCTTGGCTGATGAAATATAAGCTCATGGTTTACTTGCAGGAGATTACTTTTGCTGTTCTGCTTTGTCTTTGCTTATTTCCAGTGAAAGCAGCTTTAAATTTATCCTCATCAGTTTCTACACGGAGGACAGAAAAATGCAAAAATGACACATCGGGGCGTTGTGTTGATTCGGTGAGTGAAGCCTGCTAATTCTTTTATCTGATTGACTGAAATGCAAACGGACGAGGAGAAGAAATGACGATACCCCAAATTCCCAACAGCAGCAAACGATAAATGAATGATGAGCTTCCGTCACCTTCTAAACTGTGCCACAACAATATGATGGCACCAATCCTTCAATCACTTAATAGCGGGTTCCTCCCTGGTGGCTTTACTTCCCATAAATATAAAGAAGGAACATGTGAGATAGTGCAGCACGGTAAGAATAAAAGAGCCTAAGAATTGTCTTGATTCTTGACATCTGTGAATATTCACAGTCTGGCACAGTTTTTTGTTTTGTTTTGTGTGCGAGTGTGTGTGTTTTTTTTTCTTCATTTCTCACAAATGTGTCACAAAAGAAACGATCTCCCCAGTCTTCAAGTCTCGATTCACACAGCTCTTGTGAATGTGAGCTTAAGGAAACAAAAGCCTTTTGCTGGTTTATTTGTCGAAGCCCTTTGCAGCTGACCCCCTCCCATGAGAAAGGCCTGAGATTGAAAGGCAGCTCAAATAAAGTAAGAGTGAGAGTTACGATTTTTTCAGCAATGCTAATCTTCCAGTTCTGATCAAATTCAGAGCCAATTTCCACACAAAAGATATATACTACATAGCAAATGGGAGAACAGAATGGATTAAACAACTGCAGTGCTTGTGCTTTGTATATTAAAGCATGCATGTTGTTTAGATTATTTAAAAGCCAGACTATCATTATGTACTCATGACGCATCTTGTATATCTGCAGCTCAAAACAGTACACTACAGGTTCTCATTTCCTTCTACTTTCCCCCTCTTTGTGTCCACATCTGTCTCCACCTTGACCACTGCCTTCTGTTGAAATCCGACCAAAAACGGCCTTTACAGCAGCTTTACCAAAGCGATACAGCAGCTGCCCCGACCGAATCCTATTTGCACCTTATCGGCCAGCGTATGAAAGATTCAGAGGTGAACAACCATAGGAAGGTTTCCGTGCAGGTCTGCACAGCCTTCGGGGGAACCATCATTCATCGGTTATCGCTGGTCTGACAACAGGATTTCGTCGCTTGAAGAAAGAGAAAAGAAGAAGGGACAGTGGAGTTCTCTCATTGTGCAGCGAAGCTAAGACTTCACTCACCCCATATCACTGAGGATGGATTACTGGCGAGTTACTCCTCGACCCATATAGAGGAGAAATTGAAAGGCGAGAAGAGTGCGATGGGCTAAATGTAAAGAACAGGACATTGTCATCTTTTCCCTTCAGGGAATTACATCATGTCGACTACAAAGCAACCGTGAAAAAAATCCGATGTGGGAAGTGAGACCTGAGAATGGGGGATGAGGAAACAAACATACAGGTAAACCAAACTCCTGAATACGAAACAGAACAGACAGAAACAGTAAAATGACAACGTTTGACTAACTGCTTTCTGTTTTAAATATCCCTCATAGATTAAGGTTCATGTTATTAGTTCAACTTTGAGGTTTAATCACTGTTTAACTGCTCAGTGTACGAGCAGTAAAATATTATGAGATGGCTAGTCTCATCTCAATAGATAGAAATGATGGCTCAACCATAACAATATTGCCTTGATTCTAATAAAATAAGATTTACTTTATTTATTCCAGATAAATTATAACGATTATATATTTCTGAAGTGAAACATTATACAAGATTCTGCAGCGCCCCATTCAATCTCTCTCTATCCATTTCATGTCTTCTCTTTAATCATCCCTTGTCAGGCGACAAAAATGAATTGGCAACAGACCAACTGCTCAGTTAACAGTGCATGTAGTAGCATTTGTTAGATGTATATGTACTTTAAGAGCCGTGATGTAAAGGTGCAGCAAATTCAGTAAACTGGAGAAACCACATCATGTTCCAGGCCCAAACAAGGGTCTCATTTTCTTCCCCGGAGGGATGTTGGGTGGACTGTAACTCACTGCAGAACACTGACTGTGGGATTTATTAAGAACTCTTTTACTCCTCAAATGAAATTACAGTTTTAAAAATGTGTTCTTATCTTTTCTCTACACCGGTCTCTTTTTAAGAACCTCACTCTCACTTTTGACCAAATTTATGCTGACGGCTCTACACATTCATTCTTAATAGGCGTTCATTTTTGGAACAACAAAAGCCGTGAATAATGAAGTGTTTTCTTCTAGTCTGTCAACAGCAGACCAGGAAAAGTTAAGAGTGGCGACTGAGTAAAAGATGCATTCATCATGTCTGCCTTGAGTACATCACCAAGGGCTTGGAAACAGACATTTGAGCTCTGCACGGATGAGCAGATGCAAACATCTTTTTTGACTCTCGGCCTCTGAGATATTCTCTGGTAGTACATCTTTCTCACTCTGCCACTCTGCCCTCGTTGCCCCACCCACCCCCCCACCCCCCTTAAGTCCATTTCTACCTATCATGCTCTCTCCCCATTGCTTTCAGTTTCTCCTTTGTGCTCTACTTTGTTCATGGTAGAAACATCCTCCCCAAGGTGGTCAGCAAATGCACTGAGATAAATGCGAGAAAAGATTCAGTAACAGTGTTTGGGCCTTAAGCTGACCAGATGGGGATGGAAAGAGTTCAAAGCAGACTGTTGAAGTCAACACTGTAAAGTCAGTTTATGCTCATTCTCCTCACAGCAAAAAATACTCAAAATTTTTGGCCAATGAGACATGGATGATTTGTTTTTTTCTGCAGGAAAGTGGGTCAAGAGTAATGTAGGATGCTCGTTTGGTGGTCGATTAAGATATTAAAAGGGGAGTGTGGAATGATAGCAGTCTTACAATCAATAGAAGATGTAAAGTTTACTAAAACAGTACAGAAAGTCAATAGACAAACTTTCCCTGAAAAGGCAAGGATAAATTAGAGATATACTGATGAATTAAAGAGGGAAGAATAGGTAGGGGTTACCCAAAGGACAAAAAGCATCAGATCAACCAGCTTTCAGTAATACTCTCTAAACAATTATAGTAGAACTAGATACTGAGGGAAGGTGCTAATTATAAAATACTGAGAGTTTTGATACAAACAATGGAGGAAAGTGTTGTTGGTTTAACGATATCACATCCACACTCCAACTAATTCATCTGTCAGCATTATGAGTTAATCATAGAAGTGAAAAGTTTTAATGAGACTATTCAGAACAGTAAAGACACCTGTGCGTTCAAACAGAAAATGAGTGTATTAGTCACAGAGAATTATTAATAGCTGCCACGGCAACAGCAGCTATGGTAGGTGTAGATAAATCAGAATACAAACAGAAGTATGTCTTTTTGTTATGAAAAACCTCACCCTGTATTATGCTGGATGAATTTAGAGTTGTTTTAAATAGAACAGACTGTCCTGTCTGGCCCATTGGTTATTGCAGTGAGTAAGGGGAGGCCTGGCTAAAGTGCATTCGGAGAGAGTGGAGTGCTGGATGTGCAGTGTTGACATTTGGAGAGGACTTCACAGTGGTCCTTGGGGCGCCACACTAAAGACAAAGTAGATCAGATAAATGTACTCTTTTCCCTTCTCCATCTTTGTGCATGCTCTTACTTTTCTCTCTGCCCTCCCCTCCACTTTCCTTCTTTCTCCTCATCCCATGGTGCTACTCTGTCTTTGTTTTGCAAAGTTCTGGTACAGTGTAGCTCAGCTCTATATAACAGTTTTTCCTCAGGTTTCAGTCTGATTCCTGTAGTTGCGTTGTAAAACGTCACATTTCAGGCTTATTGAGTTAAATTCTAATCTCCAAGATTAAAGACCCACACGTCAGACATTAAATCTTAAATAAAATAACACGAGGAATAGAGACAAGAGTAGCGGCGCAATGCATCACAATGGCGATAACTTAATTTGGGCAGGAAAATTACAAAAGTAAATCATATACATCATACTGGATTGAACATGGGCATTTATCATGCTGTGCAATTATACAGTACTCATCTGGACTAAAAGGATCATCTCATTGTGTATACCCTACAAGTATGCAGAAAGAGAGAGATAAAGTGGAGCGAGAGAGAGCAGGTAAGTGGAAGAAAGAAGTTGGCAGACAGACAAGACAGACTAGAAAGAATTTAGTTTTGCCTTCCCAGGTGATCATTAAAGATCGGACTAACCATACAGAGAGGCCTGCTCTTGGACCCTAATAGCTTATTGATTGGAAAAAACACCCTCTACTACTTTGATCTCACAGGATACATAGCTAGTGTGAGCTACAGGTACAGTGACCTACAGGCAGCTGAAATTGAAGGCACCTTGTTAACACAATTGTTATGTTTAAATAGCCTTAAAAGATTAACTATGGAGTATTTTAGGTGATACAGACAAAGAAAATGAAAATTAACCAGTCACATAGGGTCAATGCATACTTCCTCTTAGTGGCTTTCAATTTGTAAATGTACAAATGAGTGACGACCGATAAAATCTACCGGTTTTGTGCAACCAGTAAATTCTAATCAAGCTAATCGTGACTGATGCAGACAATCCTGGGTGCCTTCAATCCCACGCTTCTGTTGACACATCAAAGTGGCTTTTAACAAGACACTAAACTCTAAAATGCCTCCAATTTGTAAGTCACTTTAGAGGAAAGCATCTGCCAATTTACTCGGTTGTAATATATTGCTCTCTTTTTGTGGCCTCACTTAGGCTAAAGTGGCGATGTTTCACTTGTTTCATTTTCATTTGGAAGAAACTTCTACATTTAACAGCAGATGCTGAAACAATGTAAATTCTAATACAGCAGGAGCTCCTCTCTGCGTGAGTTCGTCATCATATTATAACTGTAATCAGACATTGAAATGTTTCAGTCTTAGTGGGGCTTTCTCACACTGTTGATGCAGATGTTAATTCTTTCAGCTGTCTTTTACATATTACTAATTCTCAAAAACTCTATATTCATTTCAAAACTCTTCTTTTTGTATCAAACCCAATTAAATCTTAAACACACAATTATGCCAACAGAGTTCCTGGTGTTTCCAGGAGTACAAAAGTGGTTACATCCTTCAGCTTTTAGGTACTTTTGCTGTACAGCCTGCTCCCAGTTTGGGGTCAGGACACATATACCGTCTACTTATAAAATTAGAGTTTAAACTTTATTTTTAAATAAAAGCTACATTTAGGGATAGATCTGGTGACCCTGAATCATGCCTTAATTGTGCTGCTATATTCCCTTCTCTTTCACTAATCACATGTTTATATGCCACATTAACTTTTGTAGTTAACCTTTTGTCGTCTTTCTTGTTAAAGGTCTCTATATGCTCCTCTTTTGTGTAATGTCTTTTCCCTCACTCCCAACTGCCTACAGCTGACGCCTGGTTCTGGTCAGGGGTGTTTTCCTTTTGAAAGGGGGTTCTTCTTCCCCACACTTGCCAAGTGGTTGCTCATAAGTGACTGTCTGATTGAATTTAAATTACATTTACATCTCACAATTCAGAGCACATTTAAAAATCAAGACAAGCAACCAAGCAAAAGTGTTGCTTTGAAGTATGGAAAACTGTGCTCCTAATCCGGCCTCTTTGGCAGTGATTAAAGCCACGTTTCCTGCCCTCTACCTGCATTACCAGCAAAATGCACGGATTTCAGTTATAAATGTTTAGACTTCAAAGGATTCTTTCAATTCGAGGGATGGACGTGGGCTTTTTAGGAAGGTACTAATCCACTTACCTATTTAAGGCTAGTCACCCATTATGGAATCTATTAGGTAGAATCTGCAGATGACCCCCCCACCCCTCCGCGAGCTCATGCCATGCTTCTCCTCCACTTGCAAGGACAATCAATTAGTGATGCGAAAGGAAGGATTAATCGATATGCTGTCAGGCTCCTGCCGGCTGAGGAGAGAGACCCTGCCAAACCCACCAGGGCCCGATCTCATTACTGATGGCGGCCCACGCGCCCCTTTGCGAGGCAGCTGCATTCATCAAAGCAATGCCTCCCTTTCTTCCTCAACCGTTCTCCACGCTACGTCCCTCCGTCCCTCTGTCCCTCCCTGCATGTTTGGCTTTTTTCCCCCCTGACAAGATGAAGGAGAGTAGGTTGCAGAAGTGACACCCATTTAAGAAAGGAAAGATGTGGGAGGGGTGGGAGTTATAAATAAGGAAATTACAAAAAAACACCATGTTGAGCTGCCCTAGTAAATTGCAGCTGTGCATGTATTAAACCGTGTACTAGCACTAATCATACTTGTAAGTGAACGTGAAGGTGTCCTTGCAAAAGTCTGTGTAAAACCTGCTGGAACCTGAGAGCAGTGAGCAAATCTGTGAGCTACTGACAGCTAGTTAGGAAAAAAAAAAGGCATACTGTGTGTGTGGCTATGTGTGTGCATTCACATCCTTGTGTGTATTACTGGGGGCGGGGAGTAGTGGATAAAAGCCTGTGCCTCTCCCTGACAGTTTTATCCGCATCACCATCTGCCTTTATCTGACGCCAGCATCTCTCATCTCCCCATTGCACTCTGAAAGCTCTCCATCCACCCCGTTCTCCTCACCACTCATCTTATCCCAGGCTCCTGTCAGATCACGTTTTTCAACCTATAATTAAACAGTTGCTGGCTTAAACTCTTGACAGATAACCTGTGCCCATCAAAATGAAAGTGAAAAAAGTCCTGCTGGTGGTATTTCCTAAATTTCTCTTATTTGCCAGAAGTGAGAGGAAGAAAAAGAGATCACGGGGAAGCTAATAAAGTCAGATGCCGCACTTCACATTTTGACCATGGGGATGCTTGCCTGCAGAAGCATGAACACTGGGGTGTGCCATAGTGCTCCATTCCTTCCTCATCAGCATTTGTCACATGCTGGGAGAGGCGTAAGGGTGGGGTCAAGAGGAGAAAATATAGCCACGTCCCTCTTGCTTTCTCCCCTCATTCCTCCCTCTCTGCCCCTGCTCAAAGTAGACAGTTGTGGTGAAGGATGGCTCCCTAACAGGTAATCAGAGACAGGCCTTATTTAATGTTCTGAGCCGGCACTGGACAGCCAGTGATGGAGGTAGTTGGAGAGGCCCACTGTGCGGTGTGCACTGGCCCATAACTGCAGATGAGACACTTCCCACAGAGCAGTTACAGCAACAACTTGCCAGCTGTAAATGTAATGACAGCGATGTGAGAACAGCAATAAATACAAACAGACAACTCTAAAAAAAAAGACTGTGCAAGTCCTAGTTTCAAAGGTGCACCTAAACTCCTACAACTTTACTCCGCCATCTGTCAAGCCATTTAGAAAGTTTATGAGTAGCTCGTGAAAAGAACGGCTCTGATATTTGCTCCTTTCTGCATTAATGACTCATCCCTCTGTGCATAACAAATAACCCCCAATTTGCTGCTCTGTTTTTTGTGCCTTTATTGCTTTGAGTAAAAACATAAAAGACTTCACAAGTCTTAAGCAAGGACTATTACTTCTGAACGTGCATACTAATTCCTTTTACTTTCTGATGAGTCACAAAGCTGAAGATAGTTAAAGTTTTGTGCCCCCTCTACACAAGCTGTTTCCACCATATTACAGCCTGCAAAGCAAAACGCACAGCGTCTTAATCTTGCTTTACCCCTTTTGAGTGTGTGTGTAGGTGTGTGTGTGTTTACAGAGATTGGGAGGGCTGCCCGGTGTGCTATCACCTGAGCCAGGTAGCAGGGACAGCGGAGCATGAAGCTAGGAAACAAAAAGACAGACTCGGCTAGCTAAAGAGAAAAGCAATACCTCTCACTCACTTTTCAGAGTTCCAGTGTTTGTCTAGAGAAAAAAGTGGACAACCTCAGATTGAAACTATCAAATCAGAACAAAACAATGGAATGTTTTGCTTTTGTTTGCGCTGAGATATGACACACACCGGCATGCAACTGCAGCTTTCACACTCTGGTAAGTCTGGCAAAGCTAAGACAGGAGGGGTGTGTATCCTTGCAGCAGTCAAACTGACTGCTGTGCTGACTGAAAAACTGTATCACCGGCTTGAAAATCTGCTCTGGAAGTATTTACATTTTATTATAGCTGCTAAAATGCAAACCACTGGGAGATATTTTTCAGCTTCACTAAACCTGCCATGCAAAATAAAGGAAATTCAGTGTAATTAACCTAAAAAAGCAATTTCAAACGATTACCAGCACATGACCATTTGGATATATATCCAGTGATGGACATGCTATGCTTATTTCGAACTGTTGATTGTCTTAAAAAGTCTCAAAAAGAAGGCTTTTATAAACCTATTTTTTATGACTGGTTTTCCAAGGTCTTGCAAGGACATCTACCTTTTCCAGCAGCTGCAGATGGGAGATTTGGCTATCAGCACACTTCTATATCTGTCAGCACCCTTCATTCCCCAAATCTAACACCCCAGGCCCTGATGGTGAAAATGTCATAAAGATTGGTAAAAATGATGTCCTGCACTCTTAAATGACTATTTTTTACTTCTGTAGCGCTGACATCCTGTGAAAGACATCGTGGAGACATTGTGTGTCTCCATGGTAAATCGAAAAATCCTCACCTAACAGAATTTTTCGATAGAAAAAAGTGAAGTGAAACTTAAGACATGAAACTTGTGTCTGTTCTCCTTTATTTCATGTTTTAGGTAATGAAACCAAGTAACATTTTTGATATTTTGAAAAGTCAAACGCCCCTTTTTCCTGTTTGGTCTATATTGCTTCAAAAACTGAATCCACCTTAGTAGATATAAAACATTTTCATTTGCTTCAGTGTGGAGAATTTCTTCACCTCTTTGTTCAATACTCTAAATATAAGGCTCACATACTAATTTCAGCTTGGGGAACTTTCTAAGGTGTCATTACCTCACCGAAGCAATTTGGACACCAATGATGGTGTTTAAAGAGCTCCATCTACTAAGGAGTCAAAGAAATCGACCAGGACTCACTGGCGGAAGTACAATATGTATGTAACTCATAAGAAGAGTGACCAAAGGAGCAGATGGTACTTGGATGGACTGTGACGGACACACTATTGGTCACTTTAAAAGAAATCAAAGAAATCAGTCAGATCTGTCACATTTCATCTGTGTACCCTGTACTACTGCTTTATGTTTGTATTGGCCTCACACAGTGTTGTACCACCATGTCTAATGTGTAAAAAAGACAATATTGGCTAAAGGTGGTACAGGTAACATTAGTAACAATAATGGGGCGGTTTGCACCATAAGAGTAGCCGTGGCTCAGAAGGTAGACCAGGTCATCGACTAATTGGAAACTTGGTGATTCGAAATTTAACTGGCTCCAGCGTGCATGGGAGGGCTGTCTGTTTTTCTGTGTTAGCACTACAACAGGTGTACCCTGCCTCTCCCTCTATGACAGCTGGGTTAGGCTTCACCCTGACCCCCTCAAAGCCAAAACTGCATAAGCGGAAGAAACTGGATTGATAGATATAGCCCGTTTCCACTAACACCCACTTGGTTGGTTTCAGTCGTTTTCCATTACAATCGAGTGCCACCTAATGTACTTGTGGCCGTTATATCAATGCGGCCACAGTCCCTTCGTCCTGTGACATCATGAACACTACAACAATGGAGGACGTCAGGACAATTGTATACCTGCTGCTCGGTGTGTGGCTTTTTATCAGGCAGGTTTCAAAAATGGTGGTTTTGATTTCCGTGAAGGAGACTCTCTCATGACTCATTAGGGCAGGGGTGTCAAACTCAAATACACAGTGGGCCAAAATTCAAAACTGGAACAAAGTTGCGGGCTAACATTAATATTTATTGAAAAAAAAAATCTTCCTCCAGATATAAGAATGAATCTTTTCTTATGGACTCAAACAAGTTTTGCTGAAAAACTGAATATGGAACAAGCAAAGCTTAATACTAAACAATATATATATTAGCTGTATAATACCAGTAGGTCAGCTCTAATAGTAATTTGGTATGGCTTCGCAGGCCAAATGTAATTAGGCTGCGGGCCAAATTTGGCCCGCGGGCCAGAGTTTGACACCTATGCATTAGGGGGTACCACTGAGTAGGCAATCGTTGGATGCATTCTCGACCCAAGTAAGTAGTAAAAAAAGTACCTGGTACCAGGTACTACCACCTAATGAAAAACTCTAAAAACTATATTGCCAAGCTATAGCCAAGCTGACTCGAGTAGGTACTAGTGGAAAAGGGCTAATAGTAATAATAATGTAATGACATAGTCACTGGGAACTAATTTCCTGCCTTTAACTTATCATGAGTACAATTTCCTAAATATATTTATTTAACAGGCTATTCTTTTTACAGTGCTGTTTCTATCCTTTTACTTATGTAAAGCCGCTTAAATGCTTCTTTACCACCAGATAGCATACATCAGCTATTTGACAGTTTTCCATTTTAAACTGGCTTTATCAGAAAGGCCCTGTGAGAATGCTGTGCCTTCTCTCCTTGGGTCATCTGATGACCCTTTGAGCAAGGTCCATATGCTAAACAAGACCTTAAAGTATAGCTGAAAGTTTCCAAAATAGCAAAGTAAGTAGACTTTGTTATATTAAAAGTCAACCAAGGCTTGCTTTTCATCCCATCTCAAAAGCATTTTGTTTGGAATTAAAAGAAGACAAACAACAACAAACAGGCAAGATGTGTAACTTTCTACATACAGCAGTGTGACCTATCATGCCCACAGCAGTGATTGCGTATCACTAGAGCTGTTGCTGATACAGCTGTCACATGCATCTGAGCACAGTGAGTGAAAGGCGACTGGAATTACTGCATATTCTTGAGAATGTTTCACCACTCATCCAAGAGGCTTAATTAGTTTTACTGACTCTTGGGGGGGTTATGTGGTATTTAACTTCTCCGGGCGATTAAACAGAGAGGAACTCCTCACCAGTCAGTAGAACTGATGAAGCCTGATAGATGAACAGCACATTTTCTCCAAGACTACAAAGCAAATTTAGATTCAGATTGTTTTTTCTTTTGTTTACTACTACTTAATATTCTCTGACCTAGGCGATAGCGAATCTTTATAGACATATGAGCAATACTGCACTGCAACAGCAATAAACCCAGTCATGTTTGGCGTGCTCAGCAGTGATTCACTCCTATGGCATTTTCCAGGTAATCTATTTCAAAGCTTTTTCATCTAGAACTTTCAAAATGTCAGCTAGAAAGTTTTCTGCACTTTCAGACACACCTACTGTAAATAATTAGGGAGGTGCACGACACAAGGTCTTATGAGGATATGGCATGTCCTTTTTAAAACAACTGTGGTCAGCACATTCAACTTGAGCAACTTATCCCACACCCTCAACTTTACATCTCCTACCCTGAGGCTTGATGACAGTGAGTCAGAAAGATACAGTGAGTGATGTCCTGCCCTCTGTCACATAAATGGACAGAAATGGAAGAAGGCAGTGGCATGAAAGAGAAGGTGGCCTGGTAAGAGAGGCAAGGTATATAAAGAGACGGGTGGTCTGTGCAAGATAAGGAATAATGCTCTATCACATTCTGACACCGCTGTCAGTAGTTCTAGTTACGGCAGCAATCAGATTTGTGTCATATCCTGTAAGGACAGGAAATGGTTGAGATTGCATTCTGTGGGACACTTCACAAAATGAGCTTGAAAACAACCATTAACAATAAAAATAATGAATACTTTTACAAGTAATGGTGGGTTTAAGTTCTCATAATTCAGAAATTTAGAACATGTTAAAAACCAAACAGGACTGTGCACACCAGTTTTTAAATATGTCAGACCCTTCAAAATCCCACCAGAGGTTAGGGAACAAGCCACCCTGGAGTGAAAAGTGAAGAGCTGTGTTTTTTGAACCAAACGCTGAATCTAACAAATAAGGCCCCAGGTATTAGACCTCAAGGCCACTATCGCTGTTTGACGTGACACTATTTTGTAGTTTGACTAGGTCCAGGAAGCCCCCACATCAGGTGGGGATGATATGAGGCCATGGCTCACAGGTTCTCTGGTCTAATTTACCTGTACTTCTCCCCTCAAAGAGAGACAAGCATAATTAACAGGACCAAAACACCCACCACGGGCTGAGCAGAGTCATTTATGGGAGTGACTCGGGAGGAACGGCAGCAAATGAAATGTAATTGCAATGGGAGCAGAGGAGCCGGGCTGGTGTGTCGGAGGCACTGATGTGTGTGTGAGAGGGAGAGAAAGAGAAAATGAACGGGCCAGACATGAGGGAATGAGGGAGTAAATGAAAGACACAGAAGTTAGATAGAGAATATGCACTTGAGAGAAGAGCAAGCAAAAGAATGACTGATGAGGGATCGTGGTGGATGGGCTGAGATAAAAAAGTGGGAAGCTATTCCTTTAGGTTAGGTTAGAGTAAAAAAAAGTACCATGGTTCACCTAATGTTTGACAGAAAGGCAAAGTCAAATTAAAGGATCAGTTCAACAAAATTACAAACTCTAGATGTTCACAGCCATACAGATAGTTTCATTTCCCCAGGTGCTGAGTTATGTTCTGAGATTTACTGCAATACCCAATAAAATGGAGGTGACGGCAAATGGAATTTTGTTGCAGTGCTCACGTCTTTGGAAATTTAATTTAAAAATTCCACAGCAATGTCTCATCACAGAGTCCTCTTACACAAATAATCCAGGGACCACGTTTTCCAAAGGACTTTTTCTTTCTGTATAAAGTGCTTCCACAGAAAAAAGACTCGGTAGTCTATGAAATATGTAGTCTGTGGAATATGCTAAGGAAAAGTGTTGCTGGAAAGGGATGTTGTGAAATTCTAAGTGCTGCAAGCACCACAAGAAAGCTGTAAACTATGAATATGTTTGCAAAAAGAAGGGCAGGCGTGTGGTGTATTTAGAATGGCAAAACACTCCAGAAGTAAAAGAGCAAATGTTTGTGTGTTTGTTGTTTTGAATATAGCCAGATATTGACTCTTGTTGTTATACGGTCTTCTAATGATATTATTATCGGAGATGCGCGACTATATCCAAGCAGCCCTCTGTTAAAAAGCTTTTATTAAAAGCAGCAGAAGCTTTACTAGTGATGTAGTAGCCGGCCCTTCAAATGTCGGCGCGGCAGCAGTTAAACTCTGCCACATCCCCACTTCAACCTGAGCATTATTTGCTGGGTACACTGCATTTATGACTGTAATCTTTCATCATTACAGTCATTATCTTTATTTATCACTGATTTTAAGAGCATTTAAATTGGCCCGGACTTACTTAGTTCATCCACTAGCTTTGCCCCCCTACTTTTTCAACTACCCCTCTCTTTCTCTTTTCCAGCTGTCCCTCCCTCAGTCACTTTCAGTTTACGGAGCACTGGATGAGAACTGACCCGGGGTCAACTATGTTCCTGTCGCTTCCAGGCACAACAAATTGGGGTCACTGGGATGTTGGCATGGTTTGATCACACACACACACACACACGCACACACAAGTGCACGCAGATGGTTGAGCGTAGATAACAGTGATAGCGTATTTTAAGTGAGTGTGAAGAAACTGTAGGATACTGCAATATCACCATTACAGGTACCATAAAACACTGGAGCTGTGAACCTAACTACACACAGCTTTTAAGTGCATGACTTCAGCAACATGATGAGTGGACCAGGGTTATCAGGTGTGGTCCTGCTTGGTAATTAATGGAAAGTCCACCATCAAATTGACTATGAGCATTGAATGTAATGTTGGGCAGACGAAGCATAGGGGTCAATGAGACAATTAGAGCCTGCGTAAAAGCATTTTTTAAATGCCCGCTGTCCCTTAATTGCCATTTCAAGTTATCATTAGAGGTGGGTTTAAATGACCTTTAAGACTAACATATGAAAGCAATAAAGGCAGAAATGAGGGTAATAACTAGTTTGACAGGGGATAAAAAGAAATGTTAGTTCACAGTCATTTTCCTGATTCTACACACATTCATTTCTTGCACTGACCCTTGCAAGTACTACAAGCAGTAATCTAAATGGCATTTTAAGGGGAATTCTGCAACAACTGGAGAAGTTCTGTCCAGTTTTCCAGTTTTATGAGCAAAAGTGTAACCTTAAAAGATTATTCTCCTCTAGTGCTCAAACCATGACAATGACATCTAGGAACTGACTTGGGAATCTGCTTTCCCCTGAACCCTACTTCTCTGCCATTTCACCTTTCCTGCCCAGGTACTTCTCAATCCATTTTATTGTGGACTTTCTCCTCTGATTCAACTGGCTGACAGTTCCTTCACTGTATTTTCCAATTCCCCTAACAATTTCATCCCCCATCAAATACCCCAGTACAGTTTCTTACTATGTGCAGCTCCAGGTAATCTCCCAGTCCCCTGGCACTCTCCACCCTGACCAGAACAGCCTCCTTCAGCTGTGTGCTGAAGCCCACTGCCAGCCGGTCTGCCCGTGTGCTCGGCCGGTCATTGGGTGGCCAGGTATATGTGATGAGGGCTCCGCCTCGCCCGAAGATGTATGTTGTCCCAGCTGCAAAACACAGGGAGGAAAAGGGAATTACGGCTTAGTTCTTCAACATCTGGATAAGAAAGAAGTCAGCATGTTAAGTGAACTCTGAAACACAAACACAGAATATATTCCACTGTGTAAAACTGGGGAAAAAAAGAAAAAGAAGACAGACTCTATGGACAACAAAATTATGTTTTTTTTTCTGTTATTTGTTATTATATGGTGCAATAACATTTCAGCTAGCGTTATTGCTTTCTTGTGGGTTGCATATTCTTTTATTGATTTCTGCAAGTTTAAATTGAATAGCGTTTCAGCAGAAAGTCAGTAGCTAGAGGAAGTCTGCATCTGAGAGAAAGCACTATGTCTGGTTAAAAACATACAACTAAAACATGTTACTGGTAGCGTACATCTTGGTCACGAAGTCATGTCTAGCATGAGCCCTGGTATGTGAAGGATGTCACTCGCCTTTGAAATGGTAATTCGGTGGGCTTCATTTGCAGTCAGTTGCCCGTAGTTGCGTTGGATTCAAACTAGGGCAAACTGACAAACTTTGGGCTCGCTATGCTGTCAGTATAACTACCATCTCTCAAAATTTAACAAAAGAAATTCTCCCTGTCAAAATAACTTTGCCTTAACAGTACTTTAAGCTCCAGCCTTAAAAAAAAGTACCCGCCCCATACATGGAGCGATTTCATGTTTGAACTGTAACAGAGTGGTTAGGACTTGGCTTGGCTCCAGTAAGCCTGGTGGTAAATGAGAAATGACGGGCGTTGGCTGTGATTAGCATAGAGTAATGAAACCACAGTGAACTGCTCTCAACCCTGTGGGCTGTCTGTCCTCCCAGGATCATAAATATACATACACACAGGCGCTCTGTCTACATACTAATGCATGCATATTTTGCTATATGAAGCACATAGTTGTATCAACAAGATTACGCAAGTAAACAAGTGATTAATACACATAATTAAGCGCTAGCCATCCCAATTACACCTCACAAATCAATGGAATTGCTATGATTTTGATAATAACATGACTATAGAGTCACACATGGTCACAGAAGTGCATGGCATTGGGTTTCATCTCCATGGATGCATCAATATACATAAACGACTTTCTTGGTGTGGTCAGGTCAAAGATGGCAGAAAGCAGACACTATAGTGACAGCATGTCTTACGCAAGGAAGAACACTATTCAAGTATGCACACGTGCAGGCTTCCTTAATGTACACGCACGCTCACACGCACAGTCACTCGTCTACCTGACACTTTCATTATCTAACAATCTGCTGGTAGCCGTTTGAAATCGGCTGACACACACAACTCTCCTCCCGATCTCTCGCTTCCTCTCTCCCTTTCTGGCTCTCATCACCCCTCCTTCCCTCCATCCTTCCCGGCAGAGCTAAGCCCTCCGCTCAGCTCTTGTTGTTTTCTCGAGGCTGTATTATTTTAGCGCTGACTAATTATCGCAGCATGGCAAGGAGGGCTATAAAGAAGCTTTGTGCCGGAGGAGGAGGAGGAGAAAAAAAAGAGGCTGAAGAAAGACAGGGTATGGAGGCAAGGAACTCAGAAGATGGGTAAAGTGCAAATTGTGGATGGTGAAGAGAAGAAGTTGACACTTTCGTTTTTATTTCTTTCCTGTGTTTATTTGTGCAGCAGCACAGTTTCTCAGAAACTGGGCAAGAGGCAACTGTGGAGGAAGAGGAGAAAAGATTTCTAAAATGGCCGACAAGCAGAGAGGGAGGGGAGCCATGTTGTGATAGATGAGACTGAAGCGGTGTGAGGAAAAGGAGAAAATGGTTTCTGGTAGTGGAAGTTGTTGTACATTAACGTAGGCGATTGCACTTATGGGCGAGAAAGGGTTCATCACCCATCACTAATTTTGCATGTCATATTGAATTTTCTAGTCTGACAGATTACTGCTCAGCCTGTGCAAACATATGTGAGCCTACACAACACCGTCTGCCAAAAGTCTGGGACGCTGTGGAAAATATAATCAGTTGAACTGTACAGATACAAAATAATTAGGTGCTAAAAACAAGAGTTATTGTTCTTTTGAAAGATACATTATTCATTTAGAATATAATCAAAGCAAAATGAAAATGATTGAAAATTTGGGATGGGAGAAGAAAATCTTAAAAAGTTGTGCTTAAAAAAGCAAAGTAAGTAAAATAACTGGCAATAAACAGAATACAAGATGATTGAGTTTTTCAAAGAGGTTCACCACTCTGTCAAATCACCTTCAACAAAGCATCAACTTAAGAGTAAAAGTTCCATCTGTGGTACACAATAACATTAAATATTATGAGTACTGAGAGAAAGCGCTGTATGTGAGGAACACAGCTGAAACTGAGACTTAATGGCTGTGATCCTTAATCCTCCAGATGATATATATGTTTGCCGTGAGATATCAGTCAGAGTTCTGTTTTTATACCCCTCCCAATTCAAGCAAGCGATCCTATCTATGGTAGCTGCTGTAGGACAAACATGTTTTCATCAGCCAAGACAGATCTAAAACATTACATTTAGACTGTAAACCATAACGTGTATCTGGCCAGAGTGTTTCTGCTACTGTTTGGACCAGATCCTCCCCAGAGTTTTTCCCTATTCGTGGAAAGCCGTCAGTGCACTGTTTACCTCAGCTGTCAATGTCGGGGCCTACATCGCTTTACTCGGGAAGAGGTTGTAAAACTTTGTGAAAGGAGTTTGTGAGTCAGAGTAGCTCATCTCTGACTGATGAGATGAGTTGTTGAGGATATCCTGAACCTTGGTAACACTGATGTTTTTGCTGCTGTTAGTGAAAATGTCCTTGAGTGGATGAAACTTTTTTGGACTCTGACACTTAGTGAAAAAACTAAAAATGTGAGAATGTAATCAAAGTTTTCATCAGTGGGGAAATGTTAGGACACTCAAGCCCAAAATTAGCTGGCATAATGTTAGCTTATAACCAGCTGTTACTGTGTTACCAGCCCTTCTCATGTATCCAGAGACGGGAGGGTCACATGTCTAATCTGCTGACAATAAGGAATTACATTTTATTACAAGGAATTACAATACATTAGCATGCTTACTCATGTTTCTGTGTGTTATAACCCTGACTTCAGCTCAGGAGATGAGGCTTGAGGTGACGAGGAAGAAAATTTCCTTCACACTTTTGTTTCCTTACTGAAAGGAACTCATACTCCAGTGATGTTTATTAGTTGAGTCTGAAGCAAACCCACTCCTATATATTTTTAATTGGATAAATTATAGGTTAATAGGATAATGCATCAATTTGTTAAATAAGCTAAAAAAAAACACTACTGACTGCACCTTTAAAAAACTGATTTGATTTTATACTAGAAACCGCTCCACAAGCTCAGTAAGTTCAATGTTGCAAATGAAAAAGCTGTGATACAGGTGTGCCTTACACAGTGAAAAAAATATAATTTAAAATGAAATCAAATCAAATAAAAAACAAACAAACATAATCCAGAGACACCACTGCTTTCTGTGGAGCCAGGCTCATTTAAGATGTAGTATTGCCTTGAAGTCTGACAAGCTAGTATTTTTAATTTTTCTGGAAATCTTGGATGCAACACCCGTAGGTCTAAAACAGAGAGGGGAACTGGCACATAGATAAAAAAAAAACTGGCTCCTCTGATGGTATATAAAGTATTAAAGTAGTGTATTAATTCACGTGGCACTGGTAATCTGTAGCCCCTTAATTGTTGAACAATTTTGTTAGATCCTGGAGCAACAAATGCTTCCATTCAGACAACACTTTTTCATATAACAAAAGGCTGTCACAAGAGTAGCAGTGACCAACAGCAGTTAGCAGTAGCAAGCGTCTTAATTTCCTTAGAAAGTATGCTAAAGATTGAAATTTTATTACATTTTATTTTGGCCTTGCAGAGAGCTGAAGATGGACCACAGAAATTAGCAGGGACTCTGAGAAGCCATTAATCTCAATAATTGGGACAATAATTAAAGATGAATAAAAATAAAGTATATGAAAAAAGCTATTTTCTTTCTAGGCACTGTACCTAGATTGTTAATGTGCCTTATTATGAAGTGGTAGGAACAGTACATCTAAAGTACAACAAAAGAGCTGCATTTTACAGCTCGAATTCAAAGACATTTGGAAATTGTGCTAAATATAAATAAAAAAATGAATGATTTGCTAATCTGTGAAGCGTACCTTTAGCAAAAGTCCATTAATGTCTGGGAACTGAGGAGATCAGTTCTGTTGAAAGAGGAACGCTACCCTATTCATGTTTCATGGAGGATTTTAGCTGTACCTCAGTCCTGGGCCGTCTTTGTCGTGTTTTTTATTTCATGATGGGCCAGATGGTTTCAAATGGTGAAAGGTTCAGCACCTGAACCCTTCTACTATGATGTGGATGGAAGCATATGTTGCTCTAAAATCTGCATATACCTTTCAGCACTGATGGTGCCTTTCCAGATGTTCGAGCTGCCAATTCCAGTGGCACTGATGCACTCCTTATATGTCAAGGATTTAATGCATAAGCACAATAGTAGCTTTAATCTGCATTTATGGATGGTATGGTGAACTGTGACAGAATGATTTCAGGAAGTGATCCTAAACCCACGCAGTGGTTCCCATGACAGAATTGTTCCTGTTTTTAATGAGTGCCACCTGAGGGCCTGAAGATCAGGGGCATCCAATATTGATTTTCAGCCTCGTCCTTTGTGCACAGATTTCAGCAGATTCTCAACATCTTTCGATGATGTTATGTGCTGTGGATGATGATAAATCTGCACATGATGAGCTTTCACAATTTTATGTTGAGGAACATTATTCTGAAAATTTGCCCATCTTTACTTCTGACTGACTCTGTTTTTCTAAGATGCTCTTTTTATACCCAGACCAATACCCAATTACTGACCTGCTGCCAAATATGTTCCCAGTTTAAATACAAGATATGTTTTCTATATTCTATTGTAAATAAAATAAAAATTTATGAGATCCGAAAATCACCATCCTCTGTTTTTTGACATTATACACACTCCATATGTTTTTTTGGAATTGTGGTTATTAAAGGAAGTATCTGAGCCTTCAAGGAATATTTAATTTGCCGCCCTTTAACATGAAACAAGGTACTTTGTCTATGTAATTTTGCAGTAAGACAATACTGTTTCTTTATTGATGTCACTCAGACAACATGATCAAGTATCAAGCAGTCAGAAGCAAGGAATCGATGGCGCAGATGTGGAGAAAAATAAAGGCGAAAGGCCCCTAAAATGTAGGGAATTAAATGTATATATAATTGTGTGGTTGGTGTATTATTAGCTTTAGGGTGCAAAAACAGCCAAATTCATAACTTGTCAGAACTTAAATAGCAAACAGGGCATTGAATCAAATTTTCAACCTGAATCACGCCTAACATCTCATTTAGCTTGCATCGTGAATTAGACTTGGAGCCGGTATCATCGCTGCATATCTTGTGTATTCACTCACAGTGAACTAATTCTCATCAGTTAACACCCCTCTCATGCATAGCATCTACCATATGCTTTGTCTTCCCAAGAGAGCTCCTGCTATTCCTGACGTCACTGTCACACTTGTCACGCTTTACTTTGTCTTTATTATCGACACATTTACTTTATTAGCATAATGTCACAAACAGAAGCCACAAAGTGCTAAATCTCAGCAAGAGAACGAAATAAATACATAAAAATAAAACAAAGCAAATAAGAGCTTCTCTACCCCAGTCATACTTGGAAATATTTTCCACGTCTTTCTTGTTCCTAAATCCATCTAATGAGCTGGTGTTGACTTTGGCTGCTTTGATTTGTCCAGCTGAAAGTGGCCACCTGCTGCTTTGTGCACTTGTATACATGGATGCATGTGTTTGTGTGTATGTGCACCTTTCTACCCTCTAAATGAGGAGACAAAGGAGGTGCAGAGTCTCTAATGAGTAGTCTGACAGGGCGCATCCATGTGTCACTGTTTCTTCTAGCAAACACCTGCTGCTCTGGAAGAGGTAAAATCCACTGAATACTGCAGTGCAACACACACTCAGCTGAAGGGAGAAAAAAAGTGAGTGAAAAGGTGTTTATCAATTATAAAAGCAGTCTAGAGGGGGGACATTCTTCCCTGCTAGTCTTCCAAAAAACAAAACAAGAAAAGGGAACATCTCTACACCTTAAGATTCACCACCCACAGAGGATCTTTGTCACACATGCATAAAAAGGAAAACAATAGATTCGCTGATTGGAACTTCCCCAGTGTGCATGACCACATCACACTTTTGATTAGGAATTCATCTAAAGTTTGCAGAAATAGCCAGTAGTGATGTGTGAAATGTAATGCAGCAGTGAAGAATCGAGACTTTCTAGCTAATGTGAACATAAAAAAGAATCCCTAATATGGCACTTTAATTAGAAGCTATATGCAAGAGTGTCTTTAAAGTGTGTTTAAGTGTGTTATTATCCTCTCTTAGAAGCAAAGACAGAAACAGAATGATGCTGCAGCATTTCAAGGCATCTTAAAAATATTTTTTTTGGTGTTTAAGTGTGTATATGTGTCAGGAAACACCCATGCGACTTGTATTTCCTTGTGAAATATCCTATATTGTTGTTTGGACTGCCATTGCAACACACTCCAAATAATATTTATGCCCAAAATGTTATCTTTAAGTTTTTTTGATTACATGTAAATTTTCTATGTAATTGCATCATACATATTTTCTTTCCTGATAAATTATTTAAATACGAAAAAACCTTTGATTTTATGTATTTCAGGTGTGTTTTACTCAAACTCATTTCTTTGTATTTATGAGGGCAAAAAACCTTTGCATGTACTTATATGTGAAAATGCGTCTGTAGTGTATAAGGAAGCAGAAGAATCCAGGCTCATGCATCTACGAGGTTTCTCCAAAACATCCTATCGAGAACTGTATTAGCTCAAAGGTTGTCAGCAAACAAAAGCCTGGCTGGATATGGATTCCTTTGACCTTTACTTCACTATGATCTAGTCTGGTAATCCTCTCAAATGCCCCTCCTTTGCCACACATCCAAACATCGAAAAAGAAGGCTAAATATTTATTACTTTTGTCTAATTAGCTCTGGTGCCATCGATCTGGCCGATCAATCCTACCTGTGGCTCTTCCAGCGGAGAATAAATCAAACCATCACGGGATACCCATTGATTATTATTTCCATTCACGTGGACTCCTCGGTAATTCAGTTTAAAGAATGAGTCACTCCCAAAAAGAAAAAAATACAATTTCCCTTTGTCCACGCATCCAGTAGAAAAATAATCAGAAATGAATCAAAGCTGTAATGAAAAACCTATTGATTTAGATTTTTTTCCGTCCCCTCTCCTTTTCCTTACTTTTCTTTTCGAAACTGAAGCGAGGGGAGAGTGTATTTAGGATTGAGGTTATCATCCCGGATGCTTTCTTTCTCTCTCTCTCTCTGCGAGGAGGAATTGATTTGGAGTAGTGGATTTTATACCACTGCCATCTAACATAGGGATAAACGGGTCATACTGGAAAAAGCAGACGGCCTGTGGTCAATGTTGCCATGTCTTGTGCCAGATGCAAAGCCTCATGGGAGCAGACAGCGTGAAAATAGTAAGATAAACCGGTGATAAAATGAAAAATCCACAGGGATAAAAGGACTGCTGGTGGTGGTGAAGTCACTTCTTGAGAGGCAAAAAGCATCGAGATACACCAATGCTGCATGCATTTATACTCAGTCCTTATTTTAACATCCCAGACAGCCTCTCAAACAGTAACTTTATAACAGAGTTGCTTCCGCCAACCTTCATACATTATTGCATCAGTACAGACTGATTCTTTGAAGCAGTTAAGGAGAGAGACTGCGCTATTGATTCCTTTTAAAGGAAGAGACTGAAACCTTTGCTTCAATTTTTTTTTAGACACAACATATATTTCTGAGACACTTACAAAGAGATTCGTAGACTGGGAGAGAGAAACGGGCTGAGATGAGATATTCTGCAAAAGTTTTCAGACAGCTGTTGATCTTTGAAGTTGCAGTTACACTTACACACACACACACACACACACACACACACACACATACATACACACACACACACACACACACACACACACACACCAACAAGAACTTGACAAAGAGCACAGACTTTGCTGACATTTTAGGATCTTTCCATCTCTTTAACTCACTTGTGCAGGCACACACATCAATATCCTTAGCTGCAAACACTCCTCTTTTGTAATCTTAGAGTCTTGTCTACATTGGCCTAATGACTATTTCTTTATGACAGTATAAAGCATCCTAAATATTGTCCACTTCTAGAATGGAAATGGGAAATCACTTCCCCTGATCCAGTTGGAAAATATTTATCTTCCTCCTGTTACATGAGTTAGGTAAGATGATACTTGGTCATAACAGTCCAAAAATTCCCAAAAGTTCAGTATTAAGCTGATGCAGCTGATGCATCAGGTCAATAATGAAGGCTGTTGTTTTAAATATAGAGATTTATGAAATTCTGCCAGTAAAAAATTACCAAAAAACACAAATACTATTTAGACTATGCTGTTCTCGTGTTACCAAAGAATCTGCTGTGAAAATAGTGAGCTTTCTGCTGTGTCTAATCCTGTTAAAAACTAGGAAAAGTACTCTGTGTCCATGCAGACTTGGTACTATTTTCTCCCTGAATTTTGAACCTTAATTTGACACCTTAAGATAATTAAAACTGTCATCAGTCTGTATTCAGTTTCCTTTGCAACTGGGCCTGGAGAATTCTGAGTTACTAGCTTTTGGTACTGGGCTAAACTTAAAGATCAGACATTTAGAATCACCTCTAAAAGGCTGAAGATTTTTCCCAACTGATGGTGTCTGTAATTAAGACCAAATTGGTATTTCAGATGTATAAAAAACAAATTCAAAGCTAGAAGCCAAAAGGAAGCTTCTACTAATACAGACTCACCAGCAGGAGTCACTACAGCAGCCACAAGAACATCACTGCCTGTCATTTTACCAGTGTAGCTGAATACCAAATACTGCTGGGGGCTTCCCGCGAAACACTGTGTTTTTTTTTTTTTTCACTCACTATGTGGTTATACACCACTTTGCATTTCATCATTAGTTATTACTAATCTCTGGCTGTCTTCCACAGTGTGTTTTTGTCCTGTCTTTCTCCCCACACCTCCAACAAGTCACAGCAGAGTTTTGCCTTCCTACTGTTGCCAAATGCTTGCTCATAGGGGGTCGTCTGATTATTGAGTTTTCTCTGTATTATTGAAGGGTCTTTACCATGCATAACGAAAGTTGACGTGACCTATTGTTGCGATTTGGCGCTATATAAAAAAAAAGGGAATTGAACTGAATTACTGTCATTGCTTTGACATAAATCATGAGTTTATCAACGAGGAGATGTGGTTCATGCTCTGTGTGGGAGCTTTGTGTTTGATATTTGTTTCTATTTGTTTTCACTCTCTGGTTAGCTTGCTTTTACTCACTGGTTAGGTTTAAGCAACAAAAAAATGTTCATATGCTAAAAGCTGGAAGTGAAACCCATTTCACTGCTGCCGTAAAAACAAACACAGTGCATGATGGTACTGATGCCACCTAATACATTTTGTTTGACAAAATTGTGCTTTGGGAACGAGAACAGTCTCACCTTCCCAGATTGAGTGCAGCTAATTATATTCTTTGGAATTCATGATTAAACTGAAAGCACCACAATGGCACACTGAACACGAGTAACTAAAGTGGAGGGTGAGAGTTTGACCCCTCTGTTATTGATGTTCCATTATTTAATAAACTTCTGCTCCAAAAACTCAACCGTATATTTTGTCCTTTCAGATCTCTACAAGAAATGCAGAGAGCGGAAAGGCATCGGGCATGTATGTGCCCAATGCACGTTCTATTTTTCAGCTCTGTCCAGATTTAATGTCAGGGTGTGAACTTGTGGATGGGTGCCTTTTTCCGCAATGATAGGCATGCCAGGGGAATAACAGTGTTGCCCTGTCTTTCTAAATTATAGGCTACTGACAAAATGGAACTAATTTCAGTCTCAGATTGTTACCTGCTTCAAAGTACTTTGCAAAAATCACCATTTTTTCTGTCTAGCTTAAAGATCAAAGCGTAGGGAGCAGATAATTGAAAATGAGCAGTTTCTGTGTTTCATGTCACTTAGTTTGCTTATAAATGATTAAAATCACAAAATTACAAATGCCATGGACATTGGAGTAGTTTCTTTAAATTACGATTTCAATTGTGAGCTATGCCAAATATTTTATATCTCGATGAATCATCCCACAAACTATTCAGAAATCTCTTCTGTCATCTTGAGATTTCTGCTGATTACTCCCCTCCCTGATTCTGCCAGCAGGGACCTGATACGCCGCTGTAACTTTTTACAATTCGGGAGGATTCAGATGTTTCTCCTATTATGCTTTTGACACCAATGGCGTGCTTGCAAAGTTTGTTTGAAACAATTCAAAATGCTTGTTACGTCTCTAGAGGGGATGCTACTATCAGAGAGCAATTTTTGTACAAACATCACTCCACGGCTGCTAAGACACCTCCCCTGTGTTTTTCCCGAATATCTTTAAATGAAGGGCTCCAGTGGGAGAAGTATGAAAGGCTGTGTATATGTGTGTGTGTGCTGTTTCACTCTGATAAGAACTGAGTAGTCTTTAGAAAGGTTGCAAGGCAGGACAGTCCATCTACCCTGAATATGTGCCATCTAGAAAGCTTATTGATCATCCTAAAATATCCTCCTCTGTCTGATAACTTGCTCAATAGTCTGGTGAGGCTCAGACAGTGATGACCAATAGAGCTGCTAAAACAGACAGCAACACTTTTTATTTTTTATCAAGTGCACTTATAGTTTGTAAATAATTTTCACATAACCGTGGATATCTCTAAACATTTATAGCTTAGAGGGTTTTTTCTCCAACACAACTGAAGAATTGTGAAGAGGATTTGAAACAAATCATGGGTTACATGGGTACATTTTGCTCATGACAAGACCACTGAGGCATTAGTGTAAATTGCTATGCTATTATGTAAGTCGGACGTTTGAATCAATGTGGCTATGAAGATGTGCAGAGGAGAAAAGTGAGGATATCCAAAAGACAGAATTCCTGTTGTTTTTGACCTGAGCATGTCTACATAGCAATGTTGAAATACTTAAACATGCAAATGTTTTAGTCTTGTTTCTGCCACTCACTTGAAAACAGACTTAAAACATTGCATTGCACATGAAATGTGTCAGAGCATCTGAGGGAAAGTTCTTGAGGCTTTTTAATAAACACACGTTCTGCAGTTAAACAGAACTTTAATCAGACTTTTTATTTAGAAGGATTACCGGAAAGGTGTTAATCATAAACTGACTGTACACACAAGACCAACTGGATAAAGAAGTCCATTTGTATATAATTTAATATGGTTGGTTGTTTTGTATTCACTGTGTTTTTACTACTTGCATGCTATCATGTCTCTCCTAAGCAGCATGCTGACACACCCAGCCTCAGAAAGTCTATGTGCTTGAACTCGTGTGAGCATGTGCAGGAGCACAGAGCTGTTTTTTTTTTTTTTCACATGAACTCTTCTAATAATGATCATGCTGATCAAACTCCAGCAGCAGACAGAAATGTTTGAAATTTTAATAACCAGGTTCTGGCCTGGGACTCGGTTGTTTCATTATTCACCGTGTTTAGGGCTGAATGCGTCAGCAGAATGACCCCACCCACAACCCACCGCCACCACCAAATACTAGTCCTGCAAAAATATGGTGAAAACAGCTGAAAAATCACAGTAGCAAGACTTTGGCTGGTATCTACACTGAAATATAACAGTTAACAGAAGGTGGAAAAAGGGAGAAAAAAAAAAGAGATAAAGCCATGGTAGTGCTTGGTGAAAATGATGAGTGAAACAGAATCTAACAGGAAGCTCTGAAGAGATAGACATATTCTGCACTGTTGAACACTGACATGTGCTGCTTGAAAAAACATAACAGACCTGGATAGAATGATCTTTATTTCCCACACAGAATCGTTAAGCATTGATGTTCTGAAAAGGTCACACTGTTTTTGTTTATTTTGCTGCTAGGTATAAAGGTGGGAATAAAGGTGTGCACTTGTGTGCGTATTTATTTATTCATGTGTATTTATTTGCATGTGTGTGTGGGCGTGTGTCAAGGGGGGTACAAATGTGCAAGCAAGTGTGTGCACTTCTTGATAATGTTTAATAGCCACGGGCCTAATTAGTGTTAACATCATCCTAATTACACTGGAGTGGCCTTCACAGTACATAAACAAACACAGGCTGAAGCTGGTGTTAGCCATCCTGTCCCTGAAGTGGTGACCTTATGAAAAAATGGCTCAAATTGTAAAATTACACAAGTGGAAAAGTTTTTGCATGAACCGTGCTCACAGGGCATAGAAGGGGACAAATGGCATGGATACAAAAGTCGTGTTTTTTTCACAGAAACCTGTCAGATAACAGATGCTACTAGGAAATTATTAACGACAGCAAACTAACCATTACCTTTTCTGGCTAATTATTCTGCAGAATTGAACAGATAAGTTAATAAGATGTCAGAAAACAGAGACATGAAATAGTGAAATACAAAAGCAGTATCTTGTTTTTACCAAAAAGCGACCTGAAATTTTTGGTTTACAATGGCCACTTCATTCTACTGCACAACAACCAATTTAATGGAAAATCTGCAGAAAAAAACACACTATTAAACTAGTGGAGCATCCCTACTCTGCTACTGCTGACCACTGGGTAAAATTAGCCTCCACTGACTTCACCTCTCCAGCTTGTTACATGGACATAATGGCCTCTCAGAAATACCACTTATCAGAATCAGAGTGAGAATGTCAGCACCTTGCACAATCAGTTTGGCCAAGCCAACATCATCCTCCACTTTAGCAGCTTACAGCCCAACATGAAATGGACCCTGCAGAACACTTGACCAAAGGTGGGAACAAAATTCCAAATGGTTCTTTAATGAAATGAGCTGAGAGCATTTCAGGGTTTGGATAACTTGTTATTGTGGCACTAGAAGTGGAAGAGTGTTTGAAATATGTACATCTAATAGGATAATGACCTTCATCTTGGAGAAGTAGATGCTGGAAAGTGGAGGACAGGATTGAGAGAGTGATTGAAAGCAACGAAAAGAGGCTGAGAAAGTGCAAAAGATGAAAAGGGAACAATGGGAAGCTTCTTCCTATTGCGAAAGCACAGATCCACTCTGTTTTATTCCCCAAGACTGTATTCCTCGGGCTCCAGGGTATCCCACATCAAAGGAGGAGGCGGATGAAGAGAGGAGATGAAAGAAAAAAAACACAGTCTGCTCGATGTGTGAGGTGCATGCATTAGATACTGCATGTATGTGTGTGGAACTGTGGGCGCATGTGATGAGCTGGAACAGGTCAGTCCACACAGGACTTTGGGATCATATGAAGCTTTGAGTCTTGTTGACACGTAAAAGCTGCCTGGGTGGGATTCAATGTTGCATGTCCATTTCCCAAACAGAATGGCCATTATCTAGTCAGAAAACTATCGTGAGCTTACATCCATACAGATTAGCCCCAGAAGGGAAAACTGAACAAACATGAGCCTGCACCTTTAAAGACCGAAGGTGGTCTAACTCCCCTCTGATCTCACAAGGCTCATGAGACTGCCACATACTGCTTGGGTGGTTATTGAAGAGCCAAAAGCTAAATGCAAGGGATTGGTTATCCCCCACAGATGTGACTGTGAAAAAAAAGAGAAAAAAATCCTCATGCCAGTTCTCTGAGGAGGGTAGCTACTGAAATGTCACTGGATCCTCTGCGCTCTGATGCCGAGTCAGTGTTAAAGTGGCTGGATGAAGCAAAGACAGTTGATTGTATTCTTTTCATCTCTCCCTCGCTTCTCAGGCCCGGGGGGACTCTTGGACATGGGGCCGGCTGTCTGAGTGCGCCTGTCGTACATTTCACATGCGACGATGGGGTAGGGTGGGTACTGAAAAGATGGATAAGCAGGACAAGGAATGGGAGATACTAAATGAATGACTGCTTAATGCTGAGAGTCCTTCAATGGAAAAAAAGAACAGACCGAGCCAGACTAATAAGGTGATGAGACAAAAACAAACAGAGGAGGGGAAGAGCAACAGCAAAGCAGATTTGCTGCACCGTGTCCGGAACCACAACATTTAGCCAGAGGTTCCTTACTAACTCCTCACTCCCTTTCTCACCTTCTCATTCGCTTTATTCATTTTTAACCCTCCCTTTGTCCACCGTGCCTGTTCTTCTTTTGCAGATTGGCAGTCAGACATAGCAGGCTCTGGCTCTTACATAACAATCCATTTGTTGGCTGGTATTGAGAGACTGCTTAGCAGCCGTTGTGCAAACAGCAAATAAGGCCCTGAATGAGGGGGGAAATTAGAATTCGCAGACACTGATGTGCACAAACAAACACAGACTGTAACAAGACGGCGAACAAACACTGGGGTTACTCGTAGAGGACTCGTGCTCATCTTCGCCCGTGTGTCATGTTGGCTGAGGAGCCAACTGGAAAATCTGTTGCATTTAATAATGATCTGCTTAAGTCACTGACATTTATTCCTGTGTGGTTTTATCTGTGTTGTTTATGGACACAAAAAAATGCTGTTGCAAATAGGAGCCGTGTCTTTATTTTCAAAAATGGGAATTTACACATAAAACTAGACTGATTAACACCGGACATGCCTTCACATGTGTGTATGTTCAGTACGCAAGGCAAAAGTAAACAGAGCTTTCCTGCCTTTAATTATACTTTTTTTTTTTTATGTTGCTAGAATAATAATATTAAAAAAGACAGGGCATTATCCCAGTTCACCCAAACAACCTTGATTTGATAAAGGAAAGAAAATCTGCAAAAGGAAATAAAACAAACAAGGAATACAAGAAAAAGAAAACTTGCCAGTAAAGACAGGCATTACTTCTTTTTATCAGGCAGAGAGGGTCATCAATCATTTTCGCAGCACTCATAAGGCAGTCCAGCAGGGACTTAAAATGACTACTGCCTGTTGGGAGCAAAAAGGCGGATAATTTTACTTCTGACAGTAAAATTTCCCTTTACTGTGATCACGATCATTCAATAAGCTTTACCTTAACAACAATCATTGCTCAAACATATGTAAGGGGATTTTTTCTGCTTAAACCCAGCAAAACCATTGACGTGACAGTAACGTTTCATTTGTAAACGTCCAGCTCTACTTAGGATAACAGCAAAAATTAAGTGGTACAAACCAAAGTGAGCCAACAAAAAGCCTCTTTGTGTGCAACACTGTTTTTATGTGACAGATTTTTTTTTATAGTTGTCACTCATTGCTTTAGCTGAATTACACAAATTCATCCATCCATCCATCTCCGCTTATCATTATCAGGGTCGAGGGGGGACTGGATCCTATCCCTGCTACCATAGGGTGAGTGGCAGGGTACGCCTTGGACAAGTCGCAAGTCTTTTTCAGGGCCAACACAGAGAGACAGACCACCATTCACACACAAATTCCCAATTTAGAATCTCCAATTAACCTAACCCCATTAACTGCATATCTTTGGACTGTGGGAGGAAGCTGGAGTACCCGGAGAGAACCCATGCAAACACAGGGGAGAACACGCAGACGCCACACCGAAAGGCCCTGGCCAGATTTATCTACATACAAATGTGTCTACACGGTTCACTCTCCCTGATTTTGTTGACTTTTCCTGATACGCTCAGGGCAGTCTAACCTTCAAACTGCATCGTTCACATGCAGCTCCCTCTGCATGAAGCCCGTAGGGCTGCTTGAACCTAAATAGTGCCGATGTACACAAAGACACCGCATTTTCATGAGAGGATAGAAAATGTTTGGGTAGGGTTGGGGACACCGACACAAGTGCTTAGCTCCAGGCTATTCTGGAGTGTGTTAGGAGTTTTTGGACACTGGTGACATGTGCTGGGACTGTTACAAAGCCATTTAAATGTCTTAAATGGCGAATGGTGAAATTCTGTAAAAGAGGAATTATTTATTTATTCCCCCCCCCCTCCGCTGAAAAAGACCAAACACTACCTCTCTGGCGCAAAGACATTTGTTCTCATTGCGTGCTCATTCAAGTGCCTTGAAGTAACAAAGGAGTGTTCCTGCTCTCTCTGTAAGTGAAGGGAGACAGGTTATAGAAATGAATTGCAACCAAGATGGCTGAAAGGAATGCTCGAAGGCAAATAAAGCACACATCTCATTTCATCTTGTCTTATTAACAAGTGCAAGCAGATAACAGCACAGTTGCCCCTAAACGCTAACTGAAATGTGATTTGATTAAACGAGGCAGCCGTTCCAGTGTCCACACACTCCAGTGGCATCTCCGCCACCACAATAACTCCAGTAACTCAAACAACCCAAACTCATTTCCCGAGTTCATATTTAGTGTGTACACTGTGGCTAATGAGGAAAATTAGACAAATAACGAATGCAGTTCACTCTGGATTTGAGTCAACACATCAGCCAGTCTGGAGGGGCCTCGCAGTGGCAAGAAAATATATTGTTTCAGCCAGGTCTCGCTCGTAAACAAACAGCAAACATTTTCTCTGTAATTAGCAGAGCTTTCCTGCTAAAGCATGGACAAGATCGGGTGATTACAGTGATCACAACAACCTTCCTGAGCCCTCAAGATGCATGCAGATAAACAGAGGTTAAAAGTCATAAGAACATACATTATGGCCATACATCCTCCTCATAGGACAGTTTAAAAAAAACAAAAAAAAGTGAGGTTAAGGTTGTACACAGAAAACTCCTGTGGTACTTTCTCTTCTCTGCTCTCACTTTCAGTGAACAGATTAAAAGAGTTTTACGAATGCGCTCACTTCTTGTACAACAGTCTGAGAATACAGAGACAGACATCATCATCTCTTTCCCCCCTTGAAATCCTGCCAAGGTTCAGTGGATGCAGCTAACTGGCACCCCGCTAGCTTTCATACCATGAAAGTGCAGAGTTTATACAAGATTTGACATAACACAAAATAACCGGGACGCTTGTAAGTCACAAATTGTGTCCTGCTTTTACAAAACTCTTACACTGTATTACTGATAAAATGTACAGGAAAATCTGAGTACACAAGCAGGCAGTTTAATTCTGTTTTAATTTGTTTTTAGCTAAAGCCCGAGAAGAAGGAGGATGGTTAACCTGATCATAATAACACAAGCGTTGACTGCCCAATGTGATGCTTATAGAATAATTACACTCCCTCTCCCTCCAACTATGGAATCCTTCAGAAAAATGAAGCCACGATAGCTGAACCAAAACAAAAGCACTAACGATAGCTTGTTTGTATGTTTAGTAACAGGTAACAGAAATGGTGGATGGTGCAAAAGAAATGAATCCTATTGTCTGAGGACACTGAGAGGGTGAAGAGAGAGCATGACACAAATCCAAAGAAACGAGAGTGAACCTCTCGAACCCTGAGCCAACTTTAAACACGCTCCAGATAAAGGTCTTGAGAGGTTTCTGCATTATTAAGTAGACACTGCAGCATAAAAGCCCATAAACTCAATTACTGCTCCTTTTATTTTAAAGATAGTTCATCATGAGTATGGATGATAGCGACCTCGTGATATTTTTCAAAGCTGCTCTTTGCTCCAGGGATTTCATTCTTCCATGTTCTACTTTAAAACGTTCTAAAGGTGTTGTATTGATTATAAGTCAGAGGGTATATTTGGCCATGTTTTCCTTCTTTCAAAAACTCTCATTCGATTACTGTGCTAGACAAAGAAACAGAAAAAACCCCAACTGGATTCACAGTTCTATATATAAACGCAGCCCCATAGCATTACACTCCCACCTCCTTTTTTCACAATCACAATATGTAGTCACTGTGGCAGTCCTGGCCAGGTCTGCTTCAAACATGCTGGAGACCATCTGATCCAAACAAATTTATTTTGGTTTCACTGGCCTAAAGGATCTACTGCCAAACTTCTATTCATCGTCTGTGGCAATGTTAAATCTCGCTGCTTCTTCTTGGGAGGCTGACCTCGTGCAATGCTTTCCTAATTTCCTTGCACTCATTGAAAGACGCTTTTCCCTGACCAAAACCAAGAAATCTGTGGCGTTCACAGGTTCATGATATTAGACTTAACTGGAAATTATCAGTAGAACTCCCTTATTTCCATCAAGGATATGCTCTGAGGTCTAGCATTTTCAGTCTGAACTTATAATACGGATTACATTCTTTACTCTAAATTGCAAAATCAGTAAGAAATGTGGAAACATATAGCTTCCAATGCTTGATACTAAAATGTGCCTGCTTTGGTCGCCAGTGAGTTATATGTATTGTTAAGACCACTCTCTTAAAATCGAGTCCATCATATGCGTATGGTCTAGATGACCCTACAGTAGAGCTAAAATAAGAGCACAGACTCTCACTCAAGCCATAGAGCATACAATATAGCTGGTGTCAGCCATGACACAGGGATGTACTGTGGGTGCAGATGGAGCAATAAGATGACATTTTGCTCTCCATTTCCTCTCACAGCTGTTGCTAGCAGCAGGAAAAAGCAGAAAGAGGGGATAGAGGTTGACATTGTTAGAGCGAAAGATGGTAAAAAACAGTGTGAAAAGGAAGCAGAGATGATGAGAATGGGATGGACGCGTGTTAACGTGCACCTTTGCCTCTGCCCGTTACTTCTATTTCCCGACCTTCAACTGCTGCTTCTGTCCTTGCTGGCTGTCTCTTTCCTCACCTCCCTCAATCTCTGGCCTCATTTTTCTCTCGATCTCTCTGCAGAAGTCGACACAGATCGCACACTGCCAGTAGGCTCATCTGGCAGGTACGAATGTGGAAAAGGCCTTGCTGTTTCTAATGAGACACCCTCTGTGAGAGTTTTAAAAATCCACTCTGTCGTTTGCCTCCAACAACACAAGCACACAGTGGTGGATGGCAACAGGTTAGAGAGTAAGGGGAAGGATGAGATGTGAGGGGGGAATTAGGAGGAAGGGACAGAAGAGATGAAGCATGAGATAGAAAAAGAGATGCAGGACAGAGGGAGAGGCAAAGCAGCAGAGGGGAACAAGACCTCTTATAACCTCAGCCAAGTCAAGGCAAGTCCAGCTTTTTATTCTGACAGGGGAAGGTTGACTGATTGCAGCATCTGTGTGAAATAGTCTGAAATACTAAGCCTACACGTGGACAATAAGAGAATACAATGCAGTCCTCAGGCACGTAATCTAGAGCCAAATTGGAGTTCTCTCTTGTGTTAAAGATCTGAGGCTGCACACTGGCTCAGAGTGGGTTCACAAGTACATGAAATAACTTGAGGGCAAGACCTAATTGCGCTTGAAATATTGATCAATGAAATCTTAAAACTAATCCTCCAACAGGGAGACAGTGAAGAGATGCCATTACTGTGGGCATCTGTGATTTTCTCTGTTCAGGTCTGAAAAGTTCCTGCAATCGAGAGGATGACTATTGAGATTACAGATTTCTTTTTCCCTTTATGATTAAAAGTGTAGCAATACGGCTATACTAACATCCATCTGAACAAGCTATTCTCTGGTAAAATGTCCTAATGTCCTTTCACGGCAGATGGCTGACCGTCCCGGAGCCTGGTTCTGCCGGAGGTTTCTTCCTCTTAAAAGGGAGTTTTTCTTCCCACTGTGCCCAATTGCTTGCTCATTGGGGGTTCTCTGATTTTGGGGTTTTTCTCTTGTCCATGTAAGCACCTTGAGGCGACTCTTGTTGTGATTCGTCGCTTTATGAATAAAACTGAACTGGAAATTTTTTTTTTAAAAGGATTCCAGTTGCTGCCAGTTTTTCCTCACTATAAGTAATCTATCGCAATTAAAAAAATCAACTTTTTATCCAAGCTTTCAAAACAATAAAAATAAAGCTTAAAGATGAAGACTAGTTTACATTTACATGTACATAACGGTGCACTATTTTAAAAAAAATAAAACTTGCTTATTACTGGAATTCATGTGATTACAAGAAAAAAAAAGTTTAATTATATGATACACATGATAATACACAAATGTGAGTAGGTGTTATTGAATGGGATGGCTTTTGTGAATTGCTCATGCAAGCGGAAATGAAACAAAGAAGCTGTGGTCTAGAGAGAAATTGAGGGAAACAGATTCAACATTAATGAGAGAAATGAAAGAGGTGTAATCAGGAGAGCTGAGGGTTGCGTTTATAGTCGTCACTCTCACAGCTTTACTGCAAACCACTTCTTCCACGTCCATTACAAGATGTCATCTTAATTGAATGGTTGACTCTGAAATGAACTCTTTGAATTTACAGTCTATGAGCGACCGCTGGGGAGGCAGACTACAACAACAACAACAACAACAAATCAGGAGACTCACCTGCTGGTGTTCCACCAGGATGACGCAGCACTGGCATGAGACATCAATGGAGCAACGCTAACTGTACACCACTGCCAGGCTGCCCATACTTCTCACCAGACTAGTTCTCAGGAGGCTGGCAAGATGGTAACAGTGCAGCATACTGTGTTTGCTGGCTTCCAATTAGTCACCATATTAGTTATCATATCAAATTCGTTCAAATTTCATTTTTCAAAACACTGGTTGCCATGCCTCTTACTGAAACCCCCTCCCACTTCTTCCTTGAGGAGCTGTGGACAACTGCTGGGCTGCACAGTGAGATCACCGAGTAAACTGGTGTAGTGGCTGTCAGACAAATAGAGTGACTGAAAGCATCCTTTATTTGCTTTGTCACAGATTTATGGCTCAGCTCCAAAATGTTATTCTCTCTTGCTTAACCATGCCAGCCTATAGTCATCCCTTTAACACTTGACCTAAAGGCAAATAATAAAGCTAACAGCTCTACAGATTTAAGCACTTTTGCACAAAGCAACCAGACCCACTGGAAGCTTCATCTTCAGGCAAAACTGAAGAAGAACCATTCATGACAGTTCAGTAGACTAAAGGGAAAATGGATTTTGGTCATATTAGATGTCACGGTCACTGATACTGTAGTTTCTTGCAACATATCCTTCTAATTAAAACTGCGGATGTGAGCTGACATGTTTCAACATTAACATTAGCTCATCGTTAATGTGAGCCTCATGTGTAGAAATGCGAGATTAAACTGGGGAAACAGGAGTCGCAGCATTGGGAAGGAGCGATTTACAGTGGCCCGCAGTTTTGCAGTGACCTACTTTTGATTTGGCAGGGAGAGAGAGAGAGAGAGCGATCTTAAATAAATGCATCACAGCTCACACTTTCATTTCCATACGGTTTGTAGCAACAGCCAGAAGACTTTCTGCTGCTGACAAGACTCCTGTCATGTATCGTTCCGTAGGTGGGAAAAAACGGTGAGATGGAAAGCTAATTTGATCAGAGTGGGTTGAAAGCCAAAATAGAACTCCTAAAAATATCAAATGGCTGAAAAAGATTCATCATTAGACCGTTGAGGCTTTTTCACTGCTAGTAAAAAATGACCCATAGCCTTCAAAACATTCATCCGAGTCGTGATTTTGCCCATGCAATACAACAACTGCATCAGATAATGAGTCTTTTTGCATCAACATTTAAACATGATAATTTGGCTATTATTAACAGCATTAAAGTGAATACAGTAACAAGACAAAGCCTGTATATCTGCAATAAAAATTTAATAATATTTCCAGCTTAATGCATGATATTTGATCACTTTTTTGCCTAATAACTAGTTTCACATGCTCTCACTTGCAGTAGGTGGAACGAGGCTGGTAAGACTCACTCAGGTTAATGGAGGCACGGCCTCTGCTAAGTAAGCCTGTTGTGGGGACTTGTAAATTAATTAGAGTAATTTAATTAGATGAGCTACTTCACAATGCTCCAAAGCGCTACCTGATAACCGCAGTTACGAGTAATTCTGGTTGAAAATGTAAGCGAAAAGCGAAAACAAGTTCCTTTTTAATCATTCACTCGGTGACTGACACACAAGGAGAAATCAAGACAGAGGAGTGGGCCGCTTCCTGCTTGGCGACAAACAGGAAAGAAATCAGAGAGTGACATGCACAATGGGATGGTGACAGAATGAGCGACTGTTAATGACAGAGAAGAAAATCACAAATGCCCAAACAGAGTGAGCCAGAAGTTTTAATTTGCAAGCATTGTATGTTTGACACATATAATTACAAATAACCGTTACACATTTTACATACAAAGTTTATTTCTACGGACATGTATGGCTAAAAAGTAATTCCTCCTCCTTTTCCTCTCCTCCATCTCGCTCTTTGCCTCTTTAAGACCGCCTAATTCTCCACGGCCATCCACACTACTTGGCTCGTCATTAGCACTGCACTAATCAACCACCGCCCATTAAAATCCATTCTTTTGCCAGTGAAGGCACACTGGTGACAGGAGGGGAGAAGGAGTGATGGAAATTGGCCTTAATAACAAGCACACAACATTTACTGCGAGAGAGAAAGGGAGAGGACAAAAAGAGAAAAGGGTGGAAGAAGAATGAAAGCGGGGACAACCCTGCGCTGATGAGCACACAAAACATACCACTGACCTTTTCAAAATGGGGATGCTTTTGCCAGTGAGAAAATGGAGGATGATGCAATGAGGCTTCTAATCTAGACCAAAATTTGTGTGCAAGCCATCATCAAAAGTCCCAATGCTCAGTTTCTGAGGACAAAGTGACTAATGTCTGAATTAATATCATTAAGGCCAAAGTAATAAGTCATGTCACACTAATGTAGGTTACTAAACTGTCACCTTAGTGGGGGAACTTTGGTACTGGAGAGCCACAACGTGCCAATTGATAGTTTTAGTAATGGAATCACTGAAAAACAAACAAGCTTAGAATGGGACTAAACAAACGAAGACTAAATAAACCCCAAATAGATAAAAATAGATGCATGACTGGTGAATCTCTCCAAGTCCCTAATTGCCAATAAGACATTCAGGATGACATCAAAATCTATTATCTTTATATTCTGCACTCTAAGACTTGCATTTTTTTATTCTTTCTAAAACAATGCATACACACTCACACTGAGAGAACAGTGCAGTGACAGTGGCAGCCATTTTGTGCCTGTGTTTTTCCCCTAAGCCTAAGTGCTGAGAGAATAAGGAGAGAGTTGGGATGGGAGCCAGGACAGCATTTTGGCAGGAGTAGATGTACAGGCCAATGCATGACAAATGAGTGTGTCATGCATACTGTTGAGCCCGGGCAGAGACCTGCCCAGCTCATCCGTTTGGTGAACACGGCACAAGTCAATTTAACTACAAAGACCCCCCCACACACCTACACTGCTGCATCGTTCTCCCTCCTCCTGCATCTGGGAAAAGGAACAGGGACCTCTCTTGGTTTGATTTCAAGGAAGAGAGAGGCTTAGTGAGTGAGTGGGGTGACAGGGAAATATGCGAGGAAGGAAGGAAGAAGGAAGCGAGAGGCTGTCAAGCATCCTGACAGAGAAGGAGAGCGATGGGCAGCAGAGACACATAAACAGACTGTGAATCAGGAAGTGACATGCACGAGGAGATGGTGATAACTGAGAGAGAATTAATGGTAGCAAAAAATGGGAGAGATTCAGCGCTGGGTAGAGAGGGAAAAAATGCAGGGAAAGTTTCCTTTTCTAAGCTTCAACCACTTTTTTGGGCATTATCGTGACTTCGCATTTTAGAGATACTCCTCGATAGGCGCCACAACTCCATTAGAACACATACAATATGCACACACAGTAGAGCCCTTGTTCTTCCTGCGACAATAAATCATCTCCTTCTGATTGTTTTATGCTCAGCGAAGCAGTGGCTTTGACGACAGTTCATTTCATGCCAATTGTTCACTGCCCCCCCCCCCCCCCCCCCCCCCCCCCACAACCCGCCAGTCAGCCCCCTCATTCTCTTTTCATTTGACAAAGACAGACTCCTGCATGCATCTGATTAAAAAGCTTGCTCTGACAAGAGGCAAGCTGTTGGCTGCTATGTGAGGAAATCAATGGTACCCAAGGGGTCTCTATATTTTTTTAAGGGGGTGTTCAATTTTTAATCTGGCAAAACATCTTGTGTATATAGACGTGAGTCGCATCTGTTGGAGGTGCAGATGCTACTCTTTTCACTTGAAATGCCACAGATGCTGAACCTAAAGCCATGTTGTCTAGAATGAAGACAAAGCCACTTCTTAAAAATGGAAGTCACTGTGTGTCGAACATACGGTTCTTCTTTATAACTGCTATCACTCAGAATATGCAAACACTCAACATCCGAAAAGCAACACATATGCTCAGAGCTAACAAAGAAAAGCTAAACATTATATGCATTATAAGGTGCACATTTCTCCAGTGCTTTTAAACCACAGGTGTCAGCTTTGGTTGTTTGTCTGTTCTCCTATATGTTTACATGAGTTTGCCCTTGTCTTGGTCTCACCAGGCTGCAAACAGCATGTAAAACAGCAGATGCCCATGTACCTGTGATGGGAGTGGGTTCTAATTCTTCTCTACAGGCACTGGACAGACAAAATATTCTATAATTTTAGCAAATTCTGGCTCTACAAGCAGTTTGAGGCAGAGCAACATCTCTCTGACGGGTGCAACTGACTTAAGAGATACTCAAATAGCTACTGTTGTTTAAACTTCTAACAGTTCATTTGTCTGGCTAATACAACAGACCCACCTATGTTTCTCTACAATCAACAGGATCTTCATCATTAACTTCACCAGTGTACTTTAAAAGTATATTTAAATATATTTATATGTTCATATTTTATATTACAGACTGCTGTTAGCTTCTGTAAGCTACTGTTAGCTTCTGTAAGCTACTGTTAGCCTCTTTTAGTTGCTGTTAGCTGGCATAAAAATATCTGAAATGGATGTAAGTTTGTTATACTCTGACACTTAGTGAAAAAACTCTCATACGATGTGAAAATGTAACTGTTTACCAGAGAGAAAGCGTGATTTTAGGACACTCAAGCCTAACTAGCTGGCATAATGCTAGCTTTTAACCAGGTACTGTTGTTATTTAGCCAGCTCATCAGATTAATCAAGATTTGATTTAGAGGCCAGTGATAGTTCGCATCTCTTTCCTTCGCATTTTTCCTTCTTTGATGAAGGGGAGCCCACTGTTAGATGATAAAATACAGATATGACAGATATGATCTTAAGTCAGAAGGTACAGAAATTTAATTGTCCCTCTATGGCTCGCAAATGGCTGCAATTTCCTTTCTCTGCCGCCTTTGCCATATTACTCTGTGGCTGGTCTCTAGCCACCTATGTAAAATGCCAGCAGCTGAAGAGGAGATACCTTCTCAGCCACTATATTCAGTTATGGTGGGGGAACATTGTGGCTTCCACATCCCAACGCCCACTCCGACATATTTTTAGTGGATTAATTCCAAGTTTATGGGAATGTTTCATTTTATTAGAATATATAATTACACACTAATCTATGTATGTTTATAAGTACAATATCCTTTTCCTATTAGGTAAATTCAAAAAATTACTGACTGCACCTTTAAAACTAAGCTAAGTTAAATATCTACCAGCTGTAACAACAGATTTATGTTATGTTGCCAGATCTGGCAATGTAACATAAATCTGTTGCTATACCTGTTCTGTTCATGTCTCTGTATTCTTGTGCCTGTTTTTGACTTTTGGGGATCAGCTTTAACAAACTGCCCTTTCTTTCTTGCCTTTTTGAAGGGAAGCCATTGGCCTCTACACTCTCCCCTTTTCCACAATCTGTGTTTTAACAGTTTCAAAATCCTCCAACTACCATGAAAGCTTGAAGGTTTAGATTAAGATTTGGATAATGGGTTATGTTAATGGTTGAAAAGACCTATAAAGAGATCTGTGTCTGATGGGATGTTCCTGCACTTTGCCCCACAAATTTGTCTGAATCAAATTTACCCTTTTTGCAGGGGTGTTATCAGTGCATTCAGGAATTACTGTAGCCCAAGATGATTGTGATTTGAAGAAACACTACTCCCTCTTCTGATGCAGACATGAGATAGATATATTTTCATATATCTATCTTAAGACAGTTTGGGTGCAGGGGTGGCAGCAACAAAGGTCAAGATCCGTATGCATCAAGCAGGCTTCTGGACAGTGCTGAAGGTTCATATTTGGGGCTACATTAAAATTTAAAAGGTGCATTGGGCAGGAGGTAACCTGCTTAAAACAGCCTGAACTTGAATAATAAAGTGAGTTACATTATTAAAGAAGCAGAACTGCAATGCTTTTATACTTTAAAGTACACCAATGGGACAAAAGAAGCAAAAGATCTAATGGTGTGTCTTTGGATAGAGGACTCATTTAGTACTGTTTCTCAGGTTTTTTCTTTTTATTAATCCCTTATTGGCATGAAGAATTTTTTCTGAATTTTAGTGGGTAATTAAAGGAAAGCCGTGGTGTCTCAAGAGGGGTAATTTAAGTTGATAGGATGACTTATTTGTACTTTAAAAACTGTCTTGTGCAGCTTTTCTCCTTTTTCATGTTCTCCTTTGAATTTTATGTTTCTTTCTCTTTCATTTATCCCCTTTTTGAGATTTTACGCCCATGAAACCCAATTACCTTTCTGCTATGTCGTCTTCCCAATCAGTTCTCTCATCTAATCTCTGCTAATGTAGGTCATTGTCATTGGCGGAGGAGGCTCGACTGTGTCAGACAGCACAACAAAGTCCTAATGATGCACCGCCAAATTAAATACCTGTAATTGTACAGATGGGATGTTTAATGTAGCATTGCCACAAGACATATCAAACTAAAGACATTTGTTAACAGCCATCAGTCCTATTTTTTTGTGGTATTTAATAGTTAGCTTGTAAGAAATACAGAGAAATATTCAAAGAAAGATTATGGAACTGTTTTGGTCTATAAGGTGTCAGAACTAACAACGTTGATAGAGGAAATAATCAGACTACACAAGACATCTGATGTGAAACACAGAGTCACATTAGCACCATCATCAAAACATGAACCTCCTCACCTTCCCTGTCAGATACTAACAACATTTTGGTCGGAGGAGGGAATAATTCACTGGTGTCACACCAAAGTCCTTAAAGAAAGAGCAAAGTATTGAGGGCCACCCACAGGCAGGCATCATCCGAAACCATCCCATCTAATTAATCAAAGGTTCAAGGATCTGGACCACCCTTAAGGTGAGTTAATTAAAACCACTTTTTTCCGCAGGCTGTATTAAGTCTTTACCTCTGGATAAAAAAATCAAAAACGTCTCTCCTCGCCTCTGGCCCTTTAGAGGCATAAAGTGAAAAAGCCAACTGTTAATTTAGAGCTATTCAGGGTAAGCGGATTGCACAGGGTGAGGCTTGAGGCTTAGTGCAGATTGCAGGGCAGTGTGTTTAATGCAAGAGAGATAGCAGGGTCATTTAAAGCATCACTGAAACCAGCGGCTCCACTCCCTGCAGCACCGAACCTCTGTTCGCACATTGTTAACTCATCTGCTCTCTGTGACTCCCTGTACTTCTTCCTGCCTCTTTTCTGCATTCATTTTACTTCCTTTAGTCATACAAGTAACATTTTTTCGTCCTAATTTATATTCAAATGTACTGGAAAGAAAACAAAAAGTCTCAAAGAAGTTAACTCATATGGAACTCAAACTTTGTTGAACTGAAAAAGAAGAAAATCCTCCAAACTAAAATGTAAGAAACTCTGTATAAGTCTACAGGCCAGAATAATCGGAGCTAACAGGGTTAAAGAACATGTCCTCAGAGAATATGGACCGTCTCGAAGGTTGCTTGCTTTACAGGGAAACAATGTGCTGAAGATGAAGGGAAAAACAGTAAGTTGCTGTTATTCTTACGTATTTACTTTGCAAGACTTTTTCAATGCTGAACAAAGTAAGTATTTGCCTGAATGTTCCTTCTGACTGTCAGTCATACTGACAAATCCAATCTGGCAGAGGATCAAAACAAAGCACTTGGATTTCACTGTCACCTACAATGTCTGTAATAGGCTATGCATGGTTAATCATTAAAGAGCCGATATTCTGAATGGAGCCGTTTCCAGTGACAGATATCTTCATAAGGCAACAACGAAGCACTACTAATGACGGATGGCTTTGTCTGGGAGAATAAATCTTCACAGCTCATTTTACCGAATTTGAGAAAAAGCTGGTTTTCAGATATGCTCAAGGTGAATGTAATATTACAGATACTGCAGCATAATTAAACCATGACTGAAACTTTATGGGGAAAGCGGTGATATTGATTTTTAAATGCATGATTACTTTTGCTACTGAATTATGCTATGTTAGTGCTTTTTTAAATTTTTTTAAAAACTCTATGAAAAAATATTTACCTCCTCCCTGATTTCTTTTCTTCTTGCATATTTATGACACATATGCATTTATTAAGGGCAAACCCATGATGAAACCTTTCCATTTCACTTTAAGACTCTCATTATTTCAAAAAATAAAGAATATGAAAGTCATATGACTACATGCTTCCTGATGTGGCATCAGTACTTATTCAGAAGATGCCTTTTCCTGAATAATGACAAAATTCACCCTGATGGCATTCAAAAGTTTATATTAAGACGTCTCTCAAAAAAAGGAAAAAGGAGACTTTTTGTTCTTTTTAACCAGAGCATGCTATTTGATAAATGTTGGTCATCTTACAAAACAAGAAAACATAACTCAGCCATAACCGAACAAAGTACCGCTGAAAGTGTGCTAGCTTCAATCATGCACATCTTCAGCTTTGTTGAATGGGGCTTGTTTGACGCTGACTCGAGCAATTCTATCTGTCATTCACACATGTACCATTATTTGGAAAGAGCAGCAGTGCAACACCTTGGACTAAACACAGCAAGGTTGGTGGTTTTAAGAGACAAAATAACATAATAACATTTTTTCTCTTTATACTGTTATGATGGCTCCTCTCTTTCCTTTCTCCTGGCACTGGTGAGAGCCTCCTGGCTAAATGCAGAAGAGTAATCATAACTGCATGCCTTGATTGCGCTCTCGCAGTCGGTGCTGAAAGAAGCATATCTGTATGGATTTATATGGATTCTTTTTTTTGTTCAAGTATCTCTACACTTAGAAAAAAATTGTTCCATCTTACCGCTTCTCCTTGAAAAATCTTTTTTTTTCTACGTCGCAGATGTCTTCTTTTGGCAAAGTACCACAGCTCTTGTTACCCGTCTTTCTCAGCTCTAATAATATGTCACCATATGATGCATCTGGTTTCATGTATTTCACGTTTTGAAGATTTTTTTTATCCACAGTTTGTAAATTGATTTAAGATAGCTTCATATTTACCACCTGATAAATCACTGACACTGCATAATAAGTCATAAACGCTTAAAAAATTTGAAATCACACTCCATATTTATCCTGCATAAACAAATTAACAGTCTGAATTGTTAGTGTTGAAGTAAAGTTTTTAGGAAAAGAAAGAAATTGTCAGTTCTTATAAATAAGACTGTTGTGAATTCCATGCTTCAGAAATTTAAAGGACAATTTGGGCTTACAAAAAAAAAGGTTTAGGTGTTTATCTGCAGATGCGCCTTTCTGATTACTTATACAAACCTTACTCCTAATTTTCCCATGGTGAAGAGTGTGTGTGTGTGTGTAACCCACACTCACTGCTCACATTGTTGTCACCAATGAGCTAGGAGGGCGTTCTCAAGAAAGTGTGCAAATGATTCAAATTACAGAGTGCGCTCCATCTGACCTCATGAATTTAAACAGGCTCATGTATTCCAAATACAGCTGTTTGACAACATCAGATGAGAAAATTAAAATGAAACACATGAGCTCATGCTAGGCAATGCATACCCACCATCTCGCTCTCTCTTCCTGCCTTATAAGGTGTGATCTAAATAACAGTGCATGACAAGCCTGGCATTCTATATTGAGCAGCCACAAGTCATGTAAAAAAAAAAAGAAAAAAGACAGACATGATGGTTTTCATTATTACAAAAAGGACAAAAGGAGATGGAGAGTGAAAAAGCATAATGAAAAGACAGAAGGGTGGAATGAAGCCAAAACAGCATAGACGCAATTTACCTTTGTGCCGGCGAGGGGGAAAAATAAAACGCAGGGTGGCGGCAAAATGTACATGGAAATGTCGGGAGAACACGAGTGTACGACAAAATGAAGTTAGTGAGGAGGAAAGTGTCACGTGCCACCTCTAATGCAGTCTGTTCTGGGTGCTAATGAGCACCCCAATGATACTTTGTTAAAAGGAACCAGCACTGAGAGAGAAAAGTGGAAGAACACGCCGCATTTGCTCCATCTGGTTTGATATAAATTAGCCCATCAACAGCACTGAGGTGGTGGTGTAAGCTGCCCTCATTTGCACATATAGTAAGTAATTTACCTCTAAAAAAAAGATGACAGTTTCCCCCCTTTATAATCACCATATGTATAAATATTTCAGTGTCCTCTGACTGCTAAAATAGAGGAACACGTAGAAAGCGACTCAGCGGTAGATGGAACTAGGATCCACTGCAATCCGATGCCTTTTAAAATTTAATGATAAATTCAAAGCCGCGAGAGAACTCCCTTAAAAAAAAAATCTTACAGTACAGGCTTCCCCCATTTGAGCTAAATATGTAATTAAAAGCATGCAGCAGACTGTGCCTAAATCAGTGCCAGAGTTTTTATGGGAGAAACTGGCCAGGAAGGCAGTTCCAGTAAGAATAATTCTTTTTTTAAATGATGGATCTATTTGACCAGCAATTTTCACACAGGTGCACAGATATAATGTGCACGCCCTTTTCTCATTGAGAAGGGGAGAAATTCTATTAAAAGTCATCAGGCAGTGGCAATGCCTCACTACTGAAGAATCCTTACAGCCCATTTGGCTTTTATTCTTCACCTGCCGCCTTAGCTTGGCATCTCACAGACCCAGCTCTTTCTAGCACAGAAAATGAACTGAATAACTCAATTTGGCATTTTAGTGTTCAAAGAGGGATTTTGTCACTTACCTATTTGGTTGTTTTCAAGGCATCGGTGGGAGGAGGAGAGCATAAAGAGAGGGAGAGAGAAGGAGAAAGAGAGGAGCTAGTTAGTTCAAATGCACCTCAACGTGGTTGTACATTAATCATGCGCTGATAAATTCATCACTCATTTATCATACTTAGCCACGGCTTTTCTATAGAGGATGTAATAAATGCCGTCCTTTAGACAAAGTCATTCATCCAGGACAAAAGAGAAATCCAAGGCAAAGATCAAGAGCAGAAAGTAGAATTCAGATTCACAAGATGTAATGTCAAAATTCACACATCCTAAAAATGAAAAATTGGACTAAAACTCGGGACAGGGAACATATTTACCATGTTTTCATGGCATATGCCCCCTATGCATATATTTGATATCCAGGGTCTGCCCTATTTTGGCATTGGTGAAACAATGTAAGTATAAGCAGGGCACAGCCATATTTCTTTTAGTGTTTCTCCACATTTCAGATTGGATCGAAACATACAGCCAGCATGTGGTGATGCATAAACATTACCTCACTGTGATGGATATGTCAAAAAAGACGCTTTCCGGGTGCAATCACAGTAAATGTGAGATGCAGTGTCTTTTAACGTAAAGTTACAAGTGAGGTACGACTCTGTCCCAGTTTTTGTGCAAACATGCATAAAACCTTGAATTCTGAAGTAAGACATTCCTTTATTTAGAAGAAGGCAAAAAGAAAAGAAAAAAGGGAAAAAGAACTAGGAGTGTTTGGAAACAACAGCAAGGCCTGCTATAAATACTGCCATCTGGAAGGAGAAGAATATGCAAGTGCCTATCGAGCTACATAACAAAAGGCTAGTCTGCAAGACCGTTAAAAGGCATTTTGATTCTGCTGAAGTCATGTTTTTTTTCCATCTCCTCGCTTTTCCCTATCTAGGTCAACCAAGGAAGATACTGAAAGGAAGGCGGGAGGGAAAAAGACCGAAAAAGACTAGGAAGTGGCGGTGTGGACAGTGTGTGTGTGTCTTTGTTCTCGAGGCTGTTGAACGCTTCTCATTTTCTCACTGATTGGTTGAAACAGTATGCAGATGGAGCAAGGTAATGGGGGGAGAAGAGAGGGGCAGTTCTCCAAGAGAAAATTTGGCATCCAGTGGAAGTTATATTTCATTGTTTATTAGCAGCTATCTTAAAAATTTCCATATCAAACACAACGAGCAACAACTGCTTTGTTGAGCGTTTTGGCCTCCTTTCAAGGGAGAGGACAGCCTGTTGGGGGTGTTGACAAAGCTGGGGAAGCTGGGTGGTTGCGGTTTGGTGTTGACATGTTTGCGTGTGTGTGTGTGTAAAAAGAAGCGAGGCGAGCGAGCTGAGAGTCTGGGGAGGTTGAGAGTGTGGTGTGGGAAGAGAGGAGGGGTAGGGACAAGCCATGTTGAGAGACGGAGAGAATGCCAGCTTTCAAACACATCTTCTGTCACAGACAGCGTGGAGGGGAAAACTACTCCATGTTGGACCCCCTTAATTAAAACCACCATCGCACATGCAATCATGCAAAAAACACACATTCGCACGCGACACCTGCTTTCCTTCCTCCGCCTGCATTAATAGAATCAAGTCTGCGTGCTATCAGATACCTGCTATTTTCTCCTGCTAAATCCAATTTGCTGATATTTCCAGAATGCCTCTCTCTCCCTCCCTCCCTCCCCCCCTCCTTCCCTCCCTCCGATTGCCTCTCTCCCTCTGGTCCATCCTTCTTATCAGATTGCAAACAAAGTGTCTGGCTGTGTGCACCCTGCTTAGTAACACACTGGTATGAAGCTAGGACAGTGGCAATGGGAAGAGAGGGAGGTAAAATCAAGGGAGGAAGGGATGGAGTATATCCTTCAGGATGCAAAGGCAGCAGATAAGTGTTTGCTGCTGTGGTGACACGCTATTAAGGGGGAGAGAAGCAGGGAATAGAAGTGGTGGTCGGATTTACCAGTAAACAGGCAAAAGAGAGAGCCTGGTATCAGATAGATAATAATAATAATAATAATAAGCTATCTAAATTATAATATCATCTGAATTCTGCTGCACATACCAGCAAAAAGGCATTATAGATTATAATATCACACGTGACTTTTGCTCTCCCAACTAACTGTTCTCCGTGTTAATCCTGCCGAGATAATACAACTCTATGTCAGGAGAGGCCTCTGTGGCCTGCCAGCACCCACAGGCTTCCACAGAATCACAGTGAAACCCCACCAAACAAAATGGCACCAGTGGGGCACAGCCTTTTCCATCTGTGTCATGCCAGGAGGGAACATGAGACCATAAGGGATGCTGAGATTGCTGCAGAGCCCCCGACCATTACTGGCATTTTAGATAGAAGGCGACAGGAGGAAATGGGTGGTGTGGAGTCCATAAAGTGCTGTTAGCATGCAAATCAGAATGCTGTTTAGTGTTCACAGCGAAAATCATGCTAAGTGTTGCCCCTGCTGTGTTGGCAACTGATTTTGCTTGTTCATTTAAAAAATAATAAATAGATTTTCTGAAGCAAATAGAGAAAAACTGTCATTTATACAACACATTTCCCCCAAAAATAAGTCTAAAAACATTTGTAAATTACTAATTTGCTTTACCAAATATGTTTCAAAGGACAGGTAATTGCATAAATTACATTCACTTGTGTCCTATTTTATAATCCAGTGAGTGTGGGAACCTGTCGGTGTAGCGCAGAGGCATGCTGCTCTGCTCTGGGAAACATTTTTTTAATGTAGTCTCCACTCCAAATGTGCAAGTAGAATGACTCTAAGCTATTATATGTGGTAAAACATCATGATGGTATCAACCCTGCTAGCAATTTCTAATATTGTCTATTATTGTCATTTTGGTGACAGAGGAGCCGCAGCAGGGTCAGTGAAACTGGCCGCCGGTCTACACAGCTTTAACTACTTTTGCCAGGGCTTGCTGTGACCTACTAGAGCAGGGCTAGTTTTATGGGTGCTAAGCTGTTGTGGGAAAAGCCTGCATATTACACAATCGACTATGAGGAAAACTGCTACCCGAGGAGCACGCATATTATATGCCTTTCTTGTGGGTCAGCAATAGTGCAGGTGTGCACTTGGTTGGCACAAGAGGCCAATAAAAGCTTGATGACATCTGCTATGTCATGTGCACAAGAACGTGTATGGGTGTGCAGAATCAAAGCCTTGTAGATGGTATTTATAGTATAAAAGCATGATTTCTAATCAGCAGCCTAGTTGCTCCCATTACTTTGAGATGGTGTCCAAAAATATGTAACCTGTGCAAACACAGTATCTATAGTCGGTTTACACCCGCAGTGTGCCAGCTGAGGTCACCAGCACCTCCCCAGATCACTGGTACCTTGCTAATGATGAGGAAATTGCCCAGCAGCTGTCTGTCGCCCCTTGACATTAACTTCTTAGTCTGCCATGCAGTTCACATGTGACATTTTGCTTCTGTTTCCATGAATATCCACATTCTACAGCAGCCATTAGCAACCCCCCCGCATCAGTGCCTTCCTTTAACATCTTTATTTTCACCCACTCCTCCAACCCCACCTCCCAGCGAACACTTCCACGTTAAATGTCAGTAGAAGCCTTCAGGGAGGTAATGGTGTTTTCATGCCAAAGACAGAATAACTATATACCCATTACAGTACAGCAGTAAAATGGTGCAACCTCCTCCCACTGGGCTTTTGAAAATGCAATTAAATGCTGGGATGATAATAACAAACATAGAGGTAATCAGGTATCATCGCTAAGCTTTGCACAGTGATAGCTTTTGGGGGGGATCAGCCTGTAGTGAGAGTGTTTGAATATGCATCAGGACCTTTGCAAGCTGTCAGTTCACTGGAGTATAAACGAGATGTGGGGAAAGTGTCTTTTCCTCTGCATTGTGCAGTAGTTACAGGATACAGGTGTGGCATTTCTTTGTCCTGGAATTCATTTTGCCCACCATCTTGCCTCTCTTCTCCAATGTGTGCCCACAAAGTAAATACACAAACAAAATGAATGAAATAGTAATGTGGCTGACCTTCCTCAAAGAGATTATACTAAAATAAATCCACATACTTTGCTTATACATGCACAGGCGAGCAAAGGGACAAAGAGAAGGTCTCAGGAAGTGTGTCTGTGTATATATGAGGAAGACAGCTTGAGTAATGCAGTGAGTGTGTGTGGCTGTTTTGTAAGTCACTGAATTATTTACAATCTCAAACCCCTGACACTGCCTCCACTGTACTTATTACGTTTTTAGAAAGCATCGAGCAAACAATCCTATTCTCTGGCCTCTTTTTGTTTTTATAGTTTCTGCCTGCATTTCCCGTTTCCTTCTCTCTGAGAAATGGTTCTCTCATTTTCTCACATGAGTGTATAAGGCGTATTGAACAGATAATAATGTCTTTTCCAAGACATGCCATGTCAGTTGAGTGGTTTTATTGCAAGTGATCACAAACAGCCATATAAAGAGAACTGCATATCCCATATGCATCCAAGTGCATTCTCTTCTTATAATCAGATCTCTTGATGCTTATAGCACTAATCCAAAATACATGACAAAGAACAGCAAATGCTGGTTGCAAACTTCCTTTGTGAGGACATGAAATCCATTAAGATAATATACAATCTATTGTTAACATAAATGGGCACTGGTATAGCCTGACCTGTTGAACAGGTGACCCATTTTGCCACAAGGCGATTGCAGAGGCCCGGGTTCAAATCTGGCCCAAGCCCATTTGCTACCCCCCTTGACCAGGTCTCTCTTTCCCAGCTTTCCTGTCTCAATAAAGACTAAAAAGCTCCACCAGAAAAGGCAAATATGTGTCGCTTCATTATCACATTAAGAGACTTACAATATCTTTTTTAGAATCATATTAAAAACAGCGATGTGAAGTGATTGACTGAGCCAATACAGGAATACAAAAATATGATTCAGTCATTTCGTCAATGCAGTAGCCTTCAATTATTTCAAAGTAGGCCTAGTTTTATTGATTTATTCTGTGAATGCAGAACCATGATTGACTGTCATAATAGCAATTTTCATTTATTCATAAAAATATACACAGCTCATTGATTCACTGCTCATTGCCTGAAGCCTCTTTTCTTCTCCTATTCCACAGTTCTGCTTTGGTTCACTGTGTGTCAAAACGTGTGATCAGGAGGACTTAATATGAAAAACCACCGGTGGAATGTAACTAGGTAATATTTACTCAGTACTAGAAGTACAAATATATTAAGAATGTATTTAAATATCTGTTACTTTGTTGCTACTTTTTTACTGTGATTTATTTTTAAACCATATTTACTCATTATTTTGTAAAATATATATTAAATAAAAAAGAATGACATAAGATTAGAGATGAAACTACCCAGGACCATATAGGGTAAATAAGCTCCAGCAGTAATTGGATCATCAATAATTATGATCTAATAACACAGATGCTTCTGGCCTGGGCCATTTGGATGATAAAGTTCTGATGCTAGCACATCTATACCTTTACTAAAGAACAATTTGAATGCCAGGTTTTGAAGGAATAAGTCAGAAGACGTGATCCTGATGATATTGGGTTCTCTGCACACAGCTGGAGTGTGTGATAACAACATGTGGATGTTACTGATTTGCTTAATTATCTTTTATCTTTGTATAACTCTCAATCCACAATGAAATGCATTAAAACATTTTTTACCTCCTTTTCCACAAGTTCTGGAGACAAACTATGAAACTGTGATTAAGTTGTCAAAGTGAAGACAGTAGACCGCTGGCTCTCAGCTGGTTATAACTCTGCTCTGCTCTCACCTGTCGACTATGGTGTCTAACACACAACTGTCCTGTCACATTGAACGTACTTTTTTGTTGTTTTTTTAGATTCCATGTTGTGAACCACATAACTCTTTATGAACTCCTGATGCGTCAATATATCACAAATGTCTAACATTATACAAAGTTGGGTAAGTTCTTAAAGATAACAGCAAACCATTAATCTTAAAGCACATATTGCACACATCAGGTAACCTGACAACGTGTGTAACTTTCTCTAGTAAGGCAAACTTACATTTTTTAACAGAACAGCTAGTACTGTTAGATGTGTGGTAACTTTGAAAGCAAACACAAGCCCAGCCTAAGGTGTAAACTGTAATTAAATGTATATGATAATCAATGTTCTCACAGTAGAGCCATAGAGAGCCTTTACCTAAAATGTCCCCACAATGGAGGTCACAAGCTAGTTTTGCTACTGCTATGATGGTTTATCTTCTTATCTTCCCACCCACTCCTCCCATTCTCACAGTTGGCAAAAGACAGAAACCTGGGATTGAGAGGAGGGGGGAGTGAGGGTGCAGTACAAAATGAGGGATGGAAAAGCAAAGGGGCGACCAAGAGAGTCTCCGTGTTTCTCTTCCAGGCCTTTGATGTGCTGAGAGACTGAAGAGAGGAGAATAGATGAGTGGATGGAAAGGAGGAGAAGGACGGTGCTGTGGGGTAGGTGTGTGTCAAGGAGTTGAGGTGGTTTCATTTCTTGCCAGCGTGGCGTTTCTCTCCCAGCAAATTGGCTCCAGCGATTAAAAGTCAGTGAGGTGAGTGAAAGGAAAAAGGATGCTGAGGAGCATGTGAGATCGGGTGGGAGATTTCCCAGGGCTCCTTTCACTCTTCCTGTCTCTTTTTTCCTTTTTGGTTTATTTCACCTTCCTAAGCATGTTTTCCCCAAATATAATACCACATCAACATTATAACCTCTTCACCATTAGATTAAAAATAGCAGATCCTTCCCAATCAACTTTTGTTCACACATTTAAAACTAAACCTGCAACTTTGCATTACTGCAAATCAAAATCAGCCTATGTGATGACAACAATCACAAGATGGCTCACATTTACATGAGCACAAGGCTTTGCATATACACCCAGACATTATTGTTTGAATATATAATATCTGTAATCACCTTTTGACCAGAGAACACCAATTTGAGCTTTGAAGGAACCTTTCAGCTCAGTAATGTGTGATGTCACATTGCTACAGCTCAGATCTTTTCTTTACAAAGCACGATTTAAGAAAAGCTGAAGGACTATAATCTTAATTTTAGCATAAGTCTTTATATAAAAGTGGTGACCTTTTACAAAGCCCTCACAATCTTCTGCTCATTAATCTTGAAATGTCAAATGAAGCAAACTTAAAGAAAATTACTGTGATTGGTTCATGTAATAAAAGTGATGAAACTATTCGCACTTCTAAAATGAAAAGACAGGAAAATGTAATTAAATAGGACTGAATTACCTTGCTTTAGAAGAAGGCTAGAAAATGTAGAAAATGTTAAGAACTGAAGTTTCATATTTCCTCTCGTCTAAAAGCAACGGTAAGATTATTCTGGTGGCTAATGAGCTACTGTAGCAGCAGTCTCAGGAGTGAAGGAGAGAGCCGTGGTTTCAGCACCATGGACAGCTCTGCTGGGCTGTTGCTGCTGTTGTTTGTTCACACTCACTACGCCAAGCACAGGACTGAACATGGATGAACACCACCACAGAGGATTCACCATGTCTCCCTGGCATGCCTGTTGTGTGATGTTGCAGTATGCACAAGACCCAGGGACAGATAACATGGCTTTTCCATTAGACGATGTAGTAAAGTGTCAAATGTAAAAACCAAATGTACAAATCTCCATCCATCTGGAGAAAAACACTGCACAAAATTATAGTAACCTATATAATACCATAAATATAAAACAACAGTGATAGTTGACCAAATGTTAGACAATGACTTTGAAAATGACTACATTTAATATTGTAAAAACACAAACTCCAAATGAACAAGCCCCACATCACATATTTGACATGCTGACAGGCAATGAGAGAGTTTGGCGCATCATTCATTGACTAAAAACATGACGTATTACTCAAAACATATAAGCAGCCTAACGTTAGCAACTTCAGCCATCAAGACTGCTCTCCTTGAGGGTTGTTGTAACACGTTCATTGATATGAATGGCAAAAGAGGAAGTTGTATGAGGCTGAGTCAGGCACCAACCTTATGGACTTGAAAAAAAGCGGATAACAGAGAATCAGGGTTCGACTGCGAAGAGGGAGCCTGAACTGATAAAAAGAAAAAGACAAAGTGCCAAAAAGTGCAATTCTTTCATTGGCCACTTAAAACTGGTGAGTCAATTCCTGTGTTAAAATGGGGGGCGCATGCCATTTTGCTAATTTCCCTCTTAATACAGAGATGACAGTCTGCTAGGTCTCACCTGAACTAGTTCTAATCGCTGAACTAGATTTTGAAAATGTTTGCGGTGTTTCTTCCTTTTATAATATGGTCTGTTGAAATGTATAGCCTGTCTAAGAGGTTTGCACTCCAGGTTAAATTCTAATAGCATGCTAATTAGCGCGGGAATCAAGTATAGTTATCAGTTAGCTTGCATGTTTATAGTTTATAGATGCAGCTTGCTAACCAAGCCTGCTAACAAAGACTGATGGCATTAAGTCATAATTTAGCACTTTGGACTGTAGCCCAAATATGTCACTTTGGCTGAGCACATCAGTCTTTCCAAAGTTTTACTGTAGGTTTAAATGCCACATTATATGTTGATATATCATTATGCACATTAGGGGCTGCTCTTCTTAAGCGCTCTAATTGATGGTTACACTGTGTGTTTTGGCCTCGTTTTTTGTTGTCTCCAGACCTCTGCCCATATTTCTACCAGATTTTTCCTTTTCTTGCTTCGTTGGTGTGTGTGTGTGAGTCTCTTCTTCAGCCCATCTGTTTGTAACTGTGCACGTCTGTCTGCCTTACACCAGACTAAACACACACAGACACACACACATGTACATTCAGCTTTTCATTAAATATACCAGTGACAGGATATGACAAGCTCTCCCAGCTTTTTAATTTAGCGCCGGTGTCCGCCCACCTCCTCAGAGAGCTGGTCTAAAACCTGTCACTGCCAACAGTTGAGGGATGACAAGGTAATTAATAGTTTCAGTACAATGCAGCCAACTCTTTTAGGAGCTGGACAGACAGGATGAGCAGAAAAACAAGGAAGCATGTGGAGAGAGGAGAGATTAGGAGGCAGGGATGAGCAAAAAATATTGACAGACAGAGCAGGAAGATGAACAGAAATAGTCTGGTAAACCAGACGGCCCCTCTTGACACTAATCACATGATGTAGAGGATGCAGATATAAATGTATCAATGCAAAAACAAACAAGCACAAATCAGATTCAAGTTTCATTGTTTCTCAGAGCTCTAAGCAGATCTGTCGGGCAGGATTCTGCGGCTGAAAAGCTGCCAAAAGATGAAAAATAGCTCTGGACATTTTATGAAGCCATTAATCAGCAGGGCAAGCACCCTCACAAATATTTAGGATCTCTAATTCAGACAGAGTTTGCCACTGTGTTTCATCCATCTCATGATGAAGCATCCTCCAGTGACGTATAGAGGTTATATATGCACATTCTTCAGGGTGGAGAGATCAGTGGCACTCAAGCTGTCTTCAAGGTCTTTGATAGATTGTTGATGCTGCTCATAAAGCCGGTTTGCAACTAAAAGTAATTCAGCATGGAAAGACCAGTGGAATTTGATGGTCAGGTAGCCAACAATGAGGGAGCTAAAAAGCTATGGGAAGCAAAATAATTCAATTTAGGAAGCAAAAAAAAAGGAAATCACAAAGTTCTTCTCAAGAGATTTCAAAGCTCTCACATGATATAACAGCTTTTAATTTGGTTTCAAAGTTTCACATTATAGTGTTCAGAAACCTGAGACCGGAACATGTTATAGTACTATTACTGCAGTCTCCAGAAACAACTGCTGACATTCTCCTCTTACATACTACTGCCAAACCCTGATTTGATTCCTTCCGAGTTCAAAAAAGATGAGAAATGTTGGGAACATCTTGCTCTGAGTGGATTCACTGTCACCATCTTCTCTCTCTTTTTTTTTTTTTTACTTTATCCAGTTAAAGGAAATTGGATAATATTCTACATCAAAGTTTCTCTGGTGGTGAATGCTGAGGCAAAATTTACAGTGAGTAAATTAGACCACCTAGATGACTAATAAATTAGTGAAAGAAATTATCTTGCTTTACCAGGAGCAATTGGAGAGAAAAGTGGTAGGGGGTGGGGGTCATGTGATTACAAATCCAAATAGATGTAAGGACTTCCATTACACTGACAACTCTCCGCTTTGACAGCCTATGAGGGCTGTAAACACACATCCACATGTACATCTCCTCTCTGAATGTCACAACATCATTATCATGCAGTATTGATCCCAGTGAGAGTGATCCATTTGAATTCCAATCAGGATGAATGTGACAGTTCTTTGGCTGCAGCACTGCCGCTGTTTTGGTCTTGGCAGTAAACACAACATTGTTAGTCTTTTCACGACCACAGATGGCCACAAGATGCTGGAAACTCCCTCTAAAACATCCACTGATTAGTACCTGGGCTCTGTGTGTGTCGTCACACTGTGCTATTCAGCCCCAGGTACAAATATTTGTTTTCACTTAAATAGATTAAATTCAGCTTAATAATTTTTGAATCCTGAATGATATATAGGGTTGTGAACGTGTTTTTCCTCCTCTCCTGATTTCTTCTATATTTGCATCAGGAATATGATTACATGACTCAAGTAAATACGAAATGCAGCTTTTAAATGATGATTTTATTTATTAAGGGAAAAAGCTATTCAAATCTGGCCCTATGTGAAAAAAGTAACTGGCATTGAGTTTTTCACATCACCTTCCCTTTTTTCGCAGACTTGTTTTAAATTCAGTCACGCTGGAGACTTTTCAAGGATGAATCTACTATTTAAAGTCATGCTAAAGAATTTCAGTAGGATTTAAGTATATTAAATGAAACCATCACTTAAAAAACTGCATTTACTACTACTACTCATCTTTTTTCTAATATGAAAATATGCAAATATGCAAAAAATATGCAAAAAAAAAAGTATCAAGAAATCAGGAAGGGGACAAATGTTTTCCACAAGGGTGTAGGTATAGCAGCTGTATGTAGCAACAGATCATTGGCTCTTTCTAGTATCCCAACAGCATCTACACAAAAGCATCTGAGGAAGAGTCTGAGGACAACGCAGGCAAAGACCTAATCATTTTCAATTAAACATGGAGGAGTGGAAGCAATGTCAGTATTTTTATAGGTATGTGTATGGCCTTGGAGATGCCTGTGATCACATGGTCATATTTATAGAGCTTCTTCTAACACTGCTAAAAGAACTAGCAGCTCTACGTGCACTGAGCATGAGCTTACTTGTTCTCAGTTTCCTTTCTCCCTCTGATCTTAATGCCAGTGCAGATAATAAGAGCTAATCTTATCTCTTCTCTCAATCACTATGATCTCGTCTATTCAGTGTCATTAGCCTGGCAGACGCCCATGTTTCCTACAATCACTTTTACTATTTCAATTTTCTTTTTCCTCCCCCACTCCCTCGCTCTGATTCTGAGCAGTGCATTAGCATCGACAATGCCACTCAAGAGTTCAAGTGCTCTCTCCATTTCTCACTCTTCGCCTCTCCCTCCAGCTCTGCTGTCTCCTTCAGTTGTCCGCCACCTTCCTATTGGTGGCCAATCATGTGACTGATGAGAGAAAACTACTGTACAGAAATCAAATCACATAGCAGCGTGCACGGAAATGCACAATGTGGTTAGCCTCTTTGCCTTTGCTTGCGTATTGCTGCTTCCTCCACATTGTTATTATGTTAAAGGTGTGGACAACATAAAATGATAAGTACTGCAATTACACGGCAATTTAACACTCATCCAGGGCTTTGGCTCTACCCAGAAATCAAACATGTGATACATAGGATTACCTGATTTTTCCTCCCTCCTTTCTCTTTTGTGCTCCCTTTTTCAGTATACAGCACATGCTGTAATGGAAAAGAATCATGGAACCTCTGTGGTTCTGCAAGATTGTTTATTTTAATGAACCACGCTGTCAGGGGGAACAGGAGGAATACTTTTGGCTGGGTACTAAAGCTAAACTTGTGCATTGTTGGTGACATATTGTATTTGGGTAGCAATGATAAGCTGCTAATGAAAAACGTTGGTGAGTAATGTCGGCCATATTAAAAATCAAACAACTGCGGCAGTCTGCAGTGAGGCTAACCCGTAAAAAAAAAAAAAAAAAAAGTACGGTTAGCTGCATCTGCTTTGCATCAAAGGCCGAAGCGCGGAGATTCTCATTACAGCTCCTCTTCCGTTTCATCACTTTCATCCCAAGGCCATCCACCTCCCAAACACAGATAACAGAAGCACCCCAAATATCTCTCTTTAAAGGAACTACTTAAAAATATGCAGTCAAAGAGAGAGGGACTGTGAAGAGTGTGAAGATCCTCTCAAATAATTAAGGAGTGGGGCATGCATTGCAGATAATGAGTTTCTAGCATCACTGACTACACAGTATTCCCCTGTCTTATCACCTGCTGCTGTCAGTCACTAATGAAGTTGCCATTTCCAATTACTGCTCCCTATTAGGAATCATTATTAGGCCTTAGCTGTTATTGTGGCTGCATTTGAGGCTGGAGATGGAGAGCACATGCACACAGTGCAGAAGTCAAATCACAGCCTTACTGAAGGGTGATGAACATATTGTGGAGGTTTTCATGTCTTGAAACAAACTTGAGTTCTTCTTGAGAATACATCAGCATCATATTACCCATAAATACTGTATGCTTGTATGGTTTGATGATTGTCAGAGGGGAGGTATTAAACTTAGATGATATAGCTTATTTTCCTTTCAAATTAGAAAGCGCAACACTCAAGTAGCGGAGCTCACCCTACCTCAGTTCAGTGCACCCAGATATTCTACTGCTACAAAGCAGCTGTAGCTAAAGTAAGAACACTTTAGACAGATTGTGCAGTGTAACTGACAGTTTGCTGATTTTACAGACCTCTATACTTATGCTAATGGTAAACCTTCAATCGGCCACATTTTTTCTTCAGCTGTTTACCACTGTATTTCAATTGTCATTGCAGTCAGATTGGCAAAGAAACAAGTGCTGTTGATCCTAGACACTTTTGTCACTCTACTGACTAATTAGCTTCAGTGTAATGGTATATTTACTTACTTTTACTGCAGTTAAAACGCAGTATGGCAGACAAATGGTGTAATTCATGAAACCTAATCCTCATGTTAAGGTATGAAGAATGGTTTATCTTTCTCATTTTTCAGTATGCACAAGACCCACATCGTAACAGAGACGTGAGTTTCTCACTGTCAGAATTCAATGATACAACAGAAGTTTAGGGTTATTATATATAAGGAGCTCAATTTTTTCTCATACACAAACGTCTCACTGACTAGCTCTTACAATATCTTCAATCCTTCACCTCATACTGTGTGTGTGGATCTATAATTTGGTGTATGAATTAGTCAAACCTACATGTTTCAGTTCATCAAGAAAATGTTAATATTAGACAACATAGCAAGATTAAATACAAAATGTAGTTTTAAATGACGATTCTCTCATTAAGGGAAAAATCCTACTCATATCTACCTGGCCCTATCCAAAAAAGGTAATTGCTCACCCTTGATAAATCATGAATTTACTATGATTAACCACAATTTTTGGAAAGCTGAGTTTAATTTCACAAGCCTTTCCCAGGCTAGATTACTGCCAGACCTGTTGAATCAAGGAATTACTTAAATAGAATCTGTCCGACAAATAAGAGACAAAGTCATTGACATTTATCAGTCTGGGAAGGGTTACAAATCCATTTCTACGGCTTTGGGACATCAGTGAACCAAAATAAAATCCATTATCCATTAAAAGAGAGAGCCTGGAACAGTGGTGAACCTTCCAGGAGTAGCCAGCCTACCAACATGATCTAAGGGCACGTTTGACAACTAATCAGACCACAAAAGAACCCAAAACATCATTTAAGAACTGCAGTAGTCAGTTAAGCTCAGTGTTCATGATTCCACAATAGGAAAGTGACTGGCATCCATGGGAGAGATCCAAGAAGAGAACCACTGCTGACCAAAAATAACACACAGGCTCGTCTCACATTTACCAAAACATCATGAGTCTTTTGGGAAAATATTCTGTGGACTGATGAGAAAAAAGCTGAACTTGAACTAAAGTTTAACAGCAAAAACTAACAGCAATTCACAAAAAGAACATCACACCACCAGTAGAACAAGTGGTGTTATGATGAAAACACTAAGAGAGGGCAAAACTCCTCCACAGCAATGTAGAGTTCTTGCATTTTGTATTTTCTTAAGCTTATGCTTGTCTAATATTAGATAAACTATTCTAATATTAGATATTAGATATTTACCCAAGCACACTGAAAGCTAAGCTGGACAAAGAGTTGCCTTCAAGAAACAGAGAAAGAAACACACATCCTCATCTGTCACTTCAGAGGAATTTTATTGCTTTGTGTCAGTGGGCCTTAGTAAGAGAGCAACACATTGTGTTTTTGCGTATGCATTTCCTACAAGGTGAATGTGTGCTAGAATGTGTGTACGTGGGTATTTGCGCTGAGTTTCTGACACGCCTGATCACTACTGTCTGCAATCAGTAGTCTGTCTGCTCTAATGCAGCACCTTATCAATCTCAATGCACAGGACTTGCCTCTCTGCTCTCATGCTCAGCAGTTACAGATAAAGCATGGCGCCTGGCAGGACAGAGGCAGAAGCTACACTCAAAAAACTTCTCAAAAACAATTCAGTTATTATAGGCTGGAAAACTAAATGTATATACACTATTAGCTTTTATTGTGATGTGTGTGTGTTGTGGGGATAACCTTGGATAATAAATGTTGTAAATACAGCAGTCAAATATATATTTAATGGGTACTTTTCTGACAAAAAAATTTAAGGACTTTTAATATCCAATGAATTTCAGGCTCATTTCTTGCAGTAAAACTTCCTCCAGCACACTGCGAGTTGCATTTCCGCAGTGCTAAAGCTCATGGAAGATTAAGCAAATTAGCCCCTTTTGTACTGGTTATTCAGTTCTGATTATAGTCAGCGAGCAAAAACATAGAACAAATTGTTTGTGGTTACAGGTTTTTAAAAATGCCTGTAGTATAACAATTCTGGAGCAATCAGTAATGTTCAGTGCTGCAAGCCCCAACTGAAGTTACTAAGACTGCAAAATATAATTTACCTTAATAGAAAACAGCAAAGTGCTGCGTGCTGGCTACTGTAACCATTTGCAACATGTTACTCATCTACTAGGCAGAGAGGAAAACTGTGTGCACCTTGCTTATATACTTTTAAAGGCCAAATTAAAACAAGAAACGATATTATCTCATGCTTTAGTGCGTTTTGTGAGTCTGCAGGGGTCCATTGTCCATTGTGCAAATATACACATAGACAAGCTGTAGTGGGGATGAGTAATTCAAATTATGCATTCTATCACAAAAGTATGCAAATGTCCTGCAGTGAATTAGTAAAACAAAGTAAAGCTCTTGCGAAACAAAGACCCCACCAGCAATAAATCATTATAATGTTAGTATTTTCTAGCACCAAATAAAGGGTAGCCTAGAGTCACAGCTGTGTGGTCATTAAACTTCAACTGGAGCCGGACGCTCACTGAGTAGCTAACCCAATGTGGCGGCAGCATTAACTGGAAAGAACTTCATGTTACTGATAATGTAATTAGCTGCAGTTCTAAGTGAGTCAAACCCTAATTACATGCAAAAACCTGCAAAATGTAAAAAACTGGCACTGGTGTAAATTTGGACTAAAACAGATCCAGCCTGAAGATTAGCAGACATTCAAAACTTTAACCATGTCGATGTGCAGGTGTCACCTTTTGTTTTCTAAAATCTGTGTTCTTTTATTTCATGTGGCCCTGGAGAACATGTTACCATGCCTGAAAAGCAGAAAGAGAAACTGAAAGAGAAAACTAGAAACTGCAAAGAGAAGATCCTTGGACAATTCAGACTACGTCTTTCAGACCTTGAGTCTCTCTTTCAGCTACATACAAGCTCTTCTGCTATTGTCACATTTTACCATAAAAGAGCTCAAAATTAACCACGGGAAAGCAGAACACGGTGGAAGAGCTGGAAGGTGGTGGGTCAGTGCAGTACTCTCCAAGGGTTTACACTGGCCCTTTGTTTAAAAGACAAAAGGGTGATGGAGTGAGAGATGAGGCACGAACAAGGCTGTTTGACTGTAGTGATGCATGAGTGGCTATTTCTGCTTTCAGTGCCCCCACCTCCCCTGAAGGACATGGTAGAGGAGATGAAGTGGGCAGAGCGCTTAAGGAAACCAAAGGAGGTAGGCTGCAGACTGGAGAGTGGGATCACGCAAGGAAAAAATACACTGCATTTTTGCAGATCTTATTTAATACAAAAAGATACAGTAGAATAAATAGTTAAATTTAAATTCAAGGTCTTTTTTATTCTTCATTTTGATATATATATTTGCTTCATCAAAAACATTTGTTGTTCAACCACTTCAGATGCCTTGCCGACTACCAGCCTCTTATCGTAAAGTGAATAACGGCTGCCTTCTCCAAGAAACAGAGGTGTAAGTACTGAAGCATTGTCAGGGTGCCACAAAACCACTTTAAGTGGAGACTGGAGTGGATGTTGAGCATACAAAGGAACACATCGTTTATAATAACAAAAAAAACTTACTGTTAATTTAGTGGTAATCAGACACACAGGCACATGTTATTGCATCCAAAACAAATTCCTTTTGCAGTGGATTGAATGAAGAGTTTTTGAGATGGACAAAGAACAGACACTGCCATAAGGAGAGTCCTAATTTATTAGTGATCTAAGGATAAAGGAACTGCTGATGGCCTAATCAGAACTAAAACTGATTTCTGCTATGTCAGTTCTGGGCACAATAACTAATTGTGTAAAATGTTGCACACTAAATATTTCAACTCAAAAGACCAGCCTAGCCTAAAGGACTGAAAGAAAAAGCCAAAGAAATGTAATGAAAGGGCATTGATATGTGCTTTTCCTGTCTTACTTGCCTTTGACAGTACTCTACTGTACACTACAAGCCAATTTCATTTGCCATTTCATTTTGTAGATTCTGAGACTTGGGATTTTGCCATGAACCCCAATAAAAGTTTGGATTTGGGTTTTAAGTCCTGCAAAGCAAGACAAGGAACACTGTCCATCTTCCAAAGTGTTGACATGATTATTTTTTGTTTCAACTTCTTGTTAATATTTTAAAAATAGTAAATCTGGGGGGGAGGGAGAAAAAAAAAGAGGCCTGAGTCAGTGAAAGACAGTCGATGTCACCAAGGACAACTGCTTTGCTAATTTCACCAAGGGGCTGAGCCCATCTGCCGTGTACCTACACTGTGGACAACAACAGGATGACCTCAGCCAAATTACCAAGTGCTCTCTTCTCCGTCTCCACTTCCATTTAACGCACTGACAGACACGGAAGTCTTTGCCTTGGGGAACCACAATGTCCTTATGAGCAGAGGACAGAAGGTCTTTAAAGAGAAATAAAAATGACAAAAAGGCAAGTATCTTCTTTTTTATTACCAGACATGCCACAAATCTATTAATATACAACCTCACATTTGATCAGGATTTGCTGCATTTTAGGGCAATGAAAAAGCAATGAAAAACACACATTTAGACACTGACAAACTGCTACTACTACTAGATACACTCTTTCACCTTTTCCTTTTACCTTGTTTTCCAATGTTTGGATGTCAATAGAACCTACACATGCAGCTGTGGTTACACTGCATCATTTGTCTCTACAGCAATCCAATAATCATTTACACCCGTGATGGCATCAGTCAGGGGAAGCTAATAACCCAGTCAATACTGGTGATGAGTGTAGCCGGTAGTGGACAGCTGTGGTGGCCAGAAAATCAGTGCTAGCCAAGTGTTTTGATTGGTGTCTAGTGAGAAAAATAGGAGCTGCATAATGAACAGTTCACTAAACACAGGTGGAGTTAGTGGAGAAAGATTTGGAACTGGCTGGATGAGGTTTTGCTTTATTGTAGCTTCCTTTGCAAGTTTCCCTTCTAAGTAGGTCAAAGGCTGTGCTCAGCCCATAAATTATATTTCTGGATTAGAATACAAAGCACATCCTGCACAATCGCATATAGTTCAGCCATAAACACACACATACATCAATACCAGACGGGCCTGTTGGTAGGCGTATTTTTCTAATAAGGAAGACACCTGTGGTCAGAATTTGTTTTGCTGCCAAATCCTGAGATAAACATGGTGGCTGAATCTGCAGGTGTGAGAAACTAAATCCTAACTTGAACTCAATTTTATCAAAATAAAAAAAGATAAATGAATTAATATTAAAAAAAAGTACCTGTTTGACTGTGTGGCTCCAGTAGCACCAACAACAAGGCTTAGCTTAATCCAAGTTAATCCAAACATCTGATCATCTGTCTACACAGTAATTTGCAAGACCAGGAACTATACTGAAGACAACTAAAGACTTTTTACACAGCTTCAGCTGCGATGCGAGTCCTTATTAACTCTTTTACTGTGTTATTTAATTAAATAGAATGGATGCAATCTGTACTGTGGTTATATCTCATCTTCAAAAGTAAAACTGATGTTATAGCAAGCTATAGTAGAAATGTGTGGGCCTGTTCTATGCGCTACAGAGAGCGAAAAACTGAGCACACTACGTGGTGGGTGGATGCAGTCGTCCACGTCTGACTGTGCAAGTGTTTGTGTACTTGTGTTTCTTCAGCATAACAGGCACAGCGGTCGAGCCCAAGGGAAAATGAAAAGCCTGCCTCTTTGGTTTGCAATACAAAGGTTGCACTGTGCAGTATGTCGTGCTGGTTATTGACTTTAATGGTAAATCCAGACACCACACATCTCTATATCAGCCCTCAGTGAACATCGACCACCATGTCATCTATGTACTGCTACTTAAAAGTGCTGCTGATATTGTCTCTATACCAGGACTGATTTTGCTTTAAATAATAAGCAGACATTATAGACAAAGCCTCCCGTGGTAGCCATCCCCCGCAGAGGTTACAGAGAACTTTGCCTTTATTTCTAATCTCCAGGTAGTGCTTTTATAAAGCTCTATGTGAAATATCCTTTTCATGCTATTTTTCCCCATCACCTCCTACACCCCAAGAGCTGTTCTTGGATCATTTATGTTTTGGCTTTGTCTCCCCTTTGAGCAATCAGCCTTACGACATGGCTACACCGGCTAACGTGTGTTACTGCCTGGTAACCACACTCGAAGCTCCATCCAGGCGACCTCATGTGAATTATTTTAAAGCCATAAGTTTATGCTTTGTATTTGCTAGGCTGGGCTAATGAAAGAAACATAAATCCCCAGTGGGAGCTCAAACTGAATGAATGTGCAATGGCGAGTGCATTAGCTACAGCTTTGTTTGCCACCTTAAAGCGTAAAATAATCAAGTTTAGAAGAAAAGCAGCTCTGCAGGTCTCTAGCCAAGGGGAAGAGAGAGGTCACTCGTGAATAATTCACCAGGCAGCGTCAGAGTTGAGTCAGTGGCAGTAGTTGAAGGAAGACTTTGGCCAGAACCGTGTTGCAATTGGCTAAATAATTGATGGCTTCAATCAGGAGCTGACACACTCGTGGGTCAGGCCCATGCAAAAAACAAGGAAAAAAAAGACGCATGGTAAATAAAAGTAGCTGCCAGATGAAAGTGAGAGAACAGCAAAAATGGAGACACAAGAGGTGAGATATAGAAGTAGAACATGGGGGCAGGAGGTGAGGACAGTGAGGGAGGTGACTGGACTCTCAACAGCTCAGCTCAACGATGCGCTTTTATGCGCCTTCGAACTCTGTGGCCAGGCACCCACTAGATTTTATGTACACACTTATACACAGCTGAGAGCTACCAAAGTGTTTCATCTCCGGTTTTACAGTTTTCCCCATTTGTAAATCAATTTCATTTTTTGTATGCTGGAACATTCCTGGTTTATGGGAGCTATGGAGGTAAAGTACGGCTTAAGGGAAGAGTCCCTCTCTTTCCTCTTTCTTACAAGGGCCCAGACTCCCTTCAGGTCTAAAGTGGAAGTCTCGCTCGCTTTTGATTTAGAAATTCTGTTATGAAAATGTATTCACTTCCAGTCAGTGTTAAGCCAACACTTGTTCTTACCTTTGGCAAAAATTTCTGTGTGCTGTTTTTTGTCTGCAGTATAGACTACTCCTGTGTAATAATGTATGGAGGAGCTCAAATACCGCTGCTTTTCTGCTTCTGTGTCTCGTGGCACTCCAAAGCTAAGTTACATTTGCTATGCATTTCCTTCCGCTTCCTGAATTTCAGTGCTTGCCTATTGATCGTGGTGCTATTCTCGGCTTCCCCTCAGTAGCCTCACTCTGTGATTGCTAGACCTAACGTGATTGGTGTCACCAGTGGGTAGCAGACGTGCAAGTTCATAAGCAGAAACTGAATGCGGAAAGAGCTGTGAGTGAAACAGAAATATGAGAATCCAGGTGACAGCTAACCCTTCTAATTTAACTAAGTAAGAAAGGAGAACAAATATATAGATAAACTGGGGAAATACAGGTGTGCTGAAGACACTGCAAGAGTTGAATACATTGCCGTGCATTGCACCAATCCATGAACTGAAAAGCATCAACTATTACTATGAAATGTGTGCAATTTGCTATTAAAGCGTTAACAACGACTAGTGCAGAGGAGATATTCCGTGGAAAATGGTGAAGCGGCTAAAATAACAGCTTAAATTCATCTCTGGCTGGGAGCTATTCCATCACCCATCGTGTCAGGCGAACTTCAACGGCATGATCGTATAACTGACTGCTCTTTTTTCAGTGTTTTTACTTTTTGTATAAATGTGGATAAAGTGACAGTGCAAAAAAATGGCTTATGTGCCCAATTACCTTCATTGACAGGCAATTTTGCCTGTAGCTGGCAGCTATTAGCAAGTCATCACCTTCTGTTGGCAATGCCGTTTCCAAATAAAATCCCCCCCTACAGAGACAGAGTAAGTGCAGTGACCTCCAGTACACTCAATTATGGAACCATAATCCAGGACGGTGGGAAGCCCTGACTAACTCCTAACTGGTGGTCTTTTTATGTATGAGGTTAGCTTGAAGACGGGAGTGAATGCACTGTGGGGAAATCAAGGCCTCTCCGCAGGCCTGTCACTCAACCAGAATTGCTTAAGACTGAATTAATTTCCATCTTCAAACAAATTGGGTCATTGCAGTGCATTTGTTCCTTGCTCTTCTTCATACTCATAGTCATGATGAGCTGCTATAAATATCCTGAATTATTGTGTCTAATTGTAAATATAGCTCCTGAAAGAGAGGTAAAACAAGTAAAAGGAACTATTTCTGTACCAGAATCAGACGAAAGCTGAATTTCTCAAGCATCTGTTGCTTCATAGTGAAGTATCCTTTACATTGCATCAAGGGATAAACTTTGATCTAGTTGGCAGTCTGTGCTACAGATACAGCAGTCGTATTCTCAGTGAGGTCTGATGGATGAAACATTAGATTGGAAGATGGGATTTTCAAAAATACTTTTGAAACACTGCTGGGCCCCCATGCCAGCTGTGATGGACATCACATATCTTGTCTAGCATTGCCGAATCGGTTACTGGCGCAAATGTAATGGCTAGCTGCCAACACTGTATTACAGCAGTAACAGAAATCTGCCCTTTACATTTGTTTCCTGCTATACCAGTTAGCAGAGTGTTGAAGAATTACCCTGCATGCAGGGTGGACCCTACCCCAGCTGCCAAAGGGTGAGAGGCAGGGAACACCGGGTCAGGTCGCTGGCCTGTTGCAGGGATAAAGGGTAATTTATGGTCCCGGCTGTGTATACATTTCTGTTTGAGAAATATACTATCACTATCACATTCAGACCTACGGCCAATTAAGAATGACACATTAACCTGACCCCCATGCATATCTTTGGATATCACTGTGCTGCCCTGCTGCAGACATCCTTTTGGTAAAATTAGCTATTACTCAGTTTGACTTGAAATAATGTGCACACATCAATCATCATGACACAACTTAGCAGCACAGGTAACACCTATTTAAATCCAATCTCACATACGATCATGTAGAATAAAGGTTGGAATAGGCAGTCACATACTTGAGGTTCTTGGTGACTGCTTACAGATGAATCTTGCAGAGTCGCCAATCAAGGCTTTCAATCAGTGAGCAAATGATAAACAAAGACAAAGAGGAGAAATCTTTGAAGGCTGGCATTAGAGTGCAAGAGACTGACAGACTATCAACACTGTAATCCACCAGGGAGCTGCTCTAATACACCTAAACGCCCAACTAATGGAAGCCGTCCGACAAGCAAACCAGGCTTGATTCGCGTATCAAGAAAGGGCGACAGGGTGAATGTCAACAAAATGTCAGCTTCAATCAAATGTGAATGACAGCCTTCGGTCTTTCACTGACAGCATATTCGCAATAACCCGGCAAACACGCTCACTGCCAGCCTGAGAAAAGATGTATCCATTTGCTACAGGTTTTTATTGTGTTTTACTCTTATCCTGCACTTTGCTACAGGGCAACTCTACTGCAGACACTGAATAATCAGGGAAGTGGCACTTGGCAGTCTGTAACCAACTAGCTACTTGACAGTAGCCACTTAAAACTACACTGTGACTGCAAACAGCAGTTCTTAAAGGGGAAACACACAGCTAAACAAAACCATCGTGTTTACATTGCGTGAAATCATCCCATCATGCTTTGAACATGAAACAAACAAACAGACATCTATCATGTAAAGTGTTACATTAGACTAATGCTTTCAGTGAAGGTGCCATTAACGATGCATCCACAATAAAAATAGATACAGTCTACAGTTTCCATGTTTAATATTAATGCAATTATTATGTTTAGAATTTATCTTCTTTTCGCAACTCTTATCTCCCTCACCCAATTCCTTTCGAAGTGACACACATGGACTAAATTATCGTGCCATTATTAATTCCACTGAGAAGATTCTATTAGTTGCATGCAGTAGTGGGAACAGCTTGTTTATCAAACACCATGCTGAGCTTCAATTAGTCTAAGCAGTCCAGCCTACCAAAAGATATACACCGCATTAAGCCACAGGGGTGAGTCCTCACCATTTTTCCAAGTGTGATAGATCTGGGTAAAGCTTAGAATTACAAAGGCCATAAAGGAGCTCATTTTGTAGTGAGAGTGGGGGAATTAAGCTGGTAATACAGCAGGAAAAGGAGAACATTGAACCTTTCTGTCAGTGTCTCTTTCCGCGATCATATTCAGGAGAAAAAGCAAACTGGGCCAGTCTGAAGGAAATGTCAAGGGATAAAAAGGCTAAGAGGTAGCAGATCCCCAACTCTCACTTTTCAACAGCGCTAAGAGAGACACACACAGACACCTACACACTTCCAACCAGTGTTGGGAAGGTTACGTTTAAAATGTATTCCATTACAGAATACTGAATACATGCCCCAAAATGTATTCTGTAACATATTCCGTTACGTTACTCAATGAGAGTAACGTATTCTGAATACTTAATATATTATCATGCTGTTTACAACTACGTGAATGTACTATTGCTGTGATTTATTACTGTTACTGAAGGTCCGCGGCTCCGAACCGTAGTAAAGGGACCTCTGGCTAATACGGTGGGTTCCGTGTCGGGCTGGTAGCCGAAAACTAGCTTTACTTTGTTGTCTGGGTCAACTTTGCTTGCCAGAGACAGAGAGAGGCGTTGAAAGGCTGCTCCAACGGAACTTATTTTTTCCGGAGGAAAACACGAACACAGTGTACAGTCGAGTCTTAATAGCTTACTTACAAATGGGCTCGTCAGGCACTCTTCTTGGCTGCAGTGGTTATTATTATATTTACATGCTTCCAGCTCCCGTTTTTGCTCCGTGACAGCTCGGACTTTTCCTTTCTCTCCCTCCCTCGCTCACAGACACATAACGTGTATGGCAGTCCATTCTCGCTGCAGCACGGACTACACTGCCCATGAGGCTACATTCTTTAGGGCCATGCCTGTAGCATTCTGCCTTTTAGCTTAGCACAACAACAACAACAAAAAAGCACTCTCTCACCCAGGAAACACGCAGAGAGAGAGCGCGTCACCCTGTAACCATGGCAACCGTAACGCTGCCGCCTGGAACAACAGAGCGTAGCTGTCAAACAAAACCAAACAGTCCTGACCCGCGACAATATGAAACAGGAAAGTACCGCCGTGTAATCCATTTATTTCACCAAAGTAACTGTATTCTGAATACCACCTTTTTAAACGGTAACTGTAACGGAATACAGTTACTCATATTTTGTATTCTAAATAGGTAACGGCGGTATATGTATTCCGTTACTCCCCAACACTGCTTCCAACACATGTACTCCATTGCTGTCTAAGCAATCCCTGCCTTGAAATTTTAAATTTATACTTTCTGACCTCAAGTAATTGCAATGTAGTTCATTGGAATCAGTGACCTAGAGAAAAGTGTGAATGCTTCAACACTGAGATTGTCCAGTAAAAGTAATGACGACGCATATCATGTATCTTAATAATAATGGATTGCATTTATATAGCGCTTTTCTAGGCACCCAAAGCACTTTACAATTCCACTATTCATTCACACACTGGTGGAGGCAAGCTGTAGCCATAGCTGCTCTGGGGCAGACTGACAGAAGCGAGGCTGCCATATCGTGCCATCGGCCCCTCTGGCCAACACCAGTTGGGTAAAGTGTCTTGCCCAAGGACACAACGACCAGGGGAATCAAACCGGCAACCTTCCGGTTACAGATGAGCTTCCCAACCCCCTGAGCCACGGTCGCCCAACTGCAACTGACTTTGGCTTTGTTAGTGTGCTTCTGCAGAACACACTGCCTAGTTTTGATACATGCTCGTAACTTAAATGAGAGCTATTGGAAAACTATATCAAATGGGGTGGTTGTAGCTCAGGAGATAGAGCAGGTCAGCTGCTGATCGGAGGGTTGGTGGTTCGATCCCTGGCTTTCCCAGTTTGCATGCCAAATATCCTTGGGCAAGATACTAACCCCGTATGAACGATAGTTAGAAAGCACTCACTTTATAGGTAATAGTTCTTGTGCGTATGGGGTGAATGCAGCATGTTGTACAGAGTGTTTTGAGTATTCAAGGAGAGTAGAAAAGTGCTATATAAGAACCAGTCCATTTACCATCTATATATTTTTAATTTCTGTTAAATTACATTTACATGTGTGTGACTTTATCTGACTAAGGATAGATGCGTATTTCCACTATTTAATTCATAAAAACACCTTCATACTCGCAAAAGGAAGATGGTAGGAAAAAGTATGTAATTTACTCCAAGCCAACAGGGAAGTTGGAAATAGTGAAGGCTGGAGTGTAGCATAATTGCCAACACTAAACTGAGGGCAAATAATATCCTCAAAATGAAACAGATTCCCAAAAGGGTGTAGTACCTGAAGCGGCAGGTCTAGCATCAGTCGTGATAAATCATTCTTTTCTGTATCCTTCTATAGCAGTGGCACAAACCTCTGACTGCACCTCTCCCCAGATTAAACTGACGTCAATGTGTAGGAGGTGCAGGTTTGCCACTAGCATATAGATGGCACTTTAAATTAAATTAGCTGCACTGAGGGCCAATAAAAGTGTCCAATCCATTGGATTTATTACATTCGTGTAATGATGTTGCATGCATAAACTTTAAAAGATGTTTTTGTTTGCTTCTTTAAATGGCGAGAGACAGTAAATATAGAAGCATCAGGCAGGGGGCGATATGACAGAACTGTCAGTTCCAGGTTATTTAAAAATGGTGTTTTTTTTAGCTTTGATTTTATAGATAAAAGAGTACTTATTCATGAAATCTTATACTTTGTGCCAAATGCGGTGCGCTAAGGTTAAACTGTGATCTGAGATCAAGTTTGGGGTTTCTTTTTCTGCATCAAAAAGCAGCAACGCAGATGTTTGAGTCACGATGGGGACGACAAGACAGGCAGCATGAGAGAAGTAGAAGCCAGAAGAACGGGGAAGTCAGGTGAAAGCGATTGCTAACTGCTGGCAGAGGATCATGCCAGCCTTCAGCTTGGTACATCAGAATGTGACCTTTACCTTGCCACTCATCTCTATTAAGTTTATCTCCCATCTGATCTCCAATCACTAAAATGCAAACTCTTACAAATATGATTTTTGTTTTGATCATTTTCAGATTTCTCTGTTCCTTTTTTGTCCTCGCTCTTCATTAATGTTCTCCAATGATCTACATGTTAGTGGCCGGACCGGGATAGATAAATGTATAAATAGTCAAGTGTTACTTGCTGTTTTTCTACAAAGCAACTGTTCTCTACAGAGTTTTGAAATGTAAACCTTTCATACTGCTCACGTCTGATGTAGCGGACTTCAGAATGTCAGAAATGCACACACTAGGAAGTCAGATTGCTGCTTGAACACAACCCTTCTAACGACATTGTGGTCACTACCAATCCCCCCTCTGCCACTTCAGCCCTCTTCTCCCCGAGTGCCCTTCAGTTCCCCGCAGGGACAGTCATTACTGCAGCGATGCCCCTCACCACTTTTTATCAAAATGAAAATGTACAAACTGCTGATTGCAGAGGCCATTGGGAAAATCAATTCTCATTTCGATGGGAAACATTTGTCTTTGCGCTCTGGCGGTCCGCAGAGGTTTGACAGCAAAGTTTAGCATTAAAGGGTAAGTGTGCGAACAAGGGGTGAGAGCTGGTGGAATGTGGAAGAGCGACACACAGTGAAAGAGGGGTGCAGCATGGGGCAGGACTCTACTGTACGTGGGCGCATTTGCGAAGTGGCTACCTTTGAAGTGAGGCAGGAATGGGGAAGGTGAGGAAAAAAATCGAAAGTCCCCTACTCTTCTTATCAATTACGTGAGGACCACAAGGGCCTAAAACCCTCAGGCAAAGCAGTGGACTGGAAGAAACATTCAAAGGCAGAGTGGCTGCGTGAGTATATTAGCAGAAGATTCATTGGAGCAAATAGTTTCTTAGTTCCCTGACATTTAATGTCGGCATTCCCACTTCATAGAAAGGCCAAAACAAATATCCACTTAGGCAATATGACCTGGTAGGTAACAGAAACACTGCTTATCACAGTGTATATATTTAATTCTGAACACATTTCCTCCTGTTTGAGCACTGTGTGCCTGTACTTCATATTCATATATTTATAGTGTATACATTTTTCTGCATGCTGTCTAACTATAGACACGTTTTAAAGCTTATCGAACGTCTTCAGCAAGACACTACTTAACAGCTAAAAGTGCTTAAATTTTAAGTTCAAGTAGAGGTTCTGTTCAAAAACAGTATATTTAAATTTGAATTGATCAACAGCCCTATTAACCACAGGCGTTTGGTACTTTCACAGGGACACTTAATTTGACTGGCATTGGCTCATCGTGACAAAACACCTTCTGGGGATTCTTTTTCTATTTTTTTTTGACAAGAGAAATAACCAGGTTTTATCCTGAGGTTTAAAACCATCGGAGCACTGGTGGGAGAGACAGAAAAGAAGACATATCAGAGGAGAAGGACAAAAAGAAATGACAGCTATATTGGTGCCAAACACAGCGAGAGCAAAGTTGGATCTTTTTCTCTGCTTTTGTGTTTCAGGTTTACTTTTTCCCCTCAATTTAACTGTTGGTGGCTGGAGCATAACAGAAAAATATTTGACAACAAAAAACCGCTGATCCGAGATGAACCTGTGCTGGCTGGATCCTGGCAGAAGCCCCGGAACATATTTAAAATTGGACCTGGGCGAGGACAAATGTACAAAAAACCATGCAAGAACACGTTTTCCAAAAAGGCATTTGTCACCAAGAAATAACTTCCTTAGATGCTGCTGCTAATGTGAATTACAGCAAATGAAGGATAAAACCCTGGCACGGAGGAAATATTTGCCTTTCCAAATGTTCTAGGCCCCTTTAATGCAAAGCTCAAAGGGCGAATCCATTTCACACACATAACTACATTCTCCATTTTCCTCTGCTGCCTTTATCAAAACACATAACACCTCTGCCTGGTTAAAAGGCCCATTTTTAACAACCATTATCTAGCAGCACCACAGCAAGTACTGGTAGGCTGGGGAATAGGGCTAATGCTATTATACCTCCTACAGATCAAAACTGCCAATAAATTCTAATTTGCATCAAAGGTTCCAATGCAGAACACTGTGTCAGTGTACTTGTATATATTTGTGCCTCTGGCTTTAAAATAAACAGTAGAAAATTTAGGTGGTATATAAGGCCAAAAACCCCCATTTATATTCCAGTTTTCTAAATTAATAGCACCTTTAACTTTAGCCGACATTTATTACTATGCCTGGGTGAGTGCATGCATCTGGAAATGCGCGGGGATGAGAACAACAGAGACTAAATTGGCTGCATCCGCTTAGAGTAATAACTTACGTGTGGGAGATGAGGTTCTGCATGTAGGGTTCCAACCTGACTATATCACAAACAAATGAACAGCAATATCATGGGAATACTCCATTATAATGTATGCTATTAGTCTACCGTGCATTCTGGCAAATCCAATATTCAAGTAATACAGCCTGTATGTGACTAGCTGCTCCATCTTGGAAATGAGTGAGTAGAGTCTTACTGTGAAAGCTGTTCTTTTGCTCTGCATAATGCAAAACTCTGGCTTATGTTAAATAGGTGATGAAAAAAGGCATTTTCTTCCTTTAATGTATGTTAGTAGAGGACTTAACTGTAGTGTCCTCTTGTGCTTCTTCTTGGTAACATTTTATGACAGCTGCCATTTAAATCTCCCTCCAACATTGCCACAATGGGACCTACTGCAGAAGCAAGGTTCCAGTGACATAATTCAATTTAAATTTGCATTTATTCTCATTTAGATGATAAAATCTTTATTTAAAAAATCACTGAAACATTTACAAGGACCCAGTCAGACAAAAACAAAAACGCAATAACAAAGAAATCAATGCAATTATTAATTATTATTTAAAACAAAACAAACAAAAAACAGATAATAAAGCTTTTTAAGGCAGTTTGAAGTTCACCCCACTGAAATGGTGCGCAGTGTGCTGATAATAGTTCTCCCAGGGTAAGTGCGTACATTGGGGATATTCAAGGTTAAGTCTTAGCTGGATCCTGTTCTGTAGCTGATTTAACTGAGAGAAGAGACGTGGCATACAGGGTTTAACTGCCGGAGTGCGGCTGGAGCAGCATGACAATCTTCACTGTCAAGGACGTTGAGGTTAACTGCGCAACGGCTTTACAGCTGGAAGGAAAAAAATATCTGTTAATTTTTATGCCAGAAGCCTAGCCTGGTTTTTAATTTTTGAGGCAGATGTTGAATAGGAAATGAAATGAATGATATGCAGTTTACATTACTGATGGCCCTGGAATAAATATGTGTATAAACACACACTTTCCCGAAGAAAATCACAAGCTAAAACCAGATCAATGGTGATTACTTATACGGTTATAATGAGTGATCCCAGCTGGGCTGCTGGTTGGTAGACTTTGTACAGCAAATGCATATGCCATCTGGTGTTATGAAATGATTTTGCAAGTCCATATTTTAGTAGAATTAGTTAAAAAAACATTTTGCTTATGGGATATGTCCCAGCACTAACGTGGTTCCTCAGTACTTCAAGTCCTTTTCACTGCTGCTCACTTGATCTGTTGGTGTTGGCATGTTTTCTTTGGTGCAAATATTTCACTTGCAGAAGTAGCAAAACAGTTTGTTTTTCTTTGCCAGATTAGTCTTGGAGTTATAAGTAGACTGATTTTACCAATGCGGTTTTATAATAGTCTAATTTTTTTCTCCATTTGTGACCTTTTCAGCACTATCAAAGTCTAAATTTTAATCTCCTTTTTAGCCAATGGGAGGAAAAAGAAAAACAACCATTCGAGAGACGGGTAAAAGAAGATGGAACTGTAAACAAGCTGCTGGAGAAGAAACTGAATGAGCCGAGAGCCTGGAGAGACATGGTGTTTCATTGCTCTGTGGACAGGAGCTCAGCCAGTCAAGTTGCCTGCAAATTATGATCTAACCTCTACCCCGACTGTGCACGTACACTTGCGTACGATATGTGTGGGCAACACCATGAAGCCAAGATCAGGCATTGGAATGCAGTGAATGTTCCTTCTCCGTGTGTAACCTAGAGACACGGTGTGCGGTGCATCAGCGTTCGAAATGTGAAACTGCCAAACCTGACAGTGAATGCGGCTGCAACTCAAATGAAGTGAAAGATATATTTAGCCTGAAGTAGATACTACATATGCAGATATATACAGAACGTGCTCAAAATGCTTTAACCTACTACTATATACATAATCAATGAGAGCAGCATTAACATTTACTTTTGTTCAGAAACTACGATGCTCCTCCGGTGTCAGACACACAGTGTAATCACTCGCAACTGCTGGGGAGAGTGGGTGTTTGTAGTATTCTTTTCAGCCAATATTTAGTTAACAAAGCATAACAGCCCCTGCTGGTGAATTCCCAAGGCAACTTACCACAACTCTGCTCCTCTTTCTCAAATGCAACTTTACTACATTTTCAACTTTTTTTTTCCCTAACTGTTCAACACCTATGACCAGTGCAGCGTTCGATAGCAACCGAAAGAGCCTCCAGGGAAAGACATTCGACTTTTTGGCTATTTCGTGAGAACAAAGACTTTCATCACATTTTTTACTGGTGGTAGCAGCAGAAGCATCCATCAGCAATACAACAAATTCTCCCAGACGGTCAGAAATAAACTAAACTAACAAGAAGGTCTTCATTGAGTTTTAACACGATGTTTTTCCATAAAAAATTATAGCTAATCAAAACGATGGAAGCTTCAATCCCAATCTCATGCTTTGAGAAGTAACCAATCCTGTTTCAGAACAGAGAATAATACAATGTCCATGTATATTCCCATATCAACTTTTAACGTGAGTACATGCAATGTACCTTATGATGCCTGTCAAGCAGAGATGCCTCTTGAAAGACAATCTCGCCCAACACAGGCATGCAATATCCACTCATCCCTTCTCAAACCCTCAAACTGCCCCCTAGCTATAATAGGCTTGCTTTTGTAGAAAAGACATCTGTGTCAGGCACTAATTGGACACATGAAAAGGACTCGTGGCGCCCTTGCACCACCCCATCAGTTTCCGTGATAGCACCTGCTGTGGCTGTCTCTGAGTGATTCCACGCTCACACAGGTATGTTGTTATGCGTGTGTGTGTGTAGATCAGCCCATTCCCCATTAAGATTTTTCATTCTTCTGCTCTTTTCACTGACCTTCATTTTAATCAAGCACTATCAGTGTGGAGTTTGGTAAAAGCACACCCAAAGTAGGAAGGAATGGGAGAGAATGGAGAGGATGGGTAAGGAATACAGAGAAGGGGATAAGTGTGCGTTGGAAAAGCAACAGGGGGAAAGATAGTTCATCACCTTTCCTAACCCTGGATTAATAGAAAAGATGGGGACTGGGTGGGGGTGCAACATGCTAATGAGTTGCAGAGATAATTATCCATTTATATGTTGATGTGTTTATTTATTAATCTGTTTGCCTTCTTGTTTGTTTATTTCATTTTTGAGGGAATTTAAATTGAGAGCTCACGCAGAGATTAGGCTCCAATAGGTGTGATTGATAATTTAAATGTTTTCCAAACGGGAGAGTTCCTTTAAAATAAGCTTGCATACATTATTTTAGTAATTTACAAACAGAGAAAGAGCTGGAGAGTACATTTCCATAAGCTGCTGCTAAATTATGCCCAAAGCAAAATCTACTAATGCTGCTGCTATGTGGGCTTTAGACTCTTAATAAACTGGAGTCAAACCATCGGTATATGTGTGATAATATCATGCATGACAGCAACGTTACACATATCATACCAAACTTGACTAAAGTTAAATAAGACAAGAAAGCAACTACAATGCATATTTTGTCAACATCCACATATAATCCACTGTACATTCAGAGCCTTGAAAAACTCCCCCCTTGCGTATATAACCATACAGATACCCAGCAGATTCCTTCATACAGGCAGTCAAAAGTAATCAGACTGGAAGCATCTGTTGGACTCTTTGTCCCATCTACACTAAACCAAACTGTGCCAAACTCTCTTCAACGCTTCGACTATTACGTTTCTTTTCTCCCTCATCATCTCCAGCCTTAGCAAGTGTCTCCCAACATGGCTGAACAGACAGACCGTGCAGCCGGAAAACAAGCAGCCATTCGGAAGCAGGAGGAGAGTGGAGATGACACAGTAGCAAGAGGGGAATGAGCTAGCATCAATTTCAGCTGAGTTAAGCCAATGTATGGATGAATGGAAAATAGCACACAGGGGGTATTAAGAACCCAGCAAAATGCAGATATAGATGGATAATAATGACCTGAACACACTGTGCTCCACTGTGGAGTCCAACTTTTCTCTGGCCACCCTATTGTGATTAATTTGCTATCCAGTCATATTTTGCAATCTTTAAGCACAACTAAAAATGCAGCAAATCCAACTGCAATCTAAAACAAAAACTGGAACATTAAAAAAGCTCCTCACTTTCCGTTTGTGCTGTCTGTTATAACAGGGCAATGATGGAATCACTTAAAAATCTCTCCCCTTCATTTCAGTTGCACTTGGGTTACAATGGGAATCTCAGACAGGTACATCTGGTATGAACTGGGATGAAAAGGACACAGAGGCCGTATTTTCTGGCTGAAATGAACACTGATATGGATTTGAATTCAAGACATAATGTGCTGGTAAGATGCACATGAAGCATACACAGATAAAAATCATTATTTTTAACATTCTCAAGAGGATTTTTGTAGCTTACCCTAAATTATACCATGATTATGCATATTGACAAACAATTTGAGCATGGAATAAAAAAAATAAAATTTATGCTAAGTTGAAAAAATAAAACAGCGATCAGATAAGGGTGATCGGGCTGCAAAAACACAGACGAGTTTCTCAGTGGTGCATTAGATTCTTGTCACAATTAATTTGGATCATGGCTAGAAAGCCTGAACTTGATATACAGACAATCCTCGTGCTAAGGGCTGGAACAGCAGGTGTAGGAGGGGCTGCTACCCAACTGGGAGATGGTAGCATCAGTGCATGTAAGGCAGGGAAAGACCCCGCCCTGTGGCCTGGGCCTGACTACACCTGACTACAGTCAACAAAAGGAGTGAAGAGATGAGACTGTGGCAAAGCAGTAAGCTGGAATATATGTCCTCAGATTTCTATGCTCTCATTTCCTTCTCATTAACTATTCACTGTGCATTCTGATAAAGGTTTAGAAAAAAAAAGTGAAAGGCAATGTGCTAACAGTAAACTCTGTTTAAGTTTGATGCATGGAGTACAATGGAAACATATCCTGATCACATCTCCTGCTACTGAATGACCTTTTGCTGCTGTGGCTCCAAAATTTGACAAAGCATGTTAGGCAGGCTTCTTTAATACACTTTTTATGTACCTTAATACTGTTAACTTCTACAGCTCTTATTTGTCCCTTTATCTTTGACTCTCTGGCCTGTGTTTTTCTTTTATGTTTGTTTGCTTTGGGATTTTTTTTTGTCTAGCAATATTTTTATGTGCTTCATAAATAAAGTGCTATGTTATTTTATTAAACAAGCATAAAAGCCATAGCCAAAGTACAGACTTCTGAAACCTAACCAAAGTTCTTAGCACATATTTTTGAACAATGCACTCAGCAAAAGATATAAATATCCTTGGCAATGATTTCCTTTTTTTTGTGACAGTGTGATGTGGGAATTCTGCTGTATTTATGCCAGACTCCATATAAACACTAGGAATTAGTACATGCAGCTGCTATTATGACCAAATACAAGAAAGCGTGTGCGGTTGAATTTATATTAATAAGGAACTCTCAGCCTTTTGAAATGAATTCCCAACTCCCAAACCGTGTAATAGAGTGAAGCACAGCCTGGCAGGCTTTACTGGAGAGAAAACATCTCTATTTATATCATCAGCCCTGTGGCCTAAATATTTAGTGAAGAGCCTGCTTCAAAGAAGGACCTCAGAAGTGACGCCTAGCCCAAGGCTAAAGTACTTACAATTTGTTAAATATAATATTAAAAAAAAACCTGTCAGCTCACACAGTGGGGTCATCAGGTAGGTTCTAGTAAATTATTCTTCTTATTCTGGTTATTCCACCTATAAAAAATACATAGGAAATAAAATAATCACGCCCCTATAATGTTATTTTATGCTGATTAGAAGTGTATTAATTAGAATTGGTAATGGTAAAAATAAAGATGTTTGTTAGTGAGGAAAAAGGATGAGGAATGACGATTTGGCAGTTATTAATTCATATTTGCTTGCAGTTGATTTTATGCAAGCTCTATAACTGATGTTTCTAGTTCTCTCATCACTTGTGGTCTTTAACCCAACTGCCCTTGACTCTCTTTGCACTTGAGTGTGCTACAATAAAACCCACAGAAATGGGTTTTGTCTTTATGGAAAAGAAACCTGCACACTTCTGCTCTTTGTCCTTTGTACAGCTGCTTTCAAATTGAATTTAGTTGTGAAGGAGGGTCATCCACTCCAACATCCATATTAAAAAGCAAAGATTCTGCACAGAGAAAATCCATTCATTGGTGTCAAAAGATTTCACCATCAAGAAAAAGGTCTGAGGAGTAAATGCTGTGATGCAACTTTGGTACTTTCCCAATTACTGAACTGTGAACATCTTTGACGCCCACAGCCTGGAAAATCCTAAGCACATATGTCATCTATGCTACAAATCATGCTGCATTCACAGTCATTTTGCTTTGACAAAATGCAATAGCTCATCTGGTATTCATGTTTTATTCCCGCTTTTCTCAGACATACCTCCAGATTGCCACAATGACCCTTTATTATTTTTCTATTTTCCCACTGAATCTATGGTGATACTTCAACTTCATTCTTTTCTTGCATAATGACCTGCTCGCTCTCGCCCCTGCTCTATTCCTCTCCCCCACTTATCTACCTCCCCCGCTTGCTTGCTTCTCTCCTGCACCCTGATACGCTCATACATATACATGTCATCTTCCCCACAGAGGGGCGCGTGCGTTAAGCACAGCTTGGAAATTAATGAGCAATGTGGCAGTCCCAAGAACACTACAACACTACTACCCCTTTGGCTGAGGGAGTAGGGAAGCTTAAAAGTGATGTAAATATTAGATGGAAATGGATGTTTGTGTGAGTGTAAATATACTTTAGCAAGATATATATTAAAGCAAGTTCTAAAATAACACAACTGCAATTTCAAAAAAGTGAGATGTAAATTTCTCATAACGAAGGATATATAAAAATCAAAGCACAGAAGATCTCATTCTATAACCCCGATCAAGACTGGATCCCTAACATATCACATTTGTAACAGCAGTTGTCTAAATATAATGTGCTGTACAATAATTATTTTTATTTTTCAACCACTTCAACACTATATAGTGCAGAAGTGGTTGAAAAATAAATCCAGATGAGTGGCCATAGGGTTAAAATATGGCGTTGGGTACCGCATAACTTTGCGGCACATGGAAAAGACTGCCGTAGGTGGATATCCTAAATAGATGAGCAAAAAATAAGGAAAAAAATACTCCGAGCATGTGCAAGAATCAAAGAATACTGTACAAAGCAAAACAGATGTGTTACTTTCACATAATCGAGGCAAAGTAAAAAGATTTTTGCAAAAACTGAGTTCAGAACATAGTGTTAACATATTTCCAAGATGACAGGAAATCTACTAAAGAATGAGTGAGACTCTAGCAACCCCCCCCCCCCCCCCCCAACAACCCACAGCATTCTCAGAATGATACCCACTATCCCATATTATGTAAAAGCTGTATTGAAAGGCGCAAAAACATGTAAAGTCTTAATGTTCTCTTACAAGCAAGCATTGCCTGCCTTGCTTGTCCTGACAGAACATCACTGCAATATATTATATATCAAGTAAAGACACATTACTTATTGTTAAACTTTGATGTCTGAATCAAACTGATCTTGAGGTTGAACTCACGAATGATGGCCACGTAACTGAAAGGAAAGTCTTTTGAATGCAACTCTTACTTTTCCCAAACAGCTCTATTAATCCAAAATCTCTTTATTGAGCCTTTATTGAGGCCACGGTTCTTTCATTTTAACATTATATATATTAGACCAAAGATGACTCCCTCTCCATTGACTTCTTTCCACACCCTCCCTTTCTTAAATTCCCTTGCCTGTGTCTTTCTCATAGATGCTACATTCAGTTAACTTCATTGTGTTTTCAACCTCTATATCAACCTTCTGTCTCCCTCACTTTCTTCCAGCATTTTGTTCCCATTTTTTTTCTTTCACCAGTCTCCGTATCTTTAAAGGAAGCATCAGAACCAATACATTAAGATAAATGAGCCAAAAAAGCAAAAAGATAGAAAGGAGAAAGCTTAAAAAAAAACATGCATGTATGCACACACACCCCAACACACACACACAGTTCACTTCCACTCTGAACTACCAGCAATCCAACAAATGTATCTGTGTGTGACACAGAGATAACACAAACCCAGACAGCTCTGTTCTGCACCCGCAGGCTCCCCCCCCCCCCCCCCCCCCCCAAAAGTCATAATTGCTGGTATTAAATCATACAAACTGGCACTTTAATCCATTAGATGCACTTAGACAAAGATGCACCCATGAAAACATCCTTGTATTTTAGAGTCATACAAAACATAAAATAACATTTTGGAAATCAAATGTCAAGAGAGTAATTGTCAGCTATCAAGGGCATAAATAGAAACCCTTCTCGCTCGTGGTCATTATCGAGAGTTAATATTGCCACAACAATACTGTCAAAAAATGACAGTGAGATTATTGAGTCTACTGAAGAAGACGTTGTGGTCATTTAGCCTGCCAAAACATGAACATAATCATTAAGTGCTGTGTGGCTTTTGCTCAAATATGAGTGGCTGAAAGTGTTTTTTGCATGTACTTACTTACAAAGCTGTTAAACTCTCATATACACAAGCACACAACAAGCGCACACACAAGCATGCTTTATCCATTATGAAAGCAAATGTAGAATACTATATTATTAATTACACTGAGGAGGCAACGGCTGTCTGACTTAGAAATCACCTTGCCTTTGAAAGCCACGTACATTACTTTTATACACAAATAAAAGCAAACTTCTTAGAGACACGCACACTTCCACCTCACACACTTCTGACAGGTCTCATGCTGTGAACGTCAGCATTTTGTCAGAGGGAGATCCTCTTCCTAGTGCTAAGAGGATTGGCTGGCTAAAGACCAGTGACTTTGAAGGCTGCAAACACCCTGATGAGGACTTTAGGAAGAAAGAGAGGGTGAAGTCAGTGGAGCTGGAAAGCTGAGAAAGAACCTGAACTGAGGTTAATAATCGTCCTATAGTATAAAGGCTACTATCCAGCACAGTGACAGAACAGCTTGCTAGTATGCTGAGTGAAACTTTATCTGTAGGCAAAGCATTTGCCTTCATCCATTCAGAGGAGAAGGTTATCTTTCTTTTGTGCAGCGTACTCTCACTGTGTTCATCTTTTAAGACTTCATAATGGCTGCAGAGGGACTTTTGGACTTTTTGTCTGTCTTTTGACAATAAAAGAATAATCAAGGGAAGTGATTCGCATTAAGTTCTGATACCATTTCCGCAGGTAGTATAATTTTCAAGTGAATACCACCATTAGCATAGGGATGGTACTCTATACTTAAAGACAACAGATAATAACTTTCAAAATAGCATTTCCTGCAAGACATCTCCTTCCTTTGTGGCTTGTTCGCATGTGGAATTCAAAAGGAAGAAAGTGGGTAAAAGCTCTGAAAAATAAAGCAGACATGGGAGCTGTGCAGTGTCTACAACTAGAAAGATTCAATGAGCTGTTCCCAGGTATCACTGTGAAACTCAGCATGTTAATCAGTGTGCTGCCCAGCTGCCACAACTAAACTTTTTGTGTGCCTGTTTGCATAATGATATGTTAAATGTGGGTGTTTGCCTGTTACCTTGTACCTAACATGCCTCCCCGCCTGTGCAGGTTGTGCTCTTTGTGACAGTGAACTGCTACCAATTCTCTCATCAGTGGTGGTCCAACGCACCCCATGTGTTCCTACAGATGAGTGCTTAGTGCAGCTAAGCATCACACGCATAAGGAGATCCAGATCTGTACAGATTTTGAACCATCCCTTTGTGCTTTCTAAATTAATTTCATTTGACTGTATGATGTAGCACTAAGACACACCGTACACAAAGATCAACAGTTTATGCCACTTGTGAGCACTTTTAATGATAGGACTTTTTCATTGCAAAACTAAAATGTAGTCTAAGTTTCATCACACAGCTCTCTTTAAGTGTCTTTTTTTAAGGCAAGCACAGTTTTCACTGATTCCATACATCATTCACAAGGCCCGCCACATGAACCGCGAAATAACTGCCAAGAAATTATTTTTTTTAACTCTTGTGTTTATTGAAGCTAATGACATTTTTAAAAAGAAATTAAGCATCAGTATCCATATATGCATCTCTTTTGCAATTTTACTGCTCGCAGCATTAAACGCATTAAACAAAAACAAAACAAATGTACGGAGGTTTGGGTTATTATAATGATGTAGAGGTTTCAAAAACTCATGTATCAAGTTAAAAAGGTGTCATATTGTGCAACACTGAAACTAGCTAACATTTGTGGAAGATTTTAAGAAGTAGCACTATAGGCCTATAAAAAGAACAAATATGATATAGAGCAGAGAAGAAATATCTACAAATAAAACAGCTGATTTTACTACAACCCCAAGGCCCATTTCTGTCCTAATCTATCCAAGTATGTAAGCCATTTCCACATATCCATTTTTAAAATTCTCCACAGATAAGATACCAGCATCCTTGTACAATGCATTATGCCCAGATGTCTCTCTGCAGAACAGCATTAGGCATCTAATGTAGCTTTCTGCACCACAGCTCTGTGTTTTCCCCATTTCCCCATCAACCTTCCTGTTCCATATGGTTATATCCATCAAGTACCTAGCCATCGATCAGCCTTGGCGTTACTTTCTTCTCTGTCTGCTTCCTAGGTTGAGCTCATAAAACATCCGAGACATTATTGTGCATTAGACAATAAAGATGTGCTGGAGGGAAAACCCATTAGCTTCTATAGAGAGAGGTGGCATGAATAGAAATGTCTAAGGTCTTGACTGAGATGATCCATCTTGCTCTCTTGGGTCGACGTGCAACAGCTTTTGTGCTGTTAAACCAGAGTCAACTTTCTGAGGGTGCGGGTGGATTAGCATGTGTATCTCAGATAATGTCATTATATGCATGACTCTCATTAATATGACATGGAGGGAAGCAGTTAGGAGTATTTTTCTCTAATCTGTTTATTCTACAGTGAAGCACTCTGCCGTTGAAATGCTGGCCACTAATGACTGGATTGCCATATCATGTAATATTTATATCAATGTTCCTACAGTGGATAATACTCCTTCATTTTGCCGGCTATCATTGCACATTTTTTTTGCTTTTCAGCCTAGAATCAATGCCCTAACCCTGTTCTTAAACATATCCTTTTACCTTTTCAGCTGCTGTTTAAAAATGTAAGTGACACATGAAAAAGTTACAATGCACTACATTTGAAATGTGCCGGAAGTAGCATGCCATTTATATGCAGTCCTTGATTTCCTATTGTATTGTGACTCATCCTTCTGTATAGCTTCCTCCAATAAGAGGATCAGGACATAAATTATAAATAACCTCCTTCTACTACTGCAGGGATTTATTATATCCCAATCTAAGAAGATGACTGATTACATTTTTGGGGGACTTTGCTTTAAGTTTGTAGTTTAATTCCACTTTGGCACCTAGAGTTTTTTATTGGTTCCTAAAATAAAATATGAGCAAAAATGATTTAAAAGAGAAATATATCATAATGTATATTGTGCTGTTATTAGTAAAAAAGAAAGAAAAAAAAGTGGGGTTACAAATGTTAAAAACCATGCATATTGTTGGCTGGAATTAAGCATATTAAGCCTCTGGGAAGCTAGAAGCAGAGCTGCAGACCTTTACTACTGTTAAACATTTATTTATGCAGGACAGTCAACTGAGCATGCATGCTCTTTTACAGCTACACTCTGACATTCATACAGTTCTACTGGGAGCTGCCCAGAAAGATTAGAGACTGCTAATGCTGGTCATAGCACTGGCACGCTGCAACAGTTGGTTATATGCCTTGGCTGCCTCTCTCTTGAGATAACATTGGTATTCTTCCTTCTCTGCCACAACCAAGTGTCTGTGGCCTCGAGGTTACTCAGAGTGTAAACTTATTTCTACTGTCGACTCTTATTCATCCAGCTGGTTATTTTCTCCGTCTTTGTCACAGCTGCCAGATTTGCCTCTGTTTGCCTCACATAATTCTCCTCTCTTGCACTGTTTTTCATTTCAGCACTCAGACTAATGTATGCTCTTCTGTGAAATAAGGCATGATCTCAAGGGAAGGGTCCCCAGGCAGAAGGGCAACACACTCCATTTCTCTCTTCCTCATATATTTTTAATGGGGATGTAGTTTATTTATATGGCCACATGAAGAGAGAGACTTGAAGACGTGTAGTCTCTGTTATTCTACATTTGTGATGTGTATGTGAAAACAGTGCAACAGGCCCCGTCGAATAGAATGAATGACTGGGCATGCAGTTTATTATTATTTTATTTAGATAAATATATTTAAAAAGTTTGATTCAAAGATAAGATAAAAGATACAACTTTTTCAAAGTTACATTTTATATTCAGTTGAAATTGATTTTTTAAAAGAAAACTGTAAGAACACAATAAGTGCTTTGACTAACATGAACCTTATCAATTGTGACAGTAAAAGAGTGTAAAAGAGTAAAAGAGTGATAAAGAGAAAAAGTCATAAAAATACCCATAAAAAATGTCTAAACTACACATAACCATACTGTAAATTAATTGAATGTGTTATGTTCTGAAAAAGTTCTTCAGCACTAGTGAAATCTCAACTTCTTAACTATATAAATAAGTGCGGAACAGTTATTATATATCAAATATGAACTTTATATAACTGTTGCTCACTGACACATCTTATAGCCTTAAAAAAATTTTTTTCTTTCTGAAACATCAGAAATACTTCTAAGACAAATGAACAGCATGTTGTCTCAGGGTTGATCACGATAGTTTTTCAGTTCTTTAGACGCCTACCAAGCACCGTGTTGACTTCACAGTTGAAAAGCTTTCCTGCCATAAGGCACCACTTCAAAGTAGCTTTCATTCCTCTGATCACAGCATACCGAGTTCGAATTCCCTTTCATGCTGTGTCCCAAACTTTGACCTTTTTGTCCACCATTCCATCTGATGTGTCCTTTCCCTTCACATCCTCATCTGTTTCATCAGTTTCAGTGGTCACCATGCCTGATATAATCTCTAACGTACTTTTCTGGGGTATTTTGGCACAAAATATAGAGTATACATGTTTCTGGTGCTCCTTCTGAGCCATGGTGAATTCATTGCGAATATTTAGTGGAATTTGCAAGTTAAGTAAATAGTAAACTGCAACAAACCTAGTCAAGTCTTAATACACTGTTCATGTGAGCAGCCAAACTGCTAGTTTACTCTGTGACACTGAGATGTTTCAGATCATCAATCACATTTTAATATTAGAAAAAAAAGAACCTGAGCGAATACAAAATGTAGCTTTAAAACTATGATTTAATTTTCTAAAGAAAAAGAAACTTATGCAAAACTAATTGCCTCTTAAAAAATAATAACTGGTTGTGCCATCCTTTTTAACACAAGGTCAGGTAGGTTTGGGTAGCTTAATAAATGAAATCATAATTTCAAATCTGCATTATGTATTTACTCAGATTATCTTTCTCTAATATTAGAATTAGTTTGGTGTTCTGAAATATGAAAAATTGGCAATAAGTAAATCAGGAAGGGGGCAAAAAGATTTTTATAGCACACTATCAGCAACTGCCAATGCAGACAATATCAAGTCCCTCATACATCTTTCTGTGCATGTTGAAATCAGCAGTAACCCATATAGATGTTGGCTCTATCCATGGTTCATACAGTGTCTTTTTCTAAAATACATTGCATCTACTCAATCGTATATGCCTTTATTGGACACCCCTTTGGTCACAGTGACAGTGTTTTCCAGTGTTGGACCAACTGTCACTTGTCACATGTTAAATCCACTGAAGTGTATGGGAACATTGTTCTGTGTTTGCATTACTGCCATAACAGCTATGTGTTATTGTGTCTTTGAATGCAGGTGCGTCAGAGCAGGTGTGCATCTGCTGTGCGCGCACTGTTTCCTAACAAGGACAGACACGGATGCATAATTCCATTGCTGTGCTATGAATGTTTGTGCATTTACAAAGCTTATGTACAAACATCCAGGCTCAGTGACTGTATAATTCAGACTGCAGGATACCTGAGGGTAGCGCCTTCTCTCCTTGCTTGGTTACTCACCAGAAAAGCAACGGAAATACACCCCCAATCCAGCATCAGCAAGGAAACAAATTGAGCTAAAAGGTCAATCACCCTCCCACTCCCCACCAACTTTAATTAACAAATCAGTTGAAAATGCCAGAGAACCAGAGGCTATGAAAATATCACACCGTAAAGTTGCTTCTACCTTGCTATTCAGTGCTAATTGGGCACCACTTAATAGACCAGTGAATAGATGTTAATCATTAGCTAATATACCATGGCTTTGTTCTTGTTGGAATGCCTCTTATGCCCTGCTGCTGTTAAGAGGCTGTTCATGTGACTGAAATCAGCTGTGGTGTGCAGCGTGACCCTGACTATTACTGAAATAAACTGTTAAGTCAGACCAATTAAATGAAGAAGTGAAGTCAAAATGGAAAGGTTTTTCGGTGGGTTTTCAGATACTGCATGGAAAGCTACTACAAGTACTTTATTTCCATGCTTGCTTTGGAGGAAAAAAAAACAAATCCAAAAAAAACCAATAAGCACTGCGCCTGCCAAAAGTGCAATATCAGAGTTATCTGAAACATAGTCATTAGTGGAATTCAGTCCTGCTGCTCAAGTTATCCCCTTTGGTCCCTTCTGAATGCAGTTGTTGTTCTTCTAACCCACCATTTATCAATCCCTCTGTCAACCTGAATCTCAATTAATAGCAGAAGAAGCGGAATCACACGTATTTGCTTGGAGTCTCATAACAAATCCACCAAATCTGTCTGGGGTGGACTAAAGGAGATGAGAGGCATTGGGAAAAACAAGTGCTGGAATTGCATTAGCTGTAATGAGGAGACCAGAAAATAGAGATGAAGCTTCTTTGTTGCAGTGGGACACAGAGAGAAACAGAAAGAGGAAGGATAAATGGATAGTATGGAAAAAGATGGCAGCAAAAAGGAAACTAGAAGGATAATGAAAAATGAGAGAGTAAAACGGATGGTGAGGAGCAGAGGCTACAGAGAGAGGGCATCAGGGCCATGTGGCATGAAGCAGTGCAGGAAAGATGGTAGAGCCAAGGAATAAAAAATGAGGTAGTGGGAGGGGGGCAAAGCAGATGTCTGATTCACTGACTCATCCTTCTGCCCTAGCAATGAGCTGCACAAAACCAGCAAGACAGAGTAGAATGATGGAAAAACAGAAAATAATGGGTAGAAATAGGCACAATGGTGGGAAAAAGTTTTTTAAAAAAATGTTGTCATATTTAACTGACATATTTCAGATCATCACATCAATTTTAATATGAGACAAAGATAGCCTATGTAAATACAAAGTGTAGTTTTAAAATGATGATTTCATTTATTGAGGGGAAAAAACCATCCAAACCTACCAGGCACTGTGTAAAAAAAAGTAATTGTTAAGTCACATTTAACCACATTTGTCAGATCGCTGAGTTCTAAAGAAACCAAAAAGAAACAAAGTCACTGACGTCTGTCAATCTGGAAAGGGTTTCAGAGCCATGTCTAAAGGTTCAGGGCTCCAGCAAACCAAGTTTAAAGGAGAGAACTTGGAACAGTGGTCAACCTTCCCTCACATTTGCTAAAAAACATCTTGATGATCCCAAAGATGTTTGGTAAAACATCCTGTGGAATGACAAGACAAAAGCAGAACTTTTTGGAAGGTCTGGATCCTGTTACACCTCGCTTAAAACTACAGTTACCGGAGCATTATACATCACACCACGAGTCAAACATGGTGGTGGTAGTGTGATGGCCTGGGGCTGCTTTGATGCTTTTAGCATCTGGATGACTTGATGTAATTGACAGAACCATGAATTGTGCTCTCTACCAGAAAATCCTGAAAGAGGATGCCCAGCCATAAGTTCATGCCCTGCAGCTCAAGTGCGCTTAAGTTATGCAGCAGGATAATGATCGGAAACACAGCAGCAAAGCCACTTCTGAACAGACATCCAAATGAGATGTTTTGGCATGACCTAAAACAGGCCATCAAGCTCAAAAGTCCTCTAGAGTGCCTGAATTAAAACAATTCTTCAAAGTAGTGTGGACCAAATCATGTGAAAAACTGCAATTTGAAATAAAAAGCAAAACAAAATGTCATTCAATTAGTGAATATGTACAGCTCATCATACAGTCAGATCCCTGCAATAGGCATGGACATTGTGAGTTGTAGGGGGTCGCTATTGGAATGGCTTGTGTGTGCTTCTATTAACAGAAAGTAGAAGCACGGCTGCTTCCACTGCTGTGTAAAAACACAAACAACTGTTTTTTATTGTCACATGAAAGAAACCAGACTAGCTGAAAGTAATAAATTAAGAATTCTAAGTTACAAAGATATTATTTGCTTACTTCATTTAAAAGTGTGATCTAAAGTAATACAATCTTGTCACTTCTAAACTAGCCTGCATTGGCTTTTTTTCTCATCAGCATGCCTCCACAGATATGGCCCACTCTGCTCCACCAAGGGGACTGCCCCGAGGGAGCCAATTAAGAGTGTCCGCTGTGCTGGTGACAGCTGCTTCAGCCTCAGCCCTGAAAGCCTCCCAGCTCCACATCACTGATGGGGAAATACTGTAGAATTACCCGGGAGGGGCGGAGATTTAACAGAGAGTCAGAAGGGGAAAAAAGATCAATGAAGACAGCGGCGAACCTAAAAGCATCAAGACATCATTCGAGAGGAACTGTTGTTGGGAAGTCGAGAACGGCGTGACACCTGGAGTTGAGCACAGAGAGATTTAAATAAAGATGGTTACATAAAACTTGATTGATCTAATAACTGGCTGGATATCTTATCAATCATAAAAACTAATATACTAATGTTATACTGATTATTCTTCTGATTAACCAAATAATGGACTTTTTAAAAAATTTGAGCTGCTCTGCTAGGAGAACACAGCAAGTCTATGAGAAAAGTTGGTTTGATGAAAGGATATCTTTTATGAATTTTCAGCAATGTGGCACAAAATTACTTCTGGCACTAAGATGTCTATTTAAATGTTTTCAAATGTGCAGATTGGTACTTTTAGCACTGATAGTTTTTGCCTGATGGACCTATAAAATTTAGAGGTCATTCCAAGCCATCAAGCTTTTTCCTCTAAACAACAAATCCTCTTGTCACTACATCACTTATTTTATCACTCTAAACAAATATTTTGCTATATTTCACTTTTACAGTGGACAATTTCTTGTCAAAAACAGGAAGAAGTCGCTGAAGTGAAGAAAGTTAAAGTAAAAACTGATTTGATGTACGTTAAACAGAGTTACGGAAAATGGCTAAGGATTTAATTGGGGCCTCTGAGATAATGCTTATGATGCAGATCACCAGCAGGGGTGGTGGTGTGTTGTGTTGATTATGCAGTTCGAGATGCAGTCCTATGTTCCAATTTACATATTCTAGCAAATTAATCAAATCCCTGCCCTCTCTTTTTCAGGTGTTTGCCTTAAACAACCTTGGAGCTTTTCAAAGGGAGATACTGTATCTTACACTGGATAACAGCATTCTGCGAGTTTCTGTAGGTGGGATATTTGGTTATTTGTATGGATTATTTGCTTAAGGATTGTGATTTAAGAGGTTAAATCCAAAAGTGTTAGTCCACCCCTCAAACCCACAAACTATTTGGCTGTTTTCTGGAAATCTGGCAGCCATGTCCAGCTTAGGTGACACTGACTTCAGATCTAGTCACAACGGCAGTCACCCGTGGGCTTGTGTCATGTCACAGGAACAGTCTGCCATGCCAGCACACCTCCGCTAGATATAAAACTGGAATCTCACCAACCATGTCTCGATGCAGGGCAACGTTTGGGACATTGCCCTGCATCCCAACCCACTGTGTTTGGATTTAGCGTAAATGAGTGTTAAAGAGACAAAAGCAATTAGAATATTGTTCTCAGAGATTCTTCTTGCTGAATGACCCTCAGCTATTCTTGAAAGAAATAATAAAAGAGAAAAGACCTGTCTGACATCAAACTGTCAACACACTATAGGGTATAGGCACATCATGGGTTTCAGTAATGCTGCCATATCCAATAGTGCATGAGCAGTATCGAAACGTAGAGCTGAGTTACAGATCATTGGAGTTTTATCTAATAGTGTCTTCGTCTTGGGATAAAAGAAACATTGTAATTCGCTTATAGAATAATCCCTTGTCTTACTGCTTCTTTAGAGTATAAGACGTCCTTGAGTCCCAAGTAAATATCAGGAAAAGATTATCAGTTATCTCTTGCCACACCTGTAACAAAGTACCTGCTCATTTCAAGCATGCAGGGCTTAATTCACAATCAAACAGCAATGAGAGGCAAATGCAAGGACAAGATATTCTTCTGCCAATCAACACCCAGCTTCAACTGTTTGTTTAGAATCAAAGTCACCTTTCCAGATGCTCGAATGCCAGCTCCTCTGTTATGTCTCACCTCCCCCACCCTTAAAACACACACACGCTGCCTCCACACAAATACATGCAAAGACGTGTATGATACAACGCACACAATCATTTCAGTATGAGGAACCTTCTGTCAGTTTCCACTCATCACTCCTAGTAAAGCACTAGCACTAGCACATACAAACTCGTACATCTTGCTTGGTACCATTGTTAGGAGTTGGATACAAGGTCAATGATAAACACAAAGTCCTTTACCCAGCCAGCTTACGACAGCCCCACCACCAATTATACACACCCACAACCTGTGTCACCTCGTCTGTCTTGTGCCACATCTGCTTAGTTCTGAGAGTACTTTGTGTCAAATCTAACACTGACTAACATTAGACAGAAACCATGTCGTGCAGCTTTGTATTACAGCTTGGGTGTGTGAAGTGAGAACAGGGCTCACTTCCTCGATATACTGGCCACAGAAAGCTTTCAATAGAGCTCAGGGAAACGACACCACAAACGCAGTGTATTATGGGATTGTTGTTCATTTAAGCCAAATTTGATAATGGAAACTATAGTGAAAAAGGCTGCTTTTGGGTTCTTGAAAATTAAATTGTGGCCATTAGAAACTCATCAAAATGGTTGGCTGCCATGTCGTAAAATGACACTGTACTGTACATATGATCGAAATAAGATTTCAGAAGCAACGATGTATTGTTTGGGTAGCAGTTGGAACGAGGAAAAACATCAACTTACACAATATTTTAGAAAATAAGTTTGTGTTATCTGCACTAATATAGTGGTAAGTTATAAATATACTACATGTAACTGTTATAATTTATGTAAGGCTATGCTGCACACTTTAGGTATGGTTATCTTCACTTTCAGGAATGACAGTGTAGCTAGAATCAAAGAAAATCTTCATGCTTTTGTATTTTACAAAGTTTCTCAAATTTGAGAATGTGATCCTTACTGGGTACCATCACTACACCTCAGACACGCAAACTCACTGTGGCTTCTCTGACTGGTATCTGTGGAGAGGAGAGAGACTACAAGCTCCTGCACCTGCTGCAGCTCTAAAACGCAGAGCACTTTAATGAAATATCGGCCCATAATAAATGAAATAAAACTACTTTAGGTGTGAATGACTTTTATTTTTAAGATTCACAATGCCGTTGAGTGCAGCTATAGGATAGAACAAGTATTTCTTTGCTATTAGAATGAAATATAAAATGCCAAGTAAAACTTTGTTTTTTAAGTGCACATGCAGTAGTAGTGCAGTGTTTTTAAACTTTATATCTTGTGACATCTATGTTTTGGTTTTGCTTGAACAACATGGTGACCAGACTGAGGGAAGGATGTTTAAAGGTGGAGTCCAAAATTATTTTAGGTTATTTAACTGTATTTATAATATACATATATTGTCAAACTTAGAATTAAAACATTAAAAAATATACAGGAGCAGCCACTGGTTTGTGGAAGCTGGTATATTGCTCCGCCATCTTGAATACGGTGGCCAAAATTACCATTCTGCCTGAGCGTGTTTTATGCATGTAGCATTATAGATAGAGGGCCTTAAAAGTTCATTTTAATTTCAAGATCACAAATGCCTCTTTTTAGCTTATTATGATCATATTACATTTGTACATGTATTTGTACATCTCTCTCATCTTCCTCTTCATGCTTCCTCCTCATTTTCACTCAAGGGCTCAAGGGTCCTAAAAATCACACTTTTCCGTTGATAAACAGTGTGATTACATTCTCACATTGAATGACAGTTTATTTGCAAAGTATCTAATTCTAAGAATGTTAGAACCGCTTCAAAGAAAGTTAACTCCTGCTAACGGCTGCTGACAGCAGAAAAAACAGCAACGCTTACCATGAGAAAGGTTCAGGATATTCTCAACAGCTCACCTCAGTATTGCTGTCATCAGACATATGTAAGCTTTACTGATACATTGACTCTTATCAGACTCCTTTCATAAAGTTTTACAGCATCCTCCAGTGTAAATAGACATGGAAACATATTAATAGCTGAGCTAAACAGCAGCCTGACTGAAATAGAGAGAAATGGGGGCCACAGTTTAGGATTATGCACTTTATTTGGGAGGTGGTTAAGGTAAAAAAACCCCAAAACAAACAAAAAACAAAAACAAAAAAGAAGCTGGGGTGTGCTGGGGCTGTGCCTTACTTAGTAATCAACCATGTGAGTGGGTGGTCATGCAAAGTGTCTCATCCATCTGGAAAATGGAAATCTTTGCCTGATAATCAAATATATTGATATGGCACTAAAACACTTTTTGTGTCATATACAGACATTTGAGGCAATCTTGACAGATATTGCTCATAGCCTCAGAGTTTACTTTGGTGTCTGCTTGGTTCCAAAACTACTGACTATGGATTCAGAATCAAAATTTTGCCGTTAAACTCACCGGACAAGGTCACATATAAGTTATTCAGACTATGGCTGCTGGCTTTTCGCATATTTCTCATAAAACCTGGAACTGCCATAAAGATTCTCCACAGAGATACCATTTTCCAGTGGAAAGCTTGGGCTGTTTGTGTGTGAAATCGCAGAACCTTCTGGCACAAGTTCAGGTAACCAGTGAGCAAGGACTGCAGTTGACATCCTGGGGGTCCTGGATACTCTGGTCCCCCTCTGAGCATGTCAACAGTCTGATTAATACATGTGGCAGATCAGAGAGAGAATGTATAAAGGGATGTGAATCTTTGCACTGCCTCCTTCTGTGCTGAATGCCCACATACCAGACATTAATCATGAAGGAAAAGAATTGTTTTCTCTCCACAGCACAGCACAAAAATAAAACTTCATCTGCGTCTAGGGCGAAAGGAGGGGTAATGTTGCGTGACATTCTCTTCATATCATGGAGCTAGAGGTCACCTCCCGGCACTGAGAGAAAAGAGAAAGGGAGAAAAAAAACCCAGAGCTCTCCATCTCTCACCTGCTCGCCCACTGTGCATGCATTCATCAATTCTCTCTCTGCTCCTGTCCTTCCATCTATCTGGCCTTGTGTGATACACACACAGCAACAGTGTACCCATAACACATACTGCTATCTTTGTTATCTGTTCAAACTGACTCCAATGCCGATATGGACTGTCCAACAACATCATCCACGACAGGGGTGGGTTTTCCAAAGGGGGCCACATGAAAAATCTAGACTTAGGAGGAAGGCCCCAACAGCTTGGGGCCTAAGCTGGGCTTAATTCTACTCAGTATTTATGTTTATCTCTTTATAAACTGCTACTGGCAAGACTAGAAGTAGATTAGGTAATAAAAGTGTGAAATAGGCACTGTCTGTGAATCTGTGCCCTCGCCCTGATGTAGTTAACTATTTTAGTTACAACATCAAAAACATGATTAATTTTTAGCAATGACTTACACAACACCTCCTGGTGTATAATATAATTCAAACATACTAATTTCACTGTAGTCACTTTGTCTTGTTTCTGCTTCAAAAATGTATCAGATTTGCACAGCCAGCGGTAGTAACACCTACTAGTTTGTACCATTTCAACCCAAGCCTTTCCGAGCATGAACTTACCTATGTGAATAAATCACTCCCCCCTCGTAGTCCTTTTTATTGCTGCCAGCTTCTCTGTAATCTTAAACTCTTCCCTTAACCCATATACAAAGATGAGAAACTGGGCTGTGTCGCTGAGGTCACAGCTCTCCTCCACAGCCAAGGATAGAAAGAAAAAAATGCTTGTTTTAAAGCTGAAACTCCTGCAATATCCTAGTTCTATCTTGTAATGTTTTGCCTAGAGCAGGGCTTCCTTCTTCAGGGCATATTAGCATCCACCAAACACTCTTTAATAAACTCCCCATCAGAGAATGATTTGTCATTTTTGTGATAGCTGGTCTTGACAACTTCATTCCTGGATATGCAAAGCTTTGTGAAAAATCTGTTGTTGGTTATGCAGCTTTGCTAGCAAAAGTTCAAATGTCTTTTCTCACTGTAAATCAGTCAAGTTTTTGCATTTCTCTCTGTGTTTAGTCTTTTAATTATGATTCAAACTGTAATCCTTAAACGCAGCAATCGGCTCTCCATAAACTTAGCACACGGCTTTACTTCATACTTCAGGAAATAAATGCTTTGAATTTCTTGTTAAAAACTCTACTTTCTGCATCAAGCTTTCTTTTTTTAAAATGTGAGTTAGCTAACTTACACTAACTTATATAAATATAACTGTGGCCTTCAAAATAAAGCAACAAAAATCTCAAAAAACAGTAAATCTTTCTCTATTAGGCGGCTGAAATGGGGCAAACTGCATAAACTGCATATGCTTGAATCCTAATTTCCCATTGACCTCACATGGCTGGATAGGCACAACAAATAAGGGTGAATATACAATGCCCAGGTCTGCTTCATGACTTTTATAAAGAAACAAATGTGAGTCATAAAGCTCCCTGAATATGCAAATAGCCACCATGCCTTGCTGCTGGTGTAAATGCTCTGGAGTTTCAACAACGCAGAACAAATGTTCTGCAAGTTAAAATGACACTATGTAGTTAATATATTTGCTGAAGGACTAATGTGACAAGGACCTTATTAAAAAGGTACAATTAATAGATATTGTGTTTAACATTTCAACAGAAAATCGGTGCCATTAAAATCCATTCCCAAAATTATTTGTGTGGGTGGACTTGATTTATGAACCATCCTGTTAGTGTGTGTGTGTGTGTGTGTGTGTGTGTGTGTGTGTGTGTGTGTGTGTGTGTGTGTGTGTGTGTGTGTGTGTGTGTTGGAACAACAGTTACATTTATGCCAACAGTTACATTTACGCAAATGCAATGAGTCATAATGGAGTGACAGGATACAATACATTTACAGTCTCTACATCATAACTTGTGAATCATCTGCATACTTTGAGCCTGTCTGACTCACTGACATCACTGAATAAAAATAGTGATGATTTCCCACCTCTGTCTGCAAAAGGATTGGCATTATCTCCAAAGAATAATGTTGCTACAAAGGCAGATAAATTGAAGTTTTAGTAAGTATAAAAACAAGAACAAAAAGTTGCAAACATTCCTATTGATGATATAACTATAGTGCATCCATTATCTACCACTTAAAGGCTTCTGCCAGAATCCAGCATCAATCTTGTTTATTACTGTTCAATAGCACTGACCTTTTGATGACCAAAGTACGGCTTATGTACAAAAGCTTCTACCTGTGAGTGAATTGCAATCAATACCGGGGCAGCATTATGTTCCTATGCACTGTATGAAAAATCAGAGAGCAAGTCCAGACAGGGAAACGGAGTCTATGAAAGCAGGGAGGAACCTGACAAAGCAGGACAAATGACTGACAGGTAGACTTGACAGGGGTAACTCTCAACTGGGGGAGCCAATTCAACTCAAGTGTAATGAAGGTAGTACCACCTGTGCATAAAGCAGATGCCAATCATTGAAAAACACAGACTGTTTATCTAGCTCTCAATAATGGAAAGGTAACAAGATTGAAATAAAAAAACAAAAAAAGCAAAGTACAAAAACAGCTCTCAGTCACTGGCTGCTGTGCAAGGAATGTTTAAAATACAGACAGACACAGACACTGAGACAAGTGGGCAGGGGAAGGTCAAGCACATTCATCTGCATCTGAGAAATGGTGTACAGGTGGAACCCGGTTGTTTGGCAGTGCCACGGTGTAGTCCCTCTAATTCCTCAAATGCCAAATGACTTTTGCCGCTCGCCTGAATCTGTCATGATGTAATTTGTCTTCGACATCACGGCAACGTGTTTGTTTTGGTAACTATAAATCAAGCAGTCCTGTAATCTGATCATTACAAGACCCATCAGGACTAAAAATACAAACCAGCTATGCAGAGCCTCTAACACTACAACAGTACTTTGCCTCCGTAGGATTTTGTTTCATGGTGACAGTTAGTTGAAATCTAACCCGCTTTGTGGGTAAACCTAGCCCTCTATGAAAGCTGAAAAGGGCAGGACAGCATGTGCACTGGACAGCCATTATCTCAAAAGATGAATATGCAGATAGCGCTGCACTAACCGAGGAGAGTTCCAAGGTTTCAGGACAAGAGATACACGAGTTTAATTGAAAACATTTCAAGGAGCCCAAATTACTTTGGAGAGGCAAATCAAGTGTGAATTCTCAGTATTTAGGAGAAGTGCTCGATGCCAGTTTCAATTTATTTGGCTAAGGGGCCATTTAGTCCTCCAGCATAAACAAATAAGCAGATGAAATGTCATGTTTCTCCCTGTTAAATTTTTCACCGAGACAGTCTACCCTTGTGTAGAGTTTAAAATTGGAGATTGTGTGGAAACAATCCATTTTTAAATTCCCTGCCAGACTGAGCCTCTTAGCCCACCCACATTCCCTGCCATTGGCGGTCAATAATCTGCCCAATGAGGAAACATTAGCTGTCATGTGAAAGACGAAGAGGAGGAGGTGGATAGGGTGAAGCTTGTAGAGGATGGGCGACTGAGTGATTTGCCTTACATACAGGCCATGAGATAAGCCTCTTGGTTTCCCCCTTGGCAGATAAAGGCCCCCACATTACAGTTATCACCGCAGACAGATTATAGACTCTACTCTCTCTGTAAGTACAGGATGACGGTGAATAGGCCTTCACTGTGCCACTACCATTATGAATGTTCCACTTGCACTGTTCTCCACTGCAATCAATCAAGTTTACAGCCAATTCGAGTTATTGCTTTCACTTGAATCTCTCTGAGTATTGACCTGGACTTTTCCTTCATCCCACGAGGGAACAAGCACTCCCCTAATCTGCACATCATACAATCAGATGACTGGGAATGCACCATATGCTACAATATGTGATCTTCTTTGTTGTTCAGATTGTGTTAAGTCAACCCCACGTTGGAAAGGATGATACAAACACACAAAATAATTGCAGACTATTTGCCAAATGGACAAACAGTTGATAGTCTCGTAGTTCTAGTCACGTTCGGTAGCGTGGTCAGAGATCAAAGGGACACGTATCAATCCACATTTCACGTATGTCAAGTGGACTGAAAAGGTTTAAGTTTCTGTTGCCCAGAAGCTGAGTTTGGCTTTGGTTAGCCCCAAATGGGATAGTCACCTGGGCGCACTTCTGAATAACCTATTTCCACACTGAAATGACTGATGAGGTGGGATAACGTAGAAGCAGCACAGAGTAGAGAGTGGAGCAGAGTGCAAAGTAGCAGGGGTTTGCCTATCTCTGGTTCTGCTCCAGTAGCGCCTTGGTTCATCTCTACAGCTCCCCAAAGACCCTGGGGAGGAGATTTAAGTGTGTCAAGGCTCTGTGTGCAAGGAGATGAGTTAGGGTTTCAAACACACAGTACCAAGACTCTATCTCTGTCTGTAGTTCTCTCTCTCCTTCCCTTTCCAACCTGCATTTGCCTTCCCTGCTGTGCAAGCTCTCCTTCTTTTCCATACTCTATTAATCTCCACTCTTCACCATTCTTTCTCATTTCCACCAGATACCTCATCTTCCCCTCCCTCCTTCTCCGATATGGATGCTCCATGCAGGGATGACTTGTGGGCACATTAGAGGTAGTGGCAGGGGAAGATGATGGTGATTGATGTTACGTCTGTCAGTCATCACAGCCCTGACACAGATATGTCAGGTGGAGATACTGAGATCTTTGAAGTTCACTTGAACTCTGCAAAGTTACTTTCTGCAGGTAGAACATGTGTGGGTGTGCGCATGTGTGTACATGTGGATATTTGCGATACAGGGTATGCACACACGCAGCAGGAGGTTTCTTTTTGACAAACATCTTTAGTAAATCTTTATTTTCACATCCTGACATATTACTGCAGTCATGATACATGCTTCCGCTTAAGCGTCACATCACATTTTGCCAAACCTCTTTAACAACGCAATTGAGTTTACAAAATGCATAAATAATTAAATGAAGGCCCCAAAACATGTGTGGTTCTGAAGGACTGCATGAAAAAAAGTGAACTGGTAGAAAAATAAGTGTAGCCAGTACATCGTCCAGTCCCATGGGTTATGTCGTCAGAAAATAAGATGGAAAAAATGAGAGCTGACAACAAAAGCATCCTTTTTGACAACCTGCTTGCTGTGAGTGCTCTCAGTCAAGGAAGCTGCATTTAAATATTTGAAGGCAACATAACAATAAAAAGCTTTTTTAAATATAATAAAATGTCAGCTGAAGCCAAGCAGCAGACCCACAGAGAAAAGCTAGCTCTATAGATAAATGTTAAATGACCCATACAGTGTTCTCTGCGTGGGAAGAAATGAGACAATGAGCCACATTCATATAGCTGCAAAGCTCATGAAAGTATCTTCATCTGTCTCCTAGAGCTTGTTCGGGTTAGGCAGAAAAGCAGAGGTGAGGGTTTTCCAAAGGGTCTTTCATGCATAATATAAGCCACTTTTGTTTATTAATGCCCAGCACTCCCACTAGAGACTGAAATACGTGGCGTGGACCCCACGTTGAATGCTTTAATATTTGAAAGATAAATAATTAAAGTGGGCTTACATCAGTGCACCCTCTGCAGGTCTGGTTTCCTTGTCTTTGCTGTCTATAAAGCTAAGGCGTTGCCCCTGCCCATGACACACTCCCACCGATGCATCTATAGTGCTTTCATAATTAAATCTATTACACACATTAAAGTAACCTTTTAACCCCACGCCCCATAAATGACTGTTACTCTTGATTTGTTTTGTTTTTTTACAAGAAAGAGACTTATTGTTTCCATGTCCAACATATTGTACACCAGTGAGGCATTAAGAATGGATTGGGTGGGCATATGGTTGTGGTAGAAAGCCAGTCAATGTACCTCGATAGAAAACTAAATTAAATTAAATTTAAATTTCAGCATCTTTATATGATATGTTAAAAAGGTATTTTGAAAAATAGCTGAAGTAGCAGATGTATCAATACAGTAGACTAGTTGACTTTCTTTCAAGTGTAAAATGTCATGTTTCCTGTTTAAATTTTTATTTGGACACTAATTACATAATTCTATTCAGGTTTAACAAAAGTCAAATTCTACCTAAAAATGTGTCACAGCTGTCATGAAAAGGCAGTTAAGTCTTGTTGAATGTCTGCTCTCACAAGCTCTGACTAATTACCTATCAGTGCTCATTAAGATCTTACATTTAAAATAACGGGGTGTGCTACTCTGGCATCTATAGCTAAAACGATAGGGTAACAAAATTCCACAAGACATAGTTGCGCATGAAAAAATAACTTCAGATACCCTGAAAAGCCAGCAAAAGATACACTTTTAGACATTGGCCAGCACATAGTTTTATACAAAAATGGAAGCCCAAAGTGAAAAAAGCACTTCCCTGCATGACACTACATGTAAAAAAAAAAGAAGTAAAAAGCACATTATCTCAAAGTATGGCTGAAGATACAGTGAAAATATTGGGGGGAACAGTTAAATTAACTGAAGCAATGGTGGGCTCAACAGTGAGAAACTTCCAAACTAAATGAAGTTGATTACATGCTTGCTGGATTTTTGGAAATTTTTTGGAAAGGTGTAGTCTGGCGCTTTTATGTGTTTCCTTTCAGCGTAGCTCAGGTGTTAAAAAAGGTGGGAGGCTGGGTGTGTGAACGCAGGACAGAAAATGTCAAACCAGCTAGCTTATCTTAACTGGCCAGAACACCTGAGGCGTTCTTTCTGTTCCTCATCATGATGCGCATGTCCGTGCATGTGGTTGTGTGCCTTGGACTTCTTGTGGAGGCAGAATCATGAATACTAATAGTGTTCTCTGAAAGAGAAGGGCTGTGACTTGACTCTCAAAGGAGTGCGCTCAAACGAGTTCACAGATACACACACACACACACACACATTGCAACTGACCTCCCCCTGCAGCCCAGAGATAAAGTGGTGATTATCAAACATAGCAGCTTGTCATTAGCACAGTAACCAGTGATACAGGCCATTGGTGAAAGACAAGGACAGGGCTCGAGTCAAGAGGGCCACACACTGGGTGGTTCTCAGCAAGGATGGTGATTGGGCCTTCGGAATCAGAGGGCTAGTGAACCTGCTTGTCCAGGATAGGACAGATGAAGGGGTGTATGCAGCAGCTGACCTCATCGGTATGCATGTATGGTCAAGGCAAACAAATCTTAGCACACAGAGGACTACAAAGAGTGAGTGTTCTTTTGGGGAAAGTGGACAGTGTCGTGCAGAAATGATAGCTCTAAAAGAAGAGACGGCACAAAGGGAAACAGAGTTTTAAAATCTTGCCGTATGATAAGTCTAACAGACAACGGTAATGTAGAATTATGATCTAGTGACTGGACAGAAAGAGACAAATATATTTAAAATTTAAAAAATGATGAAAACCAAGACTTACACTAGAAATCTAATGGTTATCATATATTATACTAATTAAAAAAGTAAAGCTATGATAAATATAGTAATTATATTTATATAAGCAGGTCATAATGTGTGACTCTTTAATACATCTTCAATTACTTCAAGGGCACTATATGTGTGTGTGACTGGTTGCAAGAGTATTAGAGAAGAAAAGCACTACATCAGTAGCAGTCGATTTACCGTTCTCGAAGTTTTTGTGCTCCTTCCTGACGTGGTTGTCCCGTGAGATTGCCATATCTATCACAGCTTCCGTTTCTGCTCTTTGTCAACCACCACTATGTCTGGTTGGTTAACCAGAACCTGCATGTCTGTCTGGAACTTGAAGTCCCACAGGACCTGTTGTTCTCAACTACCTTTGGTGGTGTCTCCCATTGAGACTTCTAGTCCATATGCTCACAGATATACACAATCCCAACCACTTTGTTGTGCCTGTCTTCTGGACAAATTCAGGATTCTTCATGTTTCTTCCTTAACTGCGGCTCTAACAGAACTCTGTGCATTGTTTTTAGTTTTGTTGTCAGTGGCATCTACCTCCTCCTGTGGCTGGCTTATTATTTCAGCTGTGTATCTGATGACCAACAGAGCATATGCATTGATGCCTTGGATCATACTCCTACCATTCAGCTGGTTTCTCAGCACCTGTCTTACCTTCTGGAGGTATTTAGCTGTAGCTGATCTTTGTGTATCTTTATGCCATAATCAAAGCTTCCCTGGAGAAAACAATGTGTTTTCTTTTGCTGGTTAGGTTGCATGTTTAACCATAAAAGAAAATAAGTCTGTGACATATGCTTCTCACAATACACACGCACACACACTATAACCACAGGCGAGGCTGAAAGGCCCAGGTGATGTGGAGCAGTTGTAATTATGGTCCTGTCTAAACCACAAATTATAAGATGGCTTGGGGTGATTGAGGTTAAGTTTTCATTTCCTGCCTACATTCCATTTATGTTCCTACAAATACACCTGAGGTTGAGTCTGACCTCATTTCCAAGATGACCGTTATGAAGGGCAGGCAAAGAAATAAATGATGCTGATAATTACTGAAATTTAGCCAGAATTTAGAGAGATTCTATAGTATTCATATAAACTTGTGAGAGTACATGCAAGTGCACATATTAGTGTACATAAGCACTAATGAAAATAATATTCAAGTTCCATCTTTCTCCACACACTGTTGACAGATGTGAATTTGAAGGACTGAGCCTTGTCAAGGCTATTTCTTTTTAAAATTTCACCACAAATTTTCAGCTGGATTGAGATCCACCAATGCATTTACTATTGAGGTAAAAACTAATGTCTCCTGTCCTTTTCCTTGCATGCAACCCTATCCCATAAGTGACTGGGGAGATTTGCTGGTTTTCTTTAGCAAATTCCAATGAAACTCGGCCAATTCCAATGAAAGATTCTAAAATGTTTCATTGGAATGCTAGCAGACAAAAGTTAAAGCACAATCTCCTTAGCCAGTGCATATTTGTGATTCATGATATTCATCAATGGCTGTTCCTCTTTAGCTCACTTTAACTTTGAGTTCTCCTGTTAAGGTGCTGGTTTCTTTTGGGTTTTCCCTGTTCTTATAGTTTTGTGTCACAAACACTGCCTCTTGCTTTACCTATTAGTTTTTCTAACAGACTGGTGCATGACTGCAGATGCGGCACCGGGAATGCAGGAATGATTGTGACCTATGGTCACAAGCTCAGAGTAGTGACCAAAAGACCAATTATGTAAAGAAAAAAACAAAAACAGAAATGAGCTTTAGCCAAAGGATGTCTGAGATCTAATTTAGACACAGCTTGGTCATTTGGGAGGACCTCAAAGTAACCCACTAATCCACTACATCAAAAGGTTCAGGTTGTTTTGACTGCTTAGGAGGTCCAGATCCAGAACATGCTGGACACACTGCATCTCTTGGCTGGCTTGGGAAGGCCTAAGTGTCCCCCCAGAATAGCTGAAGCAGGAAGTGGCAGGAAAAAGGGAGGTTTGGGTTTGTTTACTTAAACTGCTTCCCCGATTACCCAGACATGGATGGATGGGTTCTTTCATTTTACTTGTGCTTGCTCCATATTTTGAAAAATTCTGACTGGGAGTAGCCAATATCTTTTGCCAACCTCCTATTGTATTTTTTATTTAGGAACTGGATAATCCTTTCCAGTATGCCAACTGGTTGACAGCTTGTTGAAGCCACACTTTCTTTCAATCAGCCTGTTTCAACAGCTTCAGTTCAGCAGACTATTTTTTTTATTTTTATTAGTGTAGGTATTTGTTTTCACAAAGTGATGACATAATATTTTTAAGCAAAACTGACTGACTTCATTTATATCATATGATGGCTTTGACCTGTGGTCCTCTCCTCGTTAGATACGTTTCTACATTTTAACTTATTTTTTATTTTTATTTTAGATTTGTCTAGTCACAGGACATTTTTCCCTTTGCATCAGTTCTTCCTAAATAAGCTGAATCCCAGAAAAGGTAGTGACTTCTGGAATCTGTTTATTTGTCTTGTCCTTTGTATGGAGGGTGGCATTTTAACTTGCATTTCTGAATACATCAATGAAGTGTTTTCACTTCCACATCATAATGTAGTGTATATTTTTAAAGCAGTGCCACGTGATATTTTTGAATAATTTCATATTCACATGTCTGCTCACTCCTGTTCTACGCTGTATTTCTTAAACAAAATGAACATTTATTATTTTCTTATTTGCCTTTGTAGTATTGGCAATGAAAAATAGGCTTTATTTGATTAGTAAATTAAATATAATTTGTAAGTCATTTTGATACATCCCCAGTTTTTCATAAACAGGGTAACACGTATACAACCAGCACACTTCTGGAGACACTCAGTGAATAGATTCCACCCACTGATCTACACAGAAGTCGTATGTCTTGGAGGCTCCCCAAACACATCAAAGACAGCCGGAATCGAAATGGGCTTTTTAATCCCCTGAGTCCTATGCACCGAAGTGTTCAGGCGTGGACTACCCTGCATGGTAAACATTTTCTTTGTCACCAATCCAAAGTCATACAAAGTGTGCATAAGGGTGTGACTGCCGGCAAGCACAGGTGAGCCAGTAGACGTGACAACAAAACCATGGTCATGCCACTGGTGCACATCAATGATGATCACACATGTAAATAGGCTCTGGGCAAGCCTTATTGGCTTTTATTTGCAATGACACAGGACGTCAATACCTCAGTGCAATCACTCCCTAATTCCAGTCCTAGCGTATTCACACATGTCATTAAAAAGTATTGTAAATGAAAAATATTAATTCAGCCTCATATAGCTTTTGTACTTATAAATCATAATTTCCCTATCTAATTCAGATACTGAGTAAACAATGTATATGTGTAGGGGTCACTTAACAGGCATATAGGCCAGCAGAGCCTTTCAGCCTGTGCCCTTCACCTAGTCTTAAAGTCTGGGGTTAAAGGCAGCTGATTTGGTTGTGGTCAACAGAAAATCAGAATATAAAAGCTTCTCAGTACATAGAAGCAAAAAGCAAAGTAAAAGCTTCTGCATAAAACACAGTGGACCATCTATCATCAGCAAATGACATAGTGCCCCATATCATCACAGACCACAGCAATTTCACAACTGAACTTTAAACACTCTACTTTTCTGCTAGACTCCAGGACGCTGATTTCCAAATGAAATATCAAATTTACTTTCACCCGATAAAGAGAATTTTGGACCAGTTCTTTTTTCTTTCTTTCTGGCTCAGGTAATATGTTTGATATTTTCTCTGGTTTAGAAGATTGATGATCAGTGATCATCATCTGGACAACAGTCAAGTCAGCAGCCAAGACTGAGAGGCACAGAGTATTTACACAGTTTGAACATTAATTTACTCAAAGTCAAAATGAAATTTTCAAATAATTTCAGATGCCAGAATTCTGATTTTTATAAACTGTAGTCCATAATCATCAAAATTGAAATGAAAAAAGGCTTTTAAATTTTAAAATTTTACTAAATGTTAAGGTTTACATTTTTAAATGTAATTATGAAAAAAATATTATATATATATATATATATATATATCTCAATATTTCAAAAAATGACATTAACAAATTGCCATATATCGTATTGCAAGATACATGTAGTGTAAGACTGGTGTTCTGTAGCATTATAATGACAAAGCAGGAAGAGAACATCAGATAGTGCTTGAGCCTTGAGTCTCATGGACCTGATATGCTAAAACCCAGAGCTCGGCACAGGGCCACACTGACAGTATAATGAATTGTAGGTGCCTACTTTCCTACTATATGGAAGTAGCTTGGCAGTTGTTTGGCATACACCACTCCAGGGAGATAGAAGGCTCCTGCAGAGTTTTGGTGCCAACTTAAGATCTGATCGAGATGATGTTAGTGAGCAAATACATGAGTGACGGGAAAGGGTCCGCTGCAGCGTTGCGACAATGACATCCAGTTGAGAAACTGCCTACTGAAAGTGCTCTGAAGCAAGTGGGCTCTTATCACTGAGTGGGGTATTAGCGCTAGTAATAAGCTGTGCCACTTAGTTGACAATATGTGGAGAGCTGGCATTTCAGACAAGGACTTGATATGCCAGGCTCCAATGGAAGTATTTATAATGGCGACTGTATTTGACTCCCCGCACGAGAGGAGTGTTCTAATGTGTGTGTGCTGTCTTGTAGTGGATAATGAAAATGCTGAAAGTGTGATACTAAAAACAACACAAACCAAATGAGAAGCAGCAGTGTTTGCTGTGTAGGCGTGCATTAGTAACTGCTACAGCATACTGCTAAGGGAGAAAAAAGAACAACAAATACAACCAACCAGTCAACCAAATAATGTCCCCATCTTGCTTTAGCAGCTATTCCGCTCAATGTGTACTTTTTTCCCTTTTTTTAAAAATAAAATACATCACAGTAAAACTTCCAGCACACGAGAACAAACACACAAGACCAATAGACCTATAAAGTGTGAGTTGAGCTCCCAGCCTGAGCTCTAAGTTTGCTATGGAAATGTAGTCTTTCCTTTTCACAGGGCAAACAGACCATATCTCTGGCAGACCAATATTCTTTGACAGCCATAAATCCACAGGAAGAGAGCCAGAGAACATTTTTATGTTAATTATGTCAATTTAAATAGCTTAGCAACTGAAGTTTTTAAAGGGGCAATCCAATTATCTAAGCTAGAAGGAAGAGAAGGCAGGAAAATGAAGAAAAGACACCAGCTGAAACTGTCATGTTAGAAGAAAAACTGCCTGTTACTCAGTAGTCAAAAAAATGGGGATGCATTGGGATGAAACACTATATTTTAGCAACGTCACTGAGGGAAAAATGATTCAGGTTCTTTTTCAAATACTGAAAACAAGGACTGGGATGACTTGCTCCCTCTGACCAAGTAGTTTCAATAATATAAACAAGAAAGATGCAAGATATCAGTCACGATTTTCTTCCTATTTCCCCAAGATCATTGTTATGGAAACACTTTAATTTAATAATAATTTAATAATATTTGCAAAATTAATGAAACTAAAAGAAAAAAAATGTTGGACATGTAAATGACAAATACTCCATGTAATATGACACCAATTACATCACAATAAAACTGAATATAAATCCAAAGCATCATTAACCCAAATCTTAATTGTATTTAAACCCAAACAAAAACTACCTAAACTTTATCAATATTTGCCTCTCTTCTTTTTATTGAGTAGAACATGTCTAAAAGTCAGCCAATACTTAAAATTCAAGTCAAGTCAGTGCACTTAATGGGAAATCTTATGTGTAGTTTGATCGCCCTGTGCTTTAATTCGGTTTGCAGCTATACTGAGAAAGCGAGAAGGGCAGTAATTAGTAAGAGAAACTGGTTTACAGAAAGATCCAGGGTTGTTGGGAGAACCAACTAGAAGAGTGGATGCAAATTGAAAGACATGAGTGTGAACACGGTGAGGAATCAATAAACACTATTAGTATCTCCTGTCAAAGTAATGTATGTACAGCGCTTTGAGAAACAACAAGGAAAATATATTCAAGGAAAAGAAGAGAAGTAACATTGCAGTGGAAAAGGCTGTGGCTGACAAACATCAAAGGAATCATCAGTGTGAAACTCTGTCTTGTCCCTGACAGCTTAGGCTAAGAACACCACGGCAACTGATGCACCATAGAGCACTGAGCCAAAGATATATACTGTGGAAAGTAGGACAAAATAAGGAGTGTTCAAGCAATTATCAGTGGATTTTCTCAAGTACACAATGTACCATGACAATCGGCATACGGAACTTAGCATTTCCCCAACCACTTAAGGCCACTCTCCTTTAGTGGCTGCCATCACATGTCAACATTTACACTACAGGTTGTGATTAGATAAATTGGCCACAGTTCAATAAATCAGCAGACCCAGGATGGGTGCTGGATTTGAAAGACAAGTAGCAGAATACAGTTGGCTGGGGATGTGCTGAAAAAAAAAACCCAAAACAAATCCAGCACGAAAAAGCTTCTAGACATTTTATCCACCAACTCAGGGACATGAATTCAGCCACTGGCCTATGGGGAGCTGAAGCAATGAGACTGGAAGCCCAGACTTGGTTCCACTCATCTTTCCTGAGACGACAGGAATCAATAGAGGGATAAACCAATAGCCTGTGTGGGTTTGTTTTCTCAGCTTGGAACTCATTACAAACGTAATTCAACCTCTTGAAGAAAAATTCCTTAAGGTATAAAAATGCACTTTTTGGGATGGCTCAGCAAAATCACTGGTTAACATTTGACTGATAGTTTTTAGAAGTGTTGAGAGGGCAGTAATTAGTAACAGAAAGAGAATGATCTTACCATGGCCCCCACGTGTAAGAAAGGGCATCCGGTTGATGGCAATGGGCACAGTGCCATGCTTGTTGTGGAAGTGGTGGACATGGTGGGTGGTACTGAGGGAAGAAGAGACTCGTGCGGCCACGGCTGGGCACGGGAAAACTAGCAGTGCCAGAGAGAGCACCAGCCTAAACAGGAATGCTGGACTAGCCCACACCACAGGTGATGCCGTAATTGGCCTGGATACCATTAGCAACCCTCCATCCACCTCCACTTCCACCTCCTGTTCCATAGGGGTGGGGCCTGAAAGGATTGTAAGGCCCCTCCCCCTCATACGACACACACAGGAAGTGAACATCTTAAATGAATCCTGGGCCCATGATCCCCAGCCTTCCAGCCCGGGGAGGAAAGGAAAATTCAGAATAAAAATATAAGCCAAAAAAAAAAAGATCCCGGTTTGAAAATCCCAAAAACAATTGGAATTAAAAACAGAAAAAAAGACAAAATCCTTCCTGAAATGAAAGAACCCCAAGAATTCTCCAACAGTCTAGTGCTGATATCCAAATGCGTCTGACTTGATCCTTGAGAACCACAACAACTCCGACTCCTCTCCCAAAACACTTAAACCTTTTGATAATAAACTTAACCTATTTTGTTTAAAGTACAACCTAAATCCATTAACCAAAGCTTAGCAGCACTGATTTAGTGAACAAAAGACTCCATTTTAGCTCCTTGAAAAATGTCTTGTGTACAGCTCTTTGAGTTAATTGTTTGATAGGGTTTCCTTTGCCTTGGGGAGAGCTTCAGAGGGCTTCTCCACCCATAATCCAAGCCTGCATCACAAAGAAAAAGACTCATTCCATCCCATCTGAGCTTTTAGGAACCAACATAGAAGACCAGAAGAGCAGGAGAATGAAAAAAAATACATAGAAGTAAAATCAGAGTGCAAACTGGAGAGGCAAAAAAATAAGAGCAGAGACAAGGGTGCTGCGATGAAGGAGCAGCCAAATCCTGTTTTGGGGCTTCGAATCCCTGAAAGAGCTCCGAATCCTTTCAGTCTGCAGCTGAAAGCAGAAAAACAAGGGATGAATAAAGAGAAGAAATGACTGGATAGTAAAAAAATTTTTAAAAAAGGGATGTTGACAAGGAGGGCAAAACGGTTGGCTATTTCCAAGTGCGACGTTGCTGAATTTCTCTCCTTTTTTCTGACAAACAAATCAATATGGGTCATGCAATGCAGAGCAGGACCAAGAAAGACACCTTAACAGGATTAAACCACAACCAAAGCATCAGAGAGGTTGATGTTCAGTTCAACATAACATGCTCCTAATCCTTGGACTTGTAACCACGCTCCGTCCTACTTCTGACTGCTCTTCAACCTTGGAGGATAAAATTCCGTTTCTCTGCCCCTTTAAACAGTGCTCTCCAGGGTGGGAAGCAGATTAGAAGCAGCCACTGGTCCTCTCAATAGAGCTCCGACACAAGGTGCAGCTGCTGGCTTGCTGAGAGAGTCTGGTGATGATGCTGCCGCTACTGCCTCTGCTGTGAAATTCATGCTAATTGAATCAGAAGCTGCAGCAACGAGCGCATCCTTCCTGCCCGCACAGTTCTCCCGTCTCTTTTTCCTCCTATCGAGTCAGCCAATCCCCCCCCCCCCAGCGGCACGCGCGCACAGCTCCGTGCTGGGCAGGGCAAAAATCAAGAGTCAGGGGCAGAAATAATGCTGGAAGGGAGGGAAAGGTGGACACACTCGAATCCTTTGAATGCACAGACGGTGACTATGATACATAGAGCGGAGCAGACACAGTGAGAGAGTGTTTGTGCGTCTGGTTGAAGCAGAGAGAGCGAGAGAGAGAGAGAGAGAGAGATGGAGAGAGAGAGAAAGAGAGAGGCAGTGGGAGGGGAATGACTGGAGAGAATTGAAGGAGGAGAGCACGCACGCAGGAAGGATGGGAGGCACGCATGGATGTTGTTTGCACACACATACAGGCGCCGGTGACTTTTAAACCAACGCCAGCAAGCACATCGGCTGAAGTATGCATGGCCAGAACAAGGTATATAAATCCACAAGTGACAATAAAGACTGATACAACTTCATATACGCAGATAAACCTCTCTGAAATCAATGTTCCTTTTATAACTGCACCTCAGTTTATCCCTCTGCACATTACTTTTCATTTCTGCACACCATGTACTCATTTTCAGCTATTCATGTCAAAATGAGGGCAGAGTATGTACCGTGGAGGGGGGGAGAGTGACAGGTGGGAATGTTAAGAAAACATGACAGTAAGTGAAGTGGGTGGAACAAAGGACTCAATATAATGAGGATGAAAAAGATGGGAGCAGAGTACAAAGAAATGTTTATAATGGACTGCAAGAGGAGAGGCAGTATGAATAAAACAGGGATAGAAGGATACAGCAAGAAGAGAGAAATTTCAGGAGATTGTGTATCAGATAAATCATGGCCAATAGAGACTGCAGTTAGGACATGAGCTCAGCGCAAGAGACAAGAGGCAAAATAATAGCCAAGATGGGGAAAAGGCAGCGCAGGTCTTTTGCAGTGATGGAGAGAACTAATTTTCTCCCTCCTTCCCTCTCTCACTCCCACACACAGATACACGCACACACCGCTGCCAGGTGGGATCATCCCGGGGGACATGTGAGATGCTGTGCTTGCTGCTGTTAGCGTGAGGGAGATGTGACACCCAGGGTGACCGAGGAACATGTCCTGATCTTGCACAAAGAATGAACTGCTGAACTCAGAGGAAGAAACCACACTCTGCTCAAACTCATGAACTTCTTCACCAACTTTTGATTTCCCTCTTATTTTTGGGAGGACGGGTGCTTAGCCAAACTCTCTCTGCACCCAGAGGGTGACAAAACAGGACTCCGTGTTACACTGATATAGCACAGATAGCTGTTACATAACTACTATACTGCACAAAATCTGGCTTAAAATACTGCAGAGTTTCCTGAGAAACTTTCTGTAGTGGGACAAAGCTAAGCCAAAATTATACCTCATAAACTTCCCTCACCATAAACACGAAGGAAGACACTGAGTGAAAAACTTTTTGGCCAGACAAGTTAATGGTTGTCTGAACAAAACCATAAAGTGAAGGTTGTCTCTTTGAAATGTCACACATGTATTAAATAATGAAGCTGGTGGCCTTCAGCTTCATTATTTAATAAATGGCCCTACTTTATTCAGCCTGTTCAGCTAAAGTGAATGCAGATATGCTGCTTATTCTGCTACTGTCTCAACATCCAGCCTATTAAACCTTCAGTGTGCTTAACCACATAACTTCAGTTACCATCATTATCTCACTAAACAACTGAACAATGCTGATATAACCTGGCAGGTTATTTGATTTTATTGTTTACCAATATTATCTTGATCATATGAAGCCAAATCAACATTTTGTACCTCCAAGTGTCAAAGAACACAAATAATACAGTAATGTCACTACTTCTTATTCCTGTTATTGAGAGAATACACAAACTGGCTCCTACTAAGTTGTGGACCAGTCTCAGTGCCCATTGTGCACGTGTTGGAAACACTTTCAGAAGTATTTAAATGTTTTACCTTTGTTGGTGAAAAAGACGAGGACAACATGAGAGTAAAATGCAACACTACCGCTGGATGATTAGTGCCTTTACGCTACAAAGAACATACGAAAAAGCGTCTGCAAGCTAAGCACAGAAGCTCTACAACACTGATTGGGAGACTGATACATCCAAAGGTTAATGCACAATTAGCTACATCCTTTCTGGAAAGAAAATGAATAGATGGCAAGAAAATTGACTCTGATAAATCACATCTGGCAGTATGTAATGCTGTCAAGTAAAGGCTCAGTGACATCAGAGTAAAAATAGCAACCTCTATGCAACCAAGAAAAAGAAAAATCCACTATTGTTTTGTTTTGTGACCAACTGCAAGTAGCTGCAGTGACCAGCTGACTGCTCAGAGGTAAACCACACCCTCAACCTCTAAGCAATCACTTTTGATCGCAAGGTGACTGCACAGGTCGCCTGTTGGGAGGCAATCTTTCTCCAAACAATCACGGTCCAATTCAGACTGACTGCAATCACTATGAGACAGATTGGTGAAGGTTTGCAAATAACTGTGAACAAATCAGACAGAGTGTCAACACACTGCAATTGATTTGATTGATTGACATCAAATAGGCCATTCATGCTTGAAAACTCTCCAATACAGCTGAATTAAAACAATTCTGCAAGGAAAAGTGGGGCAAGACTAATTGCCAGTTATCGCAAAGGCTTGATTGTAATTCTTGGTGCCAAGCATGGAACAAACAGTTATTGAGTTTAGGAGGTAATTACTTTTTCACATAGGGTCAGGTGGGTTTGGATAGCTTTTTAGAGTCTTTTATTTTGTAATACAACAAATTCATTTAAAAGTAATGTAGAAAACTGCCACAAACTCACTTCATTTATATGACCTCAGCTTTGCTAATCTAAAATAGTCAGTGCACCGAATAGTAAACACAAATGAGCAAATATATAACAGTTAAGCATGTTACACCATATGAAACACTTTAGCTAATCTCTTTCCTGCTGCACACCTGGAACTTTCCATGCAAGGCCACATGGAACAACACAGATAAAAGCAGACAAACAAGTTGTTTTTGTACAATTTCCCTCCTTTTTTGCTGTCTTTAAGGGTACTGCAAAGTCAAACAAATGCATGTCTTGAAAGTATAAAAATTACATTTTAAGTTGTGGCTATAAAATCATCCACAACAACGAAAGAAAGTGGCATGTAAAATAAAATGATTATAGTAAGTAGATTTTTAAAATATCAAGTTTGCACAATATAATGAATGTATTTTAATGCTTAGAGCAGTCAAAAAACAGAGGGAAAAATGTGAAAAGGTCAATAAGAAGCACAAATTAAACAGGAAATTCACATCTATAATATACCAATTTGACAATTATCACTTCAACGTGAACCTTGTTTAAAAACAAATTCAAAGGTATGGAGGAAGTGTTGTGGTTTATTACGAGACTGTCACTGAAACTATAGATGTTTCCTTCAGAGGACGGCGTGTGGACTGGGAACTCATTATGATGAAAAACACAGAGGACTGCAAACACCTGCTGCTGCACTCCCCTCCGGCACAGAAAAAAAAAAACAAGGAATACAGAACACAAAAATACACACAGGTGAACAATCACTCCAGACACACATGCACGCATACTAATTGTGTTACACACACACACACACACACACACATACAGTCATCATGTCAGTGATACTATTATGCACAGACACTCCTACAATCCCAGTGGCTAAAATATGTGTGCTTAAGATGCTGTACATGAAACAACACACTCTAAAATCCCTCGGGGGAAGTGAGGTCATAGGAGGAAGTGGGCTTAGTTTGCAGACAGATATGGGATCAAAGCCTCTATGCTACAGTCAAGTCCTGAGGAAACATTCTTGCCATTATGCACCTAATTAATTAGCCCTCAAACACGGCTTGATGTTAAGAAGCTAATATGACACAAGTACAAAGCGAAAGGGGATTTCATTTTTTTAAGAAAACACATTCATAGTGATTATGTATGTGTACACTGTTAATGCATAGATAGATGAAACGAATGTAAGCAGCAATGACACCCAAAGAAGAAGTAGACAGAAAGGCTTGCATTTTTCCATTAGGTGAGGTCAGGAAAGTAGGACAAGTTGAATCTCTTTGCTGGAGCGAGGGGGGCAAAACACAAAAAGCAAGTCATCAATTTTTAACTCCTGTTTGTGCTATTCAGTAGCTTTCTCCCATACTGAGGCCCCGTGTTACCCGCTTATGTAAGTGCACTGCTGGGAAACTTCCTCCAGACTGAGCCACAATGTTGGCCGCTTATGTAAGTGCACTGCTGGATACAGCAAACTGGGAAATAAATATATCTCACTGGGCTCCAACTGGGCACACTTAAAAAGCAGTTAGTTATTAGTGCTTCGACCTGTAAGCTATCATGTTCCAAATTACCTTTGTGAAAACACTGGCTAGTCAATTTGTACTTGGGTAATTTTAAGCATACTCTCAAACAGTTCAACTGGATATCACGTGATTTCCGCATATAGTGACAAGACTCCTTTCACTATTTAGCAGTTTGCTTGTGATGGCTTTCCAGTGTAACTTATTTGTGTATTTTCTAATCTGCTGCCACTATTACTAGTACAACATTGTTTTGTGCTCCAAAAAACCCACACAACCATTACAAAAATGATGAATGTGAGCTAGTTTCCAGTTTCAAAAAGATTTTTAGATACAACGCTGATATCAAGCCACTTTTGCCTTTGACAGAAAAATAGCTGCAAGGTTTCTCGTCAGTAAAATGTAACATTTTCACAATCAAACCCTGATAATTACGATTTGTTATTTCATGTGTTATGCTCTCCAGAGCACTATCCAGATGAACCGTTCTGCTTTCATATTTAGTTGTCCTCTCAGAAAGATGCCCAAGATCCTCAAAGCACGCTGTTAACCAGGTACCGTTATCTCTGAACAAAACACATGTAGGGAAAAAAGGTTCTTTGATATGTAACTCGCTATTTATTTATTCATTTATTTGAGAATCTTTGTACTTGTCCTGGTGTTTTGGCTTATAAAAAATAGCTTGAGGCTGGTAGGCACTAAAGCATTATTTTATTTATTTATTTATTTTTAAAAGATGCCATTTTAAGAAGACATTTTACTATTTATTTGTGAAAATACAAGTTATTAGGATTGTATAATTGTATTAGGTATTGCAAAGGTGAAACACAAAAGAGTCATCATTTGATTTTCATGTGTCTTGTTGTTTGCGCTTTGGTCAGAGTGTAGGGAAACCATGCTCTGCCTTTAAAGCCAGAAATAATTAGAAACACAACAAATTTTAAATAGTAGAATACTAATAAATAACGCAATCACGACTACTACTACACCACAGCTTTTTCCTGCTCCCAGCAGTGTCACTTGACCCAAACGACCCATCAGCCCTAACGGTTTATAACGCAGCCACAGAACTGTAGCATTTAGGGCCGGAAAAGACAGTAACATGGGCCAGCAGCCAATTTGTGGCTGGTAATGTGATTCATACTGTTTATTTACTTACTTTAATATGCTGCTCTCAGGGAGGTTTTGTAATTAAAATCCATTGGTTTCCCACCAACCCAGCATCAATTATCCTGTCGGTAATCAGATGCATACATTTACCCAACAATGCCTTCAAAGTAAACCACAAAAAATGAGTGTAATGGAGAATGAGAGGAAAATATTAAGCCATCTGTACAGCTGATGGATACATTAGAGCACAGAGTTATGAGCAAAGGAATTCACTAATAGCATTGCGGCTTCAATAGCTTTGAAAACTAAGAATATCTACTTAAACGCTGCTCTGTGGTGTAAGATATCAAGGTAACAGGAACTGAAAAGGATAATAACACAGAGGGTTAAACCATTGACATCAATACAAAATGGTAAAGAGAAGGGTTATATAAAACGAATCAATCAGGTTGAAAGACACAGGAGGGGGAAAAAAGCAGGAATTGTTTGGTAATTAGAGGGTAGATATTAAAGAAAAAAAGTGTGTTGGGAGAACGAGAAGCTACAGTTAGAGCGAAGAGAGGAAAGATAACTAACCAAGAGGGGTGTCTCCTGTTTCGCTTGGATGGAGGAGCAGGTTGCACACATCTTAATCATGTGAAATGATATATCCTCAAGAGGAGTCATAGGGAGACAGCAAGGAGATGAGGATAAAATATAAATCACTCGCTCACCCCGCCCCTCTTCCTTTCCGCAGCGTTGTAAAGAAACCTTTTTTTCAAAGATTTCATTAATGATCATACGCTGAATGACATTGCCTGCCAATCTTATGTTAGCTCTCACTGTCCTTGTTAATTGGATGTTTGGTAATTACAAAGATTTGATATCTATCAGTTGGCTGGGATGTTGAATATTTAATAGTGCAGGTATGGCTTGGCCCTCAGGGTGCTGTAACACTGTCTCATCCACTGAATCAGCTTTATTTCCACCCACAGTCAAAATCATTCACTCTGGTGACAACACAGGGACAGATGAGGTTTGATTCACCCTGTGGTAAGACGATGGTGGATGCTGCAAACAAACTCTTTCTTTAATTTTTAAACAGGTAATCAAGCATAGATCTCTACACAGCCATCAACAAAAGGTTATGGCACCGCTTATCTGTTTATTCTCCCTTTTTATTAGCATTTCATTTCTTCTGTTTACTTAATTTGTAATCATAAATTGGACATTTGTGTATTGTGAAGTAGTGTCCACATAATATTAGAATATAAAGTTAGAGGTTTACAGGCTCTAAATTTTATTTTGGCATTGCTCATGTTGCTCATGTTTTGATGTCAGACAAGCAAATATGATTACATTTCCTTTTTAATCCAGATCAGAACTTTACATCCACTCATCATGGGCATTAATGTCATGGGTAGTGACTTAAAAAAAACAAGAACTGGCTACACAAGTTTGAATTTATTTTGGATAAATAAATTCTAACTTGTGCACCCACGTTGGAAGTTGGACCTTCTGATCACAACTGTACATCAAGGTCGTATGTATCCTGTGTGATACTATTAAAATCTTGTTGGCTTATAACATAAAATAACATAAAATAAAAGTTACAGGGTTAAGTACTCTCACGCTGACACTTGGTAATTTGACTACATTTCTGTTCGGCAATAAACTAAATGACATTCTCTTTCTCCACCTCGACTGCACCATCAGAGAAATGCAGACTAAGAATATTGCTGGTAGCCTGGCAAGCCTTTTCCATCTCTTCTCACCTCTACATATCGTCTCTCCACTGCTTTCTTCTTCTCCCTCCAGTCATCCATCCATCCCTGCCGCCTAACACTGTGTGTTGAGTCAGCTGTCACTGTCTGTCCCTCCAGCTGTGGACCCAGCTGTCTCGGCCAGATGGGCTCATCTCCATCTCATCCTCCCTCATCCATGATGTCTATGAGGAGCCTCCTAACCTCAAGCTATGGACAACTGGGCCTGGAGTGTATTAGACCCACTGAGCCAAAACTATATGAAAAAAGAGGTTTCTAGTGCATTCTAGCAGACAAACAAGGTGTTAGTGTGACTCAGTCGTTGTGACAAAGCTCCAAGATGCAATAGCTCTTTATTATTATTATCACAAGCAGCATAACAATCATTTTTTTAGTGATTACTCTTTGCCTTGTAAGAACTTCAGTGGGTGATTTACAGGTTTTTTTGGGGACCTAAAAAGGATGCTTTTCTGCATGCCATTGTAAAGGTAATAATCAGAGTACATGCTGAAAGATTGGTGGGGAGGGAGAGTGCCTAGTAAAGCTATTTCAGAATAATACTGGCTTGCAGTAATCTCTTGCACACAGGGAGAAATTTTGACAAGGATTTAAGGATTTTAAATACAATTTCTATACGCAATGAAGGTCCAACAATAGCATTGGAGGAAGAGGGAAACTGAGCATGGTGCAATAGGAAAAGTCAGGAGAGGATAGAGGAGAAAGAGACTGTGAATGAGAAAAAGAAAGATCTTACTGGGGAGCCAGATTGCAGAGCTCTAGGGTAGGAGACACCCCAGTGTTTAAAATGCCTGCTGAATCACATCTAATTTATCTAAAGCCTACACGAAGAGGAAAAGCAGTTAAAGTGAGCCTGCGCACGAGAAACGGGGGGGGCAAAAAAGAGCTCAACAGAGAGACAGACAGGGTGTACTGTACAGCAACTTATTTAAGACATAAGCCGTTCTTTATGCTCTGTTAGTGTCTAAGTTCGATAAATGGAAGTGCCTATCGATTTAAACTCGAGATAGTGAGCGCAGAGTCCTTGCTGTTATCACTAAGATTAACACAGAACAACAATGAGAAATCTGCAGGGAACAGATTGGGGAGAGAATTCCCCTGGTCTCATCCTGCGCATAAGAGATACACGGCTCTGGCAGCAATTTCAACCACTGCTGATAGGAGCCTACATAGTTTGCACCACACCAATTGATGCTGATGCACAAATATAATAAGAAAAGCCACCAGCATTGTGCGTTGTATTTACTAAACACTACCAGAGGCACACACATAGGCTCAGGTTTCCACACATAAGTGGAAGTGAGCTTGACAATATTTTCGATGAGGATTTGCTAAGCTAAGAGTAACGCCGTGAACAACCAGTGACTGCAGTAAAGGTCTCAAAGTTTCAATTTCTCAAAGAAAGCACGCTTGCGTTTAATACTGCAACCTGATTTGAAATCTAACTAAACTCACAAAAGTAAAGTTAAACGTAACAGCGCCATGACGGGCCTTAAACAACACCAGCATGTATATCACCACAGGAACCATGCATACATAAATGACTCATAAAATGGTGCCTGCTGGAAGAAGGTTGCTGTATGTGGAAAAAAAAAATCTACAAAAACATGTATTTTTATAATTAATTGCAGTACAAGACTAGTAAGGATACAGATAACAGAAAGACCTGCTGTAACACATTACGCATGAAACTAATGTAAACACAAAACCTGCCTGGTAATGTTCTGTTTGGATAGAAGAACTTCAATTCAGCTGCGTGGTTATCTGCGCTACCTTTTGATGTATCATCTAAATTGCTTTGATTAAATGTTCTGGAGTTATCCACATAGGCTAAGACCAACCAGTATGAGAAAGACTCAGCATTACTTAATTAAAAATTCTGCACCAAGACATGATCTCAGTCTGAGGTCCTAATACGTGTTAACTCACCTGGGATAAGTCCTTTTATGCTTCAATCCTTCATTAACATACACTGTGAAAATGTGATATAATGTTACACTGTCACAACAGTTTCTGGTGAGTTAAGGTTTTTGAAATTTCTCTGTACTGTCCTGTAGTCTGTACTTTTGTTGTCCCCGAGCACCAGAGACATAATTGCTTGTTGGAGCTCATCCATCTATTTGGTGGGGCCTGGTGGAGCTATTGGGCAAATGCAGACGTGCCTTCTGTTTGGATTTGCCTTTACAAAAGCCCTCAAGGACAGTCTTGGTCCTAATAATAATGCAGAGACAGTTTGTTCTTATGTAGAGGGCTGATGTGGGAGTGGGAACATGAAACTATGTGTAACATTACAGCCTCACCATACTTGCTCTTTGTGCCCATCTCTCCTCTTTAATAAGTTTTATTTAAAACTAAATGTTTGAAGAGTCTCCTGAACAAATCTTTCTATACGGGCCACATTGAATCATTTACATAAGAATGAAAGTTGTATATGCCAAACAGTAAATACATTCAGCTGGTGAAACAGGGAATAGCCCAATGAGACGGAGTACTGGTGGATCCTTTGGCCAGTCCGTCTCAATCTTGTATCGATATTTAGACTTGTGATTTAAGGCCTCTCCTCGAACACCAGCTCCCATCTAAGTTCTTTTTTTTCACTCAGGTCTTTATCATTTTCTCTCTCCAGGAGGTAGTTTGGTTATAATCCCGCTTCAGATATTTGCTCCTTCTTGCGTCAATCCTTATCTGGTGGACAAACCCTTGAAATAAACACTTTCCACTGATTTAGCCTCGGTGAAAAATGTTTCTTCCCAGTCCCAGGCCTCTCTGTGTGCAGTTTCACTTTTTACTGTGAAGCAACATTAAAAAAACAAAAAAAACAAGCAGAAAATATCCTTTTTAGGGCATGTCTTGTGTGAATTTTGCATAGGTTGAGACAGATTGTGAATGTGAGTGTGTGTGTATTGTGTAGTGAGTGCAGCCAAAGTGCAGAGCCTTTGCTGCTGTATAGCTGACTGGAATCAGGATTTCAGAGTTAATGGACAGGGTGACGGCTGCCTCCTCGATGTGTCAGCCTTCGTTACACGCTCTGCACACAGAAGCCACCGCTGCTGCTGTCCGCAACAGCGCAACACAGCAACCCAATACATATTTAAAAAGCAATATACAAAAGGAAAACCGTTTGTTTTGCAGAGTCTTGGGTTTAAATATTCGGAAGAATTGTATCTGATAAGTCTGACTCCCTTTTCCTCTTTCTTTGTTCTCAATTAATAAAACAAGTACATGTCACACATTAAGTTTTTAATTTTAAAAAGTCAGCCTGTACCCCCTTCGTGAAATTAAACCGATTCATGATTTGTGTTTGAGTGTGTGTGTGCACATCTCAAAGTTTTATTTATTGCACAGTTACGATCATACCAAGTTGTTTTATATTCAGTGTCCAGTTGTTTAAATTGTGTTCTTGCCATTTATTTTATAAGAGGGTAGGTGGCTTATTGATCATCTCTGTGCTTGCACATCTTGTGCTGGAATTCACAAGATTGGAGAATACTGGTTGCATTGATTGCTGGGTTGGCTGTGGCTCAGGAGGCAGAGCAGGTCATGTACTAATTGAAAGGTTGGTGTTTCGATGCCCAGCTTCTCCAGTCTGCATGCTATAGTATCCTTGGGCAAATACCGAACCCAAAATTGTTCCCAATGTGTTCATCAGATTGTGGAAATTAGATAGAAAGCACTTAGAAAAAAGTGCTTACATTAATCAGTGAGTGCAACATGCTGACATGACAGTATAAAAGCACTATAGAAGAACCAGTCTTTTTACTATTAATTTGAGAATGTATAATTGTTGTAAAGTAACTGAATGACTGTAGAATAGTAGGAAGCTAAAAGGATCAGGCACTGCATGATGTTTTTACAATATCTCCACAGTGTGACAGAGAGAGCAAACAAGAGAGAGTAGGAAAGAAGAGGAAAAATATGGACACTTTCAGAGAGGGATCCAGGAATGTCCTTGATGTTTCCTCACCTCTCTGCCTCTCATCATTCCATTCTCCCTTGTTATCTACCTCATTGACAACAACTTCAGCTCAAAAGAGAAAATTAAGCACCAAAGTGCAGCCCTCCTGTCGTGGCTACACGAGGACTCATTAGGGATGAAGCTAAAAGAGACAAGTTTCAGAACTTATCTGCAGAGATGCAAAAGTGCCGGGTTGAAAAGTGAACAGGTCGAGGTTATCAATAGGCGGTTTTAAATGTGAAAATTACTTCTCATCATTGCACTGACTGTTACTGCTGTTCAGAATTCTATAAAGTGCTGTCCTGTACATTTTACTAGCCAAATAATGGGTGATTATTTCAATTAGGAAAGAGTTAACTGCTTAGCACACTGAAGCAAAATAAGACATTAAGATATCAGTGTAATTAACTGCTGAATTAATTCCGTTAAATATATTTTTCAAGTTAGACTTACATGTTTCTCCTTCTCTCTCATCTTCATGCATAGATATGAGCACAAACAAAGAGGCAGGAGGTGACACTGCCAACATAATAATTAGTCACAAAGCCATTGGCTGTTTCTCTCACAGACTTAATGACCTACAGTGGCGGTACGGTTGGTTATTAAATGAAGTCATTTCAAGTCACCATGAAGAAAGACAGCAAGAGTAAGGGAAAAGAAATGTTTCTAAGAAAACTAGAAAACACAGCAAAGCCATGCGGCTGCCTAACAGTCTCTAAGTCATGATGGTGAATACAATGCAAACAGTTATACGGGTGAAATGTTTACCTTCAGTTACTCAAAGATACAGATACAACTGACCACTGCCTAAACTGTCATAAAAGTCAAAGGAAAGGATACAGTTATTCAGCATTTACAACAAAATGTCAAGATGAAAACTTACGAAACACTTGCTCTTATAGTGATTTGTGATCGATTGTGACTAAATGTTAACACTGGGAGGAATGTTAACACCATGGTGTTTCCTGATTTTGTGACAGAGTACTTTTATTTTATTGGGGAAGCATCATTAACCACTAAAAGAAATAAATGTGAGAGGGAAAAAAAACAGAACGTCTTGTCAAGCACTTCAGTGGCAAATGGAGCAAGTTGACATTTAGTCTGCTGGGTTGGAGTATCATGTGGAGGGAAATTACATGGTAGGAGCCGTCCAAGAAAAGGATCAGTCACTGAATAATCACAACAGAGAGCATTAGACATGTCCACACATCTCGAGCCAGCTACTAAAAACAAACATATTATCCACAACTTGGGGGATGTTTCCAATATTCAGTGTTTTGATAGCTATCGAAAGTCAGTCACTGAAAGCCAACTCGTGTTCTGGCCAGAGGTTCATGTTCAAGGCTTTTTTTTTTGCACATATTGTGGTCCGATTGCACGGGAGAGTTACTGTACTTTACCAAAAAAAATATAAAGTGTTCTTATCAGTGGTATTCTCTGATAGCTGTGCCCTCTACTATTACAATAATGCCTGCCACAGTTCAGAGTGTTGAAGCTGTTGACTTGGCCTTTCGATCTCAATCTCTATCCGTGAGATGCTCTGGGAGAAGAGGGCTAATGCACGATGCCCTGAGTTTGAAAATTATTCAATTCCTTTATTTGCTGTTGGATTATGATGCAAATTAATACTTACATTGTGTCTATTTCATATTTTAATACCTACTACTAACCTACTGTTACAATTTCATTCCACCAGAATGGAAAACATAAATGTACTCTAGCGGTGAGTTGTTTTAAGGGTAAAAGGTCATGTATGTAGATATGTATAAGTGTGTGTAAGTCTACTTAGACGTTAACCAATACTGACAAATAGGCTCTTATGTTAAATTAAGAATGTACATCTATTTGGTGAGATTGGTCCAACGTTTGATAGTCCTGTGAAAAAGTATTTGTAAAGAGTTTCACAGAGTACTGAGGTGAAAACCACACAAAACACAAAGGCTTGACGCCAAAAAGCATCCTTTCTGTGGAATGATGAGGAAAAAAGCTGAACACCTGGCATAAAACGAATACAACATTCTATAAAAAGCACATCATACCAGCAGTCAAACATGGTGGTGGTACTGTGACAGTCTAGGGTTGTTTTGCTGCTTCACGACCTGGACAGCTGGCTGTAATGATGGGACTATGAAGTGTGTTCTCTAGCAGAAAGTACTGAAGGCAAATGTCCAGCCATCAGTTTATGCTTAAGTGTACTTGGTTTATGAGTGGCCTAATCAAGGCATAGACCTAAATCTCATTGAGATGCGTTGGCACGAAAGCCCTCCAAGGTGGGTGAATCAAAACAATTCTGCTAAGAAGAGTGGGCCAAAATTCCTCCACAGTGATGGGAAAGACTTATTGCCAGTGATCGCAAACACTTGATTGCAGTTCTTGCTGCCAAGGGAACCACAGTCAGTCATTAACTTTAGGAGGCAGTTACTTCTTCACATAGGTCCAGGTAGGTTTAGATAGCTTTTTCCCCCTTTATAAATGAAATCATAATTTAAAAGCTGCAGATAACTCAAGTTATCTTTGTCTAATATTAAAATTTTAAACATGTAAGTTTGACAAATATGCAAGAAAATAAGAAATCATAAAGCTGGCAAATACTTTTTCACAGCACTGTGAACCTATATGCTCTGGCTAAGTGACATGGACATTTGTTTGTTGTAGATATAGGGTTGTAAACTCTTTGATATCATTGTAAAAACAATGGGGGCCTAATGCACACAACAAAATTGGAGTGGTCTGCCACTGAAAAATTATTAGGTCAGAGAACTGTAATGATTTTTATTGTCATTAACAGAAAGAATAAGGTCACAGATATTAGGGCAGGCTTTTGAGCCCGACTGGTTTAAAACACTGAATCCAATGAACATAATAATTAAGATATAAAGATACAAAAACAACATCACTGATCAGCATAATTCTAAGGAAAGTTGTTTGAATATACTGGAAATATGCCACCTCAATCTATCTCATATCACATGCTATTTATATGATGCAGCATTACATATTCATGTCAGCACAGGCCAAGTAAACACATCGCATGAATGCACTCAATAATTCAGACTGAAAGAGGGCTGTGAGAGCACCTTCCAGGTGCAATCCATTTTTGAAGACTCTGTTAGACATTCAGGCTTGCTTTGATATTTTAGTTGTTTTTCTGATGATTTCTATTGTGATTTCCCTGAAACCTCTGCTGAACAGCTATAAAGTACAAATGAGCTCCTTACCACTTATCACCATATGGATTTGGTAACAGACAAAAGTGATCCAAACAACTGGCTAAATAAAGACAGTTAATTTTGCAAATAATTCTACAATACAAAAGATTATAGGGTTAAAAAAATGAAAGAAAAAATTAAAAACAACATTGCATCACTTGTTGCTCCTAAATTTTGATTTATTCAGAGGCCAGTTCTTCCTGTGCTACTAACATGAGGCATAAACTATGAGTCGCAGAATTCACTGATATATTCGTTACACCAAATATATCTGAGCTACACATTTTTACGAATTAAAACACACACATTACCACAAAAATGATGAATCATTATTGCTGATATGTGTTGTTCATTCTTTTTCTTCTTTCTGTTTAGCCTGAACATTTTCACTTATGTAAGCACTTGGTAGTGTGGGCATTACACTCAGTTATTACTGATAATGTCATGAGTTCTTCCCGTGCATAATAAATCTGATGTAGATTAACTTGGCTCACTAAGATGGATACTTTTTCAGTTATTTACTGCACATGTCAGCGAGCAAAGCTGAGAGGATATAAATGTGTGCATCCACACAAGTGAAGGACGGTTGGCTTTCAGTCTTCTTTCCACCATCAGGCTCTATAGCTGGCAGTCATAATGCCCTGCTGTGCTTATCAAATGCCAAGATGACAGATTTAATTAAAGACCCCTACACTTTTTATTCAGCTCAGCTCCATGTCTGGTCCCACTTACACACTGCAGGGGTTTACAGGAATCACTCTGTGACAGGGTCTGATAAAGTCATTAGGCTTCCACGCTAATAATAGAAAATGGGCAGGGATGTCCTTTTGTTGGCCAAGAGATAGGCACCGCTGCAAGCATGTAACAGAGGAGGATGAATGCTTATGAAAATGAGAAAGGAACATGTAATGGAGGATTGCTAATCTAGGATGATTGGAAGAGCAGAGGGAACGGTAATATAAAAAAAGCACATAGGATTAATGGCACACAAAAACGCCCGAGTTGAAATTCAATCAGGGGCAGAAATGGATCTGTGCCTCAGTGGGGCTAGTTTGCGAGTGAGCATCAACTGTAGGTTACATAAATGAATCAGTGAATGCAATATTTAGAATCTAGACTGGGCTACGGCAGCCATTACAAAAAGTGCAGGGCTCAAAGAGGCTGCCGTAGCCCAAACACAGTCGGTCTTTTAAACTAAAAAGTGGGGCTGACATGATCAAATCCGGTCAGGGCTCACGGTGCTACAACCTTTCTGCTTCGGTGGACAGGGGAATGCAGAATTTCAAATAACTTTGTTGAAATCATGTTCAGAGTTTGTCTGGGACAGAGCGCTTTGGTGCATGCATGGATGCAACAGTGTGCAGGAAAATCTCAACAAATACACACTTTTTCCCCCTCTGTCTCCCTCGCTCAGATTCATTCGTTGTTCTTTGGTTCTCTCATCACTTTATTTTCACTCCCTTGGCCATGATTATAGTGAGCACATTTAAATAATTCAATTTGTAATGCCCAGCTACATAATCATATCCTTCCTTTTCTGCCTACTTTTCCACTGATGTTTTAATTCCCTGTGGGCAAATTTTTTTCCCTTTGTCTCAACAGGCAGACTGTTTTAAAAATCCAGATAACTTTGACTTGATGGAAGTTATTCTTTAGGCACTCTCCTCACTTATATTAGTCGATGCTAACTTAATACTAGCCACTCCTCCCCTAGTTCTACCGTGAAGGGCTATCAATTACCTAAACCCACTTGCCACTACTGTCAGTTAAGTGGCCAATCAATGTCATACTAGACCTCACACTGTGATTTATGCTGAATTGCATTTTGCTCCCAAAGAAACCAACAGTCTCTGGGCTTTGTTATGTTTAGTCTAGTTAGTCCATGTCTTGTAGATCACATGGCCACCCATGTTGCTTGCTTTGGTCTCTAGTAGTGCATAAACTATGCAGCAACTCTATGTAATGTAATTAAATGATTAAATGTAATCCAGAATACATGATCGTCCTTGTTATTTCCACATAACTTTGCGTAGAAGCAAAGAAACTAGCAAAGAGAAAAATGTACTGTGTATGATCCAAGATATAAACCTGGTTAACAAACATTTAACCCAGGTAGGCCGGGTGATTTCTTAGTTTTTTATGGGAATAAATCCAAAAGACTCTAAGCTCCCAAAGAGGGCCCAAACTGTGTTTCCTGGTTCAAAGCATTTGGTTCACTCCATCACCTCCTAATCTGGACTGTGTAGCTTTTTAAAAAGATGATGACTATTTCTAGGTGTGCTATATATCTCTGTGACAGCAGCGGCAGCAGCAGCAGCATCTCACACAACGGCAGTATTTCACGCACTGGGATGAGAATGACAGACACACACACACACACACACAGTAGAATAACAAAAAATGCTGAACTAATGAAGGCTTTGAGAGAAAGTCAGATAGAGCTTACCAAGTTTCCAATTAAAGTTGAAACATCAAAAAATGTTCAAATGTATTTCCAAGAAGGAAGAGTCAGCAGCTGTCTGCAGATAGAAATGCTTGCCTGTGTATTATGCACAGATCTCATTAGCATGCAAAGCAAACAATTCTGTTTTTGTTTTCTCTTTTTTTTTTAAACATGGAAAAGCTCTCTTAACCTAGTGCAAGGACACTGGGTGCCAAGTCAAAGCAACGGTGATGTACTACTTGAGCATTTCTCATGCCCATGGTGAGGGCGTTTAGAGTCATTGTAGCCTCACAGGACCATCACTCTGAAGAAAATGGAGACCATAAGCTATCTTGTATGGCATTTATTTCTCCCTCTAGGATTTAGGCTTTCATATCGCATTACGCTTCCATTATATGTGGTCTCCATAGATTGTGGACTCAAAAGCAGTGATAGGATAAGGGAGGACAGCAAAGTGCATGTGAGTAAACAGAGACACGGAGAGGCAGGCAGAGAGGGGAAATATGGCAGTCAGATTGTGCTCTTGCACCCTGCTATTGTGTTGGCACAACATCAACAGCCTGAAGACCAATTAGCGATAAGTAGTGGGCAGGTGGAAGCCTATCAGTCAGAAATCTTGCACGTTCAAATTCATCCTTCCTACCCTTCCCACTTTTATCTTTTTCTCCCAACATTCTTCTTCGTCCTTTTTCCGAACAACCGCCCACTCCTTAGCATGACTCTCGGAGGGCTTGGCCCCTCCACAGGGGCCTGCTAAAGCCAGATGGCATTCACAGTTGTGTCAGTGTCTGTGTTTGTATGTTAGCGTGTGTTTGCTCCTTCCCAGACAACCAGCCACCGGCCCACCATAGCTGCGGGGCTTCGCTTGAGCTATTGGCACAGATTAAGACATGTTGGGATGTGCCAGGCATTTCATGCATACACTCATCCTCACACACACACACACACACACTACTCTAAGTATACATTGTATTTATATAAAGCAGAACCACATGCTGAAATTCTTGTCCAATCTGCTATCTGGCCTTCAGAAAAAAGGGTAATCTGTAAATGCCTATCACTGACAAAAACATGCTTCAGCGGTCATTCACTAATGTTCCCCTAAGTGCCCTTCATGATTGGACTGCTCTCCGATATAATCTGTGATTTTATAATATAAAGGCCTTTCCATTACTTGATGACTTTGTGGCACCCTGCAGCAAAAGCCAGCCATTGCATTTTCCATTCATTAGGCCTATAAAAAGCTCATTTTAATTTTGTTTAATTTGATTTTAGTATCAGGTCCTATAATCTGGAAATGACCTGAGGCCCGAGCAGTTATCTGTGTTGAATACATGATCAAGAAGAGTGAATATAATGTAGCTCTGCCTTTTACTTATTCTGCTGTAGTGAAGACTGACTAGCCTTCATGCTTTACAGATAAGGCCGTTTAAAACGTACATCCATGCATCTGTGGGTGCTCAGAATTTGTCACCCACCATAGCCATTATCCTAACTAAAGGGACATGGACATTTTATCTTGATTAGATGGACAGAGACTGGGCCACCGGCCAGATGGTCAGCTAAAACTACATCAGCAACTCAACACATTAGCCTGCACTGCTTCATTGCTCAGGATAACTATTTCACTAGATAATAGCTTTCAGATTTCAATCTCACACTGCATGCGTCACCAGAGAATGCTGACTTAGTACACAGTGACGTTTTATATTGGATTCAAATTCTGCTTTGGATCGATAATCACAATAACAAGAAAATAAAAATAAAATCCTGCAAGGGAAATTTACTGAAGTAGACAAATTATACAAGAAAAGCACATGCATACTTAGGTCAAAGTGTTGAGGAACCAGAGAGGATGATGTCACACACGTGTGGTAGATTCAGGAAAACTGAAACCTTCCTTGATATACAGTGTGGGCATAGTGCCCTGGCTACTAGTTCAGTGTGACTGTAATGTGACCAGGCTGGCATCATTTGTTTTCAATAAAAGCACCAAGCCATCCACCTCTCTCCCTGATTGCTCACCCTCTTTCAAGCCAAGAGAAAAGAAAATTATTTGAAACATCCTTCCTTCCCTCCACTGTGTAACAGTGTCCATGCTGGTTCACTAGCGACCTTTGTTCTTTAGCGCTGGCTCTGTGACCATTTGCGCAACTCCCCCATCAGTCTAAAGATGAGCTCCCTCTTCATTATTTGAAGGCTTCTGTGCACTCCATCTTGTTTTACAGGAAATGGGCATCACCATAGTACGACACTATTCTGAATTTTCCAGCCCATTTCCTCACCGTGCTCCTCTCATCCCTCAGTGCGTAGAGACGATATTTCCTCCACCCTTCATTCTCCATGTGATATATCACAGCAGGTAATCCACTATATGAAGATTTGTTGGGTGAGGAGTACAAATGGAATCTTTTACATCCAAATACAGACTGCATGCAAAAAAAGAGCAAAAATAAGTAAATGAAGCAGAGGAGCTGGATAGGGAGAGGGATGAGGTGAATTCTTCATAAGGCTCTGATAACGTGATTTGCATCATTTTATTAGCAGTCTAAAACAGTTTGTCCTCATTGTTTTGTTGTCTTTACTAGCCCTTCATTTCTTTAATTTTCCATCTCAAAATGCGCTTAGCTGAGAGTGGCAGTCATTGCATCAAGTCATTTTAGGTCAGCCAGGCACATTTCAATTGGTAAACGTGTAGTATTTATCAAAGATATCAATCAGGGCATGTGTATTCTCATAATCACATTATCAATCAAACTAAGCTCGGCAGTGGACAACCATTACTCAAGGGATGATAGGATTTACTGAGGCATGTGATATGCCCACCAAGCCCCTTAATGCATAAATAAGGTAAGCCTTCCTCAAAGAAAATCACATACTGTACATAAGCACGGGGCACACATCGTAGACTAAAATAGGAGAGGTAAGATGTGAGGAACAAGTGTCAACAATTCTCAACAGCAAAAACACGACAAACCTTTGCTCTTTATGGTTAAGTCAAATGAATTGACTTTAAATCTTGTCTGCAATAATATTATGACATTTAGCTGACCTAAACTAAAATAATTAAAATGCCTAAATTATGACTAAACCTTAAAGTCAAAACACTAGTATTAAAAGTAAGTCAAAACTGGCACTCAAAATTAACACTGATACACACTGACATATCTGTGGCTGGTCAACTGAAATTACAAATCAGTTCAGATGGTGTGACAGAGTGCAGAAATGTTCAAACAATCTTTGTTTTCAAAATCATAATCACCTAAAACAGCCTTTTGATTGAAAACTGAGACAAGCAGAGAGATCAAGATGTGTGATGGACTAAAATATTACCAGTTTTTACCTTTTTATGTGCCTGTCATGTCTAGCAATGTGAACACATCTTGTCAAACTCATGAGGATTTTAATGCAGCTTATCAGCTAAAAAAATGATTCCAGAAAGCCAAAAGAAACAAACAGTGAGCCAGGAAATGCAAAGCAGAGAACAGTGGAAACACTGTGCAGGGAAACAGGTAGCATCTGCAGACAACACAACAAAGAGAAGACAAAAACACAAAAGGCAATGAGGGAAGTGGAATCAGGTAGGTAACACAGCTGAAGACGGTATCATAAGACAGGAGGGGCATAAATTCAACTAAAGACACAAAAAACAAGAGCTACAAAAATAAAACAGGAAGGAACACAAAGCTGAACAGGGAAACAAGATTAACTTGACAAAACTAAACAGAGGGAAAAGAAAGAAGGAACAGAATGGGAACACAAAGAGGTGTTAACTAAAACTAAGGGACTGGAACTGAAACTATGGATAACAAATCCATAAAGAACCTATACTAAGCAGAAGATAGCAAAACTATCTTATTTAATTTTACGCATAAGTAAAAACTTGGGCACAAAACCCATTCTCCACAACAGAGACCTGCTAACAAGGAACATGTGTGCTTTATTCTTTATTACCTCCAACAAGGAGATATTTTTGGGAGCGTTTGCATGACATTCTGTCTGTTATCATGATAGCTCAAAACTTACTTAATGATTAATGATCTACTTAACGATTTAGTGCCATGGCGGATGTTTGCACTTGCTTCTTGTTATTTGAACACATTTATGATGGTGTAAAAATATAAACATGTTCACAAGTCCCACCTTTACCTATAAGTCGTATTTCATGCTGGCTTGAATATACAGTCACACAAGGTTAAGCTTGAGTGAAAAGAGAAAAGGTGTGGTTCTGTGCGCATGACAGCTGAAACCAATGACACTCTGTCTTCCACTTACTCTGTCCTTCTCTTCTCCATCTGCTGCATCACTGGCAGAAGAACACCTTTCCTGCCATGCTCATAAATTACCCCTGTGTTTGGGAGATTACAATATTACAGAATATAGTTAAGCATAAGTGGAATTGCGAAATGCTGTTGTTGAGTTTTCATGTACCAAAACCTGTCAAATCAATATGCATACAGTAGTTAAACTGTGACACAATGATTGAAGAGGCAGTTATTCTTGAAGCTCGATCAAATCAATACCTCTTTCTTATTTACTGACCCACTTCCATTACTGTCCCCAATCATGATTGTATGTCTTTATATGCATAAGCACTCTGTGCATTCATAACATTTATTCATGTCTTATAAGCATCTCTGTGTGTGAATGCAGCAGTATAAGTGTGCAAAAGCGCATAAAAAGGCATGGTTGTCTGTGAATCTGCTTTGAATAATACTGACAGACACTGAGGCCCCATCACACACTGCATTGTTTCCTAGTCAAGTCAGATATACTGTGTACCCCACAACATTTCTTTTCATGGTATTCATCATATCAGTACTGGGCTTACAGATCACTCGGGGCTGAATAGAGATGATATCTATTGTATTTATTCATGAAATTACTGTCTAGATACTGGACTCAACAAAGTGAGAGCAAAGACTGAATGTTAATGAGAGGCAAGCAAGTGTATGAAGATACTGTTGGTGCATTCACAGTGTGAACAGGGAACTGTAAACCCCAAAGCCATGGGGAGACTGTGTGTCATGGATGTCATATCTTACATTTGATTAGAAACGTATATTGTAAAGAACAACGCACAATTACAGTCTGTAGCAACTATGTCAATACACAAAAATTCTTAGATAAAGTTACTGGGCTATTTCATGTAAGAGACCAAATATAAAAAAAGTTTTGAACACACCTGTGGAAGGTCACATTTTCTAACAACCTACAACCCTTTGCACTACTCCCATTAATACATGGCACAGCTTGGGTATCTCGAAAGGTTGCTGATGTCACAGGGCACCAGAAAAACCAATAACAAGATGAAAGCTAGTAATTCACTTCCTGGTTTTTGACTGAACAAGGCATCTGTGCTGACCCTATATTGGAGAATTGCCCAGAATGTAATTAAGGACACAAATGTCCTTCAGGAAAGTACTCCTTGAATTCTCCATTACCGGAAAAATCTTTTAATTTCCTATCGAGCCTGGGTCAGAAGTTATCTAAAGCATACTGGGAGACTGATTAAACGTTGCTAGCAAGAAGTAATCACTTTGTTTTTACTTTGCCCCTGTCTGCCTGTCAGGCCTCTTTAGCAGTGTTCACTAGGTGTGGCATGCACCAGCAGGAGTTTTTGACGACATGTGGCTGATTCATGTTGATAAGCGAGGAAAACGTAAAAAGGGAGAGAGACATTTTTCTCTGTCACTTTGCCTTTTGGGCTTCATATTTCACCACATCCCGGTGTACCAAGAACCAAGAACGCCCCATCCCCCCTGCTCCTTCGTCCATTCAATACACCTTTAATCACATCTAGCTCCCACTTTGTCTCCTACCCCCATCACCCTCCAACCTTTTCCTTGGCCAGCTCCATTGACGGCGACAGCTTTAAATTTGCCCAATCATTATTGCTGTAAATTAGACTGGTGAGTTGAAAAGGCAGCCTGGATTTTTTTTTTTTAAAGATGGCAGCAATGATCTAAATGGGTCTGCACCCTTGAATTGTAAGACGAGGGGCATTTTGGTTTAGGAGAGGGGATGTCAGTCACATAAAAAGTTGAGCACTGCACTTCAAACAAGTATAGACTAAGAAAAATCAAAGAATGTTTGCAATTTGTTGAAAATATCATCCATCATTTGTCTCTACCTGCACTGTTTAGCCATTGACTTGACCCCTTTGACCTCTGGAAATCACATTTTTGCTTTGCTCTATCACATTTAAAGAAAAAATTCTGCCAGTGCTACCTCTCAGCCTCCTAATCGATGCAGCTATCCTATAAATTGAAATGACCTCCTTCTTAAATTATTCCATCACAAGATTTTCAGAAAACTTGATCTCTGACCTTCAGATCAAGATTCGACTTCAGAATCAGAATCAGAATACTTTATTAATCCCTAGGGAAATTACTTGTTCAAGAGTTTTAGTAGAAGCATTTATAGTATCAATTTAAAAATCCCACGTTGCCTTTTTCTTGAGTTATCGTGTTCACAAAGGTCCTGTCTGCCTGCCTGGCAGGGTGACGACGATCCCCCAGCTGACTTTCATGGCTGAGGGGTATCTTATTGTCTCAGTGCTTCTGTTTATTCAGTTGGTGCTGTTTTTGTTTTGCTTTTTATTTTAAACTCCAGCAACTTTATATTAGATTCAAAGCTACAGCAGAGAGCTACTCATTTGTTACAAGTCAGCCTCCCTTCTCTGTTGCATTTGCCACCCCTGTGTGTCTGGGTCATTCTGTGAAAAGGCTCGGTAAAATTGGTTGCAAGTAAAAGACAGTAGGTAGTAATAACCAGCCACAGCACTCAGCCACAACATTCCAGCAAATGCTAAGGCAGGAAGAAGGTTGAGGGCAGATCTCACCACAGCTGCCCATGTCTCTCAGCTGAGTCACAATAACACACATTCAGCATCATCTAGGCACACGAGTATGCCCAACTCTGCAGAACCCCCAAACGACACGCACACGCACACACACACAGAGGCAGGTGCACACTGTGCCTTTTTCTTTCCCAATATCTCTGAGGAACTGAAACCTGCAGCAATCATCACTGACCCCTCTGCAATCAAGAGGTTCTTTCTTGCCCAGCTCTGTCTTTGAACATAAAGGACTACAAAGCCAAGAATTTGTGGACACACAGAGGAAGAGAGAGAGAGAGAGAGAGAGCAAGAGAGAGAGCGAGAGCGAGAGATGTTTCTTATTACAAACAAGCATCTTAGAGTGTAACCTGGACATGGTTCCAACAAGGAAAATCCTGGCAATATTCTTAAAGAAGTTGTCTCAAAACTGTGATGTTTCCAAACATTAGCCAAAGTCATGTTGCCACATATAGATATTTCAGGTAAAACAAGGAAAGACATGCTTTTCACCCATATGTCGTTTTATGGAAATATTCCTGCTTATATTGATGGGCGGCGTAGAATTTCTTGCCTTTTTCTTGGCAAGAAAACAGAAAATGATCAAAAAGCCAAACTTCACAATCTTAGCTGAACTCCAAAAGGGTTGACAGCCGCTGCAGTATTTCCCAAGAGTGGAGGTGTGCCGGAAAAAAGAAAAAAGGTAAAAAAAACTAGCTCAGATGGCATTTTAATCCAAACATATACGAGTGCATGGGTGTTCGAAAGCCATACTATGCACCAGAGTTTTTTGTCACACTGTCAACATCCAAATAACTGGGAAGCCTAAAAAATAAAATATTAAGTATAAACTGGAAATGTATCCACAAGCACAGCATCAAAGGGCTTTTTTACAACATGTGTGACATGGAAGCAGTGAAACAAGAATTCTGAAAAATATATATAGAAAGAAAGTAGAGAGCTAAAGCGATGGCTTTGGAGTGAGGAGGCAGATGTACAAAGGCAGAGGAAGGAGTAGGAAAGAAAATGCTAAATTGAGGGAAAAAAACACATGATTCAATAGTGACTATCAAAATTCACCACCTGCATTTCCATCCTATCCCCTCCTCATGACAAATGAATCTGTGTGAGAGAGAGGAATGGAGGATGGATTGAAAGAGAACACACATGGCCAACCAAGAAATGCACTCAGATAACATGAGAGCAACTGAGTGTTCTTGACATCGAACCATGGAGCCTAACCATGAAATCACTATGACTGCAGCAAACAGACCTGATGAAGAAGGTCAAGGTGTGGAGCAAGTCTATATATGAGGTTCAACTGATACATTGTGGGTCTAATGCTAAAGTCACCATGTTGATGTGTCACGGTACTGCGTCTGTGACCCAGTGTTTTTGTGTGTGTTTTAGTTGTATTCTTTGATTAGTATAACTCATGGGTGTTGTTTCTGCTTGTGTTATATTTTTAGTCCTGGATCTTGGTTTCTGTTATTTTGCCTTCTTGTGTTCCTTGTCTTGTCAGGCTTGTCTGAGACGCTGGTCTCAGTGTCAAGTCTGCGTCTCTATGTGTGTTATACTTCCTGTTTTACTTTGACAGTCTGTGTCCTTTGTCAGTGTATTCTCATTTGCTTCCTTTGTCTCATTAGGTCTGATTTGTCCCAGCTGTTGCCACCTGTTCCCCATCTATTTAAGTCCTGTGTCTCTCTCTGTCAGTTTGTTTGTTGTACCCTCACTATGCTGTGGTTTCTCCCTTTGTATTCCTGAGGAAATTCTAGTTCACAGACCTGGTTTGTTTCCTAGCTCATGTTTCTTAGTTTATAGTGTCCAGCTTAGTTTCTAGTTTTAATGTTCGAGATTTTGGATTTGTTTTTTGTGAAGTTTATTTCTTATGGAGAATCTTCCCAGCAATAAAGCTGCTGCTTTAAGTTTCATTCTGTGTCCGTGAGTCCTGCAGTTGGGTTCTACATCCTGCCTGCCACACAGCAAAACATGACAGAATGTTTGTGTGTCTATCTTCTCTTATCCACATGCCACTGTTGTTTGGCAACACATGGACTCAAAGTGCTCAAAATTGTCAAATTTGCTCTTTGTTAGCTTGCTGCCATTGATGTGTGTGTGTGTGTGTGTGTGTGTGTGTGTGTGTGTGTGTGTGTGTGTGTGTGTGTGTGCGTGCAATGATCAAGAAGCAAATTGCCCAGCTTTTGATGAAAGTGCTGCATAAAGGCAGTTCATTTAACAACGGTTTTGGAAAAGGTATGAATAAAATAAAATAAAAAAAACCAGTGCTTACCTTTTCTAATTCTATTTGATTGAAAGAGCAACTGCAAATTTCTTTCTTTGGACTACCTGCATACTTGCACATCCAGGAGTTGCCAAGCAACATTTTTCCTATACTCACACATATACTGAACAGACACCCCTGCTATATTCCAAAACCCATGCTACGCGACGAGGGTGAATCAAAACAATAACACTGCCGGCCAGAGAGCCAAACAATGAGCTGAAACTCAAGATTAAGCTCTAAAGAGTGGAGAGGGAGGGGAGCTGCAGATGAGTGATAATTTACTGCAGATTCATCTGGAAGACTCATATTTCGGTTTGGGATTTGATTCATATTATATAATGAAAGTATCAATTATAGTTACTTTACAGTTAAATGGATAATAAGCTGAAAATCATGACAAGGAAAACAATTTTTGCAGCAAATTAGATAAAGATTTCTCAGTTAATTTTTCCAAACTATCCCCCCCAAAAATTAGCACTTTCAATTAGTGTAACACTGAGACAATAAAGCAAAAACTGTATGAAAACAAACTGACTTCCTCTTTGACATCATGACCTAACCAGCATCTGACGCCGCAGCATATAAGAAACAAATGAAACAGAAATGGAACATTAACAAGCTTAATGCATTTAAATGACATTATAGGCCTATTTAAAACATAGAGCCTAGCTAATGGAAGGTTTTATGAATCTTTTAGTGTCTAATGTCTTTATTCACATTGTCCCTGCTAAAAAGCACAGTGCATGCATTTAAAAGCTTCAAGATAAATATTTGCAGAATTTCACATCCAACTTCTACATTAGCTATATTATAGAAAATGAATGACAGCAACACGAATGCAGGAACAATATCAGAATGCAAAACAATCCACCTCGTGACAGGAAATGCAGCTCTATAATGTCAGAAGCGATTGACATCCGTCAAAGTGATGTGATGGAACACAAAGGTTACGTCTGACACGTTCACATCGCCTCCTCGCATCTCTTCCTGCAGCTGCTGAAAGCAGGGAGGTGAAGCGAACGAGAGGGCACGTGATAACTATGTTGTATTCTCATGTCTTTTTGCACAGTATCTCTCTCTTAAAGCTGTCATTTTGCTCTCCTTCACATCTCTATTTCATCACTGCCAGGCCTCTTTACCTCTCCCAGTCTCTACTACATTTGCTTCCTCTTGTTCAGCCTTTATCTCCTTCCTCTTTGTACCATCACTTCTGCCTCCCCTCTCGTTTGCTCTCAGTCTATCCTGACATTTTTTTTTCCTAAGCAGAGGTCTGAGGCCAGCTGTTCCTGTCTTATTTGAGCCGTTTCAAGTGTTCTCACAACAACAAGGAGAGATAGTGATGGTCTTGGCAGAGTTTGTGAACACTAACAGCTGAAGGATGTGGATCACACAGCAGTGGGTGAGGATATGTTGGAGGCTAAGATTATATCACCAGTAAAAAATAACAAAAATAATTTAAAAAAAAAGTTGGAATACAAACAAATATTCCTTTAACAAAAGGGTTTATTTTGCTGAAATAGATAAATAGATACATGTATATATTTTGCTTACATTGCTCAACCACCAAAACAACTCTGGCTCAGGGAGTATATATAGTAAAACCATAACAAGTCTTCTTTAAGTACCCATAAGAGAACATTTAGACAGTAAGGCATTTTTTATGATTTTGTATTAAAATGCATGAAATGATAGTTGTTAGCTGGTGTCTTGCTGTAGATCAGTCTCAAAGGCTCTCCAGTCAGAGGAAAGTGTAGCGAAATCAAAAATAAGCCAGGAAAACCTGCGTTTTCTGCCTCAAGTCATTTCACCTTAAACAGATAAGAGATCCAAAAACATCGACTCCCTGGACACAAGGCCATCCTGCCGCAAGAAGTGCAAGGTAAGTATTTCCTTGCCCTCCCCCAAAAATTAATTTCCTCCCTTTTAATTTCTCAACCTTGTCTGCCTGTATACACACCCACTTGCTCAAAGGGGTGTAGGTCCCAGCAGTGAAGGGGGGAAATAGCTCACTGCTAACACACTTATTGTTCACTTTCATTATTCATGGAGGCTAATGGAGGTTTGGATAGCAACCACCAGCAGACACACTCAGGAAAAATGGGGCTGAGAGCAGGACGAGTGTTTTGTCTCACCTCTGTTTTGTCAATTGCCCTCTTTCTCTCCCTCTCTGTTCTCTCTTTCCTCCATCTCTATTGCTGACACAGGGCTTTAACTAGGTTTCAATGAGTAAGAGCTCTCAGGCTGCTGTGTGAGTAATGGGACACTGAGAGTGTCTGGAATAAATAAAGGGGGCGACCGGAACAGCCCTTCCTGCCCCAACTCATCCTGCTCCACCCTCACGCATTGCAAAGCGATTAAAACACTTCCCAAATCCTGAGACTTCCTGGTAAATAGAATAATTTTTTTAGCCCCTGGTGCAATCTCAGTTTTTCAAGATCTACACACGTTTACTACCCGCAAAGCTTAAACATTTATTTTGTATTCATATGCAAGTCCCTTGATCTGAACTTGATCCCCGTGGCCACTCTGTTCCCTGGATACTCTGAAACAAGTGCTGACTGCTTTTATCCATTACGTACATCAGGTAGGAGAAAAAAAATCTGACTAAGCAGATACTTTCACTGCATGAATTATTCAGGGCTGAGGAGAATGCTCTGATTCACAGTCATAATGGGAGGTCCTGAAAAGGCGTGCCGTCTCGCACCCCCTCATATATATTTCATGCTTTGGCAGAAAGTCTGTCATGCAAGAAGTAGAAAGGCTAGCCACTGTGGAAAACCTGCAGGAATGGGAAACAACTAGTTTAAGGTATGGGCAGAGATGTCCTCTTGCCTTGCTTGAAAAGTGAAGTTACTGTTGATCATTGCCAGCCAGCCTGCGCACTTTGATAAATGTCAGTGCGTTCACTGCAAAGCATAAAATAAAAACCACACAAGATCCCGTATGTGCTGTAATAGTATCACACGGTAACCCAAGACTGAAGGGTGTGTGACTTTTTTTCTACTATCTGCTCTCATTAGATGATACATGTCACCGGTTCCTAGAATATAACATGTGCTGGCTGAAAAAAGAAGCAATAGTGATTTTTTTCTCGTTCCATTAGGGCAGAAAAAGGCAGCCTCTCAGAGGCTTCTGAAGATGTAGCTGTGCACCATCATTTCAGCTTCCAACTTGCCATTATTGTTGGCAGAATGATACATCACACCACAGTGTCTTTGGATACCTCCTTCTCTTTTCCACCCACACACCGATACCCTTGTTTTGCAACCTATTAAACTGGCCCTGTTAGTGTTTTCTCTCTTCTCCTTTATTGTGACCAAAGAGAGGAAAGTCTGATGAGGACAATCCAACTCTGAGAGGTGTTGTCTTGTCTAACAGCCCTTTCTCCAGTGTAGTGCTGCTTGCTGACTCTCTGGCTTAGATAATTGCTGTCTAGATTCTCCCAACTCAGCAGATCACTCCAAGTCATAATGAGGAAAAGGCTGTGCGCTCGTGCACATGTGTGCCTGTGTCAGGTAAGTATAATGGCTTCACGAGACGCATATACACAGAGATATGAACCATAGCACAGAGCAACAAAGCTAATCAAAAAGATCTGTGAGGACTCAAATGATGCTGAGGAAACACAAAGGCAAAATCTACTGTTATTGAACAGATTATCACGAGATAGTTAGCACAGGGCATTTTGGCTGATCAGGCAGATTCCAGCTCAGGTGAAGGGTTCAAGGGTACTGATTACACAAGTGAAATAATTAGTTCAGCAATAATACAATAAAATAATTAAGAAAAGATAAGAGGACAGACAGAAAAAATAGCTTTAACAAATTGTTTATCCTAACATATACACTATGTTCCTGTAAAATGAAACAATAGTTACAACAATAAGGACTAAGATTATTAATATCCTGTTATCCAGGCATCTCATGGTTTCCTTTCTTTACTTTTCCATGTGATGTCTCTTATGCACACTTCTCGCTGCTACTTCCAGTGTATCAATTAGTCCAAAGTTTTGTATGGGCTTGGCTAATGGGAGTGTGATTAATGGTGAGGGCTCAGCACAGAGCCATTAGCCTCCTGACTCCCTCAGGAAAAAGTTGAGGGATAGAAAGAGGTAAGGAACGGGAAGTAGATAGGCAGACAGAGGGAGGTTTAGGGCACGAGGCCAAAGAAGAGAGAGAGAGAGAGAGACAGCAGGGCGGCGTGCTTACACTGTTTCTGTAAAGAATCCATCACCATTGCTTAATCTATCACGTATCAAATTATCTCTATGGGCAAAAACTGCAGATGGAGTCTTCTGGCCCTGCAAAACATACTGACTGACTTGCCAATGAAGTTCACTTCCATGTTAGGATTCAGATTATTTTGGAGCATTTTTAAATGAAAGCACCATTAAAAATTGATACTGTTTAGTAAGATAGTGTTTTCAAACTGCATAGAGGACACTACCAAATTTATCAAAATAACATCTGCAGTACTCAGAGGTAAGCAACACTTTAAAAAACTGTGAATCAGTCACAGTTAAAGAACTTCTGTACGATTCTCACGGTCTGCTACAGATTCATGCTGATGGCTTTCTCTCGGCCTAGCAAATGTCTCTCTAGCATCTGCAGATGACCTCACGACACAAAGTTGTGGCTCAGTTTTTGTTCGTTTTACACTGTGTTTTTATCACAGCCCTCACTGATAGGAACAGAAAGGTCCATCTCTCTAAACTGGGCACACTGAGCCAAACTGCTCTGCAATAATAGAATTCATACACAGGCTATAAAAGTGATTAACACCATCACAAACCTACAAGACAGTGACTAAGACACAAACACCTAATATTAAAAACAGCTTAGAAGGCAGGTTGGAGTAGAGCAGATATATACATACAAGCAGGCAATTTGAGAGCAAGGGACTGTAAGACAACTCATTGAATCTTGAATGTTTTAGATTATAACCCAGAACTTTTCCTTAAATGAATGTTTCCTAGTGATGACATAATGTCCAAACCTACAGAGACCCTAACTTAAAGCTTGCAGTCTACACTTGTAAAATGATTATGATGTCTGCTGGCATTATGCTCTCAAAAGATGCACCTTAGCAGGCCTACATAGAGATGTGGGGGTGTTATGGGTAGCACCCATAGGTCACATTCTTCATATAATTTGCTAGACTGATGTTATGGTTAGAAAATGCTGGACTAATGATAGACAACAGTGACTGGAGAAGAAGCAGCCCCCCCCCACCCCCCAAAAAGTTCTAGTTCTCGTTGCTTCTAATCTAACGCAATCACTCTTCAGTGAAAATGGTAGCTGTGGCAGTGATTGCAGTGTCATTCTCCATCAGCAGCGAGAGCACTGGCATTGATTAAGGGGCCTCTACAGCGTACGCTTATATTATATTACCCATGCACGCATAGGGTATGAAAAGCCAAGCCTATCCCTGTCGTGTGTTGTACAGAGCAAGGGCAGATCGAGGCATGCTTCAGAACACAAGTGGGTGTCAGTCAGCTTCATGAAACCAGGATAAATGCACTGTCCTCCTCCTCGTTTTCCTGCAATACTTTTTTTTCCTATTCAGTTCCTGCTCTGTGTTTGTTTGTGTCATAATTTATTCTTTGGAGCAGATTACGCTGCACCTGTGAAATTGTCTTGACAGCCACGCACCAGAGAGTGAGACAAACAAGAGCATGTGGATGATGGAAGGATATTATGAGCCAAGAAGAGTCTGGGAATTCAAAGGGAAAGATAAAAAAAAGTAAATAAAATGAAATAAAGTAACATAAAAGGAATGTTAAATGACATATAATACAACCCTATAACAGCTGTTGTGGCTGCATTTTTATCTCAGGAACAAGCCGGCTGGTATAATGGCATTCACATCGAGAGAGCACTGCAGGAAGTAAAATGAATGTGAGCTGTGGGTGAGAACAATCCATCAATTTATTTTGTTCATTTGCATAACAGATCTGATTTCATATGTCTGTAAATCACCAAAACAAAAGAGGGCCAGTCCTTATGATGCCAAGCGACAAACTGGAACAAGAAAAAGAGCGGCTGCAAATTATTTAGATCAAACAAAACGGGTGCAGTGAAACAACAGAAGCCGGTGGAGACGGGGGAATATGGGGAGTGTGTCGATCCAAAACATGTTCTTCACTTAGACTCAAACGGCAGGGGAAAAAAAACGTTTTGCAAATAAAAATGCAATATGTTCAAACTTTGTTGGCCTATTATTTAAATTAAGTTAAAACAAGATGTATACACCCAGAAATTGAAAAACAGTCTTCAGGTTATTTGTTTGGATGTCTTGTTTGTGATGGGAATTGCAAATGCTAATAGGACAGAAATGAACTACACCCAGTGTACATCCACAAAACAGTACTGCACTGAGATAATTAGTGAAGTAAGCGAACATGTCATCATAATGCCTCCCAACTTTTCTCCACCAAAAAGCGCAGCTGAGACAAGGAAACAGACTGTGGTCTAATCAGGGTTTTTGCCCTGATGAAGTGTGCTTCTGAGAAGTGACAGCTCTGAATGCCTCTCTCACTAAATTTTCCCAATTTGCAGCTGAAGACTCGCTACAGGTCCATCTTTTCCTCTTATTGCCATTTCTTGTCATGAATTTAAGAGCTAGAAGATTTCTGTCTGCATGTTGCGTGCATGCACTATTGGTTAGAATTCATCATTCCCCGAAAACGTCTGCAAAAAAATGACTCATTGATAATATCATAATGACTAAACTGATTACTATTTGACAACATGAACCACTGTTGAAAACTTGCAATCCACTGAAAAAGAACTAGAGATGACAATGCATCCATGCTCTGCTAAGTGTATTAGATATATCTGGTAAGTGATTGAGCGTTCTATTGTGTTGCAGACATCTTCTGTTTCTTTAGAACCATCACAGGCTCTGCTGGTTACCAAAGAACAAACACAGAGGCCCACACAGAGATAATGTTTTTAGTAATTTGGAGCAATCAGTTGAGTGAAATGGGCTTCAATAGGGTTTTGATTGCACCATCTAACTCAACAGGTCTGTGATTTACCTATCTGAACAGCAAGCCAGAAGAAAGCATTTAGAATAAATAGCCTAAAAATGGTTAAGGGGGCATTATCAATTCTTCAGCCAAAATACTTTGTTGGATGTTTTATTGCTGTATCAACTGAGTGCATTATATTGATCAACACTTTCTCTGTTCATCACTATTTATTGTCCGCTTCTGAGAGTCAGGGGGAAAAAAAAATCAAGCTACAGGCTTAAAGCAAGTAGTATGAAAAGCTATTAGTGTGGAGGTGGAACACAGAATGTGCTTAGTTTGGAGTAAAGACAATGCTTAATTTGGTTGGCAGCTGTTGAAAATAAGGGATCTCTTTCTTTCTTTTTCCTAGCGTCTTCCCAGCACGGGGTCTGCTGCGTGGCTCTGTCTTCCCCATTTGGGTGTCCTCTGGGGTGAGATCCACTGTGCACATGTCTTCGGTGATTGCGTCCATCTGCCGCTTCTTTGGTCTTCCTCGCCGGTCGACGGCCTCCAGGGTAAATGGCCTGTATTTGTATAGCGCTTTTCTAGTCCTTAAGGACCCCCAAAGCGCTTTACACAACCAGTCATCCACCCATTCACACACACATTCACACACTGCTTCTGGAGTCGAAGGGCTGTTCTTGACACCGAATTCTCCTCTCTGCGCATGTCCATACCACCATAGGTGCGCTTCCCGCATCTTCTTTTCGATGGGGGCAACTCCGAGTCGTTTTCAAACATCTTTATTCGTCACACGATCAAGGCGGGTTAAGCCCACCATCAACCTGAGCATATAGGTTGATGGTGGCTTTCCCGTCTTTTGACTTGTTTTTTGTGTTCCTCTCAATTCTGGAAAGTCTATTTCTGGAGTTAAGTCTATAAAAGTAAGCATGAAAGCCCTCGGTGGCAATTAATTAATTACCTAACTGTCTAGTTTTTAAATGTTCAGGGTATGACTGATTTAGGAACAAGCTGCTAGACTTTACAATAAAGAGCTGTCTTTTTCCATTTTGTACTTCATAGGTATTGCCTTCCCATAAAGCGACAGCCCAAACCAGAAATGAATGCCTTACACCTTATTTGTGGTGTACGTCAAGTGTTGTTTAGCAACCAGAATTAAACTCTAACAAGAAGCACTCTGAAAGCACAAACCTCCGCTGAGCCAGCTCACTCTTTAGGCAGTGTTTACTTTTAAGGGAAGACTTTTCAATTTTGTATATAACTTTATATGTATTTATTCTGTTTTCTTTAGTAAAAAAAAATCTTTTTCAGGAGCATTGTACATGTATTCAAGTTGTTATGTATTTATAAGGTTATAAGCTGTTACTGTAATGTAAAGTAAGTCAAACTGTTGCCATTACAAACAATAGCAGTAGAATCTTAATCAGAGTTTTAAAGATTATTAACCTTATTTTATCTTGAAGAAGAGGTCAGAGGCCCAAAGTAAGTGATGCTTAAAATCCCCATACCTATACATCATTCTCTACTGTATATGCCTTTAAGTTGTCAGTACAAGCAATGAGAGTAATAAACATGGTTTGAAATAGCTGTATATAGGATTATTATCACTTTAAGCTTCAGATCAATCACATGACCTTGAAGGAGAGGTCAGAGGTCAAATTTGGCATGATATTTTAAATCCTTAAATCTTTTGAAGCACATTTAGAATCTCAATAAATCATTATGTTGACCTTGAAGACCTTGTGGGTGTAAGGCAAATTTTAATTGATTGTGAACATGATCCTACTCTACACCCCAAGTTTTAACAGAATTCATTCTTGTTTACTGATAGATTGACACACACGAAGCAAATACTACTAAAAATATAACTCCTTGCCGAAAGTAACCCCAAAAAAGAAGCAATTAATCAAATAAAAAAATCTTCAAATCCCTAAAATATTATTAATTCTGTAGGTCGGTCCATCTTATGGGATTGTTTTTATGTTATATTAAGTCCATTACTGCTCTAATAACATGGAAACACAACCAATGAAAAAAATATATGCCCACCTTTTATCCTTTTACTTGTCTGGGTATTTCATTGGAAGTCTTTTTCTTCGTCATACAAAAATTTAGAAATTATTTATCTACAATTCTTAGAGTCCTGTATTTATGATATACATTGATACAAATCTATATTCCTATAAGGAGAGTTACGAATTCACAGCCATTCATTCTTTAAGCTTTGACTGTTTAAATTTAAGCAGATACACAAAAGACTAGTCTGTACAGTAAATATGCCCATCTTTCAGGGCCTTTGCAAGCAAGGCATGGGCATGAATGGAGTTTGGTTTAAGTCATAGTACAGTAAGTGTGAATGTTTGTGAGAGCATACTGACAGTTTCAAAAGAAAAGGGTTCTAAAAAAAATCCATGACATATTAATGTGTCACATTTTGGCCCCAAAGACCACACAGATAATATTTTTTTCCCATAGAACTGCTACATCCAACCATTTCAGAAAGAGGTCTGTGAGGCACAACTTATTCAGTAGACAACACAGCTACTGATTCAGACCTGAATGAGATTCACTGACACTCTCAGTGATCAGTTTAAGTTTAAATGCAGTTGAACTCTCAGCACAGTTACTGTCCTGAACATTTATGAAAGCAGAGATTGTCAGGCCATCTGGACTTCAGTGGAGCAGAATAGTTGGAAAACGGCTGGAGAGTGTTAACTTTCTGGCCCTGTAGTTAAAAATGCCATGATAGCAATATTTTTGTTCTTGTTCTCTTGTGTGACAACAGGAACAGAAAATATATACAGAGAACAGATTAACAGTGAATTCGGCTGTATTATTAAAATGCTGTGCAAGTGAGTATAGATGGTAGGAGAGAAGCAAACAGATGAAAACGGTTTAACTGCTCTGAAAAACATGTAGTAAAGTGACATGAACACAGTAACACACACCCAGTACTTCTCTGTTGTTATAAACAGACCCTTAAAGGTCATTCCCTTGGTTTCTGATATAAATACAAATATACAAATAAAGCTAACAATTATGTTAGCCATGCAAGAAACAACAGGATTTTCTAGTCCCAAAGAAAGATTATCTGGGTATTCTATCGTTCAGGTGACATGAAAACCTGGAAGTTTTAGTTTGGCTATTTGTAGGTTACATTTACAGTATTTTCATGGTTTTACTTATATTTTATTTTCTCGTTGAGCAACCAGGCTACAGAACAAAATCTGATAATAATAGTAGTTTTACTGGGGAGAACACAGGGTTGGTGTGCAACTTTTAGCACACATTTATATACCAAAGCCACACAAAGAAACACACTGGTTGTGCATTGTGCACAACAAAAAATACGGTTTTCTTACTGTTAATGATAACTGATGCTTGTAAAGGATTTCTGATGTTTAAGGCTTAGACTTTATATCGAAAACTTTTCAAAAATATGACAACACATTTTCATGATATGGGGCCTTTAATAACATCAGTAATAAAGGTTGAGGTTTAAGAAGAGAGGTTTAAAAACCTGTATTTATTTTGCTATTTTGATGAGTTTGGTGATATGTCCAGTTTTGGTGATATGCCCACGTGAGTTTTCAAATTGAAAGCGTTCAATTGGTCAATATACAGACTGTGCAATTAAATGAATCATAATCCTTCTGTAGAAATTATCCAGACAAACAATAAACATGTGTCAGAGGAAACACTGACAGTACTACGTATAACTGCAATTCTTCAATTAATCAATTCAGTTAAACTAACACATAACATATATAACATTATTTATATATATATGATTCTGTGAGTAAACATCAAAGGAAGAATCTGCATAGCCAAATGGTAGTATTAGTAGATTTAGTATTTTACTTTAATGTTGATTGTCAAAAGTTATGGCACTTTTGTGGTGATGTTAACCATAGCAGCCTGTATAATGACAATGAGTCCACATAATGGCTTTACAATTATCTCCCAGGTTTACAGGTTGCTGAAGAGAGAAAGGAACCATTAAAGGTAATCACATTCAAACGGTTGTAGCTGGTTAGCCAGGGGAAAGAGGCTAGCATCAAACAACTTCATTATTTAGTTGGTGATGATAAGAGATGGGGGGGGGCAAAAAGGGCTCAGTAGTGCTAGAGGGATATGACGGGACAGACAGAGTAATGAAATGAGATCATTAATGAAATGAGATCCAGCCCCCAAGGACTGGAGTTTGACACCCCTTGTCTAGCCTACAAGATGTATTCCCCAGCTCTGAACTATTTTAACAAAAGTAAGACCCGAGCAGAGACACAATCTCTCAGTGATAAAATGTGTTCCAGCATAAAGAGGAAGTGCTGAAAATGAAAGGAGATAAAGAAACATGGCAGAAGATAAGATGGTGGTTTACACTCATCACTCAAAGGTGATGAGTGTAAACCACTGAACCAGGTAAAAAGCTATGGCTAAAATAAATAAATAAAACATTTCACCAATGCCTTTCTGGCACACGAGACTCAGCAGCCTCTTCTAGGCTTGCATCCAAGATTCATGGTATTGAGGTGCTGTCTGTAAAAAATGGTAGACTCTGCTAGTTTGAGTCCACAGGGAGGTAGTATGTACAGTTTCAATTCCCTTTATCCCCTGACTGCCACATAGAACTTATATCACAAGTGTCCTTGTTAACTTGAGACGAGTCTCTCAAGGGGAAACTCTCAGACTGACGGAGAGGGATTTAAGATGGCTTAGATCTCAATAACCATACTGGAATTTGTCCTCACTTTTTCTCCACGACCAAGTCTTCACTGGGCGTAATAGAGGCCAATGACTGCCATTTAGTCTACTCTCAGATATTAAGTAGCAGCAAAGCGTCAACAGAGTGAACAGTTTTTCAGACACTACTCCTGCATTTTGGCGCAGTTTTTCTTAAATAATAATACAGTGTAATATTATTAGATTAGTCCCAAGCTCACAGTGTGAAAACTATGGTTTGCTGATCATAGTATTACTGTGCTTGACTAGCCACACAACTCCAACTCCTGACCCAAACCCCTTAGAGATTCTTTGGGACATTGTCAAGAGGAAAATAAGAAACGCTCAAGCCACAAATAAAGATGAGGCGAGATGAATCTCGCTATTAACCCTTAGATGCACACGTGGGGTCAAAAATGACCCCACGTGTTGTTTTTCTTCAATATCTTTAAAATGCAAAGTTGTAATATATTCATATTCCAGGTATTCCTCATAAAACATGTTTGTAACATGAGGCCATTTGCATTTTTATTCATTTGTTCATTAATTTAAAAAAAATGCAGTTTTTGTATCACTACCCCACTCTTCCATAAGTGGGGTCAAAAATGACCCCAAGCAGTTCCTATGGAATCTTCTATGAAACTTTCATTCTTAGCAACTCTGACTGACCCAATTACACTTCTGATGGATCGAGAATTAATTTTTACACAATAACATACATGATTTATAGTCAGGGCTGCACATAAGTGGTCCGCAGGTGTGCATTCGCTGTCAAAATAAGTATTCCCGGAAATTCAGAGAATACGCGCTTCTTTTGTGGTGGAGGAACACCAAAGTAATTGCTTATGGAGCTTGCTTCTTTGACATCTTTAAGGGTTCTGAACAAATATCTGTCCTCCTCCAGAACATCTAATGTACGCAAACGAGCGTTCCAACTTCTTATCTGGTGCGTGTCTTTTATTTTGACAGCGAATGCGCACCTGCGGACCATTTATGCGCAGCCTTGTTTATAGTTTCCTGTGCACTTCAAACATTGTCCTTTCTGGTGTTTTTTTTTAATATCTAAAGTAACATGGCTGCTATGAGGCCAGCTAGGATCCCTGTGGACCTTGCCCTACAAATGATCCAGGACGAATGGGATGAAGAGCCCATCGGAGGCACTGACTCAGAATCTGACATCTCAGATATAAAAGACCCAGACTATTGTCCCCCACACTGAACAAGGCCAGTCAGATACAGAGGAGTCCTCTGATGAGTCCTCTGAAGAGGAAATGGATATTGAGTCTAACAGAATGAGCCCCTCTTACTGCTCTAGCCACAATATACTGAATTAGTCAGCCAGGGCTTGCACCTGGGTTTAGTACTGCCTCCCCAATAGATGCATGGAAGATGTTCATGTCTGATAATATAATAGAAGAGGTTCTGACATGCACAAACATGGAGGCATGGAGAGTAGCCACAGACAGGGGAAAAGAGTGGAAAAATGTAATCAAACATAAGCGCCTGGCCTTCATTTGATTGACCCTTCTTGCAGGAAGTGAGAAGAACTGGGATGTACCAGTCGGTGTGTTTTTTGGGAGTCCTCTGCATAACCCATTGTACAAGGCCACTATGTCAATTCAAAGATTTAAAGATATTTGCAGTTTCTTGCACTTTGATGACAAGAGGACCAGAGCCTACCGACTGAAAACAAACCACATGGCAGCTTTCCACTACATATGGAGCCTGTTCCTGGTCAACTGCAGGCAGAAATTCATCCTCAGTGATTGTGTTACAATGGATGATCAACTTGTGCCTTTCAGAGGGAAGACCCAGCTTCTGCAGTATATGCAGAGCAAGCATACAAAAGTGATACAAGTGATACAAAAACTGCAATTTCTTAAAATTAATGAAAAAATAAATAAAAATGCAAAGGGCCTCATGTCACAAACATGTTTTATGAGGAATACCTCAAATATGAAAATATTACAACTCTTCATTTTAAAGATTTTGAAGAATAACAACCGAGTTTATAGCAAAATGCACTGTTTCTATTTGGGGTCATTTTTGACCCCACTCGTGGAAGAGTGTAGGTATTGGTAGGTTGTGCATCCAAGGGTTAAAGTAACCTGGGCTACAGTAACAACTCAGCAGTGTCACAGCTGACAAGCTGGCTCTATGGGCCCTTTATAGATATTCAAAAAATGGGATGGGGTTGAGAGTAAGAGGTGGAGTCCAACTGATCTCACATATTACCTTCTGCCAGTAAGGCAGCTTGCATAAAAAGAGGGTGAAGAGCTCTGGGGTTTAGGGTCCCATTTGTAGAGGCTCTGATCTGGGCTTTTACTCCAGCCAGCTCAGCCTAAGTGAAAGGAATAATCATGGAGCTTTGGATCTCCACTGCTCCTCAGACCCTATGTGTAATTCATTGTCTGCCCAGGGAAATCAAACCAGACCGAGGCACGTTGTTGGCCAGAGCCAGTCTAATGACAGAAAAGGAAGAAAAAATCTTTTAGATGAGTGATGAAGTCATTAAATGAAGCCGTGAGAAAGGAGATTGAGGTGGGCCCCGGTGAGTGTAGCACAGGCCTTGTAATTTGTATACATGCATATCAGTGACAAAGGAACAAGGTTAAGGTTGAAACCCTTAAGTCTGTTCCACTGAAGGCAGTGGAAAGCTACATGGAAATCCCAGGCAAAGCTTTAGCGTGGCTACCTGAAAGTGCTTTATAGTAAGCAAAAGTTAAATACTGTAAATACTGGAAGATATTTTTCAATATAAAGCAGGGTAGAGGGAGCAAAGAGGAGGTTTTCTCTTGTAACACAACATAAAAAAACTGTCACTTCTGACAAGCTGAAATACTGTCACTGAAATAGTATCACATCATTATCACAAATGAAAGAAAATTATCAAAATATCATCAGGAGTAATCTTCAGCATGAAAAAAGAAATGCTTTTATTATCTCGGGATACAACAATGATGCTGCACATGTAATGAAACTTGTGGATGCCTGTCCCTGAGGAAATTATGAAAATTACTTTTATTACTGACATAAAAGATTTACTGAAGGTTACCTTAAAGACGGTGACTTAAGTTCTCTGTCTGATTTTACAGGGCTTTTAAAAGAGGTAGCTGACCATTCATAAATTTGACCTCACCACTTACATTTTAGCATGCTGCGATTCTTTCACAGTCCAAAATAAACAGCTTCAGCTCAGCGATGGAGGGCATAATCAGAAAAGCAAAGAGGACTCTCACAGAGTAAGAAGTAGAAGGCAAAATTCGTTTAACTGGGCTGACGCTGCAGTCTTCCATATTGCTCTCCTCCTTGCCCCCATTCCTGAGCTCATTCACTACGTCACTGGGTGCTATAGGTGAAGCAGTTTTCACAGTTTTACATGTGGTTGACAATCATGCTCAGATGTGTTTATTGACACTACTGCAGAATACCTGTCACTCTTGTAGACCTGTCTTCACACTCCAAACTTTTCACGCTCCAACAACTAAAGAAAAAAAAGCCATTATGGTCGCTATCTTTACACCATGTTTGTGTGTCAAAAGATGTCTATTCGCAAGCACCAGCAATACTAGAAAAGAGCCCACCATGAGAAGGGCATATTTACTGTGCAATAAGATGCCAAGTATGATGATTAACAATTAGAATGTGGAAAATTGAAGGAAGTTGTTTTATAGCTTGACTTCAGCTCATGGGTCTGACAGATTTCAGTTTTTAAGATCCCATGACTAGCGTATCCACCCTTAGCAGGGCTGAGGCGGCAAATATGGAAATGCATTGGAATGAGTAGAGAAATATTCACGCGCTCAATATCCATTTGTCCGAATAGCCCTGTAGAACTGAAAAAGTGCTTACCTTTAAATAAGCTGAAAGAACTCAAGTAACTCTGACAGGCAATTTACTGATCATAATAATGCAAGTGTGAAACATGACACTGTAACTGTAATAGCTGTGTGACGTCTCAAACTGACAGCTCTATTTATAACCCAAGTTCGGAGGATGACTCTTTTCTGAGCAGTGTTCTGTTACTTTGAGAGCACAAAAATGTCAATAAGAAGGGTTTGGATGGTGAAAGCTATTGATCCCAAGCAGAGGAGAGGAAACGAGAGAAAGACACAGAAATAAAGACAGAAGGAAAGACACAGACATAAAATATGGTAGAGACAAGAGAAAAAATAAGGTGGGATCTTGGCAGCAATTAACCTTTAATTCAGAGATCACTTTGATTTATGTTTATTTCATTGTCAATTGGGAATAGCACAATAATCTATAAATTGCTAATGATAATCAGTCTAGATTAGATATGGTGATTTGACTGTCCTTACCACAGTTTGAATTGGACAACGCCAATATCACCAGGCTGCTTGCATACATTGCTCCAAAAGCAGGCTGGTCCTCATGACTCCTTTGGTTGCCAGCAGATTGCTGCTGTCAGCTGTAGTTTGTACAGAAGACTTGTCCACAAAGGCCCACCAACTACTCGCTAAGCATATTATTAAAATGTAAAGAGCGGCACACAAACTGGAAACTGAGACTGGTCACCTTCAAAAAAGGTGCCCTCCCACACCCCCGGTTTGTGTTGCACTTTTTCAAGCTCTGCAACCATTTGCTGGTTAGTTAGCAAGTGTTTGTAGACAAGCTCGAGTGTTTGATGTAAGCTACGGGCAACAACCTCCTCTCAACCAAAGCAATCACAGGAAGGTTTTTTGGTGGAACACCCTCTTTGCACCTTATTTCACCCAGCGAAAGGAACCTCCACCGAACACTTGTAAAGGGATACACATCTTTCCCTAATGACCAGTGTATCACTGACTGGTCTCTATGCCTGACTGACTGATCATCATTACTGTACATACAAAGAAGTCAGTTACAGTTTTAAATTTCAACAACCACTCAAACTCTCTGCGGTCCCAATCCTTAACCAGGCAGACACCAGAAAAATTCAAGAGTAACAAAACTGATGTCTGTTCTCTGCAAAAAAATTGGTAAAACTACCTTTAATCAGAATAATAATTCATAGTAGTTACGGTAAAAAGGTGTGCACTCTAAAACCAAGCCAGTAATAGCACCTGATACTTTTATACTTTAGTTTGTGGACTACTGGAGAGATCCTCAACACAACTTAACTTGCGTTCTTAAAGTGTTGTCGGTCCTGTACTTATTCACAGCTCATGCAAAAGTAATCATACAATTGAAACAACAAAGCAGCTTATTAGAGATCAAGGACTGGTAAAAGGTGCATTAGTCCACAGCAGATTGCACTGTGATTGGTCACTAATGTCCTAATGTCAGGTAAAGAAATCTGCACATGTTTCAAAGAACTAACTACTACAAGTCAGACTGTAATGAAAAAAAATGTCTTTCTCTCTTTCTAGCCCCTCCCTGCACCCTCCGTTGCATCATTAGTAAGGATAATGTTCGGTGACTGTTGAACTAAAATGAAACTGAAGTCAACCTTCGATTATGAGAATAAAACTATTGTTTTGTGTAATTACCTATCCTCTAATTCTTTAACTGACCCTGTAACTTAAGTAGGTGACCCACTGTGTGCATTTGCAGCTAAGTAAAACAAATAAAGGCATAAACAGCTTGGAGTTAAACTCTGACCCCTTTTTGAACCACCACTCCTCAAAATTTAAGCCAGAAAGAAGAACAGTCTTATGTATAAACTTTTGTAGCAGGAACAAACAAAATCATTTACACAATCCTCCCACATACGTTCACATTTTCTTTTTTTGCTAGCAGTTTGGTGAGTTCATCTTGTGCATCATAGCAACTTATTTCTTATCATCTTCTTTTAACAGAGTATCAAATCGAAAGTCTTTCACGACACTGTGACTGGGTCAAGAAAAGCGATATTTGTTATGTTGCAACAACACAGAGGCGATAATGTGGAGCGAGAAATGACTCTCCATTTGAAAAATGCTGCGCTGAAAGTTTCTGTAGGATGTTGGCAATATGTGAGACCAAAAGCTGTGACCAGCAGAGCAGAAATATGCCACTTTTTGCCCCATGAATAATTCCCATTACATAGACAGTGACATATTCAGTAATCAAACAAACCAATCTGCATCCCCAAATTGTTGCGGTTACACTGTAGAAAACATAGCAGACACACACATGCCCATCTAATTAGAAATTCCAAAATGTGTTATCTTGGAAGCTGTTCTGGTTTCCATGACAGGTTTAGTGTCCTCAATGGTGGTGCACCTGAGAATGACACTGAGACTGATTTTGCATTTACCTGCTTTTCCTGTGTAATTTTCACTACAATGGAGCCCTTCATGTAAAAAAACAAAAGACATTTTCAGAAAGGCACCTGCAGGCTGATCTACGAAGAAGAAAAACATTTTGCTCCTCCAAAGACTAGAAACTAGAAACACTCCATATGAAACTACTAACGACCACCAGATCAAGATATTCACAGAGCAAAGCCAACAGTGTTATTGTGTTGCACAGGAAAATGTGTAAAACAAAACAAAACACTTTGCCCCTGCTGCTAGAGGCTGTTTATAAGAGGTTTTTGAGCTTTTCTCTACTGTGCCATTGTGTTGCTGATTACCCTAAAGGCATGACAATGCTACCTCGCCTGTCTGCATCCATCATTGTTTTGATGTGCAACTGTTATTCTTTCAGTTGAATAACTACTGTAGCACAATCATTACAATGTCTGCACCTAACTTCAAGACACTGAAATGAAATGCCTCCTGGCATACATTTTTGACCAGGGAATACCCACAGCACACAGATCCCTGACATACAACACCAATGCATACACACACACAAACATAGAGGCACACAAAAATGAGCACTGAGATCACAGCACAGCCTAAGGCAGACTGAACCTCATGAATACCTCTGACTTGCTGAGGTAGGTTAACCTTAGAGATCCTCTGGATGTGCAGTTATTCGGCCTCTTGTGGCTGTTGTGCAGCAGGATGCTTATAAAAAAGGGCTGTAGCAGTTTGGTCAACAACACAGCCATTTGAAACGAAGACAAGGGCAGATAAAACCGCTTTATACTGTTTTGCGGTCAGTTAATTACTGCAAGAAGCAAAATCTAAACTAGGTCAGACAAGTGTGGCTAGGCTGGTGTTTACTGAGCTTTCTGATGTCTCAAAAGACAATGAAAAAGCAAAAGAAAAAGTAGTCTCCTGTCACGAGGATGAAGTAAAGTTATTGTTTTGTATGGCTGAGTAAGTTCAAAATCCATAACTCCTACCGGGCGACCGTGGCTCAAGAGTTGGCAGTTCGTCTTGTAATCAGAAGGTTGCTGGTTCGAGCCCCGGCTCCGACAGTCTTGGTCGTTGTGTCCTTGGGCAAGACACTTCACCTGTTGCCTACTGGTGGTGGTCAGAAGGCCCGGTGGTGCCAGTGTCTGGCAGCCTTGCATCTGTCAGTGCGCCCCAGGGCAGCTGTGGCTTGCCATCACCAGTGTGTGAATGTGTGTGTGGACACATACACTGTATGTGTAAAGCGTTTTGGGGTCCTTAGGGACTAGTAAAGCGTTATACAAATACAGGCCATTTACCATTTACTGAAAAGTTTGAAAAACAAAGAAGACAACGCAAAGTGTCACATGTTTGTGTCTAAATCTGCTAGTTTGTTTCACATAAATTGTACGTCTAGCTAGTTCTTTGGGCCTCCGTCACGGTTCATGCTTTAGAGATACAGTATTCAGTCAGGTACTTTATCTGTCTGCAGTGCAAAGGAAGTCCAAATGGGTTTGACCTATAAATGGACATGATGCAACTATTCTCATTTTTCACCATAGTGCAGGCACATTTCCCTCGGTCGTGTTAAAGTGCTTTTCCCTGGTTGATTTTTTAGAATATAATCCTACTTCCTGTCAACTTTCTGCCATCTTGTCTCTGCTATGCTGAGCTGCATGCATTCATCCTGGGCTCCTACTCCTTTCGAAGCAGGAGCCTTTCATTTCAAAACTTTTGCAAAGCAATGTTTTAGAAGCATGCTGATCATTTTTAAAATGTCCTTGAAAACATGTATGCTTAATAATCAGTTTATCCAGCTATCTGATATGAAAATCTATCAGGAGATTGAAATAAGTAATAGTTATAGCAACACATAGCTGAGCTTCCTCTGCACCTCCCCCATGGTCCTCCTCCTCCACCCACTAATGCTGACAAATGGACAGAGTGTGCCAGTAGTGGACTAGAGAGATGCTGAGACACCAGCTAGTCATCCATCTGCTCTATTCCCTCGGCACTGTCTTCACTGTGGCAGAGGTCACATACTCGCTGGCTCAACTGTTACTACAAAACACACACTTTTCCTGCCACATGCACACTTCTTTCAGTAGCTGCCTCTTCTCATGCTCTCCACTCCCTCCCACCCCCAGCTTCCTCATCCTTCGTTTTTTTTGTTTTTTCCTGAGATATTTTCACAAACAATTCTCCTGCTGCCTGAATTATGCAATGCTGCCATTCATCCACCTTACATCTTCTTCCAAATATCATCTAAACTTTTGTCTTTTTTGAACCCAACAAAAGCTCTTAGCTTTAGAACCAAATACAGCACCAGGGACAGCTCCTCCCGACACGTTTCAGCTTCACTACTAAAGGTAGGTTCAGCATGTCTCAGTTACTCACTTTCAGGGGAGGGAAAAGAAAAAAACAAAACAGGAACATCTTTCTCAAGGAATTCAGGTTATTTATAACAGCAGGTGTGTAATACGATAAGTGTATTTAGAAATGTTTTTCTATCTGTGAAAACACACAACAAGTTGTAGTCTAAGTGAATGGATTTTAGGTTAAAGTTCTTTTAACCACATTTGCTAAATTAAGGTTCAAATAATATAATTTACAGTTGCAACATGGAATTCATAGTACTGTAGAGGTGGTTAGAATTAGAGAGAAAAGAAACATTATCTCATCATTATCTGCCAGTTTGAGGTGGAAGTTTCACAGAGGGGTCAACCTGCAGACAAGTTAAGAGACAGTAAATTAATCTAATAGTAACAATTTTATCCATAACAATGTCTATTTTTTCTGTTCTGTTTTTTCTGTATATCATTTTGTTTACATCAACATACAGCAAGCTTGAGATGACATTTTTTTCTTCTCATATAAATTTATGGTCGTATATATTTCTGCTGTCTATAATGACTTAAAATCATGTATATTTTTGTATTCCATACCACTTTTAAATGCAAAGTGTGTGCCTTATCATTTTTTTGGCAAACTGTTATGCCACTGCTTTTAATATCATTACACACTGTTTAATGTAAGTCTCTTGCACTTAAAGCCCCAATCAAATCATCAACCCATCCATTCATTTCCACTTATCCAGGGCTAGGTCGCAGGTCAGCAGAGAAGCACAGACCTCTCACTCCTCAACCACCTCCTCTTGCCTTTCTGGGGAATTACCAAGGCGTTCCCAAGCCAGCTGAGAGATATAATCGCTTCAGCGTGTCCTGGGTCTGCCTCAGGGCCTCCTCCTGGTGGGACATGCCCAGAACACCACACACAGAAGATGCCCAGGAGGCATCCTAGTCAGATCCCCAAACCACCTCAACTGGCTCCTTTCAATGTGGAGAAGTAGCAACTCTACTCTGAGCCCCTCCCAGCTGGCTGAACTCCTCACGCTATCTCCAAGGGAGAGGCCAGCCGCTCATTTCCACTGGCTTTGCAGACCAAGCTAAACGTAGCAACAGGCCAGATACCCCATACTCCTGAAACACCTCCCACAGGGCACCTTGAGGGGCATGGTCAAATGCCTTCTCCAAAAAAAAGAAAGAAATGAATACGAACATTCTGGTCAGTGGAGGAATGACAGCTAAAATATGTTATGCTATATGCACAAATTTTAAGGTGCAGGTCTCCATAACATGACAGAAATGCTAGCTAATATGTGAGAGATGACAAATTCAGATTCAATTCATCTAACTCCATGTCTGCCTAAATATATAGTCTAAAATGAGGTACTTATATGATGGGATGAAGTTAAGCTGTATATAAGATATATGCTCATTATATATATGCATTTACCCTGTGTCAATAATTTCCACCAACTTATTTTTAGTTTTCTCCTGATCCCACCAAACTCTCTCTCGCTTGCCCCTCTCTCTATAACCCTCACTCGCTCTCTCTCGCTGACAAAGAGACCAAACTCAGTGAGCCAGCTGCTCTTGAGTGACAGAATAATCAGTGATTAAACACTTCAGAGATGGCATTCACTAGAGAGTAGATCACAAAGAATACTACACACAAGATTGATGTGTGAGTTACAAACTGTGTATGTGTGTGTGTTAGCATCAGCCAGCACAAACACCCACATCTCCTCCACAAGCACATTTCACATTGAAATGAAAGCATTTCAGTGATTTTCAAGAGTGCATCCAAGGTCTACTGGGGCAACTCCAATTCATTCCTGTTTCATTATCACCTCTCTTCTGTGACAAGATGATACCAAATTAAGAGGTGTTAAGCCTTTCCACAATTAATGTTTACACAGACAAATATGAAGACACTGTCACTGTTGTTTTTAAAATGAGTACGACCCACACACAACACTTGTGCCCCCTGTATTCACAGCAACACGGAGGTGCACTTAACCTTGTTTACTGCTTTATCGTGGTGACTTTTTACCCTTAATGGATCGTGAGTCCATAGTACACAGAATCGGTTAAGCCTGAGAACCTTTGCCCAAGAAATGACAACCTTGACTTTGAGGGCCCCAAAATAAACAACTTTACTTTCATATTTCATCTTCAGCTGCTTTGCTTATGCAGTGAGTGGGATTTATTAGTATTCTGCGTGAGAGGGAAAAAATCTGGAAAGCTTGGATGACTGGAGAATGCAAAATGGCTTCCTCTAACTATTATTCCCCCTCTTTCTCTCCCAGCCATCACATACACACTAGTGGTGGACCTCTTGTTTACTCTCAGACAAGCTAATTGACATGCAATCAGTAGCTTACCCTGGCCTCCAGCACGTATTCCCTCCAAAAAAAAACAAACAAACAAACAAAAAAAAAAACTGTGGAAAGGACCACCTTCAAGTACCAAACACTGAATCTGAGTCATCAGCCTGCATCACATGGCACGCTCCTATCAATTAGGGAAGTTGTTTTCCATGTCCAAGGGCAAGGGTAGGAATCATATGGGAAGCTTAAAACACAGAGGGAGCATGTTTTGAGTGTAAAGACTCACTGCTTGCCAGCTTGTCTCCATCACTAAGGCTAGGACATATCCAGCAGGGATCTTTGCTACCCTTGAGAGCTGGTGTGTTGTTTTTTTACAACTGGTAAACAAGTTTTGCACATCTTGCAGCTGCGGGAATCAAAGGACGCTAATAAAACACTAGGGCTGGGATTATAGGGAGCTACCGAATAACTTTTAGCAACACAAATACAGGGAACATAAAGGTATCATCTTCAGATGAAATCAAAAGCACAGTGTATTTAATATTTTAACCTAAACAGCAAAACTGTAAAGGATAAACAGGGCAATATAAAACTATTATTAAATATTACTATTTATTAACCAGGGTGAAATTTGATTTTAAGCCTACCTTTATCACAATACACAATACAGACATCTTTGGTCCATAACATTTAGCATAGAGCTTCCTGCACCTCACATCCTGAAGTACTCAGAAAGATACATCAAGAACATTCTAGCAAAAAGCTACCGATGCCATGCAAGTTCCTAAAACACTTGCATTCATCTGCTTACATAACTCTCTCATGCAAATTCTGTGCAGCACCAACTGTTTGTTGACCTGACGTAACATTAAAAAAAGTCTCTGTTTAATTGTCATCTGTCAAAATCAAGCAGCTATCATCAAAGCACAAAGACTAGCAAGAAGACTTCAACAAAGTCTTTTCACTGGTCTTCAGCTACGAAATGCAAACATATGGCTCTACACTGCAGTAGTGAAAAATAGACTGCAATTGTAGCAAGAGAGATAAATTATAAGAGAGACTTGCCAGTAGAAGAACAATGGATGGGAAGAAGAGTGGCTAGGAATGACAGCAAAATGCCTTATAGGTTTTTCTGTGAGTGAGTGTGATGAGAAATGTGAATAATCTCCTTGTGAGATCTCCTTAGGTGATATATCTGTGAACCTGAGATTTGGACTACAATCAAACCAAAGATCATCCATCCATCCATTTTCTTCCGCTTATTAAATTCAGGGGGCTGGAGCTTATCCCAGCTGCCATAGGGTGAGAGGTACATCCTAGACAGTTTGCCAGTTTGTCGCAGGGCCAAAACCGAGAGACAGACAACCAGTCACATTCACACCTATGGTCAATTTAGAATCATCAGTTAACCTAACTGCATGAGCTGAATGGGCGAAAGCTGGAATACCCAGAGAGAACATGCACACTCCGAAACAGGAATGCCCCAGATGGTGGATTCAAACCCAGCAGCTTCTTGCTGTGAGCCAATAGCGATAACCACTGTGCTGCCCTCAAAACTAAATTTTCAAAGGTTGGGTTTAGGTGGCTCCAGAGCACCGGATGTATTAAGATGATGTTTTCATAAGTGTATTTAACAGCTTTAACTGTGAATCGCTGTGTTTCATTATTAAAACAAACAATTTCACACTGACATAAGGAGCAAATCCTCTTGCAGTCCCCTCTGAGTTGTGCCACAATGATTCAAGACGGGTTTTTTTTTTTTAATTTTCACATTAAAGCGAGGCCAAACACTTTAATGTAGAGGTTTTAATTTGTTCACGACTGTCCCTAAAGAGGTCAGCTGGCTTAAGCAGAGGAAACTTGTGACTCCTGAGATATGCTCTAAATGACAGCAGGAATCAAAGCCAATTCAAGTGAGACAATCAATAACACAACTGAGAACTGATTATTGTCACGCAGGCTCTCAATATGCATGCACAGTGTTTTTCACCACAGGCCAGTACTCTCTGTGTTAGTCATTTACGGAAAATGTCACAAATAAAATTAGGACATTGACCAAACTGACACATCCTGACAGTGTTAGAATTCCACTCTGGCAACCTAAGCTCTAATTTAAAAAACGAAAACCTGGCCACACACACTTACACCTCCATCTCATCTGTTACCCATCAACAGGACACATACTGAACAACTGATAGATAAGTGAGGAAGGATTAGGCTGATCATTGAGATTAACATTCCCTGCTTGTGTGGTTGCTGCTGCTGGTTGTGGGAGTGATGGGAATCTTGGTTGGCGGGCTTGTTAGGGGACAGGAAGGAGCTCTGAGTAATGTTCCAGGACACTGCTTACACAAAGCCTGACATGTGGAGACAGGGAACATTACTTTCCCTCCTTGAGATTCCTTACACGGGAACTGGATGTACTGAATGCAGTTCACTTAAACTCCTGTTGTCCATACAGATGGTTATTGCTTTTCTAAACACAATGCTCTGCGGTATTAAAGATAGAACTTAATCTTTGAGGTAAATGAGCAATGCTACATTTGTTTTCTCATCAGGATACATCCTTTATAAACAGTCCCTTTTTGGGCGAAGGAAGACAGTATTGTTAAATATTCCTGTATGTAAGTGTACTTTTATAAAATGATGGAGCACAGAAATTTCTTAGTAATTTGCAACCGAATGTATCTAACTCTCTCAGGGCATTCATTTGTCCCTCATTCTCTGTGTATATTGTAACTCACTTCAATTAAATGGAATATGAATGCTGGTGCTTTCCCTTTGCAAACACTGCCTTATCATCCTACTCTACTGAAGCCTGCCTCTTGTTTATCTCCTGTGCTGGTAATGGGACAGAGTAATTTCTCATTTGTAACAATATCAAAAAGCAATTACAAGCCTGTGACTAAAAGCCACTGAACAATGTCCACCATCAATCATGGAAGTAAAAAAAAGCCAGAGCGTGTAGAGACATTTCAACCCGCTCATTTCCCCTGCCTTGCTCTGGTATTTCTGTTCAGATGAACTTGGCCCCAGCTTTATGGTGTTTTGGGTGCCACCGTGAAAGGGCAAAAACCTGTTGCTGATTCCAGGCTAATTATTAATCTTATTTACGAAGTTAAAATGTCACTATCTCGAAAATCTTGTTTCTATTGGACATAAGAAATACATTCTGGAAGCCCTGTCACTGTGTGACAAAGTCACAGCTAGTATTATTCTAATTTTATTCCACAGTTTCTAATAATGATCTAAATAAAGACATCATAAAGTAACCTGCTGATATAAATACCAGCAAATAACATTTCAGATTGCAATAAGGCAACAGCAGATCAATTAGACAACTACACCTTCTGCAGATTACTCAAAAGATAAGATATATAATGGATCATATGCACTTTAATGCTGAGGAGTGTTACTCACAGTTTGGATTTTAGATTTCCAATTTAAAAGTACATATTCCAAGCATCCTTACTTTAAATAAACTTTGAAATAAAAACATACTACAAGAAAGGACATAGTATAAACTTTCAGCAATATTTGATTGACACAAAGTTGGTTTTTAATATATGACCGGAAATACTACAATGACAAAAGACTGAGGAATAGTCTAACTAAGATTTGATTCCTGTTCTTAGTCTGGCTGTGAATGTTTTGAGATCTGGGTTGGGGCTAGTGTAACCCACTCTTTTTATTGGATCCCCCTGGGCTTAAAAAGGCAACTCAGAGCTGGCTCAAAAAACTAGTAAATCCCCATAGAGTCCCATGATAACTTCAGTTCATAGCGTTGCACAAAAACATTTTTAGTTTCTGTAGCTGAATTCCCCCTGCGTAACAACTCTGTGTTGATTTTCTTTCTTTTTTAAACAACTTAAATTTAAAATGAGTGGTCAGGTCCCATTGATTGACAAGTGTGCTAACAATGGCAGCTGTAGGTGTTTGGAAGGCCAGCTGAACTGAGGCTCATGTGACCCCAGGATGTCTTCCCTCTCTCTGATTTGATTATCTGGGCTGAGGGTGTTTTTAGTAGGAGTTTGCTCAACCTCTGGTCTGTGTCTGTGGTAGTTGGTGTCTTTTAGATCTTTATTGAGGTACAACAAATGTAAAATCATGCATAACCAATCAGGCATAACAGTTGACCACCTGCCTAATGTTGTGTTGGTGTTTGAGCAGTGCATGGATGGAGCTCCAAAATGTGGAATCCAGAAAATAATTCATAGGTTATACGGCTCTGTTGATCCTTTATTCAGTCTACAGTTTATTATTGTATTTTATAGGTTTTTTCTTGTATGTTTGTGATATATAAAGCATTTTCCTATCATACCATTATGGCTGTTTTGTATTTGTTTTAATTATATGTGAAAATCACATGAAGAAGTGCCTGCTAAATTCATTGCCTACTTAGATCTAATCTTTTTTAATGTACAGTTATGTTCAGGCATGGAATTCAGATACAGCAGTGAACACTAACTTTAAAGGAGCAACTGGTTCTTAAAGATGTCTCAGTGGAGGTAGTAGAGGGCTGGATATACAGCATTGCTGGGGTATCCTTTTCAATTTGCATTTTTTTTCACCCTCTTGCAGATCAAATGAATCACACTTACTCTGAGACATCAGAATATTAAATGAATCTTGATGTCAGAGATTGACTGCTACCACCTCAGGCAAGTTTTGACACCTGCAGAATAGGGTAGCTCACATTTACCTTGTAGACATAAACTCCTTGTCTGTAAAGAAAACATTCAGTTCACATTCACACACTAAGAGCTGCATTGCAAAGGTTGGTTCCCGCAGCAGGGTTCATTTTGAAAATGCAGGACTTTGACTTTGAAGCTGTGTTGACCGACGGGCATCCTCGATCGATCATCAAGGTATTATATCGTAAAGAGAGCACCCAGTGTCTCTCTATCCATCTGCCATGTCTGTCATTGACATTTTCTCTGCCCAGGGCATTTATTGACAGCCTGTTTCCTTTTTACCCATCACTTCTCTTCCACACACATCATATATGTGTGTATATGTGGATTGGGTAATCAAAAACAGTGGAAGGTGTCCACAGAGCTTAAGTAAATGTATTCTTCTGTGTTGGTGTGTGTTTGTGTTGAGGGGAACACACTTTTGTTTCCCTCTCTAAAATTTCAAACAGGTATACTACACAATAGGAAGAATATGAAACCATAGGGGGGTGATCAAAGACAAAGAGGAGGTGGGGTTGTTTGGGATTGACCTTGGAGAGCTGAGCATTAGTGTGAACAGACCAGGTGTGTGGCCAGAGCTTTACACAATTAGTGCCGGTCAAAAGGTGACAGCACTGAACACGAGGACACGGAGCAGCCTGCAGGAAGGTCAGGGTTACCCACACGGCGATACGATCGGTTTTACCTCATACGTGCACATGCAGCTCAACAGACAGGGCTTCTGTATTTGGTGCTAAGAAACTCTTCATGCAATATACGGTCTGATGACTATTTGATGAGATTTGATGCCGGTGTATTGTGAGATTTATCGGAACTGGCAAGGGCACCCATGCATTTTAATGTCCTGTCTCTTTCCCGCTACTTTGCGGTTGTGTTTCTCTCTCACTGCTGTCTCCCTTGCCCCCCCCCCCCCCCCCCTCTGGCTTAGTTTTTCCATTTCTCTATTGAACAAGCAAAGACAGAAGGATTATGCTGATAAATTCAACAAAGGCAAGCTGAAGGACTGAGTCAGAGGACACAGCAGTGAATGAGTGTCCAAGTGTGTTTGACAGAGTGTTTGTATGAGACAGTCAGCAAACACCTGTCTACACATGCATATCTAAGCGGGTGTTCATCCATTTGAACCATTTTGTCCTGTGCAATACTTGACGTTATCACCCTACATAATCTACAAGTAGAGTGAGATTAAGATGAGAGACTTTAATAAATACCTGCAGCCTCACATGGCATGTGGGGTGGGGGTGGGGGGGTGTGGGGGTGGGGCTGTGGGGGGTGTGGGGGGGACAGAAGATGTGCACAGCAAATGTACGGATGTGGCACAGTAACAATACTTTATTAATACGTATATGGGTGAAAAGTGCATGGTAGATCCCATATCTTTTCCTATCTACAGCAAGCTGTACTCTATAAATCTCAGTTGTGTTAAGTGGACAGTTTGTAATAATGCAGGTCTCTTCTGGATGAATCCCACGGTCCTCCTGAGCTATCAGATTTATCCAAAGATCACACACATTTATCCACAAACTGTCCTTAATAATTCCTAAAGGAAAGGTTCACCCTTACAGCCTTATATCACAAACATATTGATTCTCCTTCAGCTGCCTCCCATTGATCTGAGCATCGATGGTGTTTCCAGAAAGGAACACATGCATAAAACCTGTTAATTTCCACTGCAGATTCAGATTGCTGACCATTCATGAAATGAACTGGATGTGTCTTTGTATATAAATTAGCATACCGTTAGTAGCTCACACACACACTTTTTTTTTTTTTTTTTTTACAAATGCAACCTCAAGCTAATTTGCCCCACTTAGCAAAATCTGGCCCTTAAGAGCTTATGTAAACATCTCAGCTACAATCTAAAGAGCAACGCTTGTGTTTTAAAGTTATTGGTAGGCACTTGCAGAATGAGCCCCTTTTGTTTTTTGTTTTAAAAAAATTACAATTTTCTCTCTGCCTTATTCTAACTCTCTCAGCATTTCTATTTTCTTTGTTCTCTATCCAGCATGGCAAATCTAAAGACATGCATGGATGTTAGTGCTGCAGGTCTAAGGGTCAGTAAAGACACTTCAAACACACCGAGAGGGGACGAGCAACCAAATTGACTGAGCTGAACAGGAGGCCCCAGACTCCCTCTCGCTCTCCCTGTCTCTACTTCCACTTTCCCTCTGAGGAGAACACACAGTTATTTTAGTCCACCTCCACAGTCTGTGATGCCAAAAATGGAAGAGACAGAAAAATAAAGGGAGAGCATGCCAACGTTTTTCACACTAACCAGAAAGTGCAAATTAAATGTCTGTGGTCATGTGCATGTGGGGCTTCTGTGTCTTAAAAATTAGAGTCTGCCATATAGATGTAGACTGAATGTGTGTGTGCATGTTTATGTATCCTGAGAATTTTGTGTGGCAGCATGTCAATACCAGCATTTGCATTTAGTGTGGATTAACACATAGACATGTGTGACTTTATGCGCCTGCACGTTTCCATTACAATATGAGAGACAAGTGTGTGCTAAACGAGAAGTGGCTTCCATTTGTGGAAGCTCATTATCAATGCCCCTTGCCCTTGCTATCTCTCACTCTGGCCTAGGGACAGCTGGACTCCCCGGACATTCCTCCACAATCCTATCTCAGGATCTGGGCAATCAATATGCACTGGCTACTTTTTTAATTATGCAATTCATCCTCTCCACATGCTGTCTACATCCCAATTTCCTTCCCTGGATCATCATCGCTCTCTATTCCTGCAGCAATTTTCTCTGTTTCTTCAATCTCTGTGCTTTTAAATAATTATCCCCACAGTGACTAAACGCACAAAAAGAAGGTAGAAAGAAGGTAGTGCACATACAAACACACACATATTCCTGCAGTCTCATTTAGGCCTATTATTAATAATTTCCTACCTGTTTGCTAGACATCCCGCTGATACCTAATTGCTGGTAGGGCTGACTGTCATGAACAAAGACGGGCTACAAACATCCACCATGACAAAAGGAACAGAAGAAAAATGTACTAAAAAAAAAAGTCGGTAACCACCAAAACTAACTGATTTTCCTGTGGGAGGAACTGCAGGTGTCAGAGGGATAGTGGGAAGGTGAAAAGGTAACTTCATTAAGTGTAACTGTGAAAATCTCAAGAGGAGGAATCCTGTCCTGATTAATGAGTAGGGGAAAAAGCAATTACCTTTATTATAAAGAAAGCACACAACAAACAAATAACAGCTCTTTTTTGCTAACATCTTACCTATTTGTAGGAACTACTTTTCAAAATTTCATTTGGGAACATTTTATTTCTTATTAGATATCTAATTACAGCAATTGCTATATCTCTGTACTCCTTAGGGAACAATTTTTATTAAAAAATCCAGTCATTGGGTGTAATAAATGTGAAATAAGAAATAAGAACATTAGGTCAAGAGAGAAACCCCGTAAGCCAGAACTTTTGGAGTTAATTCAATCAAATCTAAAAAAGAAACCAGTTTACTGTTCCATTCTCCCTGGACCAGATAGTACAAGCTAAATATCTGAATCTCTTTGAATTAAACATAGTACAAACATAATAATTAAATCAATTAAATGTTTAACCTGACAAGCTGTCACATTGGAACCAGGACTTTGCATTTTACTTCCTGAGAAGAACGCCAGGAGGTCATCACACTTCACAAAGAAACAAAGACAATGGCAGATAACTTACCTCCTCTAAAGAACTTCTGTTTTTGGTAGCATTTGTTTGAATGTCATTCTTCTTTAAGCACAATAGCTCAAAATAACCTGAGTCAATTTTGATCAAACTTTGTAGAGGTGTAGAGTGTGAACATGTTAACAATCCATTTAAATTTGCCTTACATCAAAGCAGGTCTTCAAGGTCAACTAAATGACTTATTGGTCCAAAATTGACCATCACCCTATTAACTTAAAGTAGAATTATTAGTGTGTATGTGTGTGTGGTGTGTATTGTCAATATATAGAAAGAACCATAAAAAGATTTCAAATATCATCCCACATTTGACCTCTGACCTCTCTCAAGGTTAAAGTGATAATATTGCTATATAGAGCTGTCTTACTGCCATTTTGTGTATTGACAGCATATAGCCAAATAAGGAAAGATATATGGGGATTCTGAATATGGCATTACTTTGCACCTCCGACCTCTTCTTCAAGGTCAAACTTTCAAAAATAAAATGTCTTTTATCATAGCTGTAAAGATAAAATTTTACTGCCTTTGTTTGTATGGCAACATTTAGGAAGCAATAGAGGTATGTGGGAATGCTAAATATCACTTTATTGCAGTGTGCATCCGAATATTATGACACATTTGACCTCTGACTTCACTTTTAGATTTCACAGCTGCTTTGCTTTCAAGCTGATCCCAATATGCTTATATCTTTAAAGAAAATATTGTCAAGACGAAGAGACTGAGCTGCCTAGTTAGTAAGAAATATATGTTTGTATAATATTATACAATAAGCTCAAGTTAATCATGTCCAGTTATTCATCAGTCAATGCTATTATCTATTATCTACTCCTACATCTTTATATACGAAATACAAAACTACTCCCTCAAAAGGAAATGGTGTCAAGAGCGTGAGCTGCCAAGGTGGAGGTTTGCGCTCTCGGAGTGTTTCTTGTTTTATACGTGTGTTCTACACTGCAGGTATTGAGTGCTGTATAATTTTTTCTTTTTATTTTGCTGGGAAAATGGGAAATAGGTGCACAGCCTTAAATTTCTTGTGCTAGCATTATTGTAATTTCTTTAAGTAGTCTTCAGGAGTAGTTCTCCAGGCATCTTGAAGGACATTCAAAGCTTTTCTTTGAATGTTGCCTGCCTTTTGTTCCATTCTCTGTCAATATGATACCATCCTGTTGCAATAAGTTTGTGGTCCAGGCTCTAAGAGGTCAATTGATGTAGTCCATAGTGCGTTTTCTTATCCAAGTATGCCTTTACTTCATTAGAAATGCGTTTGGCATCATTGTGATGCCAAACAATGATGCTGCTGCCAATCAGATGCATCAAGTTTGACAGGTTCTCCTAAACCACTGACAGAAATGCAGCCACGAACCATGACAGAGGTTCCTGCGTGTTTTAACAGATGGCTGCAAACACTTGCTGTTGTACCTCTCTTCTGACCAAAGGGTAAAACTAGTTTTCACTGACTTTCAGTCCCGTTCTTGCCTGAGGTATGTCAGGGAGACAAGGCCTGACATACCTCAGGCCTTTTCTCCCTTAAGAATGGCTTCTTGACAGCCACCCTTCCACTGACAATTTTTGACGAGGCTTCAGTGAACAGTAGATGGATCAACTGAAGGACCACATGCATCTCTTGGGTCCTGTGTCAGGTCTTTGCCAAATTCTTTCCCTATTTGTTCCCAGATAGTGCCAATCTGCTCTAGATAGTTTTTGTATGCCTGTCCTCTTCCACTTCCTCCACCTGTCCATTTTCCTCACTTCCTCCTCATTTACTTCACACCATGCCGAGATATGCCAAGGTATTGCGTAATAGCTCTTACTATTTTATATTTGTCAAACTATGTTTTTTAGATTTAACTAAATATATGGAATTGGGGTTCCCAAGTATAACAACTGATATAAAAACAGTAGAGAATTTATTTTACAAGAGCTCAGCTGAATACTGAGGTCCCCTCCCACACACACACACACACACACACACACACACACACACACACACACACACACACACACACACACACACACACACACACACACACACACACACGTTACTTTATGCATGAAACTAAGGTAAAGACAGGGTTCAAAGCCTGAGTGATTTCTGGGAGCAGAGGATACTGCCTGCATCTTAAACTAAAATCACCTGATCTCTTTTCTTATCTTTTCCCACACCGTCTTTTAACTTACCCTAGTGCGCACACACACACACACACACACAAACACATATATATATATATACACACGCACACACATACAATCTCATCAAGAGTAACCAATCAAAAGATGCACAAATTTGCTTTTAAAGACCCTCTTTCTTGCCTTTGTGTCCCTCTTAGCCATTGTTCCCTGGAGGACACCCTAGCTCTACTTTTTCCTCTTTTCATCCAGACAACAGGGCAGGGCAATGTGGTCTCCAGAGGCCTGTGCTGCAGTGCGCTGTTAAATTAGAAAGACTTGTGAGTGAAGTTTGGTAAAATGGCTGGAGCTGTTATGGTACGAATGTGGGGACATAACCGAGGAAATGATGTAGGATTGGAAGGTGGCGATGAAAAGGAAGGAACATGGGAAAGAAAGAAAGAATAAAAAACTGTGAGACGGAAGGAGAGCAGGCTGAAATGCAATGGCCCAGGTTCCAGTTCGACCCAACACAATTTTTTTTGCACGTCTTCCCCAATGCTCTCGCCTTTCTTGTCCACTCTCCACTATCTAATGAAGTCAAAAGGCCCAAAAGATATATTTAAAAAGAAAAAGAGAAGATTTAAGGAGGAGTAGAGGAAGGGAAGCTGAGAGAAAGGGGGGAGTGTAGGAAGAAAGTGTTAAAAGCTGGAAATGAGTCATAGCAGTGGAGGAAAGGAAGAGGAGAGGCCACAGGAGAGACGACAAGAAGGAAGGAGTGAGAATCTAAAAAAGTAAGGAGTAAGGATAAAAAAATGGGTACAGAGAAATGAAAGATGGGAAAGGGGAGCAGAGGGGATGAATCAGAAAAAGGTTGCTGAAGGTTTAAAAGCCCTGCTTGTTATCTAACACCAATCTGAGTGTGTGTGTGTGTGTGTGTGTGTGTGTGTGTGTGTGTGTGTGTGTGTGTGTGTGTGTGTGTGTGTGTGTGTGTGTGTGTGAGAGAGAGAGTTCTGCTGCTTTGTGCTCCTTTCTCCTGCTCCACTTGTGCTCCTTTCTCCTGCTCCACTGCTGGTTCATTCTCTAGAGACTGCAGGAAGCGAGGAAGCAATCTCCTCCTCCTACAGTATAGATCTCATCTACCGCTCACTTTTTCATCATTTCTTCCCGATTTGTCTCCAGTCTACCTGCTCACTTCCACTGATGTACTCTGATTAAAAAAAACTGTCCTCATATTGTTTCAAAAACAGTAAGTAATTTATACTGTTCTCTGTTTTTTTAAATTAAATTAATATATTGTTTTGTTAAATTTTTTAAACAATGATTTTCTTATTCATAGCATGATTTTTTCAATGTTATATGTGCTAATTATTTAGTACTGCAGGTTCTGCTGCTACAGATGAATTCCTTATCATTCATTTATTTTTTACATTTTTAGCTGGTATTGTGTTTTTTAGATAAAAAAGGGACACATAGCTGCTGCAAATTACATGAAGTCATAGTACCTTGCTGTTATGCTGCTTCAAATGGCAGCCGTTCGCCAAGTCGTCACATTTCATTGCCTGTGAATATCTGATGTGGGGGGAAGGGAGACAGTGGCTGCGTGCCTTTATAATGGAAAAACTATAGCTCCATGAGAACAGCACAAATTTGGAGTTTGCATCACACCTAAAAAAAATGATGGAATTTATAAAGAGTGTCTGCAGTTTAACACAAAAATAGTATGTGAAACCTTACTTAATATTTTTTCTTTTTAACTACAAAAAGTCTAAAATCATTTGAATGTTTATTCAATAAACTCAGTGAGGATATCTCAAGATATTTTGAGTGGCTGTGGCTCAAGAAGGTCGAGCAGGTCATCTACTAACTGGAAGGTTGGTGGTTTGATCCCTTGTTGCTCCAGTCTGCATGCCAAAGTATACTGGATGACATACCGAATGCCAAGTTGGTCCTGATATGTTCATCGGAGTGTAAATCTTAGATGGAAAGCACTTAGATGCAGAAAAGAAGTGCTGGTCTGAATGAGATATATTGTTTAAGTTTTGTGTGTGCGTGTGTATAAATATAGCAGTCAGTATATGTGACATATTGATGCATATGTCCACCAATAATAAAGGTGTAGTAAAGAAATCGGCAACTGACTACTTCACTTTGCGTCTTCAGCTGGAGATGTCCCACTCACATTTGCGTAAAAAGTGTTTACGTTCAGCTTCACGAGCATTTACAGGTTAGATTCGGAAAATGTCCATTAACTGCAGGGAACTGATATGGAATCTTTAACATTTGGCAGCAGAGAAGTCTGGCACCTCACCCCACCCAGACTGTCAGCCTCTGGGAGACTTTCACATGAAAATGAAAATGCTGTGAGCTATAACAAAGGCAAAGAAGGAAAGAATGGAATTACAACTGCTCCAAACAATAAAAACTCCATTTTAGGATATCCTCTGGCGTAAACGGATGTAACTTTGTATTTGTTTCTACTCCCTTATTGACTTACTTTCATTTTTTATTGTTTCAACTGCTTTCATTTCTATGCTTTACGGACCTTGAAAATGCAGTTTGTGTCTGGCTTTACTTGACCATGAATAGAAGTATCAGCATTGGCAGGAAGTTTCCCTGCCATCTGATTTGATAGGTCGCATGTAACTTACTAGCAAATTAAATGACCCTGTCTACCATTTTTGCCTTCATACCTTTTCTATATACCTTTTAACCAAAAAAAAATAGGTGCCACATGTAGTTACCAACCACTGCCCAATGACTTGTCTCTCTGTGCTCACTGCTTTATTGCTGTGATGAATTACTGCTACATGGGAGGAGTGTGGCAGGAGAGGGAGCGACAGAGAGCATCATATTTAAACAGTGGAAATAAGGTCTGGTGGAAAGGTTTGGTTCCAGTGATGCAAAATGTTTCAGTGTTTTCAAGAAAGATGGAAAATGCATTTAAGGAACTGAAGTACACACGCACACACACACACAAAAAAAAATCAAAATAAAGGAGCAGCATTCATTTCCTTGCTCCGTTACTAAGATATACCTGTTCACACCTCTAATTATTACAATTCACCCCAGAAGCTAAAGGCCAGATGTATAAAATATGAATGTGTAAATCCAAGACTAAAGCTATAAAGCTATATTTATCCCTAAAGGCATATGCTATATTTCTGACAGATTTATAAAGCCAAACTGTAGATGTGCTTCACTTTCCAATCATGAAACTAAGCACAAGCCCACGAATATCCACATATATCTTAATATTTAAAGACATGTGAAGACTTAAACACGGTTTATACACATACATAGAATAGCAGCTGAGATAAATATGATAAAACTATGAAAACTGAAATGAAATATGACAAATGAAATGTGTTTGATTTTGTGATCTCAGTTCTGGAAACATAAGTAGAAGAAAAAATGTATGGGAAGCCATTAATTTGTGAGTTCAAAGTATAAACAAACAGAACAAACAGAATACAAATAAGAGGCAAAAGGTCCACACAAAGAAAGCACACCGGTAGTCATGGGTCAGACATTTAGAGCACATAATTACAAAAAGTAAAACTTGTGCAGATGAAAAACAGCAAGAAATACAATCTACACACATGTGAAATTGACAATTTTTTATGTTCTCTTCTGCGTCATACGAGACCTGACTATCTCCTGAAAAACTGTGTAGGCATTGTCTGAATTATTTATGTGCTTGACACACTTAATAAATGACAGTTTATATGCTGGAAAAGAAGCACATGTGGTTTCCTTGCCTTCACATTTTTATCCACTCAGCTCGCTGCAGCAGCATTTTATGAACGACCACTTTTGATTGGATTAGTGCAGGTTCTATCCAGAGGACACTCAAGCTTCTGTTTTTGAGACACTACATCTCGTGATTCATAAAACGAAAATAAAACATTAAAAAAATGTTGTTGTTTTTCTAAAACACATATAGTGCCATATTTATTTACAAGACCTGTTGATTGATTTGAATGTGGGATGTATTTCTTAGTGCTTTTGAATCTTGTGCAGTTTTCCTACAATGTAAACATTCACGTCAACAACAAAAAACAATGAAGGTGATTCATAGAAACAATTTATGACTTTAGTGTTGCAAATTTTATAATAAAGTTGTATGAAGAGCTGAAAAGCAGAGCTTTTACTTTGGCGTGCTATATTACGCTCATGTGAATTATGCTCAAAATGAACAGAGTTCACTGGTGGGGCAATTTTCTTACCATTTCTTACCATTTACACTACCATTCATACAGTCTACACTTTCCCATGTCCTCTAACGTGTGGTCTTGTATGTTGGTAGTGTTTACAGTGGGACACTTTTACTAAGAGCTAACCACATCAGCCAAGATGTATTTAAGTTCTCCGTGTAAACAGAGGCAAGAACACGGGAAATTACAAGTTTGTTTGAGTCAAGCCTTCTGAACAACACTGTCATGTCTCATTATGCTCTTATCCTTAAAATCATACATTGTCTCTTAATTGATGGGAAGGGTTGAGGTGAGGAATAGCTGGGCAGGATAGCAGATGGAAAGGAGGGGTCATGGTTTTTCTGGAATCATGATATATGAGGAGCTGGGGCCGCGCTGTGAGCTGAAAACAGCTTCAATATTTTATCACTGCAGCTAGGCCCAGCATCAAAAGTAAGGATTTTTCCTCCCTCTTTCAGTCCTTGACAGCCACAAATGCCACCAATGATGAGTGTGGGTGGAGAATGAGCTACTGAAACTATATACAGACACAGTTTTCTTTCTCTCTCTGTTTTTCTTTTCCTCTTTTACCTTTATGTCAATTTCTTAAATTCACTACTATGTTGAAAAAATATATATATCTATATAGCCAAAAATAATATATTCTCTCTTTCTCTCATGTCTGCATTTCTTTCTAGGCTAAGTCAAACTGAATCTAACCTGCAAACAGCATTAGAATTTTTAACTGGTTTGCAATCTGTGTCCAATCCCAATCCCTGTTTCTCCACTTCAGTTTTTACCCTTCTGTTTTTTTCCATGTTCTATATTCACATTTTGACAATGAAATCATTATGTGTGTGTTGGGCTTCAATTAAAGTCCTGTACTGGCTGGTTACCTGCCTCTACCTTAGATGACTGCATCCGTGTTTCATTGTGTATTTATTGTGGAATTGATTAGCACTACACCGGCTGTCGATGAAAAGCCCTTAACACTTGGAAAGCCGATAAATTCGGGAACTCGCAGAGAAAAACAACTTCTCATTTTCTCACATGAAAGTGGAGTATGTTTTCCTGCTATTTTCCAATTAGAGGGAACAGTTTATAGTTGACGAATTTCAAAGCAGATTAACTTCACAAACAATCTGATTGATGGAAAATGAATTTGGAGTTCTTTTTTGTTGCTGTTTTCATTATTAGGAAGCAACATCTGTATTACTACTAATTATATCATTGCCATTAATCACTATAAATAGAGTTCATTCATCTGCTATTATGGATTCCACTGAATCATGAAGCACTTCAGTACCGAGGGGCACAATGTGAATCACGAGATAAGACAAACACATTGTTTTTGCATATGTATGAAGCCGGCTGAGCCATCTACATTTCCAGTATGCAAGTGCGTGTATGCAAGCAAGGGGCTTCAGGCTTTATAGACTATTCATAAGAGAGCGAGAGGCAGAGCACAAGAACCTTACTCAGCCTTGTTTGACTTAAAAGGTTTCATGTGACCCTTTGGCCTTTTCCCAAGCAACACATTCTAGTGCTGCTGATGGCAGCTGGCTGTGCACATCTGGGATGAAGCAACGTGTACCTTGCTATTGAAAAATTCTCTGCTTTACAATAAGCACCCATCCCCCTTTTTTGTCAGCTTCTTTTTTCCCTTCTGCCAGCTGCTTGGTATAAAATAATTGATTAAAAATAAAACCAAGCGGGGCTGATCAGAGCTTTTGTGTTTCTGTGGATATATGCTCAAGATCTGAAGTAATTCAGCTGCAAGATCAGAAGGAGAACAGGGAGTTGAGATATATGCGAGACGTGCGGGGAGAAGGGGAGACAGAAAAGGGAGAACGAGAGAAAAGAGACTATTGATCAGGTAAAGCTGTGCTGGCCTGTCGATAGAGGCCTCTCTCCAGGGAGTGGAATGACACAAAATAGGGAGGCAATATTTATTAGGCTGTGTGTCCCTGACTATGTGTGTGCGCGCCCAAAGGGAGGGTGTGGGAGTGAGCATGCGTAGACATTTGCACAATGGGGAATGTCACACTGATGGGTTTTTAGATCGAAGCAGTCTTAATGCCTGCATGCAGACAACTCATGCATGCTCCATCTGTGGCAAGTTGTGAAGATAGGCCAATTTAGTAGTCTGTAAGCCTTCTATTGGAAAGTCAAGCTCACATTAAAACAGAAAATCATTGAAGGAAAGCAGAATTGCATCTCTTATAGGGTAATACTTTATGATTTTCCACAAAGACTTCACAGAAAAATAAAACTTTTATTCTGCCAAGGAAACTGCAAAGAGGTTTGGAAAGGACGACCCTTATTTCCCAATGATGCGATACAGAAGACAGGATGCATTCCTTAGTCTAATTTAAACACCCAAATGCTATTTAATGTCTATTTTCATAAGATTTTAATATACAAGTTCTGTTCCATTAAAACACCAGAGAGCCTGATAATCCAAGGTTAATAATTCAGGTCAACCTAGCAGCTTAGGTCCTTAATTAATGAACAGTGATTTGCACGAACACACACTACGCTGATTACACTTTCAATAACATTATAGCATTTATATTATTGCCAGATGAGGGGAAAAAAGAGAAAAGAAAAGCTGAAATAAAAAGATATGTTAAGGTGGGAGGAAAATAAAGCCAGAGCCATTGGCAGAGACTGTAGAGGTGACAACAGGAATTAGGACAGCTAAATTTAACTGTAGGGGACCATGGTGGTGGTGGTGGTGATGGCTGTGTGTATGGGGTGACTGTTGGGTTTGCTGGGGGTGAGACAGACAGAAATTATTCCGACTCCTCACTTGTCTTTCTCAGCAATACGGCTACATTTAAACAGCCTTAGGGTTAATCTCAGAACTGAGTAGCGATGTGCAAAGCGGTTCTTTCTAAAAGGTCTTGCTTCACTTGAAACAGGTCATTAAAAAGATTTGTTCAAAAGACACTTTCACCAAATCACTGACCAGAGCTTCAGTTACGCAGTTCCACTCACTGACCCGCAACACGGCTGGGAGTTGCATATTCCTCATGATCCCCGGTTTCTGGAAATGTAAGCATTGTGACCTTGACAGACATGCCAAATTTATTTTATGATTCAGCAGTCACTGGAGGCAAACTCTTTCTTTCTCATTTTTGAGCTGCAATTTGTTTTTTAACTTGCTTGCCTTGTGTGAGGTATTTACAATCACTCATTCCCTGTATGGTATGTGAGGAAGTCCATTCCTCTTTGTGAAGGATTTTGGGAGCTGGCCCATCTCCTGGGAAGTTCTAAAAATTTGGGACAGGCCTTAAAAGATCAGGTGGAGCCTTTTGTATTAGCATGATCTGAATGTGTTTAACTTTTGCCACTACAAAAGCCTTTATCCCTAGAGCATACTTAACCTTAGAAGAGGAGTTAAAAAGTATCAATTATGACTATATTTATTATGTAAATAACTAATATTTAGGAGAAAAGAGACGAGCATGTGTCAGAGCAGCTATAATGATCCTGGTTTAAATTTTCTTTGGACTGAGACAGATGAGCGAACATCTGTGTGATCAGTAAGCAGACAGATAATCCTTAAATTGTTTCACTCATATCATAGCATCACAGCAACTGCAAGTGCAAGTGCATGTCGATCCACTCGTCTTCTACAGACCAGTAAAACAACTTTTGGCTAAAGGTGTGTGTCTTTAGGTTTATGTGGCTTTACGTGCAGCCGCATTAGGAATTATGTCATTGATTAGCCCACTATTGATCTTATGTTCAAGCAGGTAGATCACAGAAAAGAATGGCCTCTGTACATTTGGTGCATCTCTGCAAGCGAATTTCTTAGCACACGGGCAAGCAGGGCAGCACAAAGGCAATTTCAACAAGAGGCCTGAAAGTTTCCATTACTTGCTAATCTGTTTTTATGTGCAACTTATATCTTGTCATATGAACTAGTTGAACTGCCAGATGGTGAAAACATTTTGTTTAGGAAAGAAAGAGTGGAATAAATATTTAAGACGGCATGTAGGTGCAAGGAAAAAAGTAAGCTTTATAACCGTGATGAATGACATGTAATGATTCCATAATATGTTTATACCTCAGAAACACTCGACTGTATCTCGGTCTCCAATTGCCAGAGTTTGAAAATACTTTGTTCTATTCCTGAGTGAAGGGAATGAATTAGGAATGACAAAGCACTATACAAATTGACAAGCACAATGCAAATACATTATTCAAGAGTACTGCTGCTGTAAGCACATTTTCGACTTTTTGGAAAAGTAGAGGCAAAAATTAGTTTTCAGGCCTTGTTTGTTTAGCCAGTGCTCACCAAGGCTCCTGGTTGTGTGCGTGTGCGTTTCTGCGGTGGGAGTGTAGTCTTAATGTTGATATAGCGTTTTGTTTCACTGTCATTATTCTGCCCATTTCCCTCCCACCTTTGCTTTTAAAAGCTCTTACAGTAGAAATGTTTTGTCAGGCCTGCCTGTGGTCCCTCCGATACATGCCAGCTGACTGGGCAGCCTGAGCTACTCTATTTACAAAGAACAGACTTGCCATGAATAATACACGAAGTGCCAAGCACAGGGATGGAGACAAGAGAGCGGAGAAGAGGTTCTGGCTTACTTTTTAACCGGTAAAGCAGACAAAAAAGAAGACAGAACCTTTTGAAATCATAAGACAAATACTTTTCTAGTCAGAGAGAGAATGCAAAGCTGGATGTTCAGCCAAAAGATGATTTATGGAGATGGGTCAAATCCTCCAGCAGCATCAAAAATGGGAATAAAACTCTTCTTCATTCTCTTAGAAATGCCGCTAACAGATTTGCTGAAATGCATGCATTATCAACTTTACAGCGATATACTTTCAACTTGGGTTAGAAAGGCTGCATTCAGAGAGGAGCGGCCTGTCATCATTGGGGGTTATTAATGGGGTTTCTGCCTTGCTCAAGGACACCTGTCTACTTTGTTATATTCATATGCCTGGCTTCAATCAAACCCTGGCCCTGCTCTGCTTGATTTGTGTGTCAAGAAATGCAAAAGATACAGACGATAAAAAATTCTGGTGAACAGAAAAATCATAATAATAAAAAATAAACCAACAACTGTGGAATGGGGTGTAGTAAGCATATACAATGACACAAGTGTGAAGAAATGTGTGTTATTAGCAGACTAGTAACACTAATTAGATGTGACTATACCTTAAGTACGTGCATTAGAAATGTACACAATAAATCCCTGAAGCAGGAAATACAACTTTACATTGAATAATAATTATCTAAAGATAAATAGAGTCAAGGGGTTTAATTAATGCATTAATCAGTTTAGTATGATGCAGTTATGGGGCTCTGCTTGGACGCAAATGCTTTACTGAGCTGGATTTGCTAAAAAAGCAACAGATAAAATCAGAAAAAATAAGCTATTAACAGTGCCTTACAAAGTCAGCATTAATGCCTGCTAAGTACTGAACATGAAATATAGAACTGAAATTTAAAAATACAAACTTTGTCTTGTGTCAGATTGTTAGGGGACTTCGTTTAGAAGGATAAGAGCAGGCTGACTTGATTATACATTCCAACTGTGAAAGTCAAACTTTCCCTCGACAGCTAAGGAAGGGAGGCTTTGAAACCAGTGCCATCTCTCTCTCTCCCTCTCTGCAGGCGTCTCCGTCTACATCTTCGTATGCTCTCTATCTTTTGCTTGCTCTCATCTGCACTTGGCCCATCCCCACGTTACCCGTCAGAGTACAGAAATCAAAGACGCTGAAAAGAAACATGTATGATAATGTGGAGAGACTCAACACAGCACATCTCAATATAGTACCTACATAAAACACACACAGGGACATAGAAGTACGTACACCACGCGCACATACCTCCACTGAGTCGAACACTTTGAGTCAGGGAAATCAGGCGTACATATACTGGAGATTTGAAAAAGTAGTTTGTGAATGAAGTAATAAATTAAGCTGAAATACTTTTAAATTTTTATGTTTGCACAGAATAACAATGAAATGACATAAAATTCCACCGTGGGGTTAATAATATGGTTCCAAAGGCTGTAAAGCTGTACAGTGTAATGTGCATCAAAGTACAGGTTTTTTTGTTCTGTTTTTTCTGAAATAGAAGGGCAGTGAGGGATATTCCTGATTTATCATCCTCCGTGGCCACTATCATTTATCAGCTCACTGGGCAACAGATTAAGGGCCGGTTTTAAAATGGCTACTCGGCTGTGTTGCTCGAGCAATTCTATTACTGGTGTTTTGAAATAGAGGAGAAGATGTGAGTACAAAACATATAAACCAGTGTTCAGGTAGGAGTGAGTTTATGCTACAATGACTCCTGATTTCTTTGAATATACTGTAAGAGCATGTACACTCAATATGTACACGTCTTGCAGGTTAAACCTCTTGTACTGAGAAAGCACAGGAATAAACCTACTTAGACATATCTTATGTCCTTGAGAGCTCATTACTGTTAACAAGACAGTTACCGGAACAATACGGCCCATTTCCACTAATTCAGTTGTGATACATTTGACAGTAGGTAGACATTTACATACAGTTCATGAACAGCACACTTGATTGTGTACATGCCCTGAATACATCAGAATATGAATGTGATTAAAAACTAAATGCGATTCTTGTGCTTTTTGTAATTTTCTGTGATTATTCCAGTCAACCTGACACAAAACTGCTAAACAAATACCAGAATTCATGGCACATGTTTCTCTTGCTCCTTTATTGCAATTATGCATGCACTAGATGTCTCATTTCCCTTTTTTTCACTGAGGAGGGAACAATGTCTGAGGAGTTAAATCTTGGCTTCAAATCAAGCGCATGTTTTCAAAACCCAGTTTAAGCCTCTTGCTAACACATAATCAATTGTTATTTCTGGAGAGTGTGCAAATAAAGGATTCTTGTTCAAGGACACCAAAAGGGTTCAAAGACACGCACTGTCTAATGATTCTTCCAGCAAGAACCTCAACCTGCGTTACTTTTTTCTAAAACCGATTTTACTTCTGTTAATTTTGCAGACAAAAGAAGTAAAACTCAAGGTTGAGCAAATTCACTTTTAATTAATTACAATAATCTTTATCTCTAAAAATGTATGGGGACAATACAAATTCTGAATGGTTTAGGGTAGGATGGCCTACGCCTAGGTGAAATTTACGTATATATCCCATAAACTTTGCTCATATTTTACCCTGAATGAAGTCTTCAGGGTTGAATAGACTTGAAAGACCACAATTACTCTAACATCCTAGTATTAATGTTTAACTTTCTCATGCTTTAAAAGCTTAATCCCCGTTACCAGCAACATGGGATTTTCCCAGCCTACGGGGAGCACCAGCGGAAAAAGAGTGTAATTGGGGTTGTACGGGGTATAAAGGGCAGGGAGCTAGAGAAGTGGAGGAAAGGGACAGGAGAAAGGAGACGAAGGACAAGGTGAAGGGGAGACTGTCAGCTCAACTTATCGACAGCTCAACCCCCACTGGGATAAATACAAGAAAGGTGTGCGTTTGTATGCATGCGTGTGCATCCGTGTGTGTACACGTCAGTCCTGATGATCTGCTATGTCAGCTTGAGTAAAGGTCTCCCTCTGTGCGGATGCCCTCAGGAAACACTGACATTCTCCGCTGAGTTTCTTATGTGTTTTCATGTGTGTGAGTGTGCAGCAAGAGAGAGACCGCCTAGCATCGCAGCATTTCCTCCGACCAAATCCAATATGTTGCCAGTGTTATCCAATATTTCAAGTATTTTGGATGCAGAGCCACTCCTAAAGCACTGGCTATTATTTCAGGTAGTCAGCACTACCGATGACTGATGAAAATTGGGCATCTATTCATCCTGAAGCTGTCATTCATGCCAGGGAAGACGATATCTTCTTCCAGAGATGAGCCTCTTCTGCATGGCCAAAGGTTTGCAGTGCAAACATTCATTTCCTTAATTTACAGAAAGGCAGAAACACATTCTGTGCTCCAGAAACTGATCATTTACACTTCTTGAAATGTTTGAATGTGTTTGAAAATCATAAACTGAAACTGAAGCTGAGAACAATGAATGGTACATAAAAGAAATAAAGATCTTTTGACAGATTAACATATCCATCCTATCTGACAATGAGTCAAAACAAGTCAGAATACAGTAGAAAGGGGATTCAATAAGTGACATGGCATAAAGATCTTTAGCAGCTGCCTGTGACTGGCACCTGTGTAATTCTAACAACTGTGATAGCGTTCACGCACACATCACAAGAGAATTTCTCCAAGTTAAGTTTACTTCAGTTTGATTGGAGGAACGTGTACTGTATCTGTACCACTCAGTTCAATCAGGTTCAGTATATTGGCACTTGGCAGCTACTAAAAAAGTGTGAACAAAGGAAGTAACAGATATTACCCCCCCCCCCCCCCCCCCACACACACACACACACACATTTATTTTTCTTATTTCTAGCCTGAGTGATTTCAGTGCAATTAAAAGCCTCATTAAGTGTCCTTTACCGTACACTGTACTTTAAAATCCCATGCAATCTTTAATTAAAACCAACCATGGAGTGAAAAATCTGCAAACCAAGAGAAAACTTATTGAGACCAGAAGCAAGCTTCTGGTATTTCTACCCAGAGATACAGGCAGAAGTCTGGCCTACCTGCCAAAGCTGCCAGGCTCACAGACAGACAGACACTCTGGGGAAAAGAGATGAGGAACAGAATGTTTGCTGAAACTTGAAGTTAATGATCTTAGCAGAAAGGGTTTAGAAAATCTACAATAGTTTTTTAAAACTGTGCTCACAGCTAAACAGATGAATTAAATGAGAACTACTGCCATTGTAATATTTAATATCTACCTCCACAGCGAGCTACCCGTTTTGTCATGTATTGCACGTGTGCAGAGTTCTTAAAACATTTACACACTCGTTGAAATTTTAAATTAATATAGTGCAAGCATTCCACTCACTACCTAAGTCTTATGCACCACAGGCCACATAATGTGGGCATCAACCCTCAACCAATCCCCTTCAAGCTCTTGAAATAGTGACTTCTAAAGTCCAATGGGCTTAGCACTGCCCTCTTTTGCAGAAGCCAAAAAAGCCTTTGCATGCCCAAACACTATTTCATTACTCACTCACACTCCATTTTCCACTGCTTTCTATCCATACTTTCATTTCTCTGCCCATACTTTCACCCCCCGTGTCTGCAAATGGGAAGATAGCTGCAGCCTCCCTGGTCTCTCTCCATCTAGTTTTTAAAGCAGCCCACTACTGAAAAGTGGAGAGGGAGCTTGTTGTGGGTCTCTGTGTGTGTATTTATGGGCAGAAAAGAGAAAAAAAATAAAGTAATTATTCAGGATTCACACTGTGTTTCTGGCTTAATGAGGTGGCGGTTAATCGCGAGGTCCAAACAGCGGCACTTTGGGACCGGCTGGCCAACAGTGCAGAGAGAAGATGGTAGTCACAGAAGGGGTGGGAGGAATGAATACCAAATCCAAGCATTAAATGATAATGCAATGCTACAGAGAATATAACAAAAAAAACAGTGAGACCCAGTCACATGTGAAAGGCAGTTGGCTTTTATGTCTTTCTTTTGGATGTCTTCTTGGATAAAAACTGCTGATTTCCCTTGTTGGATCAGGAGGTTTGTGGGAGACTTTTTTTTCCCCCTCTATTTTGCCGGTCTGCTTACTCATTCCTCCTGAGCTTGGACTGAGTTAGCTGGTGATGAGAATGTGAGAGGGCTAAAGCCTCCCCTAAGTCTGTCCTGATCCATGCTGCGTTGAGGACACGCTGTCCATGCTGAAGGTAGTGTGACCTTCATCACAACAAGTGGCATGACAATCGATGTTAAGCCTAAACCAAGTGCATTACACATAGTGAGGCAGGATTCTGTCTTACTCCGGAGACCAGCAGCCATCATTGGGGTTTTTTTATTTCGTTTTTTTAAAGCTTTTTGTTTTTGCTGTTGGTTTGCCTTTCGACTGAAGTACCAAGCAAACGATCACCCGTAGAGTTGGTGGAGCGGAGGAGAGCGAATGCATTTCAGTGATCGGCTATCATTAAAGTTCGGTAAAGAGAGGCGGCAAGAGGAACTTGCCGTGACCAGTGCTTGTTTAAACCTATCAAGCTCATCAAACATTAACAGTAGGCTAGCTGAAGCAAGAAACACAACACTTAGCGTGCTGCATTTGGTCCCTTTAGAATTCTTGAAGTCAACTCATTTGCTTACTCATATGGTGTAAATAAGAGCCTCGAGAAATTTAAAAACTGCATGCTGAAAACCAGATAGTGTCCAGATATCGATGCAAAGAAATGTAACAATGATTACAGAACTTGGAATAAATAGTTGCTTGCTAGAAATCACATGCAAACATGTATTTTACAAATTATAAAGAAGCAACGCAACAAAAAAAATAAAGGACAAATTGTGTACAGGGTTCACAAAGACTCTAGATAGAAAGTCCAATTTCAGTGGCAATCTTTTGTACCACAAAAGCATTCTGATGAGGTTTTTTTTCATGCTGCGTGTGGGAATGTTAATGGAGAAAATAAATCGAGATGAGATATAGGGAGAGGAGGCAGACTGAAACCAGCAGCAATGCAAACACACTGACACTCGGCGCTCGATTAGTATGCCTGACAGCACTATAGACTGGCAGCTGGATTCGTTGTACACATGCAAGTTTTGTGCTAATGCCCAGCCAGTGCGTATAGCCACACAGAGAATTGCACAAGACAGAGCATCTCCTCCCTGGATCTTCCTCTCCATCCCTCTCCGTCTCGTTTTCTCTCCGTTGTTCTCTCACTCACATAAACAGAAAAATGAAAGAGCAAGAGAGAAACAAAGTCCTCGTTCCACACGCTCTTACACAGCATCTCTGTCTGAGTTGGTTCCAGATGAATAAGGCAGAATACCAAGTGGCCCACTTATACGCTATGCAGAGACAAATAGACCAGTCAATCACTGCAGGCTGCAGCGGAATAACAAATGCTCTCTGGTATGTGTATGTGCGTGTATGTGTGTGTAAAAGAAGGGGTATGAGCTTTTTTATTTTTTGCTGCTCCACAAATGCATCTGCGTGCACAAACATAGTGTTACAGTGCTGGAAACAATCTGCAGTTCTAGATGAATGTGTTTTTGAGCATTACAGCAGACCCAGTCTGTTTCTACTGTTAATGAGAACAGGAGAAAAAAAACAGCGATGTAGGAAAAAAGAGATACAAAACACTGTTGGAGCGCCTGTGTCTCAGAGGTGCTTCCAAAGTAAAGTCTGTGGAGGAATGCCAAGCACCAATTTCATTTGTACCTCATCATTCCCTTCAGCCATATTTCATTTATTAACCCCAACTGCCTTTCCAAAGTGCAGTGCTGTGGACCTGCCAGACTAAACTGACCACTGAAGGCCACTGAAGAAGCAAAAACGATACTATTCAGCAGAATGAGAGCTGCTCTACAAAGATTAAATCTTTCGATTACTTCAGATATCCACTCAGAAGGACTGCGTCACACAAACTAGAAAGAAAAAAATGTATCCGGCATGACTGAGTGACAGACCATCCCCTTACCTGGGATGGTGTGGGGATGGTGAGGTGGGGGTAACAGGAAACATTGTTAACACGGGCTACATTGGCCAGATCCAATATCAACTTTCTGTCACAGGGAAATTAAATGTCTACAGCGTCACATTTCTTTTCTATAACATCAGTATCAGTGTCAGCTGCTAAGTCTAAATGAAATCGCTTCAGTGCCACTTACGGAAACAACTTCAGCAAGCCGGCAATTGTACTAAACCATCCATCTATTTTCTTCCTCTTATCCAATCAAGGGACATAAGAGGGGGGTGGAGCCAGCTGTCATAGGGCAAGAAGACAGACATAGACAACCACTCACTCTTAGGGCTAATTTTGAATGACCAATTTTCCAGAACTCACATGCATGTCTTCAACCTGTGGGAGCAAGCCAATGTACCCAGAGAGAACCCACTTAGACACAGGGAGAACATACCAACTTCACCCTGCCCTAAATTGCTAGTGGAAACCCTCAAAACAGATAAAGAGACATCTTGCAGATAGCATGACACCACAACTCCACGAGTACCACGAGTTCCAAACTTTTCACATTCAGTTGGGAAAGTAAAGTATTAAAAGTATTCAATAAATACACAAAGTTTTAGAACAACAATAATTTAATTAAACATGAAAGGAAAAAAACAATACATTTAACTTTAAATGTTTTTTTCTCTGTGTTTTCGCTTCCTCACATCCCAGGTAGTGGATATGATTGGCTGACGCCCAACTCGTAATAATATCCAATAGAGACAAATAGCCTCACTTTACCTGGTACGACACATACGCTGTTATGTATGTAATATCTTCTCCAGTGAACTGTGAATCTGCATTCATAAATAATAATAACTGCAGTGTCAATAATTCTGATAACCTTTCCACCTAGAGTGAAACAAACGACTCTGGGACTGGACTGCGGAAATCACTCGGGCTTCCTCCACTGAAAAATATTTACCACGTGAAACACGTTTCTTACTGTGTTATTGTGCAACTGAATTAAGCTGTAGGTGTGTGACTGTGCATGTTCGCACCACTCTGTTTTATGTGTTCGTTTAGAGCAGTGTAGTGCACATGCAGAGAGTGATTATTCACCCAAAGACCCTCTAATCTTTGTCTACTATGGCCACCAAGAAAGCTCTTTTACAAACAACAGCGCAAGAAATAATTACTGAAATAATTATGCATTTTTTTTATTCCCCACAGAGAATGAAAAGCAGTGGCAATCACATATCTTTTTTATTAAGTCTGTTTGTGTGGCCAGTAACACCGAAGTGTGATTGTGCGTGCGCTATATCTCTCCTTCCTATTGCGAGATAAAGAGGGGTCTTTGTCATTTATTTTTGCTCACCATATTTCTTCTTTTGATCACATGCATTTAAACTTTTTCTGTTAGAGTTAGGCGACCCAAACACTTGTTTATCCCAGATTTATTGTGATTGTGCAAAAAGACAAACAAGCAGGATCTATATAGGTTTTGTTGCACAACCCATAACCCTATTGGTAAGAGTCTGCAACTGCAAGTCATCTGCGTCCAAGGTAAACATGTTGAAATATCTCGGGATCTGGAGCACCCATTTCATATGCGATTTAAAATTGCTACCCAGTATCATATTTCCTACCTTGGTTTTTCACAGCAATCTGAAGAAAAAGAAAAATCCTTGAAGTTCGGAGCGTTTGAAATTTTTCTTACATAGTGATAAGATTCAAGAAGTATGAAGAGAAGAACGTTAAGATCAGAAGCCAAGAAGCCAAAAGCTCAAGTTAGTGTGAGCTCTCAAAGTCAGGAGATGAAATTTGATTTTCATAGTTTCAAGCAGACGGTAATGACAGCAGAAGGTCAGGTCAAAAGATGCGGTGCTGTTGTCGGGGGAGAAAGGACAGGCTACAACAAAAACAAGCTACAGCAATGCATGCAAACCTGGAAGAGGCTGACATACTGCTGTGTTAAACATTTGGAATAATGTGTCAGTCGACATCAGTTTAGTTGATGATTATTGTGCTGATTATTCCAGACTGTTCTTCAATTTATCATCTTACAAGAAAAAAATACTGATAGGGCCTTAATGTTTTTCAGTTTAATTTTAATTAGCTATGCTGACATGTGAAAACTAGCCCATTGTTGTGTCGCCAACAAATTTGTGATGCCAACAGTTTTTTTTAAGCTGTTATGAATGAATATTATGAATCTTACACTAGTATGTCAACCCCTCACTGAAAACGCATGATATCATTTGCAGCAAGTTGTGAGAGAACTTTAACCAGCAGCCAACAGATCTGTAAAATTGCACTTTTATAAACAAAAAAAGATGAAAGGCCCGTGTCAGTGTTCACAGTCTTACATGTCTGAGATTTTCACAGCTTGATTTAAAGCTGAATCCTTAATAAGACTTTTCTGCACTGCAGACTTAAACTTGTTCTACATAGATGCTTCTTTTTTTCTCTGCAGTTACACAATAGATTTGATCGGGCTGCTGGTGAAGTCCTGTCCTCCATTCTATACATTCTCACAAAACAGACACATCTTCCAGATTCTTCTACAGAGCACATGTTAGTATACTCCCTGGTTCCTTATATTTCTACCTGTCATGTTCGAAAGCAGCACAGTAAAGCCGCTAACGCGCCCCACAGGCAACAACTCGAGCACAGGAATAAGTCTCCTTTTCCCTTTTCTATCATTTGCTCTCCCCTCCCAAGCAGCGAAGGATCTCTGCTTATCTCGGCATAGCTGTCATGCCGACAAAGCAGTTATCACCTTCTCCTCCTTGCTTGAGAGTTCCAGGAACCAAAAGAACACCTTGCTAATCAGCTCCTTACTATCATGCCCGGTTATATTCTGTATAGCTAACCCAGCAGCCAATATAACGAGGGAAAAAGCACACAACAAAGCTGAAGTCTTTCACAAATAAAACATGGATTGGTTTAAAAATAGAAAAAAATCAGCAAAGAAGCTGAGGCTGGTACTTCTTAACCCACCACTTCATGAGCAAACAAAGACTTATGCAAACAAGTCTATTAGCCTGTCACCCTACTTGTGCCCTTGCTTACATCAAGCCTGTGAAGAGTGCTGAATGCTAATTGTACATAAGCTCCAAGTTACCAAGCAGCACACTGCTACAGACAGAATTCTTAAACAATGCAATATTTATTTATTTTTTTAAAAAAGGTATAAAATTAGCTCCATAACTTAGCTTTAACAGTTAACAACATAATGCATATTTCTACACTAAATCCAGAACAATGAAAAATCAAACCTCACAGTCAGGTTTCTTATAGCTTATAGTAAAACCTTCCCCATCAGACATCCGGATATTTATGAAGTCATTTCCACACTTCAGTGAAGCTAGTTCACACTTAAGTATAGGGTGCACAGCTACTTCACCCTCAGTAAATGCCTCAGCCACAACCAGATTATAATATTACGAACGTACGAGAGGAAAAAAGAATGAAAAGCATTGACCTAAAAACCACAGAAGTGACTAACCTGTGTCTCGCTGTTCTCTACCTTTTTTCTTTCACTCCCCAGCTTCCAGCCACCCAGCAGGGGACTATGTGGCAGCGACATGGGACTTAGATCACTGTTTCTCCTCACAGCATGTGTTAGCACTCGTGGTAAATTTCATGGTGAAGTTAGAGTTGTACAGGATTTTACTCTGAATAACAAGACAGTACCATCACCATATCAAGAGTAATGAATGAGTCCAGTCTGTGTGGCCCTACTGAAGTCCAATAATGACTTTACCTTGTTAAACAATGTTTATGCAAGCTGTAGAGCTTGTTAACATTTGACTGTTCACAATTAAAATATCCTAACATTAGCTAATAATTATAATTATCCAATTAAAGTCATTATTATTAGCTAATGTTTAGATATTTTAATTGTTAGCAGTCAAATGTTAACAAGCTCTGCAGCTAATTTACAAAAACATTTTTTAGTTCCAAAATGAGACACTGGATCTGTGAGGATGTGTTCATGTATGTAGAAATGCAGCACAAGAACATCCATCTACTAAATGACGGCTTGAAGATTCATGCAAATGTTCTCCAAAAGAACATTAAATTATCAATTGGAGAATGCTCACCAATTACTTTATTAATACAATACAGATCTCTTTCATTGACACTCTGAAAGCAGACTTACAAAGTTGCCTGTGGAGCTTTAACTTTAAACCACTAAACAACAGCTAACCACCACTGAATATGTTTCCACCGCATGACTCACTGCACTCACACACCTTCTAACCATTTTTAAACAATTAAAACAAAAACTTTGACTTACGGTCGTTGCAAAATGAGCCTCCATAGGACGTCATGCTGCAATCGCAGGTGAAGCCCTCCCATTGCTGGAGACACACCCCCTGATGGTAGCAGGACTCCTCCGTACAGGTGGTACTGGGTCCTGAAGACAAAACCAAAACATACGGCATCACATTTTTTGTTCAATCTCATTCAAAATTAAATATTTCTAAGACCAAGAGGCAGAAGCAAACGATCATGCACTCTTCTGGGTAATGAGAGCAAAGGACAAATTTTAAAGCTCCATTTAGCAATTCATGACTTTCCCACTGTGGATTACACACACTATTGACCCAACCGTGCACTGTTACATCAGCTGGCAAGATTCACCAAGTGTTTTGCCTTTGTTGAGTGACTGAAATGGAAGAAGACAAGACTTTCCAAGAAAACTAGATTTTGACTACTTGTGCTCAAAATAAAGATGGTAATGGTAAAATGATCATGCTAGAAGGCAAAAGAAAATAACAATGAACTACTGTTATAAGATTAGGATACAGATCACATGTTAGGAAAACAATGGTTCTAAAAATAAATGTGTGTGGTGGCTGTTGTGTTGGTGGGGTTTCTCATTAAAATCTCAATTAAACACAGACATTTTCAAAGAACCATGGTTCAGTGCCAGACTAATTTGTTTCCACAAAGATAAACAGACATCTCACTGTGCCATTTACAAGTGGTCCAATTAAGAAAGACACCCTACCCCCCCCAACCCCGTGCCCCAAACTTATAAAAATGAAATGTTTTATTTTGTGTTGTTTATATGCCAGTTTGCATTTAATCATTAGTTTTTAATAATCCCGGGCTCTCCTCCACAGCATGTCTTTTGTCCTATCTTTCTCAACCAATCACAGCAGATGGCTGCCCCTCCCCATACCTGGTTCTGCCTAGTTTCCTCCTTTCAAAAGGGAGTTTTTCCTTCCCACTGTCGCCAAGTGCTTGCTCATAGGAGATCATCTGATTGGGGGTTTTCTCTGTATTATTGTAAGATCTTCACCTTAAATATAAAGTCCCATATATGAATCAAAGTGAATTAAATCGAATTATTTCAAATTGTCCACTTTCTGTGTTAACTATGTCCTTATTTACTGATTAAAACTGTGTTCCCTTAAGGAGCTAATAGAATATATTGTCATAAGCAAAAGCCATTGAATTATTTGTTCATTCTTCCTTTATATTACTCGCGTTACCTTTGCATTTCTTCCTGACAACTCATGAGAACTTGCTATTAGGTGCCTTAAACTTGTTGGAGCATAAAACTCTCATCTGTTATGTTTGCTCCAAATGTTCAAGAAAAGGTAAAAAGCAATTGAGCACATATTTCCATTACCTTGCTGTTGTCAACCGGGTGCTCAACTAGCAGCTTGGTTACAACTTGAACATCTGCCTACGTACTAATAGTGTGCTTAATTGGAGTTTCTTAAGCAAGTATTTCACCAATCCTTGCAAAAATTATCATGTAGCTTACATGCCTTTTTTAATTATTTATTTATTTATTTATTTTGCATAATTAGAAAATGTAAATTGAAAGCATTTTGTATTTATCTTGGACATAGACTTATTTCTCCTGTCTTGAGCTACAATGACTAAGCAACAGTGCTTTTGTACCTTGACTTCAGTCTCCTTCACTTCCTCCCCTCATCTTGTTTTTTGTTGTTGTGATCCGCTGAGTCAGTAGGCAGTTACAAGAGAAAGCTCAATGTTCTAGCCTTTGTCTGGCCTTATCTCTGGAGAGACTAGACCAGGAGCCACCTCTGACCACTCTGTATCCCCAGTCCACAAGCTAACAATGACCTAAGAACCAGGTTGGTGCGGACTCTGGCAGTGATCCATATCCAGGAAAATAATACATCTAAAAAAGTCACCTTCAGTGGTCTTGCTTTTCTTTTGAAACCCAGCAATTTAAAGATCTAACCTACCAACAGATCAATCATGTAAACAGCGCTTCTTCTCTGGTATATGGTTGGGGGAAAATATTCTGAAAGTGATTATAGTTAAATTAGATAACCAGTCAGAATTGTTTTTGATCTATTTCTGCAATATCAACAAGGGAAAACATGGTTTTGCAACAGCCCCAGGACTAGATATACTAATATTTGTCAAAAGAGTCCACCGTTCCAAAACTGGTCAATTACTACTGCTCAAATCCCTGGCACATCAAATCATTAACTAATATTAGCATCCATTTCTGGTGCCTGCGGGATTCAATATGATAGCTTAATGCAGTTTTAAACTCTGTTTGGAGCGAAGTAATTGTGGTGTATAACTGTAGGCAGGTAATAAGGCTGGCTGGCAGAAGTAGCAGCGTTAGGGAGCAAGAGGGGGGGGGAGAGAGAAAAAGCTGGATCACTACTGCATCTAGTCGGCCAATGCGGTCCTCAGGGAAATCAAGTCTGTGCTCTCCAACGTTCTGTATGCCATTGAGACGTGGTGGAGGGGAGTTAAGGGTGGGGTGTGTGGAAGGGGAAATGCTATAGCCAAAATCTACTGTTATACTCAGGATTAACTACCCCACACCATAGCCATGCAGCCTGAGACATGGTGGCCAGCCCCGCGCAGCAGAGGTAAAAACATGACAAATGCAAGATTGATGAAGCAAAAGCCAGCAAGGGTGGAGCACTGCTGAGATTTGCCACACTGACAATAACATTAGAGGGGAGAGATGCTTCCCTCATGCAGGTTTTATAGTGCAATAGAGAGGATATACAGAGGACAGACTGTAAAGACTGTCCCGAGCTCAGAGAATTGGGCGTGGCCATTGGCGATATTAGGGAATAAAGTATATGGAAAATGGACTCGGTTACTATACTTCAGTGTCTTAAATGGTCGCTTAGTTAAAGAAGCAGGCTTATGTTAAAGCAGGTCACAATGAAACTTTAAGAAGGTAGAGTTACTATTAAAAATAAGATTTTTACTCATGTCCCAAAACAACAAACTCAACTTCCGAATCGTTTCCTCATAATTGCAGTCAATATGTAAAGTGAGAAACTGTTGAACAGCTGGCATTCACTGAATGAAATGACTCTTATTAATATCAAGACAAGTGTATTCTACACTAGATGGTAATCATTGCCATTTGATTTCCCCCTAGTGACTCACAGGTAAGATAATGATTTAATGATTGATTGAGTGATTTCTTATCTTTAAACAGTTTAATTGCATATTAAGCTCAGTATATGACAGCTGCTGCTTCTACTTACCATCGCAGCCTCGTTCCACCTGGCCCACCCTGTGGAGGGCATCTGCGATCAGGTCAGGGAGTCTCCCATTCAGGTCCACAGAGGCCAGACAGCCCTGGTACCCGTCCCGAGATGCAATCAGTTTGGGCAGATTGCTGTACATGCTCTTTGTCACGCCACCGATGTACAGCTCCCCTACAAAACAAGCCCATAATAAGATCAATGAGAAATAGCCAATGGAAAACATTAGTAGAAATCCTTTAAATTTAATGGTTCATTTTATTTAAAAACAAAAAAAAGCCTAAATTTTGATTTCTAACAGCAACTGGTGTCAATAGAAGGCTTTTATACAACACGGTTGCAGTATAAAAATGGTTTGCCAAATATTTTAGTGGTCTAGAAATAGAGCGATGATGGAAATGCATACCAAATAATTACATCTATATTTGGAGTATCACTCAGTGACTGTAATCAACTCAGAAATGGATTATGAATGCATAGTAATATCTGTGTGTATGTGTGTAAATTTCCAAAAATTCCATTTCATTATCTCTTGGAAATCTACAGAGAAATTCAAATTTAAATGTTTACTCTAATAAAGTCATTTTTTGAACCTTTACGTGTTGGACATCAAATGTCTAAGAAATACATTTTGATGACAGGACATACACTCTGCTGCATTTGCCGGTATAAAATGTCAGATACTATAATATAGTTTTTGAATAAAAAACAGTTATGGAAAAGAACTTGAAAATCATGTTAAACAGCATAATAACAACACTAAGTACTGTGACAGTGGCTGCTGGTAAAATGAGCAAATCATTAAGGCATCTGTAGGTACATGGGGTTCCTATGAATGCCAAACTATGCTTGTGCACTGTGAAGATTTGTACCATCAATGTTGGGAGGTTTTCTCCTGAGAGACACTCTGACAAAAGGCTTGTCACTGAGGCGGAAAGAACATGTCTGAAGAACATGTTCGATTCAAAGAAACAGCTTAGAGTTGACATGTGTAAACTGTACAGTAGCAAGCCACAAGGATTGGCAATGTCATGTGAAACCTGACAGACGTATTCCACCAACATGTCCGTGTACTGCACTCTCATGGAGTGAAAGATAAACATATAAAGCTCTTTAAGCAGACAGAATTTGCGAATCCTAAGCAAAATGATAAAGCTGAGTTATGGAAAATCTCAGTGCTCAACTACAAATGAAGGTCTCTTTATATTACTACATAAAAGGAAATAACCATCACTTTTTCTGTCTTCCAATTATTTTCTCTCTTTCTTTTTCTATTTCAGCCCTCTGTTCTGGAAAGTTTTGCAGAAAATGCCAAGCGAAATTATGATAAACACAAAAAGGCCTTTGATGTAAGTGCATATGAATAAACACGGTTTGAAATGCTTCAGGCTTTTCATATCATCAAAACTCCTACTTTACGCTTTATCTTTAAGAAGGCATAAAACGAGCATCCGGCAAAACCTTTCACACAGGGGCAAGATCCTGCTACAAAGATAAGGCCATCTGAAATCCTTCCTACTTGGACAAACTAAAATTATTATTTTTTCACAGCTAAAAACCAGAACTTTCAACTAAGAAGCAATGAGCCACAAGGTCAATTATATGTGGACTTTGTGTAATGGAATGAGTCAATGATGTTTGCCAAGTCGTGTCTAGAATTAATGAGTACTTGACACTTCATATTTTCCAGCCAGGGCTCCCGGGCATTATAATCAATACAAGGAACGCATTAGCTGTCCAACTGAATGATGTCCTGAAATCATGGCTGTAAGAACCATTTAGCAAATATGAAATTATCAGTATGGAATTAATCTCAAAAGAGCAAACAACGCATTTCCGCAGAAGTCAACAGCATGTTAGAGATTGTACTAACCAACTGCATAACTAGAGCAGACGAGACAGGAGGGAGGGCTGTGCCAGATGTACTGTAAAAATTAGTCACGCAAGTTTTGCTTTCTTTCAGTGGAGTAAAGAGTACAGCTGAAGAATAAGTATGCAGCGCAGATGCACACGCCCACTCAGCGAACTGGGGTCTCACTGTGCTCCGATTGGAGTTGAATATCTTTTCATTTGAATTACAGATTTCTTTGGCTAAAGTTTTGCCTCCCTTGTTCATCTGGGCCATGGACATTTTGTTCCACAGCAAATATTAAAGCTCATCTACCTTCTTTTTTTTTGGTTTTGTGTTTCTTTCATCTAACACAGTTTCAGCATTGTTTTACTGTGAAGGTTCCTGACATCTGAAGAGATCACCTACTTACATCACAACTTTCTTATCTATTAATTTTCTGTTTATACAGTAGGATGCTTCAATTTCACGCAGTTATAATGAGCACAATTTTACCATTTTTACAATTGACAGATGCTCCTAATTTAAGCTCATTTGTTTTCACACTTATTTGAAAAATAGCTTTTAAAACATAAGATGATGTAAGGCGCCGACTTTACTTTCAATCACATCTATAATTTGCAGTGAGCTGTGATTTAGCAAACAGTGCTACTGATAGTCAGGTTCAGAGCTTAGTAAAACTCTCTGTTTATACACCACTTTGCATTTCATTATTAGTTATTATTAATCTCTGGCTCTGTTCCAGACTGAGTCTTTTTTTGTGTCTGCCCAAACCGGTCAGATGGCTGCTGCTTCCTGAGCCTGGTTCTGCCGGAGGTTCCTTCCTATTAAAAGGGAGTTTTTATGTTCCAAGTTCTTGCTCACAGGGGGTTATCTGATTGTTGGGGTTTTCTCTCCATTATCGTGGGGCTTTTAACTCACAATATAAAGTGCCTTAAGGCAACTGTTGTGATTTGGCACTACGCAAATAAAACTGAATTGAATTGGATAAAATGATTTCTCGAGAGATGATCTCTGTCAAGTTGTGACTACCTACTTTAATATTTGAATATGACGAGCGCAATGTAGTTAAACAAGTTGATCTTTCAGAACAAAAAGCCTTACAGTTTTAGGACTGTTTAAGAACAAAAGTTTAGAACGATGAGTAACCATTTTCCTCCCAGCCAGAGACAGTGTCGTGGTCTGGGCTCTGCTGTCCCAGCAGTAATGCATGGCTGTTCTGCTGAAGAGCTCAAAGACATCCACAAGACGGGACCAATTACAGCCTCCCAGACATCACCGGAGAACACCACCTCCACATCTCTACGGTTACCATAATGACCTCTCAGGGGCTGATGGGAGGAATTGGGATGCTTGGATACAGAGCTCTAGAGAGTGTCTGACAGCACCATGTGCAAGAGCACGCTGCATAACATTTACACTAGACAAAAAAGATTTTAAAGGGGTTTTAAAGTGAAATATAGATCTCTGTAATAATGGTTTCATTTCTCTTTCATGGTGTGAAACCTCATATAAAAGACTTTGTGAGACTTGGATGGATCACTTTGGGAACAATGGAAGGTCTTCAACACTTGACCCTTTTTTGATAACTCTCAACTTTATATTCTTAGAAGTGCAATGTTGAAATCTATTATTATTTAGCCCATATTGGAATACCATCAATTTACTGTAAGCCTGCAAAGTATCAGAAGATTTGAAAATAAGGAAAAATCTTAATTATGTAAAATATTTCAGCAATATTCCCATTGCAGGATTCACATTTAAGCAAATATTTGCCACTGGCCATATTACCTCCTATGCTCAAAGGGTTGGATTTTCTTGAGCTGTATTGATTCCAGTAAAGCACAAGCAAGCTCAAAGAGTACTCAGAGATTTGCTTAGCTGTTATAAATATGGCTGTGCTGAAAGTTTCAGGCAGAAAATCGTATAACAGCACAGTGACAGTGGGAAACGTGGCATCAGATCTAAGTGAAACTGTCAGAAGTTAAATTGTTTTTCTAAGAAAAACCGGGGCTTTCTCGGCTTCAAATCTGAAGGTTAGCAAGAAGGCTGACAAAGAGGGTAGTACATGACATTGAAAAATGCCTTGCATAAATTGAGAAGTTGGATCCGAAGCAATATCACGCAGACAAGAAGAGAAATGGAAAACAATTTCATCACAGACACAGAATTTCCTAAAGTTTTCTCTGTTGTCCACATACAAGGTGGTGCACAAAATGACACTAAGCAACACAGTGGGTTCCCTTCTCATTTAAATATGCTGAATGATTGACGATAAGATTCTAATTGAAAGCGAGAGTCTGGTTTAAATATCACAATAAATATCACAACAATCCAATCCTCTTATCACCGGGGTAGCGATAATTTTGTCCAAGCAATTTTAGATCTCCCCAGAATAAGAAAGTATTCAGCTCTTTTCACAGCTCATTTTATTCTATGACAGACCAGCAGCATGCAGGCACGCAAGACAAAGGAGCTTTTTATTTCCAACTTTTTTTGGAAGAATTTTGTTTCAGTGTGGGGTATAAGTCCCGACAGTTTCGGCTGTGTCTGTGTATATCCACTGTGTACTTTGGTCTGAAAAATGGCCAAAGTTTGCAGGATAAAAAAAAATGTTTGAAAGACATAGCCGCATTTAGTGCTTTGTCTGTGTGCAAGTCCCAAAGCTCCAATTTGATCCCTTTTATTATTTTATACTTATCTGCACGCGACAAAGCTCTTACAAAGATACATACATATGCATAGAATAGGTGTTTAAGATTTTAATTCATCTTCTGAAAAAAATGTTGTTTAAATCCAATAACAATGTTAAGCTGTTCATTTTATGCGGTCAGTATGGCTCGTCAGCTCAAGACAGGAACTGTATCTCATCCCTGCCTGTAATTGGCTCCCAAGTGCAGTGATGGTATTGCAGTCTTTGCCCATAACTTGCAAAACGTATTTTTTGTGTGTGTGTGTCTGTATATAATATAAAGTCTGATAATGACAACAGGCAACGAATGCACAATGCCCGGTCCGGTCTCTAAACAACACTCTGGCTCCTTCTTGCTGATTCCCTGCTGTACACAAAGCTGACCATTAACTTTCATTGAATGCTCACGAATTTCTCAAGTCTTCACTCTGGCTGTTGCTTCTTTTTGCTTCAATATTATGCTGGCTACAAGTTGCTAAGATTAAATAATCACTGAAGAGAAACACATGCAAACACACGCATTTATACAGAGTGTTAGCTATGGCAGTCCACGTTACTGCAGAGGTTTGATGAGGGAGGGGATTGCACTCCAGGCTTGGCTGGGACAATGGCATCCAGCAGGAAGATGCAGGGAATCTGTGATTGCTAATTACAGACGCTCAAAAATCTGTAAGGATGCCTCAACAAGATGACTGGTGTAGAGAATAAATGTTGACGCAGCTTGTGCGTTAATTGCTGATGCTAAATTATAAGATGTATAATTATGTTGTATGTTATGTCTCTGTTTTGGATGTGTGCTTTTGAGATGTTTTGAATACTGCCTGAGGGGGGAAAAAAAGAAAAGATTCAAGGCAAGTAAAGATGTAATTATGTGATACAATTGTGACAGCAGGTGCATTCTTGCTCTTCTCCTGCTAAATGTTACAGCAGCAACAGGTGAAATTCATTTTTAAAACGAATCCCCGTCTAAAAACAGACCACAGACAGAGTCAAGTGAAAAGATCAGTAAGGCAGAATGCAGTCTAATAATATTTAGCTAACATCACCAGCAAAACAATGATGAATATTCATGTTGAATTTTTGATCCTTGATAGGAAAAGCTTTAAACCACAGCCACGTTAGTGATACTTTTTGCATAATTAAATGAGTCATTACATTTCTTTGACTGCAGGTAATATGAGCAACAGAACTCAAGAAGGGGAAGAAATGTTCTTGATTAGCAATTTGCTCATTATTGTTTGTGAATCTACATCAACAAAAACAAAATTTGACTGAATTAAATACTCTAATAAGAGAGACGGGGCTTCTGGAAATACCAAAAACGTTGTAATTGTGCTAAACAGGTCTGATTCACAGTAGATTAGTTGTGACATCAACAAAACAGCAACATAAAATATCACGCAGCCTTATGAGTCAACTAGAGAAGAAAACTGAAATGTTCTTTTATAGGTGACAGGAGGCGTTGTGTGTCCCATGATGACCAAACCTTTCAGTTGATATTAGCACCATAGTGAATGGGATTACAGTACGCAAGTTAATGTAACGTGTTTGTTCATCAAGAATAGCATTGCTTGTGGTGTTAACATCCATAAGGTCTGTGTTGTGTTGGAACTGGTGCACACCCTTTTAATAAAGCCCTCGATACACTATAATCATTTATGGCATAGCCTGTGGTATTAAAATTATACAAGCTGTAACCAACCCATAATTTCCCCACTGGGTGTAGATCTAGATTAGAAAAAGAGAAGAAAACAATGCCAAACTCATTATTTCTACAACAAAAAGGGAAATAACACACATAACCGCAACTTTACATTGACGCAAACTCAGTCTGTTGTTACGCGAGTCCTTGAAGGGGCTTGAGCAGAATTTGTGCCCGTGCTTGCCTGTGACACTTTCTGAAAGATTGTATAGTGACACAGACAGGCATTATTACACACTTTCATGCTTCCATTCTCTCTCTATGAAATGTCACTCCATATTCAATGTCCTTTCGCTTTGCCTTGGCTCTATTGCACTTCAGTTTTTTCGACTTTGCTCGGTCACCCTTCTTCACTCTCCATTTTGCCCGTATTTGTCTTCATTTCTCTGCCCTCTTATTTCCCATCCTCACTGTTATACACTCACAATATTCTTGCCTTGTCTGTCTTTATCTCCTTTTAACAATCCCTGTCTCTTTGCTTTACTTAGTTCCAGCTGATATGCTGTGAAAATGCCAGCACAGGTCAGTTGTTCTTACTGGTTATGCGAGTGTCTGGTTTTCATTACATCAATCAAAACTAGCAGAAGCTGAGCATGGACAGCATGCACTTTTGAACTGATGATGTCTTTTAGGTAAGACTTTTGGTGTTGCCCATAAATCAGTGCCTGATCAATTTCTGGTTAATATAGCACAGATGTTACAAACACAGAAGCGTTTGAGATACCTGCGAATCAGACAGTTTGCTCATATCTTTCCCAGTAGCTGCTCCCACAGTGTCCTAGCAGCTTACTTTTGATGATACAAGTCTGCAATATCACATCAATCTTTCTCTGCTGAACAGAGTTCACACATTTTAAACATGTATAATTCTGTGTTAACAAGATCAATAGGACCAAAGGTTGGCTTTTCTATCACAGTTCTTTCTTTTCTGTTATTTTCCGTTATCCAGATATATCTCTATTTACATAAACTGTGATCCACATTATACAGCTTCTATAAAATGAAAATTGAGTGACTTTTATTCAAGTTTTTTTGCTTCTTTTATTTCCTCTGACTTCAAAAAAGGTATCAATCACAGCCAAAGGGATTTTTTTGTTTTGTTTCTGTAAGCAAGACTCAGTTGTCATGCAATATGTGGATGAAGGAGAATTAAATAAAACATGGAACAGTGCAATGACGTGCAAGGTGCATGAAAAAAAACACTGAGGTTTCCCGAGAACCAGTAAGAAGTCGCTGAACTGTTAAAAGATCTGGGCGAGCACGCATAAATTTGCTTTGATAAAGGCTTGTTAAGAACAGAGAGAAAGGTTTAGCTTGGAAACTGATACACATAGCACTGCAAATAGTTCCAATTACTGATAAATGGCATCATATGGTCCAGAAAGGTGGAGCTGTGGTTGGCTGGTAATGCTACATTAGCACCAGGGAAGTTGCTCTTTTCAAAGGGATGTTAATGCTTCATGATGGCAGTTACAATACGTGGAATGTGTTTTTGATAATCTGCTGATTAACTGTAACAAATCATCAAAATCCAGAGTGTTATACAGGACCAGTATGTCATTAATGACACCCTGCAGAATGATATGTAAGCAGAATATATACAGCTGTATACATAGATTTTTAAGCTGAAAAAGGGTGAGACTCAAATAATATCTAACTTGATCACTTCATTTGGTACTATTGTGTTTTCTTTTTCACAAGTCACTTTTTGATGTGACAAACAAAACAGCATCCTGCAAAATAAATTTAACAATTTTGTGTTCTTTAAAGAAATATCATTTTTCACTTGTATTCATATCCTGGCTGTAATATAATTGTTAATTAATAAAGACATTCTTAATCATCCTGAAAAAATACAAACATAACTGAACGAAAATGTCAAACATGGTGTAACAGCGACACATTCTGTAGTCTTTCAGCCTCTCTTCCCCAGTATTTCTCACATGATGGAGAAGGGGACCTGTTAGTTTGGAAAAAAACACATGCACCCTTGACAATTTTGCATTCATAAGGGGCATTATTACTAGCCAGACACCTGCCAGGTGAGTATCACCCAGCCAATGAGGCTCTAGGGAGTTATGGCGATTTGGAACAAAAGCAGTTCCATTATCTGCTAACTAACCAATACTGAGTGTGGTTGAATTAGAGACCTTTTTTGTTGGTCTAAATTGAAAATCGCAAAATTATGTGTGGAAGGACAATTTGAAAGGTTCTATAACTGAAACAGTAGGAAATTGAGTCCAGTTATAGTCTTTCTGGTGTTAGATAAATAAGTTATTTTGCTGCAGTTCTTGCATAACTTTTTTTTTCTGTCACCCATTACCTTTCCCCGCATTAACTGAACTTTCTGCTTTCTGCACTAATTGCTTACTTAGTTTTTGAAATGGCTCTCTTTACTGTGTCTCCTCTCCCATCAGTCCTTCAACATTTCACCTGGGAGTTATGGAAAACAGGATTTCTTTTCACTGGCTCATCTGCCAGGAGAGATGTTATAAATACATCAGTGGAAAAGTACCATCTCCTTTCTGCCCTTCTACTTGAATGGATAAGAATTCAAGTGTTTTTGTTGATGAGCTCACTTAAATGTGCTTTCCCACGCCGATTAACTATCGTGAAACTGTTTCTTTAATATACATTCCATTTTTTGCATTTGTCTGCATAAAGGTTGTAAGACAGCACAGAATAAAAAGCCTAAAAAAAGAGCATTAGGGTGCAGAAACAGACACACTCTCACAAGAAATGCTCACTTTATCTCAGCTCCACCTTCAGTGAGGAAGTCAGCTTTTGATGAAATGGAGAGAGAAGAAGGTGGGGTGGAAGCAAAAAAATGGCCAAAGCTCAGAGTAATGCCACAGTAAATTGTATTGGAAGACAGGTCAGAGCAAGAAAAAAAGTTAAAACACACTGCTCTATGGCAGCACTCATGCTCCCTAGGCCGTCATTTACTGAGAGAGCCCTGACACTGAGCGGAAAATAGAGGGGGTAGAGAAGGACATGGGAGGGAAATGAATCAAAAGAAAACAAAAGGAGTCTGGATGGGAAGTGAGACTTTACAGGAGTATGCGAAGAACCTGTATAGAGGATACTGGGTTCGTATGGCATCTGATGTCTCAGCACCTTGTAAAAAATAACTTTTCTTTATTGGATGATGGGCATAAGCTAAAAACTGTAATTACAATCAGTGCTTATGTCCGTTTTGGAACTATGGCTGAGATCATGGTGATTCATCACTGACTGATTAAACTGTAGTTAAAAATATTCTAGGTGTTGATTGTAAACGTTAATGAGGAAGATAAGGACAGTGATCTCAGCATCATCAATTAAGCTGCTGCTGATGTAGGTTATGACAAATAATCGGTGCGATGCCTCTGAAATCATCCCGCCCAGATTGCCAACACTGTCCTCACCTTCCTAAAGCTTCGCAGGAATATGCACCGTTCAACCGGGTGAAGAAACAGCTCGAGACAGTTATACTGTTTGATTTCAGGTGCTAATCCGGTTTTGTAGCATATGATTTGTTCGTTATTATTATGCAAATGCTTTCAAGCGCTGCTTTGGCAGATCTTCATTACATTGCCTTCTCCCTCTCTTTCGTTCATGATCCTACGCCAGGTGCAAAGTGAAGCAGTGTTAAAGAGGAAATTGAATACAGCGCACGTTCTGTAATTCATCTGGTACACAGGTATTTCTCACGTTTCTCTTCCAAAGTAAATCAGATTCTAGAGAAAAATCAGACATCCACACCAAGTTCACTGTTTATGCTCAGAACAGTTACAGTTAAAAATTCCCAAAGGACCACTGGGACCTCAGGAATGAACGAATAGAGACAAGTGAAAAAGCTGTTGTCCTTTTCCTGACGCAACAGATCTGGCTGATTAGTGTTGACAAACTGACTTGTATACAACTCCATAAAGAATTAGAGGGACTATTTTTTATTTGATAGTCAGTGCTGTAATCAGGCTCATATCACCCACAATCACTGGACGAGAATTTGTAATTCAAAACATCCAATATGATTCATTACTCTAAACTCCTGTGTAAATGCTTCACTTTAAACAATAAAGAGGTGTGTGCAGTGACTAACACAGATAATGTCTGGAAAACTGACACTGTTTTATTAACAGCTTTATCAATACCTTACTTGTTTAAGAGGAAAAAATATTGGATTGGAATCGGTACAGGAGATATGAGTTATCTGTATTTGACATGAGCCATTCCTAATTCAGATATCAATGAGTTATTAATATGCTCCCAGAAAAGCAAAGGCTTCTTACGTAGTGAAAGTGAAAATAGTTCTTTGTGTTTAAAGTAGAGTGGCCATTAGAGAAGTTGTAGTTAATGACACCTCCACACTGGTTTGTGCAATCAGTCAGGGTGGCTTGGCCTTGACATTTCAGATTGCTTTGGTTGGCTGTCAGCGTATTTAGAGCATTCAGATTAGAAGTCATTAAAGTTGAAATTGTGTATAGAGGTGAAGAAGAAGACTCGCAGTATTTACATTTAAGACATATAAAGCACTTTGAGTGGTCAGTAAGACTGGAAAGGTGTTACATAAATGCAAGTACAGCCTGAAATACAGACAAACGTAATTTCAATTTTAACTGTTGGACATTTTTTTTGTTGCACTGTACGAGATCTTTATTTAACAGTTCTTTTGTAACTGTTGGCACAAAGAAGCAGGCTTTAAAGGCTATTCACATGGACATGACACTCAGAAAGAGGGCGACAAAAAGAGGCAAAAGAGATGGAGAAGAGAAATGTATTCCTTTCACATAATAGAACGGGCCCTAGCATTATGGTAATGACATACAATATAATGGGAGGACAGGAAACCCCTCGGGATGTAATAGTGTATGTATATCATCAAAGGATGACTAGATTTTGATGTTTTAGGTCCATCCTGACAAAGGATTCCTTTGAATAAGCGGAAATGTGAAACCAGTGGTGACAGTGTTCTCAGGAGGACCGGGGCTGGGCACCCACGGTAGCAGTGATGATGTTCTGCTCATGACCAGTGCCTGATGCAAGACATTGTTGCCCTTACAGTATACCCTTCAAGGCCCGATGTTGGGCAGTGGAAAATATACACAGTCAAGTGTTTATAAAACACATACCATGGCTGAGTCAAGGTCAGAGGTAGTTAAAGTTATGTTCATTTTATCTCAGAATGTGGGGACGATCACACTGTTTACCAAATACACTCGAAGCCACTGTGTCCTTGAGTGAGACAATGAATTCCTAGCAGCTCCAGGGCTGCTGTACTGCTGTTCATCGTGATCCTCTTACAGAGAAGGGAGGCAAAAGATATATCTCGCCTGTGGGGAGGGCCAGCAAGCAAAAATTTCTATGAAGTGTGACAATATTCCATAAATCCATAATATAAGAATGACTGAACCACTTACATATACTAGTTTGTTTTTTTTTCTTCATGTATCTTGCACAAAGCCTGGCAGAGAGCAGATATACTAAGAAAAGTACAGTTTTTCTGAAAACCCAGAATGGTTCCTAGTAGCCACATTGCTGCTATGCATTTGAACATGGATGAACAGTTGCGGCCTTTCCATATTTTATGGGATCACTTCAGATGACATGGTTCTATTTCCTGACAAACTGAAAACCTTTAGAGTATCTATCAGTTTTGGGAAGTACATTATGCCTTTTAACTCTAGCCACTGCCACAGGAGAGTGCTAAAGTTTTCCAGGAGAGAGGAAGGTAGCGATCTAGGTTTTCCTAACTTGGAAGTAGCTGACATAGAATATAGAAAAATTAAAGGGCATCTCAGCAGCATGAAACTTTTGATTAACGACACCAACACTTTTGAATTCTGCCTGAATCCCGTATTTACTTCCACTGACCATTTGCATGTGCCTCTAAAAAAATGGTAACAGAAAAAGAAACTGAAATCCACGAAGAATTAATCTTCTGGTCTATGTAAAATATAAAAGGATTTTGGTGTTGTGGCTGTATTAGTAAGAGACTTTAGGTAGTGGTCAGATGCTGACATTATTGCAAAGCTTTGGGTCAATCAAATGGCTAATCTCTATTTTACTGCGGAGCTCATTAAAATGTGTGTACCTGTTTGTCTTTCTCTCCTGTTCTCCATATTGTGCTTCAATTTGTTCTGCTTTTGTTGGGAAATGGAATGTCATTGCTTTACAATTCCACAAAAATATGCCTCATTAACAAGCATCTTCAAAAGAAAAGGGACACATACTGTCTAAATACGCTCCTCCTCCATTCATCTCCTCATCCTGAATAGATTTATTCTACTGTTGTTAATGTCCCTCATTTCCCCATCACTGTATTTAATAAAGGCAATTAATATCTCTGACATTCTCGTGTTTCTTGCATAGTAAAACAAATTATTCCCTCAGGGCAATCAATGTTTACATTTACCTCCTTTTCCACAGGCCCCGCACTGTTCACTTCAATTTCAGATTTAAAAGAGGTAAAAAGCATCACTATAATAACAGTCAGCCTGAAGTTAAACTAGCAGTCATCTGCTTCGTATTGGGGCAGCTGTGGCTCAGGTGGTGGAGTGGGTCAGTGGATCAATCCCCAGCAGCTACTGAGCCCAGAGTTGAACACAATGCATTCATCAGTGTGTGATTTGGATAAAAAGAGCTGTGTGTGCAAATCTGTGTGTGACTGGGTGTATGATAGAGAGATTAAGAAAGCACTTCGAGTGCTCAGATCGAGTAGTGCCAGTCAAATGACCTACATTTAAGAATTTATTGTTTTATTTTGATGAAATCTGTCGTTAGTCCTGAGGTTTAAGGCAGCTCAGCTTCCCAACTTAAATAATTTTCTCCCAAAATTCAAAATGCATAACTGAGATTTTAATATGTAATAACTACCATGTGTTTAGTAAAGTACATTTCCGTGCATCTATAAGAATGGATCTCCATCCAACAGTATGACTGCTACAATAGTAGTAAAAATGTGTATATTTAGTGTACAGGATGTAGCAAAGGACACATATTCTCATTGGCTTTAGTGAAAAACTAATTACCGGTAAGTGTCCTTATATAGCACTAATGAATTAATGATCAATATATCATTGTTAAATTAATTGTGATAACTGACATAATTAGCATAAACAAATTGGGTCTCTTAGCCTTTGTCCACCCCAAATGGTGTTGTTGGTGCAAGTGTAATACGAAATGAAAACATATCATGTATACCCTGTAGCTTCCTGTCACAACGAAAGAATCTGCTAATTGTTCTTGTTATCTTTCCAGGGGGAGGCTGTCGTCTTGGTGATAGTCTTGTTCATATAATTATAGTGAAGCCTGAAAATGAACGAGGTAATTAGTAATGTAACATGATATCAGTTAGACCTTGTGACATTTAAAATATGTCATTATTGAAGACTCAAAAACAGCATTAGTTAAGAGATGAAACATTTCAAACAGGAAACGTGGGGATAAACCAACACCCCATCAGATTTAGGGTTAAAAAATGGAAAATATGGAAAGAGGCAAATGGAGAGCTCACAGCATGAGGCATCAAATGAAATTCCTGCAGAGAATAAAGCGAGTGTTTAATCAAGAAAATCCTTTTTTACATTTTTATTTATTCTGGGGTAATTAATTTTGTAATAATAATTAATAATTAATTATTGGATCAAAGCAGAGACTCTGCAGGCATGTTAGTAATCAATAACAATTTACACCAAGACGAAGCCAAAGATTCTACAAACTGTTTCAATTCATTTCTTTGTGTCTTTTGATTATATAGGACAAAACTAGTGGTAATACTTATAATGACCCTCACATTTAAATTACATTTTGTTACATTTACTCATAATCCTAATAAAATGTACATTTGTTATATTTCTAATTGTAAAAAAAAAAAACTACATTCATGAATATGACTATATGTTTTTATGCATTATATTATAAAGTTGATAAGAGATTAAAATAATGCCATTCTCATGATATCAGCACATAGTATGTATGATTATGATTATAAACACAGTATATAATATGTCAGTGACAACTTTTATTGATATATGCTGCTGCTTAGTCAAAGCCACTGATTGTTCATTACATGTGTGATGATAATAGTTATTATTTTACCCCAAACTTCGATCTTACTAAGCCTAACCAAGTAGGTTTGGGGCTCAAACCATCCACATAATTGTTTGCAAACCAATTATTAACCAATCTGTAACCATTAATAATCATTTCATTGTTTTTACTGTAATTTCCTATCCATTATATATTCTAAACAAGTAATAAATGTGTAATTTCACGTTCCACAAATAAGCACTCATCGTGATATAATATTGAACTCATCATGATTTGTGCTCTCTTTGGCCTCATTATTGGGTCTTTCCATCATATGCCAGACTTCTCTTGCAAATATGATAATAATAGTTTTAAAATGTCCTAGAATAAAACAAGCTATTGCAGTAGAAGAATATGGTAACAACTTGCAGTATGTTGACAAAACTGACGCAGCCGTATTCCCTTTGTGATGTATGTTGAACATGCATCACAACGGGTCTTGCTCTAAGACCTGCTTTTACTCTACAAAACCGCTCAGTGCTATCCTTGGGAGACTGTGTGTGTTGTTCCATCATCATACTTTAGCTGACAAAGAGGAATGCCTTGAAGATTTTTTGCCTGTCCAAAAACAAAGGAAAGGAAGACAGAGAGCACAAAACCCATTTTCCCCATTTTCTCTGTGCAATTACACAGATAAAGCTTGGAGAATTGGATTTTTTTTCCCTTTGAAATGCAGACTGAAATGGTGTTAAAGCAAAGCAAAGAGATTGAGAGGAACGTCTTATTGTTGCTATTTCGTCTGTTTTTTGTTTGTTTTTTTAAACAAAGCTTTGTGTGTGACCACTGAAAAGTAACACGAGTATATAAAAAAAGCAGAAAAACATATTCTGTTTATCAAATTTAAAAATATATATTTATATATAATTCTCGAGAGCCTTTCATCACCTACGAAACTACACACATTTAGCCCTGGCGCTTTGTTCTCGTGTTTACAGTGTTTGAGCGCAATATTTTGTCAGGAGGATTGTCACAGTAGAACCACAGAGAATATCTGTGGTTCTACTGTGTTTGAATGCCCAATTAGACAAGTGAATTGAGGATAGAGACATCCCCTAACCCCCTCTAAAGTCCTCTAAAGTGATATTTACAGCCATTATTCTTCCCACTAGCACCAAGCTGCTTCGATATCTACCCCCTGCAGGCAAGAATTGTTCAAATAAAGAAAAGGAACCCTGAAAATACATAGATTTTGAACACAGCAGCATGCACATTAACGACACAGATGGAGGGTTATTCCCCAGCCATGTTGAGAATGTGTTGATTGGACAATGAAAAGATGCCTTCTGCTTCATTTAAGAAAAAGAAAATCAATTTGGTGTCTGTAATTTTGAATATGCAAATTGTGCCATTGTTGCTGTATACTTCTGTGCTGGGCAGCTGTCTTTGTATGTTCAGTTGGAAGCATATTATTAGAATCAAGTACAGTTTGGTATCACTTCAGTGCACAATCAGTGGTTGTATTGCTTGCAGAAGAGTTCATCTGACAGCCACGTGTAGTCACGTGTAGATTAATATAACTATGTTGTCATCACACGCTGCATTCTGACAAGTATCGGTGGGTGTCATGGTGTTACATGTCTTCACTCATACATATTGAATATTCATTAAAAAATCTCAAATAAACTCTGTGTTTTTCTGTTTTTAACACAGAACAGAGCGTGTGTGCAATAGTGACTTAAATGCAGCTAATTAAGCCTACTTTGTGAAGCAGCAGCCATCTCTAAGCTCCAGTTCTGCACTGTTAAAAACACTAATTTTAGAAAACTGCCACATCTTCTAACAAAATGGCCATAAACACAAATTCAAGACAACAGCTGTGCTTTGGTTGCAGCTATATTTACAATGATCACTCTGTGAGCAAATTCTCATGCACAGAGGGGAGACATGCAAACACAGGCAGGGCTGGTTGAAAGACACATGCAATGTAAATAATTTGTAAACTATAGGAATATAAATGGCATTGTCTCATTCTGTATCTCACTCGTAATATATCCAACCTGCTCGCCTGGCACTGCACAGTAGACATACTGTATGCATGCAGTGCATGCAATGGAGAATGAATACACAATTATACAGCGTTAAAAGCTACACTCAAAGCAAACAATTATTTCTAGTGGTTCCTGAACTCACTATTGACAACATTATGAAATGACCACAAAATATAGTTCAGTAAAAAAAATTCATCCTTCCACTTTAGGTGGCAAATTCTAAGATCAACTTGCTAGCTGTCTTGCACTTGCATATTTCACTACTTTGTAAACCAGGGAAGATATGGATTTCCCATTCCTCTATACGTCTTCCTCTACAGACTGCCTTAGGATTATTCTGTTTTGGTGGACTGTGCATACTGCAATGCACAAAACTGGAAAAAAGGGTAAGGTCTGTGAATAAATCATTCCCCAAAAAAGCTTGGGCCGCTTTTTGATCTTTTGACTCCTCACAGCCATCAGCGTGCCCAGGGAGTCACCCTGACTTCTGATGTGTCTTACACAAAAATTCCCTGTAACCTCAAGAGCACTCCAAGCTCTGGGACATAACACTGGTAAAATCAAAGTGTTTCCTCCAGTGCCAAACTTAATGTGTGTTCATGGTGGCACTTGAAAGAGTCTAGCCATGGTCACACAGCAGTCTATCCTCTGCTGTCCATTGTTAATATCCTAGATCCAAGAAGTGCGTGTTACTTTTTGATTGCTGACATTCTTAAAGCAGACCAAAGATATTATTCACATGCTGTAAAACATTTTGTGGAACTGCCGAGCGCCTTCCTTTGAAGGCTTTTATTTAGAGCGGATTCACAGAGACGCAACATTTAAAAAGTCACAGTAGTAAAAGGTGCCTCCATCACATAAGCTCATTATTTTGTGGGTAAAAGTAATTCACTATGTGTTTTTGTTTTTTAAAAATCTTCAGTCTAAACAAGAAGCGATGAGCAGTTATTGTTTGTGGTATGATTCTTTTTGTTGTGTGATGTTGGATTTAGGTCAGATAGTGATTGGTGAAAGATGTTGGTGTTATTGCCCTCCTCCTGCTGAACAAGGAGGATCACCTTTTAAAGCAAACAGCCTTTTTATTTCAACCACTGTCCACTCTTGTTTGGCCAGCATATTTACACATGAAGCTCAGGATGAAGAGAGATTTATTTTTCTCTGTAAATCACATATGCCCAGACAAAGAAACAAAAAACAAACGCACCTGGTAACAGAACCAAAGTGGATTTTGGAGCCATTTTTGTGCAATATGTGTGAAAGAAAATGGATATTTAACAAGGATATCAAACCAGAACTGTGCTACATGCCCACAAAAACAAAGGAATCCTCAAGAAAACCAATGAATATGCAGAAGTCCTATTCGAAAAGCCACTGGGATGCTCAGAGTGGTTATAATTTAGATGGATTTGAGCTGGCGTGTGTTTATGGCCATCCTCCAACAACACTAAAGGGACAGGCCAAGGATGACACTGGGATAGTTATTTCCTGCAAGTGCCAATGTTTTCTGGAAGATTTTACAGTGCTGCTGTTACCTTTGAGGTCCAGGTTGCGCGCTCCATTGGAGTGCTGAGTAACGGTGCGTGAGTCAATCTTGAGTGTGTGTACATTGTTGGCATCCCGGGACACCACCACATTGTGCCACTGGTTGTCATTGAGTGGTTTGTCTGAGTTGCCCTTCATCAGCGACGGGCCATTGCCGAGATCAAAGACGTAATGGATGTACCTTTGAAGAAAGACGTCAGGATTAGGACTGTGTTCCTAACTCTTGTAACTCAACAGCGGTGCACGAGTTAAACAAACTCATTTGTTTCAGGCACTTTTTATTCCAGGAAAATTGAATTTTATATCAAATCTTCCTTGGATGACTTTTTTCCTAAATTTTCTCCAAGATGCTGTAAGAATACTAACCGTTTATGTAACTGTACTTGGAAACTGTGATTTGTTTTGGTGTTTTTTCTGGCTGGTTAAACATGTAAATATAGATACCTACTTTGTCTAAAACTCTGTGCTTGGCCACAGGCAGATGAGGTGGCACAGTTTCCTCCTTCACACAAATATGGCTGTCTTTTGTGTTGTGGGTTAGAGCTATTGTGCTTGTTTCATTCAAGGTATGTGATTTTTTTTTCTACCTTGAGTCCAATTCCTTTATGTAGCCTCTTGTCTTTTCAGGGTAGAAGCAGCTCAGGCTTTTGTGTTATAACGATGCTGAATTCAGAGCACAAGGGAAGAGACAAACACTACCAAAAGCCTCTTTTGGAGACCCTAATTATAAGCAGCTTTTAGGTTGATGCGATTCACAAGTCCAACCACTTTATTTTGGGGTTGTGATGGCTTTGTCAAGTCTTTGTAGAAAAAAAAAACAACCTGAGAAAAAGCAGATATCTCTACTTCCTGTTGACCAACCACTAACAAGCTACAGCATGCGAAGCTTTCAGCTGAGCTTTTAAGATGACTGATTATGATTACTCACAAACATACTCTAAACTAAGTTACACCAAGCCCACTCTGATTCATAGCAGCATTAAATGACTCACTGATCTGTGGGGAAAATATATGTGCTTATGTGCTCTAAGTAAAAACAAGGGCTGGTGGACAGAAATCTGCAGAGCGCAGGGGAAAAGCAACATCATCTTTTTTAGGCATAGCATACAATAATGAAAAAACATAAAACGATTTAGACAATTAAGAAAAACCCAAGTAAAACTCACCCCTTTACCAGTTCCACAACTATAAAGTCGCTCCCATCTCCAGAGTTGAAGAGCATCAGGCCATCAGGCGTGGTGGTTTTAAACTGAAAGAACAGGTGCATGGAGGCGTAAGCTTGTAACGTCGCTAATGCTAAGTAGCTGCCTTTTGTTCGAAATGTCACCGGATCTGCAATGATGTGGCGCATGCCAAAGCGGGCATTCAGCTCGCAGTAGGAGATGTCCCCGTTTTTACACTGGTCTAGATATGGCACACTATTGAAGGTCAGGCCCTGCAGATGGCCAATGAAGTTTGAGGGGACCACGGATATGAAGCGGCGCTCAGTCATGATGCCCGTCTCAATGTTGTGGAACTCAAGACGTGTGTGGGCACCAGTCATCTGGCCTAAAAATTGTGGATAACAAAGATAAAAAAAACATTAGCAGATGGTACTACATTTCATTATTATTAGCCTTTATTAATTTATTTTATAATTATTATTATTATTATCTTTACAGTATAGTAATCAGTTATATTGCTGATCTGCGCTAAACAATGCAGTTGTGTTTCAGGACAGATAAGGAGTAATGGTCTTGGTAAACTGCCGACTAAAATCCTTTCCCTACTAACACCCGGAAGAGCCTGCAAGGCATCTCTTGGCATCATTTCCTTTTTTCTTTCCCAGGCACTAGTTTGTGAATAATGTCAGTCTTCACAGGGTTGATTTTCGCTAATGGTCTCGACATGCCCACTCCTTTTTTTCCCCTCTTCATCTACCACACACCCTCAAACTCACCTTTTCGCTCAGCCTTTGCCCTCCCATCCTTTCGCCTGAGGCCACAATGTTATGTGTGCCTCTGATGCCACCTTGTATTTGACCTTTCATCCTTCTCTTGGATGCAGGCAGAACCAATTTCTTTGAACTTTGTTCATTGGCTTGCTCACTCGTGGTAAGTAAAATAGAAATCCCCCAAAAAGCTCTGTCTGTATTCAGCCTCAAATATGTATGTATCCTTTTGCTTTTTATACATTTTTATGGCTTTGCCAGGCTTTGCAGCTAAGGTACCTGGCATTTAAAGGCTTTAAAAATTAGATATAGCGTAAGTCACTGTGGGATGCTTGGAAGGTTGTTATGGAGATTGGGAATTTGGTACAAACATCTTAAATTTAGCATTATTTGCAAATAAACGCTTGCCAGCTGAACTGCCATTATCTCTAAATATGAGTTCAACAATAAAAATGTCTCATTCATTTTAACTCTAATTTGTCACCTTTATGTCTCAAATCAGATGTTTTAATGACAACTAGCAAAACAGCTGCTCTGAGCCTGTGGGTACATACATTATCAGCAGAACACGTGGATTTGAGAATGCAGCACCACGCTCATTTACAGCATCTCACACCAAATGAATCCTCAGTGTCCTAATCACAACTAACCTTCCACTGTGACGTTATCCACAGACAGCTGTAGGTTCTTGCCTCTCCGCACCACCTTCACCATGTGCCACTCGTTATCGTTCAGCTTCTGCCCCGCGAACAGTGTCTCGGGTCCTTTGCCTGTTGTAGGGGGAGTTAAAATCACAAAACAGCACAGCAGAAATGATGTGTGCGCCTACCAACCCCCACCCCAACACCTTCCTTCTACCTCCACCTCCCAGCCACCCCCCCAACACACACACACACACAGGTCACACACTGTAGGTGACAGGGTTGGTAGAGAAAACCTGCATGTTTGCAAAACACATTCGTGCTATTGATTTTCTCACTATGCTAGGCATGAAAGGAACTGAATATCTAGCCCGACACACGCTGAGTTGCAGACATTATATGAAGGCATGTCCTGCTTTCACAAAGCATCTCGTGTCTCAGTTCAGCACACAGAAGACTCTCCTGATGTGCTGCATAAGTGGAGGAAACCAGGTGGTTTAACTGCTCACTCCTAAAACCTCCCTCCACCACTCTCCTCCTTAATTCTCTCTTTCCATTTCTCTACTCCCAATTCTCATCTCCTCAGCTCTACCACTAAAGGATACAGTTTTGTGGAATGGCATATGGTTTTGCTAAGATGCTCTATAGAGAAATATTTACATAAGAATGTTTTCAAAGTGGGGAGAAGGCTATTTATAAGCTGCCAATGACAGAGCTTGATTTCCTCAACATCAGAAAAAACTGCTGGCGTGAGGTACCGGCAGCAGAAACACAGTGTGGGTTTTGATTCTGTTATGAATGCAGCAATGATCTGCTGATTTTATTCTTCGCTAAAAGTCAAGATAGGAGCAGGTTCTGTGGAAGAGCAGTGCCAAATTTTGTGGACTGAATACAGATGAATAAGCGTAAAGGCTATGGCCAAAAAAAGTAAAATCCTTATACCACATGGATTCAGACTCTAAATGAAGGTCTAGCTGTAGTGGGACTGGGGTGATCATTATAATCAATGATCGGAGAGTTTTTGTCAACAACAATATAATGATGGGAAACTTTCGCCTCAGTGGCAGCAGGACACACTGAAATAGTAGAAAGCCAAAAGACACCAGTCTCTTCCATATAATCCACCCTCACTACTATCCATGCTTTTAGGTGGCTCTGAAGTAGAGTGAGGGCCACTGAGGCAGATCAATGACATCAAAAGATTGTGGCTTTCTTACACCATTAGCACTGATGATTTGCTTATTTTGAGTCTAATATTTGCTGTCCCACACCAATTCCAGGGTCACTGCCTCGCTTCTGAGTAGTTAGCCGGCTGGAGCTGGAGTGTGCAGCTGCTCGAGTGGATGATGTAGTACAGCCTGGTGAAATATGATGGTCCCTTTCCCAGTTCTGTGTGAAATTATTTAGTCTAGAGGAACAAAAGAATGTACCATCAATTGATGGCCCCACTTGGCAAGAACACACACTGCCCACTGGAGAACCGTTTTCCCATTTACCCCTGTCCCTTTTTCATTATATTGTTTTTTCATTTTTTTTTCCTTTGGCTACATAAAATGTGAAAGAAACACTTTGATCCCTCATATGTGAAAGGAAGAGGCTGCTATATAGATGCAAAGAAAGCAAGTGTGGAGGAAAGTTGCAAGCAGAGAAATTAAAGCTGATACAAAGATATGCAGGAGTGCAGAGATAAAATGTGAAAATGGATGACAGCGAAGAAAGAAAAAAAAAGAACCCTACAAAAACCTAAGAAAAAAAAAGTGCAACAGAGCTGCAGTAGAGCTGGCTGGCTGATGTAAGAGTGTAAAAGTTAGAAAAGTACAACAAAAATGAATGGGAACAGCTACAGCTTCAGAATGGAGTCCATGTAATATTTATTTTCCCTGGTTTCTACAGGCCACAGGAGAGCCAGGTCCACCGCTACCCACACAGCAAGAGTCATTTGGCTATAATACCTCTAACAATGGGGGACAAAAATGTATGCTCCTCTGGCTGGGCTAGCCAAGCAACAAAAAGCTCTGGGCAGAAGGTGGTAAAAGTGCAGCCAGGGACCCGTTAGGCTGTATGGTCAAAGTTGGAAATAATGACAACACTGGAGGGAAAGCACAGATAAGGTGGGGATGCAAGTCCACTGTCAAAGGTTAAAGACGAGTTTTGCTGACTTTTGTTGATTTTAAAATAAAAATGCTTTCAGTTAAAGTAGTTTAATACCTATGTGGGTAAGACGGGTTAAGTCTGTAACCTTTGATTATCTGATTTTATGCTACAAACAGCATGAATCCCCAAAATGAAGCGCACTGTGAACAGAGCTGTTAAGCCTTGCTGAGAAGTTGGAGATGTATAGATTGTTGTCTGTAGCTCTAAAGGCTCACTGCTGCTCCCCCTCCTTGTCCCACTACCCTGTTCAATTTTTCAAACTTATTCAATGTTAATAAAAAAAGAAGCAACAACGTGTTTTTAAAAAACAATTACAGTAAGTGTCAAGTTCAATGACATTTTTTGACTACTTTTTAATAAAATGTCAACTTGTGTTTTCTTCTTAAAGTATTACTCCTTTTAGTGTAAAGCTACAGCACTAGGGAATGCTTAAAATGTCACCATCACCAGGTTTAATTACAGTAAAAATCTAGATATGCAAATGTTACCTCATTAAGTGCTAGTGAATTAACAGATCTTTGTTTCATTTCAGTTTTCACTAAAACTTGAAAGAATTTAATGTCCTGATCCTAAACCCATAGGTGATCACTGGAGAACACTGACTGCCTCAAACCGACTATGATGAAGTTGGTGGTGATATTGCTTGCAGTTAAATTAAGTAAAGCCTTACTTCACTGCCCAGGTAACAAGGCAAACAGCAACACTAAGGACTTGCAGTATGGGGTTAAATGAGCCACTAAGCTGGTAATGTAGCCACTCTCCGAGAGAAGTACTCCTTGGTGAAACAACAAGGAGGGGAAGAGGGCTCGTTAATGAAGAAGCTGACAATTATTAAAATGAAATGAATTCTCATTCTGCCACTTGTGCCTTCTTACTCTGTCTTGATCAGCAGGGCAAAGGGCTGTGATCATATAAACAGAAGCTCCTTGTGCCTCTATCTCTCCCATTCCTTTGTTCCATCCTGTCACTTTTCTTTACACCTTCTAAATGCATCACAGAGGCACTGAAAAGAGTAAAAATAACTACGATTGTGGACTACTTTCATTGACTGTGTCAGCTCACCATAAGTGAGAGGCGTGATGTTTGTGGGCTGTTGCATAATTACCAGCAGCCATCCATCATTGGTTGCTGTTTTCTCTCTGTAAACAACCTTGATTAATGCAATCGGATCAATGCAACACAGGTCCTCAGCCAATGGCTGCAGGTTGTTGCCATCAGCCTCTATACAGGCTGTGAGGCTGCTGGGGCAACAGCAAGTACTTGAGCACAGTTGTTTAATTATTTTGTCTAAACTCTGATCACGACAACTTATGAGAGAATAGCTTATAATCACTCAACGAGCAATGCTGACAACATTTCTATCACGACAATCAAGAAAAAAACCTGAAAAATGTTTGTTTTCTCTTACTTTGCAAAAATAGCAGAGATCCAAATATCTCAGACCACAGATAATATGTGTAGCTAGAAGAAGAATCTGACAGTTTGAATATCTCGCCCTGCCTAATGACTTTTCTTATCCCTGTTCATATTCGTCACAGACACCACGACTCCAAGCCCCTTTATTAAACATAGTATGTTTCACTTAGATTCTTTTGCATTTTGCACGATGTCAGAGTTTTGTGTGGTCCTGTTAACATCTAGCTGTCACATAGAATTAGCTCCAAATAATAATGGCTATACAGTATACCAAGCAAGCTTTCTGGCATGATTATTAAGTCAACCAGTGCACCAAAGTCTGGCCAGAGGGAGCAAAGCCAGTCTGAGATTTGCTGGGCAAATGTGCTTGCCAAAATGACAACGCCACAGCACACCATCACAGGGCTACAGGCAGTCTCTAGTAAGTTTGCTGCTGGTGTAACAGTGGACGACTATGAAAGTAGCAATGAGTCATGCAGTCGTAGAGAGAAGCAAGCCACCGAGGCCGTTTATCGGGGTTGCTCGAGCATATGCAGTTAGTGTGTTGAGATTGCAGGGGTCAGGGGCAACTGCAGGGTGCGTCTGCGAGTTAAAGGGTTAAATTTGTCTAGGGGCAACTGACTGTGATGGTGTGTCTGATCTAACAAGACAGCTTATACCCCGATCTACTCAGATTAAAGAAAAAAAACAAACCCTAAAATGCCACAGGATTCACATCAAATGTAGCAAAACATTTATTTTCCAGTATCAGTGTAGCACTGAAAAGTCCCCAATCGGCTATCACATAACAAAATAATTGTAAATGCAATGCATGTATTATAGGATAATGTTGTTCCCTGATTGCACCACTTTTGTTTTTTATCTCATCACTCAACCAACCAACCAGGCCAACCTGAGCTACTATCTTGGTTGAGCTCCAAAAGACTAAATCTCCAGGAATCATATCATTTTATGATGCTTGGCATATAAAATGATATATGGGATACAGAGGTGAATAACAGCCTAAACTCTGTGATTTGAATTCCCTGGAAGAAAGCACAACCCTGACTAGCTACTGCTCTGGACTTTCGAGGTCATGAGCTTCTGCAAAGCCATGCACAAATTTATGCATTCACATAAACGCACACACTTGCAAGCACTCGTGGGAAAAACGTAAATCTAACAGCGGACTACAGTCTAATTAAAATAAGCTCAAGAAAGAACCTCACTGCCATTTGTTTCATTCTTGGCTCAGCAGCCCCACTCTGAGGGGGAAAAACAGGAAAATGCTGATTCTGTGTCACTGAAGTGATGAAGCCAGAGGAAGGGAGACACAGAGGGGCTTGTGCAGTCAGGAGCGAATGGAAAATGAGAAGATCGTGGATACCAAATGACTGAAATTGATTTTTCATGCAAAGTGGCATAGAAAACAGAGCCAGAGAAACCAGTGCTGACCAGGGGGAATTGTAATGCTTGGCTTCTCCATGAATTCATATGGTAAAGAGGGGCATTGAAAAATCTGCTTAGCAAGACAGACAGGTGCTGTAATCATATATGTGTGTGTGTGTGTGTGTGTGAGTGTAAGACTTGTTTATGTTCATGATTAACATTTCACTAACAGGTGATAGACCTCAGGCAACCCCCCTTTGTGCACCCATCTGGTAAAGCACATTGTGCGCTCAGCACACTCCAGTGTTCACACTCTTTCATACACACACAAGTATGCAAAGAATTGTGAAAGGGAATATGGAGTTTTAATGTAGGTAAAAAGGATATCCTGCTCTTTTAAAATGAACTAAGGGCCATTATTAAGCAGGAGTAGCTACCCATGTTTGCTGCCCCATACCAATCTAAGAGATCAAGGAGAAAAAAAACAGTTCTTCTCATATTTACATGAAAATTTCTCTAAATGTTAAAAACACAAAAAAATAGCCAAATAGTGATAGCAAGCAATGATAACATAGTAAATTTGATAATTAGGCGATAATTCAACGAATAACAGTCCCTGAACAAAGTTGACTTTTTCAAAACATTTCAGGAATAAGAAAATATGAATTGGAGGTGGCAATGAAAATACAAAGCTGGTATGTGTACGACTCAGATTTTGCACCCAACAGAGCAACAGAGAAGATTTATGAGGACTAGTTAAAAGCTGACAGCCTATAGCTATTTTATACACAGGGGAACTTTACAGAGCTTTGAAATTTTAAAAAGAAATTACAACTTGGAGACCGAGGATTTTTTTTAAAGATATGTATAAATGGGCCACTAGGCAAATTAAATTATTAGGGAAGGGTTGGGCAAAGTGGATGATATATTAAATGTCTTCCTATCAATACACAAACAAGAAAGCAAGCATAAAACAATATCAAAACTTTACAGGAGCCTCCAAGAGTCCTCAAAAGCAAATATCAAACTTATTAAAAATAAATGGGAGCGAGAAGGTGGAACAAGTAAAACAGAAAGTATGAAAAGTTTAAATCACAAAAGAAAAGCACCCTTATACACAGCTATGGGTAAAAAAAAGGGTTTTAGTTACTGATGTACAGAAAAAGCACCAACCTTTCAAAGATACTAGTGCAGGCCTTTCATCTTTGGGTAAGTGTGGGTAAGCTTTGGGACTGTACGGGCCGGGCAAACCCACACCTATCCCACATGGAGCTCAAGTGGGTGTGCCCACACAAGGCCCACAGCAGTTTTGCCCTTTGGGTTCCTTGCATAGATTTTTTATATGCAAGTCTACTTTGAGTTGACCACAGAATACCCATGTGGGAAACACAGCAGTTTTGCCCTTTTAGGACCCTAAGAGGGAATACTGTGGTTAACCCACTGTGGGTTGCCCATAGTAAATGCAGATGGGGCTCCATTGGCCTCTTTGTGAGTTAGCCCATGCAGGCCCAGAAGCACTTTTACCCTGAAAGGCCCCCCATCACATTTTTCTTTGGCCAAAGTGGGTTTGCCAATAAAAACCCATACTGGGATTCCAAAGGGCAAAACTGCTGCCCGCCCTGTGTAGGAACACCTACATGGGCCCTGCGTGGGATAACTGAGTTTGCCAGGCCCACACAGCTTACTGATAACCTATCCACTGTGTTCCTGCACAAGCATGTTTGTAACTGTGACTACTGAAGAAAATGAAACTATAGAACATTTTTTTAATACACTGACAGAAATACAAGGCTGAGAGAAGATGATTGATTGAAAACCTGAAGAAAATAAAAGTGAAACTGGATTTGTTCATAAACTGCAAAAGAACTCAAGAAGCAAAAGACATATTCCATTTTGTATGTATCTTGGTTGAAAGGATTTGAGTTTTCCTTTGTGTCTGTTTGAGGGCAAGTGACTCTATAGTGAAGTGGTTTACATGTTCGACTATCGTCAAGTAATTGTCAGGAATGAAGGGTTTAGAAATCTGCCAAGTCACCTATCTGGTTACTTTGACTTGATGAAGTTACTTTTTCTGTTCCAAATAATGTTCTGATGTACACTACATCCAATTGGTGGCAGTAATGTACCATGTTGCACATGTGTGCCCTGAACGATAGGGGTAGGGGAGTCCACACCTAGTATATAGGTATACTGTGGGTATGCTGCTACTCTCTGCTTAGTGTGGGGAGACCATACTATGGGCTGTCCCACTGGGATCCATGTGGACCCAAAGTGTGGGCTGCAGATATGCCCTGTATATCATGCTGGTACTGGGGCCTCACAGTGGACGGTCCATTGCAAGGCATGTGGGTCTGCCTACAGTGCCCGAACACAGGTCACAAGGGGGATGTTTGCAGGTAGGAACAAATTGCTGAAGGTTATATGGATTATCTGTAGCCAAATAAACAAACAGAAACTGTTCTGGGGTTTTTTTGTTGTTATTTTTTGGAATAGCATTTAAATGCAGAACTTTACAAAGACCAATTTAATTCAGACCTGTTATTTTGTTTTAGTCTCTTATACAAAAACTTGAACATCGCTGTAACACCACAGCTGTTAAACCAAACTGGACTAAAATAGAGCACGAGTACAAAAACGTTATCGCTGAAAATTAATTTCCTTTTCTATACTAAAGCTGAGAGCTTATTAAATAAACAATAAACAAAAACCAGATGAAGCCCAGTGTTGCTCTTGTAATCACCACCTATTGATCGGCAATGTCCCTTCCGTGCTTTCCAATTTATTAAGAATAATAAAAAAAGAAAAAGGCAAAGCAGACAATATAAAAGTGCAATATAAACCAATAATGCTTTAAGAAATATTTGGTTTAGCCAGTACAGGAATAGCAAACAATCAGTATACTTGATCAGTTTCACCTTGTGATGGCTCATTATCTATATAGAGCCATGTGTACAGGTTTGTTGCTAGTGTTAAAAGATTGATTTTCGTGCACCGTGCAAGTAGTTACAGCTGTAACAATGAGAAGCTGGTGGGTGTTTCTTAGGTGTACCGTAGGCAGTGAACTGAGACTACATGGTCTTCTTCCTTCCTACATTTGTGGGAGGTGCGTGTATGAGTGTTTGTGAGTGAGAGAGAGGGAGTGAGCAGAAGCGGGTGAGAGCTTACGCTTCCGTTCAACCTTGCAGAGGAGAGCGGTACATGCTGTGCACAATAGCTACATCTCCCACACACAAACATGTTGTCCTGTTTTCATACTGTACAAAAACAGACCGGCGCTCCTAACTGGATGATTGGGATCTCTGTGTGTAAGCTTGGGTGGATAACCATTAAAGAGACTGAAAAAAAGTAAGAGGAACCCATTTTCAAAGAAGTACTGTTAAAATTTTAATTCAGGCCTTGGGTTATGGCGTTGGTGGTGGTGAGGGGAACGAAGGCAATGAGAGGGCAGAATATGTGTGTGGACAGAAGATGATGACAGGGATGCTGTGTCAGCATTGCTCTTTTTCTGGCCAAGAATGTGGCACAGGAGCGCCGCGGGATAATTTGATGACACGCTTGTGTGTAGGAAAGTGACCTAAGCGAGGAGGAGGCGATATGTACGCGAATGTTCGTGTCTATCCACCTGTACTTTATATCACAATTATCTGGAAAACATATTGAGCTTTGAGGACTTATTTGTTAGATTTACATATTTTTTATGATGGTTTGAGTGTGCCAATGTGTGCGGTGCATTAGAGTGTTTCGCAGTTTAGTGCCAACCCCATGTCCCCTCTCTCCTTTGCCATCTGTGCTCCTGGCATGGCTCCTTAGTGTCGGTAATGAAGAGGAACCACCCCCACTCCCATCTCCCCTCCCCTCCACCCACCCACCTACCCCTCTCTCTCACTCTTTTGCTTACTTGTCTGGCTCTCTAACAAACCTTTTCCTTTAACTGTGTTGTCTTTACCCTAAAATGACTTTACTACCTAGAAATCTCCATACGCTCCTAAATTCCCAAACTCGCTGCTTTTGAAACATCCCCCTGAACTGCAGCTCCCGTGAATCTGCTTGACTTGATATTGATTCTTCTTTAAACAGAGCCTCTCAGCATGGTGCCTCTTAAGTTCAAACGTTTGAAAGCCTACTTCCCACCTAAATGAACAAATCCTATAAATACTGCACACCTGTGTTCTAAAACCCACACTCACAGCATAACATTATATATACTTGCACACAAATATATGTAATCACACATGAACCATACACATATATCACATACCATAATATGAAAAGCTATGTAATTGGTCTTATATTAGCTATCCCCTAAATCAGCATTCAAGCCAAATTCAGTTTAATTTAACTGTAATTTAAATGTCAAAGTTGTTTTATGTCAGCAAAGCTACAATTAGCATTTAGAGTCCTGTTAAAAACTACGTACAACCCGTGTTTCAGTAGCTTCTCGTACTACCTGTAGCAGCAATAATTCGAAGTGATAATTTTCTGCATCTAAGTTTCTTTCTTTCATTGTAGAGAAATCCTGACTCACTATTCTTGACAATGTTGCTTCAGTTCATTGAGGTTTGTGGGCATTCATTCATGCACAGCTCTCTTAAGAGGCCTCCACAGCTTTTCAGCTGGGTTAAGGTCTGAACTTTGGGGAAACTGGAACCCTTTTATTCTATTCTTTTAAACCCAAATCATTACCCCTCCACCACTGTGTTTGACAGTTGTTATGAGGTGTCTGTGCTGTTACTCTGTATTTGCTTTTCACCAGACATGCTGCTACGCATTACGACCAAATGTCTGCACTTTGGCCTCATCTATTCAAAGAACAGAAGTCCAGAAGTCTCGTGGTTTGTGGTTTGTTGAGATGCAATGTTAACATGGAAAATGAGGCCTGTAGAGTTCGAGATGTAGCTCTGTTTATTGGAAAGATTTCTGCTTCTTTGGAGATCCTCACACTTGGTGATGATCAGTTAGTCAAGTGCAATTAATCAGCAGCACCTGGTTCCTATTTAACTTCTGAATTCTTAGGTAAGCAGTGTGTACTTTTTCACACAGGACGCTATGAAAACATTTTCCCATGATTGTATTTGACACATTGTTGCTAAAGTTTCCATCCAACTCTGAAAGGAACACTTGGAACTCACATACAGTATCCTGTGATTATTGAAAAGATGTGTATTTAAACTTGTCTTTAACAAATCATGTTTTATTTTTTTTATTTTTTTGTGACTGACCCTGAAACATAACCAAGTTACAGTGTTTTTAAGTATTTTTGCTTATTCTGCAGAATGAACTGACATTAGGAAAATAACACAACAACTTCAACTGTAAGTGAACTATTGTGTAACTGGTTTATCCACTGTCTCTGGTCTTCTACTCTCTACTTAAAACCAACACTCCCTGGTTCTCCATCACTCCCTTGTTTCTCTGAGAAGCATTTTTGGGGGCAGTAGTTCAGGAGGTTTTGGACGCCATGCCTTTCCAAACCACAGGTTCAGTGCACTTTTTTGCTCATGTTTCCCTCTAATGAGCCCTCCCTTGTGCCAGCATAGCCTGGAGCAGATGGGATGGTTCAGCATGGCATCACCAGCCGACACAGTGGCATGTCAAACAGGCGGTCATGGGCCTGAGCATGCCAAGCACAGTCATACTCTATCGCCATATGGGAATAATGTGCACTGAGATCACGCTGGATAGGCTGACAGAGTGGGATACATGGCCTGAGTTGCCTGCAAATCAGAACAAATGCCTATGGATGCTTAAGCATATATGTATAAGTCTCAAGGCACAAACAAATGACTGTTTACCAGGCTGAGGTCAAGGCTTCAAACACGCTCAGAGTACTACTGTAGACACTCATCTGTTCACACATGCAAAATGCTCTCTACCCCTGCAGACACGTGCTGTGCACTCACAAATTTGCAAACAGACACACACACACGCACAATCCAGTCCATTCATCAAATGGCAATAAAAGACAGACACACAATTCTATACTACGCTCACCAGCCCTGGCAGTTGCTCCCATTTACACACCAATAGAGGCACACACACCACACACCCTCCCCTCTGTCCTCTGCAGACTGTGATGATGGCCTGTGTTTGGGAGGTTAATGGCTGTTTGCTCCCCACAACCTTCACACTTGATTACTCAAGTCGACTGCTGTCTGGACTGCGGGGGACATCTCCAGGACACCACAGCCCTTCCTGCCACCACTCTCATAAGTATGCCCTGTTCATTAGAAATGTTAATGAAGTTTGAGGACACAGTGTGCAAAGTGCTGGGAAATGATCCTCAGTGTTATTAGACCACAGCATTAGAAATGATTTAGCAGTGCCTTAAACATAAAATAAAGGAGGAAAAGTACATCTTGAAAGATGGAGGAGCAGAACAAAAGTGTTCTGCATTATGCAGGTCACATTTTTATCTATTGCATTTTTAAAAATTCAGTGTGGGCTTTGCAGTGCACTGCATATGATGACCGTCTGATTTCCATTTGAAAGTAAGGAAATGTGCTGTATGGATAATTTGCGAAATTACTATAAAGTGTGGGAAATTACACACCCACTGAAGTATTGCAGTTTTTAGAAAAAGTGCCACAACTTCAAACGCTGCATAAAATATCTGTTCCCCAAAGTGGTTAACTTGGCAGTACTAAAGCAAACAGACCTTTTAGTCTTTACTTAGAGAGCCTCCAGTGTTGACACTCGTCCCAAAGTGTTCCAAGTGCAGGTAAGAGGCAAATTCACTACAAAAAACATAAAATCTATATATATGGTCATTATCCAGTGACCTTTTTTTCTCCCAGTAGTCACAGTAGCAATGCTTTGTTGAAAGCTAAAGTCTGGAACCTATTAGTAATCTGCTAAAACTAACACTTGCTCTTTATTAGTGGCTTGCAGAAATGATAATGTTCTGCAAACTGAATACTTCTGATTCAGTATATTGGCCACGTTACAGGTTTCTGTAGCTCTCTTGGTCTGAAAAATATCCAGTTTGTTAAAAAAAAATTTGATGAGCTGACTTCTGAAGTTGAACAGGTGTGCTTGTTTAATTGAAATGAAGAGCGGGCTTGTGGGAAACACATTTTACACCGCTGAGTGTTGGTGTAAGATGATTAAAGAGTACATTTGCACACCAAATTTATACAGGAGAAATACTAACATAGTCACAGAATTGTAATGAGCAGATATCCAAATAGATAATTTAAGTAATCATATATCTGTCAATAAAACAAGGCACGAGGCAGGTAAAACACTTGGAAATAGCCTTGCAGAGCAAAGATTTGAGTACATAGTTCATGATGTGCTATTTTTTTTATGCACTGCTTGTTTATCTTGCAGTACTGAACACACCAGTCTATGTTCTATTAATTACAGCCACGGGCACATGATTTAAATTATGTCCTGTTTAAATAATCTGTGGATTTGGTTAAAATATATACAATGCATACATAATCATGTAAACCGAAAGACTGCAGGCCACAGACATGGGCGATAACTAATTTTGAAAAATCTATTATTTTGCTTTCACAACATCCCGCGACCTTAAAAATAGAAGCACAGAAAAAAAGTAAAATAATTATGCAAATCCACATGAAAAAGATAATTCGTGAAATTTCATTTTGCCACTCAGCGTACGATGAGGCCATAAACAACTGAGTTATTGTTCAGTGGTTTTAAAATGCTTTCAGTGATATTACACACTTTTTTTTGCAACAGAATGCAGCACTTCTAGATTTGAATCACCTACAAAAATCTGCTCCCTGCTATCCACAAATGTCTCATATATGTGGTGAAAATTGAATTTACAGAGGTAAGACTATGCAAATGACGCCTTATTCGGAGACCCAGGGGTGCCATTTTATGATTCATGACTGGTAACTGTGTTAACTACCTTCATTGACTTTCAGATGCAGAAGTGTCTTGTTTAAAAATGAGCTATGCAATGTCTAAATTGGAAGGAGTATTTTGGCTGAGCCACAATATTATATAGATTATACATGTGAGTTTGGATAGAGTGCTTTATATCCTTCTGCTCTGCAGGCATTGGTGAAGCACCATTTACTAAATGGCTATTATGTACATATAGCAAATGTGGGCATGGAAGCAGAAACAACGTTTCTACTCTGGTGGGATGTGGTGTGCAGGAGGGCCAAGGGTTCTTCAACTGGGGCAAGTGACCCATTTGGACATGATATTTTTTCTGTAAGAGCAAAGGCTCCTAGCAGAAATAGTTACATAAGACTCCAGAAGTTCATATTGTTTCTATGGCAAGAGACAGGGGTTTTATTTTGCTCTTCAGCGTTATCGAGATAAGACCTCTTTTGACGATAATGTCATTTGGCTCCTATCTTAAGATATCATATTTTCTGACTCACAGGAGCGCAGGCCTATCGCTGCAGATCTAATGAAAAGCTGGGTGTATTTTTGTGCATGCGTGTGTGCATTTGTGTCTGCATGCATGCCATCTAAATGGCAGCCATCTGCTAACAGCAAAGATGGCTGTGATGGAAAGATATAAGCAGAAAACAGAGATAAAAATACAAGGAGACATCTATATCGTGATCCTCCGCTTCATCCATCCCCCCCTTTTTTTTTTTTGTTACAGCTACTGCCTATATTTTTATGCCCCTTTCTCTGATTCAAAACTACATTTCCGAACTCCATAAAGTAACTCGCCCCGTGTGCAGGAGCTCCAAGGACAGAGTCACTTTTTTGTCAGGAACTGTGGAATTGGGAGGGATGTGTTTTGTTGGTGCATGGAAGGAATTGGGGAGTGGTAAGTGGGGGGTCTGGTAGTCAGTTGAGTACATGGTTGCATGCTGACACAACAGCAAAACAGCCCTCCTAAGGCCACATCCAAAATATCTCATGCATGGTGCTGCATTACAAAAAAAAAAAGACGAGAGGTGGCTGAGTGTGTGTATAGACTACAAAAATGTGTGTGTGTGTGTGTGTGTGTGTGTGTGTGTGTGTGTGTGTGTGTGTTGATGATGGCGAGGGAGAGAAGAGAAATAAGAAGCAGGGAGGGGAGCAGCAAACAGATTATGTCCCCCAGCCATGATTATCTACGCCTGCCGCTCTGACCCCCCGTGCCAATTACCAAGATAAGGCAGCCTGTGCCCATGTGTGTGCATGTACAGGAGTGTGTCTACTTTCCTTTCGTTGAAGAAAAATATGTGATGCTTGCTCGTTCATAGGGCATTTGTATTCACTGGTAGCTATCAGGGACCACACACTTTTTACTTCCCACTGTTCTTGCCCCATTGCAGGAGGGTTGTAGGTGTGGTGCTTTAGAATGATGAAATAGCTTCTCTTGATAGTTTCTAGAATTGCAGATGGACAAGAATATGTGTTTGAGTCAGGAAGATGTTGAGAGGACACCTGATTGATTTAAAAAGCAGGAAATGAATCATACATTTTTCTCCATCCTCTCTAGAATTTTAGAGTTCCTGCTGCATCAAAGACAGGCAACTCCCATCTTCCCTTTCGTACTGCCATCTGTGCCCTGCCTCTTTGCTTTGCCTTTTCATCCTCACCCTCCTTTGCATGCTTCTTATCAGTGCCTGTCATCTTCTCATTTTTTTAACTCCCTCTCTTTACATCTCTCTTCCCCACAGGTCCCGTAGGGGATGCTGATTTATGATTTGAACCGCATTTCCCAACATGCTGGAGTAAGAGGGTCTGATCCCACGGGACAACCATCAGTCCTGTAAGACAGCATGGGTCTCGACAGCTCCAGGTTGGTGCCAGTTCTCTCATTAGAATCTCCGCAATGAGTCAACATGTAGGCTGTCACTAAAGCCTCATAGCGCTGAAAGGAGGCACAATGACCACCTGGACTACTGTGATGCCACTGAGGGAGCCACAAGACAGCTCACGACAAAGATCCTGGGGGAGGTGTGGCAGTTTATGGAGCACTATCCGTCTGTAATATCACATACTGTGTGTGGCAAAGTCAAGAACACTGTTACCTGTAGGCCTACGCACACATTTTTCTGCTTCACAAATCAGTGGTTCAGCAATGCCTATGGTTTGATAATATGCATTTTTTTAAACGAATAATCTAACACAATCATTGGCCAATGTTGATGGCCCCATTTCATTTGCAGGATCCCATCAGTTGTGAAAGCTGCTTTTGTTTTCCTGTTACCATAATTCTGAAACGAAATGAAACTCCTATGTGGATATGAAAAGTAATTTTTTTACTTCATTACTTATCACTATTCCCGACATATGATGTCAAGCTATCTGTAAAACAGAAGCACTAAAAATTAATGAGAATTGCAGTGTTGCATACTTTTTTTTTTTTTTTTTAAATATACAGATAGGAACAAAATTATTATAAGCACTACGAAATTTAAAGTTTTTGTCAAAATTTTGTGCTTTATTAAAGTGCATTTTGAACAGAGCAGGGGATTCTCAACATTGGATTTCTAAACATATTAGTTTTCAAATAAAAATAATATATAATTTCTATTTGCACACCATAGAATTATTTCAGAATAAAGCAAAAACTACTAGGGTCAATATTATTAACCCTCTGAAAAACTGAACTTTTTTTGTGAGCCACAGCACAAACTACTGCTGTGCAATGATGTGCTTTAATGTTTTAATGCTCAAAGATGTAAAATCAAGTTAATTTTCCAATTTCAACTTCAAGAGTTTGAGGTTTCACTTGAGAAAGCATCGTGCCAAAAAAGTTGAAACTTATCACAAAACAAGAGATGAATATACAAAATTTGCAGAATTTCTAAGTGTCATGAACTGGAGTGATAATTATTATTAAGAAATTCCAAGAGAACTACGCAGTTGAACCTGGCAGAGGCAGGAAGTGAAAGATTTTAAAGACTCTGGAAAGAAAATAAGGGAAAGTTGTGTATAAAGCCCCCACACCACTGCCAAGACACCAGTGAAAGAATCTTTGAGAGTACAATTCCAGACTTGACTAAGTCAATTTCTAGAAGCTCGCAGACTGAAGTATGCCAAGGACAACCTGGAAAAAGCTTTTGCATACTGGAAACACATCATTTGGTCATATGAGATGAAACTAGAGCTCTTTGGCCACAGAGTTATGTTTGGAGAAAGAAGGGAGAAGCATACAACCCAAAGAACACCACAGTGATATCCACAGTGAGGCACGGTGGTGGGAGCATTGTGTTATGATGCTTAGGCATCTGGAACTGGGAATCTCATCAACATGGAAGGAATCATGAAGAAAGAAGGATATATGAAGATTTTAAAAGAAAATTTCAAGTAGTCAGCAGCAAAACTTGGTTTGCGTGATTGCTTTGTCTTCCAACACAGCAACAACCTAAAACACAGGCCACGTTTGGTGAAGAAGTACCTCCAGAAGACCAAAATTGAATGTTAGTGACTGGCCTGCATAAACATTTAACTTGAGTTCCACTGAAAAAACTTTGGGGTGAACTTAAGGTCCATACCAGAAGACCTACAAATCTGAAAGAGCTTGGGAGATTAGCCAAAATGAATGGGCTGGGATAATTCAGTTGCCATATTTTTGTCAGCTGAAATGATTGTGTTGTGAAATGATTTTGTTTCTGTGTGCAAAGTAAAATAAGATATAAATCCAAAATAAAGCAAGGACGTTTGGAAAAAGATGTCTTAAAAATTCCTTGCTCTGTTTAAGAGCACTTGGGAAATGGGAAATTTTTATGGGGAGGCCAATCATTCTCTCCTTACCTGTGAAACTGCTGCTACTTTTGTTCATATGTAAAAGTCAAAATCCCCTTAAAACAACACTAAAACATACTTTTCTTACTTTGTTCAGCAAAACAATAAAAGAATGAGAACGTATGTCGTAGTCCAGACTCCAAAACTCCAACACAACAGTGAGACATCAGTGACAGACAGCAGTGGGATTGGGTATGTGTGGAGAACAACTTGTTAGTGCTAAAGATGGCTTAACCGCTTGGCTGCCAAGATGAATCCCCTGAAACTGAAAGGGTCCAATACACACATTGCTGAGGTTTCAGATGTCAATGAGCAAGTCAAGCTTCCCGCATTCCTTTCCAACAACCTCCACAAGCTCTTCAGTGGACCAGGAGGGCAAAAACGGTATTCCTAAACACACTGTTTTCAACATAGAATGCTAGACACTGAATCTGTCTCTCTCTGTTTTCTCAAGTTGCAAATCTGAAATTTTTGAGAGGTTAGATTTGGTGTAGAGAGTGTAGACTTGTGACATGAGACCAATGAGAACTTTGCCACAAGGTTCTTAAATTCAGTGGAAGCAGCTAGAGAAGGGAAAAGGAGGAGGTAAATAAGAAAAAGGCACAGCGAGAGTCTTTTTAAATCTTCCACATTCACTCAGTATGAACTACAGCAACTCTGGTTCTTCACCTTCCAAGTATAAACTTCAGCATTGCCTTTATGTTCTGAGTGGGCTGTAGCAACATTAAGTACGTCAGGAAATAAAACACAGTGACTTTGTGAGTCCATATTTTTGTTTTGTCAAGTATTGTGTGATTTATTGTCAAGGCCATACAGTATATATTACTCATATGTTATCTTGTTATGTATCATTGGCATTTGCAATCATTCATAGCTACTGGCCTTAGCACTATATATAATTACACAGGTTACCATATACCCCGATGTAAATTAGCAGACAGCTGTGTACATATACAATTTATTATGCTGCCATGTTTCCACACAAACACATTAGTACATTCCATTGCAGCTCTAGTTAGAAAATGTTCTGATTGCTTATTCCTTTGAAGTTTATAAAGGCTTCAAAGAACTTCTTTATTAAGTCATGCCTGTTTAACATTTAAAGAGGCATTTGGTTTGTTTCCATTAAAACAAGCAAAGAGCTAAATGTGAGAAAATATTTTAAAATGAAACAGAGTTGCACAGAGATATTTATGTGTAGTTTTTAACAGGCTGTTTGTGTGTGACAGCACACTTTTTTTCCCTACGCAAATGCTAGGAGGGTTGCATATATTTAATGCATTTGTTTTTTTGCTGGTGTTCAGCATTTTCACCAATTCCACAGTGACGACTGCTAATTTTATTTAAATGTGTTAACTACTGGAAAAATGCAAGATTCATTTCAGTTGTCCTTTATTGAACAAGATGACTGATTTTAACACAAGTCTGCTTATATTAAATTATGCACCAATCCCTGAGGGTGCACCGGAGGCATTATGTTAATAAACCTTCTCTCATTAGCTCATTGCATCACACTTGGCCTGGAGTTTTGGAAGATACAATGAACATTAAATAAAAGAAAAAAGAGCCATCCTCCATTGGAGCATTAAATTGCCTTTAAAAATCAAATCCCAATCCAAGCATCTCCAAAACAAAATTTATTCAGTCTCTCTCTGATACATGCTCCAACTTTCCAAACTGTAGGATGTTGCGAATGCTGACGGCAACTTTTAGTGCCTACTGCAACTCCATCTTTGACATCTACTTGGCTCAGACAAGACATGATGACTCATGATTTAAGTGAGCGATTGGAAACTCATTCAAATTCAATATTTGTGATTCACTGAGAAAATAAGAGAAAGCCATCTGCTCGGAGGCAAGTGAGACCAAGCAGGGAAGGTAGATAAGAACCCAGTTCGCTACAATTTAGACTGAACAAACCATCTATTCAGATTTTCAATGGTCATGACACTGCCATCTCAACACACACACACACACACACACACACACACACACACACATATATATATATATATATATATATATATATATATATATATACATATATGCATATATATGATAATAATAATAATGGATTGCATTTATATAGCGCTTTTCGAGACCCTCAAAGCGCTTTACAATTCCACTATTCATTCACTCTCACATTCACACACTGATGGAGGCAAGCTACAGTTGTAGCCACAGCTGCCCTGGGGCAGACTGACAGAAGCGAGGCTGCCATATCATGCCATCGGCCCCTCTGGCCATCACCAGTAGGCAGAAGTGTCTTGCCCAAGGACACAACGACCAAGACTGTCCGAGCCGGGGCTCAAACCGGCAACCCCATGAGGTTGCCGGTTTGATCGTGGCTCAAGAGTATATATATATATATACATTGCATCTGCAGTAAAAAGGGTTGCAGGGCTCTTCAACTTTGCTATTTAATTCAGTAGCCAAGGCTGCACATAACACATGGTACTTTGATGAACCACGGAATGTGTTGTAATTCAGGTGTGTGTGGAGGGAGGAATTATTCTTTCATTCCTCCATTGTGGATCACATCCAGTTTTGTATTGGACATATTGTACAATCACTCACTTTATTACAGTGTTTTATTAGAAGTATTTAATTGTGTGGATGTTATAAAGAGAGTGTGGTCATAATAAATAGCATACTAAGCAATGGTACTGAATGGTAGTCGTACAAACACTTGCGACTTTGTGTAGATTGTAATTTACAGTGCTGATAACATTATATAACTCCTCTTGCATTCTTTCATATTATATTCTGCTCCTCACTGAACAAGTGAGTTCAAACAGATAAAAACCAAAGTCAACATGAGTACATTCAACTGAGAAACCAGGACATTTGGAGAAATCAGGTCATGCTGGTAATATAACCTGGATACTGCATGTGCAGCTGATCAGTAAGCAGTTAAAATACTGCTACCACTATCATAAAATAGTGGTGAAATCTTCCTGCATACTGCACAAAAATAAGCGAGCACATAGAATTACTATTGGATTCATCAACTGTGCATGTGTCTCATACTTCTTTATAAGGAAAACATTACATAAAGGTGTGTCATGGCAGAAAATACGCAAAAGAATTTCAGAGCAAAAGAAAATGTAATGTCCAAGGTCAAAACCATACAAGGTCAATTTTAGTTAAGTATTACCTTGAAAATGACATTTTTGGGAGGTTTTTTTGCTTAAAAAAATAAGTTGGGCTTGGGCTGTGTTAACAGATGGCAAATGTTATGTTTCCCCAAGACACAAACTGGGGCTCGAGTGATAAAAGAAAAGGTTTCACATTAGAGTGGACTTATTAAGCTTATTTCCAGCTCCATATTACTATTCTTGGATTCTGCTAGAGTGGCTTTGCACGCTACAGTCAAAAGAGATCATTCTTTATCTCATATTGAGCCTTGGTGCGGCACCTCAGTTCAACCATGAGCCATTTTAGTTATTCACCCTTTAAAGCCCTTTAAGCCAGCTGTCTCCTGATTGGCTGCTGAGATTACAATGTTAAGGAAGATCTACTTCACAGCATACAGATCTAAGAGTACAAAAAACAGTGTTCACGACAGCATGTAGGCTGAACTCTCAAGTCAGAGAAATTACTTGTACATACACTGACCTCACTACTGTATCAGTATGGTGACAGTACGCTAGCAGTGAATTGGGGAAGTGTTTCCCATTAAAATAAATGTCATGTTCGAGAGGTTAAAGTGTGCATATTAAGATAAAAGTGCAGCTTTTCAACCAACTCTCCATTCTGACCAGTTATTTCACTGCTAACTCTTCTAAAGCTAGTTTTTGATTATTTTCAAATGTTCTTTTGGAAAATGACAAATATGCATAATTAGTGAATGAATTTGTTACAAAGCTTAAAAGGTCCATTTAGTCTTGTGATGATTTCTACACCCTGTATTTTTCAGTCCTGCATAATGAACAGTTATTTGTAATATCTCCTATACACTGGGCGTTTCAGTCTATGCTGAAGTGAGCACTTTCAGATGGATGGGGCAAAGGCTATGGCATTAGCAGACGGAGTTCTCACACCCCACATGCTGGCCATATGTCATGCCAAATCTCATCTCATCTCTCGCTAAGAGAAGGTGCTGCTGGAGGCTGAAAGGCCACCCTCCAAACCGATATCATCAGCCTGACACCCTGACCTGGACAGAGCTGAGGGCTACAGCTATGCTCTGTATCATATCTAGACACATTAAGTCAACTGAGCTACGCTGCAATAAAACACAAAGCCGATCTTTCAAAACTAGGCAGTCCAAAGTCCAGACATAAAAGCAGGGTCAATAACAGTGCAGTCCATTAAATGCATTATTTGTGGGTACCACCAAATATTTGTGAATATATATCTTAATGTCATAATTAACTGCATGGTGGTGTGATGGTTAGCACAGTTTCAGTGTCACAGTAAGAAGGTCCTGAGTGGGAATCAAGGCTGGAGCCTTTCTTTGTAGATTTTACATGTTTTCTCTGTGTCTGTGCAGGTTCTACCCAGATACTCTTCATCCCACAGTGCCCTTCTATCCCCTCCAACAGGGATAGAATAATTAGCAACTATAATATGGATGTGAATGGTTGTCTGTCTCTACTGTATGTGTTAGCCCCATGACGGATGGCCTGTCCAGAGTGTCCAGAAGAGGATACATGAATCTTCGTTATGGTTACAATTTAAAACGAATGCTCAGCCTGCAAAATCTTTGTTCTGCTGGCTACTTTCTTTGTGGACCTACCAGCAGACACTTCGGTAATCCTGATTTTCTTACTAAAATTCAAGGCTTAAGCTATTGTAGGACTCGGGAGGCGATATCGACCAGGAGATGTCATGGCACTGAATAAATTGTTGTCTGTAGTTCTGCTTGATTTGTTCCCTCACTGCTTTTTCTCTTGCTCTCTCTCTCTCTCTTTCTCTCTCACACACACACACACACACACAGATACAAACAAAGTCCCTCACTCTCGTCCAGTTACACTTACTGTATATACTGGAAACTCTCACACACGGTTGTGTGACTGAGAGAAGCCCTACCCATAAAAAAGGAAATTACCAGACAAGATCAGTCATGCAAAGAAACAAAGAAAGGTTAAATAAAATATTCCCTGCAAAACCACTGAATTCCAAGTCTGCAACAAATTACTGCTTAAGTAGAAAGAGTGCGTAAGAAAATCAATATTTAAACTCAACAGCGTCTTTTGAGCTTTAAAAATAAAGCATACAGAACCTCCTGAACACAGAACCTCTGATGCCACAGTTTTCAGTACGGAAGTTGTTCAGTTTTAAACAGGTTCACAGTGAAATGTTTGAACGCTATGTTGGAACAAAACGGATGGTTAAAAACGAATGTCAGTCCTTAATCGAGCTAAACAGCGGAGGATTCCTTGTGTTAGTCTGACATCTAGTGGTTAATCCAGGGTATTGTGCTCTTTTAAGCATAATTGAAATGCTTCCTCTTCTGGTGTCTCTTCCACATATTTAGGGACATAATTCAACATATACTAAGGCCACTTCGAAGCCCGATGGAAGCTTATGAGGTTTTTGCATTGTAGTTTTATATGAATAGCTTTTAGGTGCAGTGATGTGAATGACATACTGTAATGACAAATGTGATTAATCTGGCTGCAATAACGAAGTAGAAAATTAATTAATGCCTAATTCTCTAAACATACACAAAAGAAAACAAAAGTGATTTATTAATTGGTACCTTCTCAGCTGTTGTTGTTAGACACAGATCAAAGTCATGCCCCAACCTTTCCCCCTTCACAAATACTTCATCGAAACTGAGAAACACACCCACAGACATGCAATCATTGTGGCAAACATGAGGTTTTCTCTACTTTGTCACCACTGCTGGCAGCACTTACCTGTGGGCTAGTTGTTCAATTGTCAGTGACCGTGATAGAAATAACAGTTTGCTATCATTTTGTCAGCATGAGGCAGAAAAACATTAGCTTGCTCGGAAAACAAGCACACACCAGGTGGTGCCATCTCTCAGTGGATAAGCAATTAGCTTTGAAGGGGGGGGGGCAAAACTACCGGGGGGTTTTTTCTCCCCCACAAAGAAAACAAGCAACACCTGTGTGTGCAGCCATGTGGAGCCGAAACTCAGCGTCGCATAATAGAAAATAGGAACATCCAACTGGGGAGTGTCAAGTTGCCCTTTTCTGAATGCGTTTGTGGAAAAGGTTGACAGGAAAATGACTAGAATGGGGAATAAGCAGGGGGAAGGCAATGAAATAATTTCATAGCTGAGAGTGGTAGACAAATGAGAAAGGTTGTGGGATGGAAAATTCGGATAATTACGCAAGTGAAACATTAATTAAATCTATGACAGAAAAGGGGAAATTAAAGTGACAAAAGGAAATAAGAAAAACACAGATCAGGTAATTTAAAAAAAAAAAAAGGGACAGACATAAAATAGTGGCAGGAGAAAAAAGCTGAATGATGGGGAAAAAATTAACAGTTGTGTTTTCAAAACTAAGAAAATATGGGAGCAGAGACACGGGTAATGAGCGGAGTGAAACAAATCATGTGGACAGAAGAGAGCAGAAAGCGCCACGGCACAGAGTCAGGATGAAAAAGACAGATACATTTTAGTCAGAAAAATGGATAGAACCACTTACTGAGGCTACAGTCTATCCTGATACAATCTGGCGGGAGAGAGAGCGAAATGGTGAGATCAAATAAAAAGAAAAGGAGGAAAAAGGATAGAAAGAAGAGATTGGATAAAAGAGAAAAAAAGACATTTTTACATCCTTCAAGGTACATTCTGCAGACAACCAAACTTTGCTCTGGGGCCACCATCCGGGGACAGGCTCTGAGTCAGGATCACCCTTTCCCTTCATCAATCCCATCATCCTTCCTTCGCCTTGCTCCTCCCAATCCTCCCAAAGCACAGTAGAAGGCAGACTTGCAAAATAAGATCTATGTATTACAAATATGAAAATAAACTATACAAAGTGGTCTACTGCTGACACTGAATACCTAATAAGACTACTTTGTGATTATAAGGAAAACAAAAGTAAATTTTGTGCTTGGAGTCACTTGGTTCCTATTAAGCACAATCTCTTAATGGACTTTTTATCTCTTCCACTGCTTATTGTGATTTTTTTTTCCTTATAATAATAAAAAAACATCCTTTAGAAAACCAGTTAGAAATGGTCTAAATGTGCTGGTTATAATTACGAGGTTTGAAAAATGGTTTCAGTACTATCTAACTGATCCATTCTCCTCGCACTGTGGACATAAACGCTGTAATACCATCATTACAGCAGACGTCGCACCACGCAACCGTAACGTCAGCTGCCTTTCCTGGTAATGTGAGATTCACTTGCCTTCTACAGCACTTTGGGTTCGACAAACCTGACAGTAACTGACAAGAAAAGGTGATCTGCACATCCCAGCCACCTCATGCCTTGTGCACAGAAACTGAAATAGGCTTGTGTATATTTTGTGGTACAAGTGGTGCGAGGAAAATGCAGTAAAAAGTGTTTCATCATTTTAAAAGCTGGGTTTAAAAATATGATCTTGTGGCTTAAAGCACAGAAAAGCTCAGTTAAAATCATGCAAAGTGTCCGTAAACGCCCAAGAAACTTAATGTGATTCTTCAGCGTAAACGGACCTTTGACTCGACTCTAAATGGAGCTAGGAATTTCTTTGACAGGAACTAGTACACTCTACCTGTCACACGCTATGATGAATTCACTGATATGTTATGATCTACGTGTGCATGTGGCAGAGTGGCTGGGTTGTGGTCTCGAGCTGTCAACCGCTACAGAATAGTGGACACAAACAGCCAGGAACCAGTATCACTCTGTAGAGATTTGGAGGTCATACAAACACAATGATATTAAAATGCTTTTATGGGCCACGAGCATCGACTGATGTTTTCTGAATACATTTAATTCAGGGCAAAAGCAACATTCATGATTGTAAACACTGTAAAGCATTTTGTAGAGGAGGCCTAATCATGAATTACTCATTCGATAGTCACTAAATACAATATTTATGGCATTAGGTAAAACATGCCAGCTGTCATCTGGCCTACACATCGCAGGCTGAACATGTTACCGTCACTCTCTATCATTAAAGATATCATTAGGACTACATCTGCCCAATTATAGCAGTTCCTAGTGATTAATTACCAGGATTTTAATTATCTTAACAAGGATTAAGGCCTTAACAGATCAGAAGGATTCCCTTCTGAGTTTCAGACTTGTTTCACTTTAGTTGTTAATTAATTTTCTTGCAAAAGAGCTGTGGAAATCATTGGCATAGCTAAGCTGAGTTTCATTTAAAAGCCGGTAAGAAAGGAAGGAAATGGGACTGGTATAGAAATTCTTTTGAGGATTAGCTTTAAGTGTGGGGGCATAGCTGAGAGGTTAAGATGTGGCCCTAGGTACATTAAGTTCAGCTGTGTATGCCCCGACAGCTACAGCTGTGAGCTGGTCTCTGACTGTTTGATCCGAGGGCCGCAGACATACAGGCCATTGAAGGGATGAAAAGTTCCATCTTTTGTGTCCTGGCCAGGAGGGGTTTTATGACTGATGGAAAAAAGTGAGAGTGTGAAGGAGAAAGAAGATAGAAAGAGGAAAGAGAGGGGAATGGCCTCCTTCATTTATCCCAGTGCCCCCATTCATGTCTCTAAGGTGGCTTAAAATCTAATATTCCAGAGTGCACCTCTGTCATGCTCCTCCTGGTTCACTGCTGACAGTGTGGTCCTTCAAAGGGTCAGGACAGATTTAAAGTATCTAGAGCTGGAAGGTCATACCATCTTCCCCAGAGCAATGGTATTCATTGCAATGAAATTTTAATAAGTCAATAGGAAGCATTATTAGAGGGGATGCATATCCCCTTCCTAAGATTCCATCTAGCTTACAAAATCACGGAGCTTCTCCTATTAACACTCAGGCTGCTTCACATCCTCAAACCTCCCATCCAGCACATGGGCCTATGAAAAAGACTCCTGCCTACTCCACCAGGGAAGCTTTGGTAGAGCTCCGGTATAACGCAAGAACCATTAGGAAGCGCAAGACAGAGGCAAGTCCACCCTGAAGCTTTAAGAGCAACCTTCAAGGGCTCAGGGTCAAGGCAGTGGTATTGTTAGAGATGGAGCTTTTTTTACCAGGATGAGGAGCCATGGGGCTTCACAGAGTACAAAAAGAAGGGGATGAATGCAGAGGAAGTGAGGGCAGGGGTCAAAGCATATTGAAGAGAAGTTACTGCAGGGTGTCTCCCTACAGAGGCTGGAATGACTGCGTTCTGGAGCTAGTTTTACATTTTGACTTTGTCTCATTTTCTCACAGTTAGCAGTTGGTAAGGGATAAGTTTCTCTTTGTTCCTCAGTTTTCTCACATAAATAGCTCTTGAGCACTGTTGGCAGTTAAAAACATTAGGTGACGGCCAGAACCTACTGATGTAACAGAGGGACACGTTCAGAAACTTTTTCCCAGCCAACTACCTGACAATGTTTAAAAAAAAAATCATGCTGTGAAACTCAAAATGTCAAACCATTATTCTGAGTACAAAGGCATACAATGCTGAAATACAAAGTGAGTGTGAGGAGACAGGGAAGGAGGCAAGGGAAAGGTTAGCGGGGACATCCACAATGAATTACGGGGGCCTACCGAGGTTAACGGTGAGCTTGACGCGGCCTCCGTCCAGCTCCAGTCGCAGGGTGTCCGCTGACTCCTTGGAGGTGGTGGCCATGAGCAGGCCGTACGCTCGCTGAGACATGAAGCGCAGCGCCACGTCTTCGGCCTCCGTGTGCATGGTGACCGGCATGATGATCTTCAGGTACATGCTGCCGTCGTAACTCAGCACTGTTGCCTCTGCAAAGGGGTGATGAAGAGGATGAAGTAAGCAACGAGTAAAGCAGGAACAATGGAGAGAACGATGTCTCCCGAACAAAGGTCGGGCCGGTATCACAGCTAAGTTTAAAGTAGCTGTGATAATCCATGTAAGCTTAATTACAGTTGAAAAATCTTTCAATCACTCACGTCCCGCTTTCTCCAAAGACGACAGCTCTAATTCAAACAGGATTTAGACAAGACGTGTATTTGGACGCCATATCAACAGCATAGGATCAAGGGAAAATTCGGCATGAATCAAGATCAAAGCCATGTATGTCTGAAAACATCACACCAAACCAAAAGGGGATATAAATCTTGTTACACCTCTCAGACATTCAGATTTAACAATTTCATAGAAATAATCAATGTGCACATCTTCTGAATGTCTTTTTCTGTGTGTACACTTTTAGCACACCTTATCATTTACAATGGATTTGTTAAATATGTATAACATTTACTTAAATTAGATCTATCGGATGGCCTAGGAACGCCTTAGGGAGGTCTGGGCTTCTTTGCTTCTGTGACCCAGCCCCCTGATACGGGGATAAAAAAAATATGGATGGATATATAATTATCTTATAATTATGTTTACATTTGTTTACAAGAACCCACATTTCAAGAAAATGCTGACAACTTTAAAGTGTAGTGTATTAATACAAGAAGAACAGGAAACCACAAAAAAGGACTTAACAAAAACATCAGATGCTTGCCAAGCTTAGAAAAACAAAACTCAGTCCGTGCTGTAACACGTTCTTCATGTTCACACTACATTTAAGCGTGGTTACTTTCTCTAACATCGCTGCTGCCATAAATAGACCGCTGTTGGAGATTGACAGTTCCAGAGGAGTGCTCTTATCTTGGAGCGTGGGTCGATATGTGTCACCACAGGCTAACATGAGTCACTTTCACAGGGTGCTTCAAGCATTTAGATTTTTAGAGTGTACAAAAACACGATGTTAAAAGATGCAGAAAAATCCCTCCTACAGGCCAGCAATCGCTTAAAATGCTGCTATTTCAAGAGAGCACATCAGATTCACAAATCCTACACAACACACTGTGTGCACTTTGACAAAAGTCCCACTTGTATAAAAATGTGATGCCGCTGCATTATTTTATCAAAACAGTGAACAGCTAAAAGAGACCATTCATTATTGCATAATCACCATCACTACAACCTACAGGGCCCTGTCCTTGTCAAATCAATATCACAGATTCTCCTGTCATTCAGCTAATCTGTGAATTCAGTTTATATACACAGGTGTATCTAGCTGGGTATTACAAAAGTGTGCCTGAGACACATGCTTGCAATAATACAAAAATCCACAAGATGGCAGAAGAACATCACTTAAACCACACTTGTCATCCGAGGAACCAAATAGTAAATTGTTAAAATTATCACCCTTCAAAATAAGGATATTTCATCCTATACCCTGACTGTCCTGACTTGAATCCAATTTCTCCTTCCCTCATTACCCTCCTTGTCCCTCAAAATTCCATTCCGTCATGGCTCACTCACCCCCTCAGACAAGCTAAGACAAACTGCAGGCTGAGGTGTCTGCACCTAATTGGGATGAATCAGAAGGACGTGGTGCTGTTTGACGAGCTCACCCTGCCTCGCTGTGGTGCAAAGGCCACTCGTGTGTGTGTGACTGACACAGATGGCGGCAGGAGGCCTGGCTGCTCTGTCGCACTCCTGCCAACATCCCAGCACTTCAGCCAGTGGGCTGAATGCGAGCAAGTCTCAGGTGGCATTTGGTGCACACACAGCTCCTTGTTGGTTACAATGCAAGGAAGAATGTTGTCGTATGTGTCAGCACATTAACTTAACAGAAACTTTTCATTGTTTGGTGTTGGGACTCTCATGATTTCCTTTTCATTCTTACTGCAGTGCATGGGGCCTTATATAAAGGAATATCTTTGCTTGTGTGTATATGTTTGTCCTGCTTTTAATGTGATAAAAAAGCATTTCATTTCTTTTCTGGAGTGTAGCCAAAACAATTATATTTAGCATAGTCAGTATTCAATTATATACAATGAATTCAGATTCTATAATTAATCCTTAAGTGGTCAAAGAAGCTTCACTCTTGGCCCTTCTTACCTATCTCACAGTTGGTACCAAGGTATCCGGTGCCAGTGCAATCACAAATGTACCGGTTCCAGCCCTCTTTGCAAAGACCTCCGTTGCCACAGGGGGCACTGCTGCAGCGCTTCTGTAGCTCACGGGTGCAGAAACTGCTGACACCCAGGGCACTCTGGATCTCAGCCAGTCGGCGGACATCCCGGCTCTTTCCGTCGATGAATAGGTCACGGACGCAGCCTACGTAGCCGTAGTTAAGGAGCGCTGTCCAAACTTCTGGCGGCAGGATGAGATCTGACTTAGATTCGGGCAGCCCGCCCAAGTACATATCACTGTCCAGGTCCAGGATTTCACTGCCCTCTGGGGAGCTGAAGGGCATGCTGCGGCTGTTGACTGAGATTGATCCTAAAATACAGAAAGAAAGAAGAAACAAGCAGCAAGATGTTAACTTTTTAATCTGATGTTACTGGCACCTGGATACATCACCCTAACCGCACCTACATGAATGAATATAGGTCCAGCTTATCTGTGCATGACTGAGCATGCATCTTGTATTTAGTGCTTGACTAAAGTGATTCAAATGGTCAGGACTGAAAATGTGTATAGTCTATATACGTAAATGTGAGTGAGCGAAATAGTGGGAGGGGCAGTAGGTGGCTAATTTAGGGAAACAGAACAGGGACAGACGGAGACAGAAGGACATACACGACACAGGAAGAATAGATGACAGTAGAGTGTGCATCCATATGCGTGTGTGTGTCTAATGTGTCTATAATAGGCTAAATGGAGGAGAAGGGAAGCAGAATGCAGCAGGGAGTGGGTGAAACAAAAGGCCCTCTCTCTTTCGGTGATTAACGACTCCATCTTAATTTTCTATTAAAAGCCAATTACAGGAGGAGCAGCAGTGAGATCCCATGCGTGCATACACACTCACACACACACGTATGCACGCACTCATTCACACGCTTCCTCATTATAAGGCAACAATTGAGGGAGATATAATGTCCAAGGTTCTTTCCCACCTACAGATCATTCATCAGACAATGCCCACTCAAGCATACAGATGCTCCTGTTTGCACCCCCAGAAGGCAGAGGAATTTAAAGACATCACACAGTTTTTTAAAATAGATATACTGTTAGTATATGTAATCACTACTCTGCTTCCAACATGATTGAATTGGCATGAAGGACAAAACAGTATTTGACTATGACAAAGTCAGTTCTGTCCCCTTTTCCGTGCAGAGTCTATATTTCTGTCTTCCTAATCCAGTGAGCCGTTCACATGCACTTAAATAGCATGCAACATAAAAAAGTGACTAACCCAGTTTTAAAGCACTCCTCACCTTTCCTTCCTTCTCTTTGGAAATCCACATGGCACCATTCCCCATCGTTGACCTTCTTGTTGCTGGCCTTGAGCTTTGTTTTTCCAGAGCCCATATCAATCAGCAGGTACAAATACCCATCCAGAAGCTCCATGGCAAAGTAATCAGTCTTCAGCTCCCTACCAGGCTTCTGCTCTTTAGGCCCCTGAGGCCGTCCGTGGCTGAATAACAGAAGGCCGCTGGGCTCTGTGGTCCGGAAGTCAAAAGAGATAGAGCCCGTCTTCTTGGTGTTCCACTTTGGCAGAGAGATGTAGGACTCGGGGGTCTCAAAAGTTACAGGATCCAGGGCTGCTACATCCTCACAGCGGAACACCAGGTCACCATTCAGGGTGATTTTCGGGTCACGCTCGATGGCCAGCCGTGACAGCTCCAGCTTAAAGTCGTTGTTCTTGTACACCACCTAAAAGAAAAGCAAATGGTTGAAAGGTTATGATTGTGCATTTGGAGCCTGACTATGATTTAAAAACATGTGACTCAAAAAACAAAATGCAGTTTCAACAGCATAGTCTGTGTTGTCATGGCTGTTAATACTGAGAGCCAGCAAATGTATTTTAATTGCTTCAGGTAGTTTGAAGTATTAGTTATATTCGCTGGCGGGGAATTTCAACAGCACGGGGAAATGACTTAAAACTTGAATAAGTACATGACTTTTTCATGAACTGCAGTGTGGAACTAGTATTAGCGGAAAAGAAGCTGCTTTAGTATCTCCTGCACATGACCTGGTAACAACAATTTTAGGTCAGAGAAAAGGTTTTGCTAAGGGAAACAGGAAGAGCCAAGAAGCGAGATGAAAGCAGGCCCAGTGCCTGCTTTCATCTATTTTATCGATGTCTGCTAGTACTGAGGTGTGGACCCACAACTTAAAGAGTGTATTGTACTCTCATCACTAGTGTTTAAACTCCTGAACTCTGGTTCATTCCATAAACCATACAAATGTTTCTTCCTGTACAAAACCATTCCTCAAAAATGGAGTAAATATGCATAATAAATTGAAAAAATTAAAAAGGCTCCAGGGGATATCCAGAAACAGAAAAAAAGCGAACGTTGCCTACAGCTCCAATGCAAATGTCTCCAATGGTCTTTGATGAAATACAGCTCTATTGTTTGAGCTCAGAGTGTGCGTCTATGCCTCCGTGTATGCATTCATAATGGATTAATTGCTAAAGGCAAAGCAAATTGTTCTTGTCTTTCATAGTTTTAGTTTTCTTTTTATTTGTTGAACACTCTGTACATAGCTTTGTGAGAGGCCTTCCTCAAGGTAATACTGTAATACTCAGCAGAGCTCTCTCCATTTGTGCGCTGTTCGCACTCTCTGTTTACCACACTGCTGACAATAAAGCAGGGAAAAAATAAGCTGGTCTACATTTCAATCCTTGATTTCTGCTGCTGTCTAAGCTGCAAGGTTAAGGAGATTGTTCCGGTTTGGTTTGATTATGCCAGCAGATGTTCTCATTTGAATTGTCACAGAGTATAAAAACAGAAAGAGCTACCTGCTCTTTGTGTTTGGAGTAGAATTCTTGTTCTCATGAAAGGATGGAATGAAAGTCATCACTTTCCATTCATATCTACTACTTCCCACACTGGAAAAGAGTGAAATTTCAATTGCACAGAGGTCAGAGTGAAAATGAAGGTAGAAAACTATTTACTGTGCTTCAGAATTAAGTTTCTCATTTATGAAACACATCTTTCATTTCTTCAATCATGTAAAAAAAAACAAAAAAAAACATATATGACAAGTTGAAGTGAAGATCTTATACTTAAGAAAAACTGAAACCTTGAAAATATTCACTAGTTATGTAAGTGTATTCTAGTTTGGGAAGCATAGACATACGACCCTGTCCTAAACTTCTATAGCCAAACATCTATAACATCTATAGCCATAGCTCATTTATAGCAGCAGAGTACACAATTTCTTGGAAGAGACCAAGTTATATCAAGTACTTGCTTGGGTATTTAAGGTGCTCATTGTACATGTACAACCAAATCATGGGTGCTCCACTTCAACTGTGCTGGAACAAGATATAAATAGTAAGACAGCAGGAATAAATAACAATGTATTGGATTTGTAGGATTTTATGTTTTAATTGTAAATACATGATTTATGGGTGTGTTTGGGTCATATTTTTAATTATATAAAGTATAATATATGAATGTTTACATGTTTTAATTGTTTTGTTTGGGAAAATCTGGAAACACCCCTGGCGGGTTATGAGCAAGGTGTGGCTCAATAGCAACAGGATATGAAGGACTGCCAATTACCTGATTAGTGTGGGTTTTGTTTGCATGTGCTGAACAAATAAATACTGTTGGGAGTCATCATAAAGTTAAATTTAAGTTTAAATCTGGTCCCTTTTTTCATTAATCAGGCCCAAAGTCATTTAAAGTTGGGGTACACAACAGTACCGTAACTTGATTAAAAAAATATAACTGGTGCAAAAGGGAACTACACTCCTGCACTGCCTCTGGGCTCTGAGTCTATCCTGCAACAGTAGATGTGCCTTTTCAGACCAGATCAGATGAGGCAAAGAGTATAAACAAATCCGGAGATGTCCAGGAAGAAAACAAACCAGCATTACCCTGGTGGTATCTTCACAAAATATGTGCATTATTGACTGTAAGCCATTCTAAAAAGTGCACAATTTTCTGTTTTCTGTCTATGTAGCATTACTTTAAAAAAAACAAAACAAACAAACAAACAACAACAAACAGACAGCATGAAAGGTTTTGGTTAAGGGTACTTCACTTACCCAGTAGAATTATTCAGCTGTCTAGCCAAGCATGATGCAATGCTTAGCTGGTTAATGTTAGATGCTCACTGGGGGCTGTGTAACCTGACTTAGATTAGATGGATTTGATGGATTTTACCAAACTGCAGCTAAACTTAGCTAATATGATGTACAGAATATTGTATTTCATTTCTTGTTTTTCACAGAATTTTTACCCAAGCTTCTAACTTCCTGAGCAGAATTATTAATGCTGAATTATTTTGTGTGTATTGTGTCACATTTTGGTTTTGATTTGCATTGGCCTGTTTTTGCATTTGATTATGTGTATAATTTGCCTTCTGTGATGTGGTTCATGATTTTTTGGCTGCCTAATTTGTCCAGACCGCTGCTGTCATTCCTCATTGTCTTTTATGGTATCTCTTTCAAACGCCCTCCAATCTAACCTATTTTTTTTCTCGCACACGGGCACACTATCTCATCCACTCACTCTTCCTTTCTGTCAAATGCTACACCTACACACCGGCACTGAATGCTCAACAAGAACACAGATATGCTGGGTTATTCTTAAACTTAAGCCTCCTTTGGTTATCTTCAACATTAACCACGCTGCCACATGTACTGTACACATCATAATGTCACCATTAGCACAGATTAGTCCTGGTAATTAGGTATGATAATGCTAAAATTGGCAGCAAATAAGGCGTAAACTCCTCTTGCTTAAGGTGTTAGAAAAAGAGAGAGATAGGTGCAAGAGAGGAAAAGCAAAAATAAAAGCTTTATTTTTATTTGCTTTATTTACAGGTTTTCTCTTGGTTTTGCGTTCAGCTCTGTATCCAAAAAAGGAAATACTGTCATTACCATCTTCATATCTTTCTTTAGTTTACATCATTGCAGACACTGCTTGTAGATTTTCCTTTGTCTTGATCATTCAATTGTTGTTTGACTTTGCCTGTTTACTCATTTCCTGTTTTAGTTTGTAGTCATTTGTCGCCTATGTTTTGCATGTAGCTTTATTTCCCTTGTGTCGTTATCCTAATTAGTTTCACCTGGGCCTTGTTCCACAGCTGTGTCTAATTCCCTGATTAGCCCTCAGTGCATCTGTGTATGTATATATAGCCCCATTTTCCCTTTGTTTGAGTGTGTGTTAATCTACAGTTCTGCTTTCCTGTCAGTGAGTGTGAAGTGTGACTATTTTGAGTTTTGTTCTTTGTTTATGGACTTTGGTGTTCCACCAAATAAAAGGTTGTTTTTTAGTTTATTTTTGTGTCTGTGAGTCCTATGTTTGCATCATTCCTGCCAAACCTCTTGACAAACCAAGTGCTGTGCTTGTTATAAAGAATCACACAACATGTTTGAAAAGACAAGATGAGGCAAGAAATCCAGCCATAAACATCGTGTAGCTGATGACTTTCAGCTTAGTGACTCCAATGACTGATTTTCAATAACAGACAGGTCTGCAACACTGTTGACTGGCTACTTTAAAGATGAACATATATTTTAAACACTTAGAGTGTTGAAGGGTAATTTTCAGGTAATTTCCATCACTTTTTCTTGAGTGTTAACTTTACAATTACGTGATCCAGATCGACTATTATGTGATCAAACTTACAGAGAATTTAGTGTGTCCCGTAGAGGGTTCTTTTTATAGGTTTTCGGAGACAACAACAACAGTAAGGGTGGCCAGATTTCTACTATATTTGTGGTTTTCTCCTTTCTTGTTTCCTGGAATCTTAGTCTAAATTTTTGAATATGATCCCTTGAACATAGCACTGATGCCATAAAATATATTTCCAATTTTATATGACAAAGAGGGTAATAGTCACTAATGATGTGCTTTTAAAACGTATACAAATGTATCAAGTTGTTTGGAGCCAACAAATAACCTGGCTAGGCAGAGGCAGGACACTACAAGCATAACCACAAATTACTGCAAGCTTTCAACGTGTACATGACATCAAAACCTCTGTAGGGTTAGGACGGGGGTGTCACTAGTTACAACAACAACGAATGTAGGCATTTAACTTGGTGGCAGATCAGCTACTACTAACAGTAGTGATTCAGCAAAAGCAGAATTGTTTTGAACTGCCAGTTCAGGTGGCTGGTACTGAATGGCAAACATGTTTAGTATGCCTGATTAAGTTCAGATGCTCTGTAAACTCGTCCTTATCATGCTAACACCTGTGGTGAAAATCAAAAGCTCTTTTTTTCTTTTGTTGGAAACATTCCTTGTTAGTTTTGGTGAATTTGTCTATTAATTGAGAGATCAGCCATCTTTTCAGCCAGTTAAGTCTACAACTCAGTCTTTGGTAAAGGAGTAGATTAGCTAGAGGGAACACAATGTTGTAAAATGCTAAAGACGGTAGAAGAGAGTGGTGTTAAGCAGTATGGAAAACAGGAGAAGATGGTGGCGAAAGACAAATGAGAGGGTAACAGAAGGACAGAGGGTTAGATGAGAGCACTAAAGTGTGTAAAGCATACCATCACTCACAGGTAAGCCAATGCCTTATAGCACATGTGTCAAACTCAAGGCCTGCGGGCCACATCTGGCCCGCCGGACATTTATATCTGGCCCGCGAGATCATTTTATATAGATTTATTATTATTGTTATGCATGGCCCGGCGATATGAGGCGCTAATAACACACAAACTACAGATCCCAAAATGCAGCGCTGCAGCCTCCTTGCCCAATGCTAGGCTAGCAGGGAACATTCCCGCGTCAATCAAGTCAAACTTCTGTTATTGTGAAGCTAGCCCCTCACAATGGCGAAGAGAAAGGTTGATTCTGAAAACAGAGCCTTTCAGAACCGGTGGGAGGCTGAATATATGTTTACAAACATTGCCGGTAAACCCGTGTGTCTTATTAGTGGAGCTAATGTGGCTGTAATTAAGGCATTTAATTTAAGATGGCACTACAAGACAAAACATCAGGATAAGCTGAAAAACCTAAATGCAGAGCAGAAACTACAGAAAGTAGAAGAGCTAAAGAAGAATCTAACATTTCAGCAGACGTTTTTCACCAGAGCAAAATCACAAAGTGAAGCTGTTGTAAAAGCAAGTTTTATCGTAGCAGAGGAGATAGCCAAATCAGCCCGTCCATTTACCGAGGGAGAGTTTCTGAAGAGCTGCATGATGAAGGTGTGAGATGTCTTGTGTCCAGACAAAACGCAGATTTTGGCAAATGAGAGCCTGAACAGAAACGTATGTCAAAGTGTAACCGACATGAAACTGCCCTGGGACAAACTTGTTGGATGTGTAGTGAAAAAAAGTGGACTAGTCGGCAGGATGCGAGTAAAAGATGCAGGAGAACTGTGTGGTAAAGTCCTAAAAATAGAGCATGTAATGATCACCGTGACACAAACCGTAAATTTTATCTGAACTAAAGGTTTAAATCACTGTCAATTTCAGTCTTTTATGTGGGAAATAGATTCAGAGTTTGCCGACATTCCTTATCATACAGAGGTCCGTTGGCTGAGTTGGGGAAAAATTCTCAATAGGGTTTTTGAGCTCAGCAAGGAAATCTGTCAGTTCATGGACATGGCATGTATGATGCGGTGAAGGTATTTGAAGTGAAGCTGTCACAAATGCACCAGTGCAACTTGCCTCCCTTTCCCTGTTGCCAAGTAATGTTGAACCAAGTCAGCGCAATAGTGTTCCCAAATGCGCACTTTGCTGATAAACTGAGCGCACTGAGCTCGCACGGCGCTTTGGTGACTTTGAAGCACAAAATGAGAATTTTGAGCTGCTTCACAACCCATTTACAGTTGACGTGGAAACTGCACCTGTGCAGATTCAGATGGAGCTGCATTCTAATGATACACTCAAGGGAAAGTCCGACACTGAATGGCCCGCAGAGTTTATTAGTTCCATTCCTGAAGCAATGCCCCAGCTCCGTCTACATGCGGCTCGAACCTTGTATATATTTCTTTTTTCTGGGGTATTTGACAGCATGATCATATTTCTAACTTGCATAATTTTGACAGGATATATTTTTATGGAGAGCAAAATATTTAAAGTTAAAGTTAATTTTTTTAAGTTTATTTATTCTGGAATTATATTCCTGTCTGTATTCACATTTATGTTTAAAAAACATTGTTTTAGTGTGTTCAATAAATGTTTGTCTTGTTTGGCCCACGACCTAAAGTGTGCATTGATGTTTGGCCCCCTGTGCAATTGAGTTTGACACTCCTGCCTTATAGAGTCTGCAGTCAGACAGGGTCAGGTGTCTTTACAACTGCTTGTGCTCACGTTGCATCCTTATTCCTACCATCTACCTTTCGCTCACTACTTACTGAAAACTCACTGCTATCAAAAGTTTAAAAAGAAATGCATTGTTCTTACACAAATTAAAACTGTTCCCCTTTATTTTTGATCCTCACGTCAGACTTTAAAATTCACTGACGTGTGTGGCAGTGATTTGTTCTTTCTTATTCTAGCAGTGCAGCTAATGCAGGGCCAAAGCCTCCCACAGGGGTCCCTCCATTGATTTGTTTTGTTATTGAGAAACTCTTCAAATTCAAAACCCTGCAGGTCTGGAGAACAAATATTTGTTACTTTCTTCAGATACTTGGTGTTGTGGATATTTGATGAAACTATACACCGCATGGTTTGAATATGATTTTGAACATGTGCTGCAGTTTGTTGATACACCATCCACTAATCACTCTGTACCGATATCAATTAAATGGTACCTTAAAGACTTTATGTATTTATAAACTTTAGTCTCTTTCACTGTTTATTAGTTTATGAAGCATTCTGAAGTACCAGATGTTACACTAATGGCTTCTGCCTAAATAAAGAAACAAAAAAAAAGGCAGCAGTACTCTATCAACTGAAAAGTGCCAGTGAATATTGACTTGTGGCAGGCAGGACATGAGTTAGGGTGACGGGTGACTTTAAAAGATTCTTTTGTGGAACAAAGGTGAAGCTAAGAGGAAGCTACAGGTGAAGACATGAAGCATCAACATGAAGTTGGGAGGACAGGAAGAGGGAGCGTAAAAGAAAGTGAGGGCAAGGAGGAGGGCAAGAGCATTCATCCAGCACATGGAATCAGTCGAAGAAATCAATTTTTAATTTGGCCATCAGGATGGCAAAGCCGTTGGTGTACCAACGGAGCTACCGTGCACTTAATTGCACAAAGCTGCCCCTGAGAAAGGGAAGATGGAAGGCAGAAAGAAAGAGACGGAGAGAAACGATGAGAGAGGCAGGAAGAGTGACAAAGATGAGCACATGAGGAGAGGGTGGTGTGAAACGGGCGATAGCAAGGTCACTGTCTGCGAGAGACACAGGGTGGTGGAGGCTGCAGTGGGGAGACAGATGGTGACATATACAGAAGAGAAGAGAGGAATCTGTGGAAACAAGACTTGGGGGCTGAGGAGCAGAGAGACCTGATTTCACACCCCACCTCTCTGATTAGGAGCCTAAGGAAACACACATCACCCCGTGTATGATCATAGCATGTGGGTGACTTTGAACACATGGAGGCGCACATACACAGAGAGCAAATAAAAACTTCATAGGGCTTCAGTGTCTCTTTTGATGCCTTTTTACTCTTCTTCTGCTGCGCTGTTCCTTTGGATTTCTACTGCCTGGAGGGTGCTGGCCGAGCGTATCAAAGGCATTTGACCACGGTGGCAGCATGAAAGCCTTGCCCTGGACCATAACACAACTGATAATCCGAGCTGTGCCACAGAACAAGCACTGCCTAACCCCCAACCACTCATTTTCTTTTCCTTTAGCTGCTACAGCTTTACCTGGTGCTCTCAGTTGCTCTCATTGCAGCTTTTCTCAATAGCTTTCTGGGTGTGGTTACTTTTCTGGCTCAGTTTAGTCTTGAAAGCTTGACCTCAGCTGGAAATTACAAACCGTGAGGCTCAAATGCTAGAAAAACAGCCTAAGCTTAAGCTTCTAGTAAGTTCACGTCTGGGTCATATATCTTTCTGGCCTGTCACCAAACAGATGTTCAGCTATTGAGTCTGAAATGTATTACTTTCAGACTATTTCAGAATTATTATATAATTCTGAGAATAGAGTAAACTATACTGAAATGATTTGCTTTTCTTGATCCTCATAGGAGAAATTTCTCATGAGTTTCATTCTATCTCCAGTTTTACACTGGAGATTCAATGTAGCTTGGGGGTACAGGCAAGAAGTCCAAAAGTAAATACATAAAAAACTAACACAAGCCCCCAGATGCAAACACAGCAAGTGTACTGTGGAGTCAGATATCCAAAAAGCTAAAGAGTTCTCGAAAGGAGGAAAGTTATTTCTTGCTGTGCTTAACCAAACAGGAGCTACTACTTTAAAAAACAAAGGTGAACATGAATACCAATATCTGATGGTTACAGTAACAACACTTCCATCCTGTCTGGAACTTGCTTCCTTTTCTTTGTACAATATCTCATCTGTGTCAAAAACCTTCTTGTTTTCATTAAATTACCCTTTTTTCTACTGTACACTCCAGTCAAACGGAAAGACTTCTTGTTGCTGCCACACATTCTCTCCCTTAGCTTTAAATAGGAGATTACACAAATTAAACGATCAAGTCTTAAAACATCTGCTCGTACTTTTCATTTCTAAAAGTTTGGTCACACTAGTTCTTTAATATCGATTTCTTTTGTTACTATTAGCTCTTACCACTATCTTTTCTTTTAACATTTAGACAATTTGCCTTTTTTGTTCTCTGTCTGTACACTGACTGTAAATCCAGCCTTGTCTTGATGAGACAGAGGACTGTTAAATGCCTAGGGAAGTTTAAGACCCGCTAGGGATTCTTCTGATAGCAACCCAAATAATGAAAGTGTAATTCTACAGGGATAATTAAGTTAGAGATAGGGTGATTACTGTGCGATCCATTAAAAGTGATGGCAAAAGTAATTACTTATTCAATCAGCATGGTTTTATGAGGGAATGCGATGGCACCATGTTGCGTTGCCTCTATACAAGTCATTACATTTACAAGGGCATAGCACTTTGAGCTGTGATTGGTTCTCTTGACAGCTTGTTCAGCCATGAATTAAGGCCTTGGTGAAAATAAAAGTAATTTTTTATCAAAGTTGAGTTGAAATAAAAATTTTAAAAGGCAACTGTCCTCTATATATCCATCCACAAATATGAGTGGACGTGTATAGCTACAAATTGTGATCTGTCTGTGTGTTCTGCGGTGTGGTTAGAAAGAGAGAGGCTTCAAAGGGATTCAGGAAGCTGTATGTCTGACACCTCCTACTCTCACATATGGGAGTTATAACTGCCCAGACGGATGATTCTCCAGAGAAAGTGTCAGTCAACACAAATGTGTTTCTGTAAATATGTGTGATGATACCATGCAGCAAACTGTGTCATTTGTTCTCACTTTGTCTAAAACAATACAAATTGCTTCTAATTCCATACTGTGGTTTTTGAGCCGCCCCTCATTTCATTACATTTTGCTTCTGAGGAGCCAGACTTTGTAAGACTTGAAAAATAGTTCTTCAGGCTTTTTGAAGGTTTTTCACAGTTTTTCTTTGGACATTGGCTACTATTTTAAGTCCAGTCATTTTACCTAATCAAACTGGAGAAATACAAGACAAAAGAAGAACTGGCAGGTTTAAAAAAACTATCAATAGCAGACGAACTTTGCTAAATTTCGACAATGATCAATGGCCAATGATTACACAATGGAACACTATCAGTCCTGGACTGGCCTTCCTAGTCACCAGAACTCAACATTATTCTGTCAAGACGTCACACATAATCTTGACAGTGGAACAAAAGGTAGCCAACACCCAAAGAAGAGCTTGGAAAGAAAAGCATCTGGACTTTTCTTGAAGACGTTTCACCTCTCATCCGAGAAGCTTCTTCATTTCTAAGAGCCATTGGTGGAGAGTCACAGATTTTATGGGAATGTCCCCAAGAGGGTCACGGACCCCGTAATCATCCTCTACCTAATCTGGGACTCTCCACCAGTTGCTCTTAGAACTGAAGAAACTTTTCGGGTGAGAGGTGAAACAGCCTCAAGGAAACTCACCTACCTCGTACCAACCTCGTACCCTACTTCGTCAAAGAAAAATGCAAATTTCAGTTGGTTTGTTCATAAGAGTTTAAATATTAAGCACTTTACACTTACGTCTTTCAGGCAGCCCATGAAGTTGTTGCTGACTGGAGATCCAGGCAGGTCTGCAGTGTTTGGACTACCTCCAATGTAGAAGAAGTCATCAGAGCCCAACATAGTGTAATCTTCCTGGGTGTAACCAGTGGTGGTCAAAATACCATCAACTGAGATGGTCACCTGGCAAAGGCATGTCCCAAAAGAGACAGAAAGGAACAGATAGAAATAGAAATATAGAGCAGGAATAGACAGAAAAAAGAAAATAATAAGAAAGGAGAGAAATTAAGAGAAATGGGAGGAAAAACAAGGAAGAAATTGGATTAAACACAGACGCTTGATTGGGTTGTACCTTAAATTGTATCGCTCAGTTGGTGGTTTTTTGGTGTTGGTCAGACTGAGGGCTTTCACTTTAGAGTGCAGTTGCTAAAGGTAAACCAATGGAACAACAGTGTGCCAAATGTCTCATCACTACCAGTGGTAGAATAACTAACCTGGTTTAGCAAACTCAGTGCAAAGGCCATAATCTATAGCCTCAAGAATTAACATTTCAGTCATGAACACTAAAAACAGCTATCTAAACCACACACTATGAATTTAAAGTTACATAAGTACAAGAACTTGACCTTTAAACAAGCACCATGTTTAAAATGTCAACTGGGCTTTCCCTGTGATTGGCATAGCTACGTTGTAACACTCTTCATTCACAGAGCTACCAGTAAAAATGACTTCCCTTTTTAATATTTAATTGCCTCCAGTTTCATATTTTGTGCGAGGCCATACATTCTTTGCTGAATTTTGATTGGTGACAGAAGCACCAGGTGGAATCCAGAATCAAACACACGGCTGCAAGCTAATGGTGTGAGATAATGTGTGAACCGAAGTGCAGAAATGATGCCCCCCATTTTTTGACATCTCTGGGGATCTACTAAGTTTTGTATTTTTTTGATGTGATCTATTATACTGAGTATACTAAGTTTTTTTTAATACTGATTCCCTCTTCTACTTTTTTGCTATTAATATAACATCATTAAAAGAAATACAACAGCATGTGTGGGAACCACTCCTACAGTGTAAGACTAGTCCTTAAAACATGAGGTGAGAAAGCTCTTTTCATGTTACACCTGACCTTATCCCATCATTACAAATAATACCTGAAGAGTAAATGAAAAGAAGAAATCATATATATATATATATATATATATATATATATATATATATATATATACATATACTAGTCTGAAACGTGAAAGCATCTCTCCTCCACAAATTTTCAAGGAGTCATCACAAAAACCCTTGTATTTTTGCATTATACTTATTACAATGAAGCAAATTGTAGTTGTTTATGAAAAATACTCAAATCTATCATTTACTTAATTGTATTTCATCACAACTGTATTTAGTATTGGTACGACAGCAATGATCATATACAAACACTCTGCCAAATCCTGATGTTTGATTCGGGAGAGACTTTTGCAGTTAGTGACCAATTTATGGTCTAATTATACTAAAAGAGCTGGCCTGGGCGAAAGCGAAGCACTCCAGTCTCTGATTCAACATCTGTTATTCTGCATAAACGTACAAATGCAGCACTGCTGGGAGCCACACGCACAACCATCTGGCTTTCATTACCTTTGCATACTACAAAGTGCCGGTAGCACTAAATTTCATCATTTCATCAAGGTCCAGCTTTACATTTGGGTCAGTTAATTGTCAAGTAGGATCTAGAAATGGTGCTTTCCTTTAGCATGTCCTTTAAAATATATTCAAAAGTAGTGAATTCAGTTAGCAAAAACATCAGTTATCCTCTATGAAAACATAAACTATGCCTAAATTTATTTTAAGACACAGGTCCACAACTTATAGCTGTGGCAACTGTAACCAAAAAGAAACCTTAGCAACTGCACTCCAAAGATTTTATCTCCCCAGCTGAGTTCTTATCTTCTGTTTTCCTTGACATTTTTCTTTTTTTCCCGTACTTCCCTTTGTAAGAGGGCAACTCATTTTTATGTCTGCTGTTGCTACTTGGTGAGAAAGATGAATCACATTGGCCAGATGTATCTGGCATGATGAATCTGCAGTTCACAGTGCTGGTATGTTGGGGTCATCTTTGGAGATCTTGGATAGGGATTTCAACAGGAACACTTCATTTGCCCAAAGTGACAAGCGAGACCTTACTGGCTATAGAGAAGAAATGGGTGGGAGGGGAATTGTTACTATAGGCAATGTCAAACATGTTCCTACTACTGTGGTTGAACTATATAGCCATGGTATTACCGTTTCTTCAAAAAAGTAGATTGGAAATGTCATAGGGTAGAGAAATATCCCGTAAACCTTTTAAAATAAAGGGGTTGGCAAACGTGCTGAAAAACACCAATATTGGCTATGGCTAAGCTAGGCCCATGGAAGTTTTGGGATAATATTGGGATTATTGATGGCATATCTCAGTGAATCAATGCACTTACTCGGATAGTAGGAAAACAGCAGTGACTAGCTGCCAGACACCTATAGAGTTCCCAGCAATGTGTATGTTCTTTCTCTTCCCCTCACCTTCATCCCAGATTGTACTCCTTAATATGTTAAAAGCTTTAAACACATGTGATTTATTTAATAAACTGTCTGAAGCAATCCTGTTATATTAGTGATTTATTGTTTGATCAGAGGTTTAACTTATACAGCATTAAAAGCCCCATGTATACAATGTGTCGAAATACTAAAATAAGCACATTAAAGGTTGTCCGAACCCCCCCCCCCCCCCCCCCCCCCCCCCCAAAAAAAAAAACAAACCTCAACGCTTTCTTTGAGGTAACTTTGTTATAATTCATAAGAGTTAGTGTTTCAACCAGGATACACACTCATTCCTTTGACAAAATTACAAGCCCTTGCATCACTGGCCACACAGGAAGGAAGGAATGAAGGAAGGGCTTGATGGTATCAGACGTTGCAAGTTGAAATACGCCGCATGCATTCCCATTTTAAATAATGTGCTATAAATGTATTTAGACTTTTCTTTGAATAAACGCCAAGTAAAATATTCCCATTCTATGGGACAGTCTCTGGTTGCTTTTTCTCTCTGAGAGTTGTTTTTGAATTCAAATTAGAATGAAAAAATGTAAATTTGGACATTTGACTAAACAAAGTGTGCAACACTTATAAGCATAAGTACTGATCAACTTAAAAAAGTAAACTAGACTCTGTGGATTGATCAGTCTATTTTTTAGACAAGCAGCTCCTTGTGCATTTAAAGTAACTGACCAACTTTTTATTGCAATAGTGTAATTAAAATTTGTCTTTATATGCAACTTTCTCATCAATTTCAAAATTATGCTGTTGTTGGCAGCATAATGTTATTTCTTCTCCTGGGGAAAAAAATAGCATCCTGGGTGCACACAGCATATGGCCTGAATATTATTTGATGTAATTGTGTGATCACAGTTTCTTTCTTGAAACAAAGCTTAATGTGAAAATTCAAGGAAGGAAGGATGACAAATATAAAACTGCATCAGATTAATTAGCACATTTCTAGCATTCTTCGCTGTTCTTTTTTGTGTGAACGTCATTCTTCCGGCCTTTCTCATGTGCCTCCAACAAGCAGCACATACAGCACATAATACACAGACTTAACTCAAGCCCCAGCTGCAGCCTTTATTGGATTCTTGGTTTTACCCAGCTGCTCTCCAGATACCTGTTTAGCCCTGTACATACAGAAAACTAAGAAGACCTTGCTAAACTCTGCTGAACTGATTGCCCCAGGTATAAAAGACACAATGAAGATGTTTACAGCTGAATACACTATGAAGAGATTGGCACAGCTCTAGGGTTCAAATCATAAGAAGCAATCTATTTCACCCACTCGCATGCTGCTGAACTTGATTCTTTTAAGCTATTAACCTCTGCTTTCAGCCACTCTCTCATGTCTACTTGTTCCTGATAAATCAACATCTACCAACAGACTAGTTTTTTATTTTATTTATTTTTTTTAAATTGGACTTTAAATGTAGTGTATTCCAAACCAGATGTGGCTTCTATGGACATTTTGAGCATAAATCTAACTAATTCTATGCTACAGTCACAATAGGGAAAACAGTATTTGGAAACTGTGGCACAATCAAAAGTATTGCCACTATGTCCAATAAACTTCCAACTTGGATGACAAAGATGGGGACCAGGAATGCAGCCACAGTCAGCTGTCTACAAAGTGACTTTGATCAAGATGACAATAACATGGCAATTAGATGGAATCAGTCTGCTATCAGTTTGTGATTGAATAGGGCCAAGTCACCAATCTTTTGCCATGTGCATACACAGAAATTCACATTAACTACTTACATTTAAAGAAAATAAAAAACAATGATTCAATACTCACTCAAAGAATAAAAATGAAAGTGAAAAAGAACATTAGAATGTGCCTAAACAATACTGGTTACATACATATGGAAGTCGTACGGTTTCCATATATAAGAAAAATAAATTTTCACTTTGTATCAGTCGTCCACGATTGCTTCATATTCTACATAAAATTCAACAACAGCCATTATTTTGACCATCCAATCTTCATAAGGCCCATTTGTCAGAGATTTCTTTCCTTTCACTCCTTTAATACACTTATCCATGCAGGGGAACATGTTTACATAGAAATGTATCACTTACCCTTGTTGGAACAACATCTGATTACTGTCACAGGTCTTTTAAAAAAAAGGAACAATGTGTTATCTTTTGGAGTTGAAACAATATATTACACAGAAACGAATGCATTCCCACCCATGCGATGGGTTTCCATAGGTGTCTGGCAGCGAGTCAAAAGTCCTAATTGGTCGCAAGTGGAGAGAGCCCTATTTTTGAACATTAATGCTTACACTTCAATGTGCAGTTTTGACATGTAAACCCTGAAGTGACGAACTAACCTAAGTTAGTAAAGACATGGGGGGAGGGTTGGGAAGCTTGGGGCGAGTGCCATTTGCGCAAGAGAGAGGGGTTTTAAACTATGCGCCGAAACGAGTTAAAAGGGTTGGAGGGTGAACAAAATCGGTTAGTATTTTTGTAAGTAAGGGAAAGTCAGACACAAAAATGGTTGTTAGTACAGTTACAACAAAGGTTTTATCCAAACAGTAGATTAGTAACAATTTAGTCATAGTGAAAAAAGTATGTGAGGATTCTTTAAAAGTCCTCTGCAATTTGATTGCTCAAACCAGATCCAGATTTGGACTGAATGTGTTATTTCAAGTGACAAGGGTTTGTTTGGTTAAGAAGAAACAAAATGAATCCATACAAGCTAACAGGGTGACACACAGGCCATGCACTTAAATAAAAAAGATGACAGGAAGGATGGGCTTGGAGGAAGAATTCATTGAAACACAACACAAAAAGGTCAACTATTAAAAGAAATATATAAAATAAACCATCTGGCAAAATGCAGCAAAATGGGCGAATTTAATCGCAGGGCATCACGACACCAGACAAATGGGAAAGGGAAAAGCAAGAGAGCTTTTAGTGTTTGGGGTTTTAGACAAGAAGGCAACATAAAAAAAAGCATCTACACACGTGTACAACAAACTGACACGTGCTGGGATACAGCAGCATTTACACCCTATAAGAATGCTGATGTGAACACTTCTAGCCAATAGAATCATGCAGACATGGTGCAGGAATACAGCCACTGGATACTCAGTTTGGAGGTGGAAGTTGGAGAAAATGGGACCGGAGTAAACAATCACAGATGGAATCCACATACATGAGAGGGTTTTTTAAAGAATAGGAAAAACTGAGAGGGGAGAGAAAATGTTCAAATTCTGGTCAAAGTATAGTAAAGAAAGTGTTCCAATAGCAGGAAATAGCTTTTCACCAGTGTCCACGTCCTTCATGATATTGGACACAGAAAAAAAAAACATCCATGCTCGTGATTGCAGTTCTCATTATGCCTCTGCTACAATTTCACTACAGCATTTCTGATGCGAGTTGAAAATTGCTTTATCACTTTTGTCAAATTTGAGCCAAGACTCAGTGAGTCACTACCAGATACAGTGGCTTTCTGCACATAACACTTTTCTTTTCCAACTCATGGGATTTGATGGATTGGCCAGATTTATTCCTTGGGGCATCAATTCTTTATTCACCAGAAAATGAAAATCTGTCTCCCCTCGTTACTTTTTCCCTTATTTTTTTTTTGTTTCAGCAAGATAACGTGTGAGGTCATTATTCATTTTAGTAAGTTAATTTTGAAGTTAAAATTATATAAGAAATAAAACAAAGTATAATAAAATAAAATAAAATAAATAAAAACAATAAGGAGAATGTGGCTAACATGTCTTATGGCCATATTGATTTTAGTAGGACAACTGATATATGTATGTATATACGTTAGCCATGATATATACATATACATATATACTCAATGCAATCTTTGTATCAAAAAACAACAACAACAAAAAGAAGATCGGAGGGGATAGGAGTATTTTCATGCAAGGGGTGAGGGCAGTAAAGTATAAGAAATATAAGTTAGTGTTAGTGTTAATGAGGGGTCGATCGTACACAGATTTTCCCAGTCACTTCCCTTTATGTCTGCATCGATGGGCAGACAGTTTCCTTCATTGATTGGGCAAGTCCAGTGAAAGCAAGTAAGGCTGGCTCTAGCTACACACTGATGGCAGCATTACTGTTATGTACTAAGGACTAATAGGAGTTTGTAAAATAAGATCTCAGTAAGGTTTTTGTCAGGCCGTCTTTGTTTAAGTATTTTTAAATATAAAGTTCTACGAGTTATTTTGCCAAACTTTCCCCGCTTTGCTGGTTATTCAATGTAGAACTGTCTGATCATCCCTGCAGCTGTGTTCAGGGAACTAACTGTTCATGAAAACATTTTATTACGTGCGCACATCATTGTGTAAGAGCGGAAGTCTGTTCAGGTACAAGAGTGAGAACAGCCCCAGGTTGATCATAAATCAGCCTATGACCACTAATGGGATCAAGCCCTCATTTGAAGCCTTCTTTACAGTGAGGGCTTTGACCGATAAATCAAGAGCTGTAAATAATCTTCATGACTCTATAAACCATAAGACGGCAAACCTAGATTACAGGGCACTCAATAACATGCCAAACGAGTCTAACTGAAATAGCATAGCAAAACAGTGTCTTTAGTGGCATTCCTCTCACACTCTTTAAAATATTGGAAGAAAAATGATATTAAAACAAAAAGCGAAAAATGTATTTTTACTTCCTTTCACTGGAATGGCCATAGTAGGCTGCTTGAAAAGTCTGCTGTGTACGTTCACTTCAAGGGTTCTTCTTAAAAAAATAAAAAATAAATTTAAAAAAGGGAACAGGGAATAACAAAATATAGTTTCTCATCAAAATTTTAGAATGCTAAATTGAGAAAATATCTTGCGTAATGATTCTTTATTTCTTCATACGGATAGTGTTTGAAAAAGAAGAACAAATGAAAAGACAAAGAAAATAAACAACAACCAAAAAATAAAAAAATAAAAACTGATATAATTCCCTATATCTTTTCTTTTGAGCAGACCTCATTGGATGAAAACATTAAGTCTTAACAGGAAAGGGAAACTGGATGGCAATAAAAAGCGGTTAACATATATAAATACAGAGAGAGGGCTAAAATAAAAACAGAAAGGTGGAGTTTTTCCAGCTACCTTGGAATTGATGGAGGATTGTACTTTCAGTAAAGCAAACAGAATAGAAAGAGGTAACGGAAAACCCAGGGCAAACCAAAGTGTAAGACAATTAGAATGATATCTACCATATAATGCAGTTTGTTTACCATAGCGTGTCCAATGCCTGCGTGCTTCAGGAGAAAACAGGGGGAGGAGAAAGAAAAAAAAAATGACAAACCTTAAAAAAACTGAAAACATACCTAAACCCCGAAAAAAGTGGGAAAGAAAAAAACCCGAATCGCCTTTGGTAAAATCAGGCAATTTGATTGTAAAAAGAATAGTGAAAAAGAAAATATTATTTTTTATATAGCTGTAGTAGAACATCCAAATAAAGAAATAAAGAAAGCAATTGTAAGCAACTATTTTGTTTTTAAGGGTCCTTTTCAAAATAAAATTCATTAAAAAATAAAAGGTATAAAAGGATAACAGTACATTTGTTAGTATGTAAGTCGCAAGTTAATTAGAGAAAACAACAGATGGTTTACATTCCGTGAATGACACAGTGTTAGTTGTTGAAATCATAAAAGGTAAGGGAAAAGAAAATTCACCCATGAAAGTAATCAAATTGGAAGAATTCTGAACCATGTTAGTAAGAGAGACAAGAGTTAGCAAGTCAACTTCCACAGAGGGGATTTGGGCAGTTTTGATGGGGAGGTTTATTTTGAAAGCGGGAGGGAATGAGGGAAAAGCACATCAGTATTAGTATTCACTCTGGCAGACTAATCTGTTCAGTGGGCTTGCTGTCGGTAGGGTGTCGTTTTTGATGACTTGAAAAGGTGCAATTATCTATTATAAGCAAAATTTCCACAAGTAGTCATTTAGGGCTGCTGTGATGTATGCAGGGGAAGACAAAAAAGAAATTACTCCATTTAAAAAAAATAAAAAATAAAAATCTTCAATTATGGGAAAAAATTGAGTACAAGCATTCAGGAAAATGGAATTAATTCAGCATAAACTTAAAAGAGTGAGAAAGGCTGAAGGATAGAGAAGAAGAGAAAGAAAGACAGAAAGGTTCACTGGTGGTTCTGATGTCTGCAGCAACCTGGGAAAGATAGATGTTCGTTTAGTCATTTGAATCATTTCCACTGTAAAGAGGAAAGCTCGCAGTCCCTAAAAAATGAAATAGTGAGCATGGAACGACACGTTAGTCCTTTCTGTACATTCAGTGTCCTTCTGTCTTTAAATGTCATGTCATTGATCTTATGAAAATTTTGCATTATTTGAGGCTTTAGCTTCATGTTGTACATTAACAGAAAATTCAGTTTCTCACACCATGCATAAGGCATTAAGACTCAACCATGCAAGTGGAGCATTAACACTTCAAAAAGGTAAATGGTGTTCTGGAATTTTTCCTCCGAACAGAGTGGACATATTGCATATTGATTTTAACATTTTAACTACTGTGAAGGATCACAGCTGACACACACACTGGTAAAAGGAGTTTCTCTCCTCAAATCCCAGTTGTACGTTAGGTCATCAGATTTTACACAGAGTAATTAACTTGCCAGAAGCAAAATGTCAAATTAAAAGAACTATATATCACAAAAAAAAAAAGCTCCAAGTAATGCTGACGAGAAATTAAAAATAATGGAAATTTCAACCATCGTTTGTATGTGTATTATCTACAGCAGTGCTGTACATGATACAAGTGTGTCTGTGTGTGGGATAGATTACTGTGTATTCATGCTATCTGTGTGGGAGCTGAATGTAAGTGGTGACCATGACGAAGGTCTTTCCCATGAGGCTAACTGGCCAAACTGAAGCTTCAAGCACACCCACTCTTTGATCTGGGGTCACAATAAAGTGCTGTCACCAGTCTCCCGCTGTGTCTAATGACTTCTCTTAATCCATTAATTAGGCAAAGGAATATTCAGTGGTGGGTGTAAATTTGCATATAAGCACCACAATGAACTCTCTGAACACTGTCTCTGAACTTACAAAACATGATAGGAGGCTTTAAAAAATGGAGGACCTGACAGAGGTTTATTTACTTGGTGACAACGACTTAAGCTTTCAAAACAGCTTTCAACACAGATGACCTGTGATGCAGCAAGAGAAAAGGAATTAGAACTTATTAAATGCAAAATATAGCATTTGCCAGCTTTAAATCCCTCCCATGTACTTGATGTTTGAATGCTTAACTTATCCATTGGAACTATCAGTTCGTTGACAGCCCTGGAATGGTTGTGAAAGTCTGTCCTTCACAAAAATCAGATGATCTTGAAAATAATAGAAAACGGTTAAAATATAGGTGGTGGAATGCTTTATGAAGAGTAGTTTTCCTGAGTAGGTCTAAGTAAAGGTTTTAAAGGGACATATATACACTCTTATATTGTAAATATATTTATTCATAGAACTCTCAGATTTAGCCATTCTTATATGTTGCTTGTTCTTATGTTATTGTATTTCGCACACCTCTGTTGCTTGTGAAGCTCGCACACAAGAATTTCACTCGCATGTACTGTACCAGTGTACCTGCACATGTGATGTGACAATAAAAGTGATTTGATTTGATATATAATAAAATTCACTTCATTATTTTGTTTGCTTTTTTTTAACATACCTAAAACACTATCCACATATGTTTTTACCCCTCGTCAGGGCGAACATCAGCAGGGCAGCAGCTTAAAGGGAGATGCCCAGACCTTCCTCTCTCCCGCAATCACATCTAGCTCTTCCACTAGGATGATGAGGTATTTACAAGCCATCTGAGATACATAATCTCTCTAACATATCCTGGGTTTACCCTGAGGTTTCCTCCTGCTAACCCAGGAGGCTTCTAGGAAGCATCGTAGGTACACATTTAGCCCATTTTAACTGGACCCTACTAATATGAGAGCACTTGTTTAAAAAAAAAAAAAACCCTGTTAAAAGTTTAATTAACATTTAAAGTTTAATCAATTAAAAGTGAAAAAATACAAGTCTGAAATGCATTCAAAGTAAGAAAAGTAAAAGGAAGCTTTTTCAGCTTATCAGCTATTTTTGTCCAAAGCTAACTGAACCTCGTGCGACAATAACATAATTATAAAGTAATATTAGTACACGGGAGTAAAACTGTTTTGTAGTTGTTGTTTCGTTTTCTTTTATATTTTTTTTACTTTGTCACCACATGGATAATCACTACTCACGATCATTTTTTTCTTAAGCTCTTCTTTGTGTGCCTGTGCTGCTCTGAGCTTCACTAGTTAAACAAAAAACATACTCGGCAAGCTAACCTGCCCAGTGTTTTCATGCAGCCTTTGAATAACACGTGTTAGCTTTACATTTCCAGTTTATCAGATGCCACGGAGCAGCCCTTAGCTGTTAAAATAATCTTTCTTTTCCTTTTCTGCCCCGTTTTTCTAACATCTTAATCCTGAGTAGAGTTATCTCGCACTGTTTTCTCTCCCTGGGAAATACATCATGTTTAGCTAGCAGACACACTGTGTAACAAACTGCACATATTATTTCTGTGTTTGTTAAAACCTGTTGAGCTGAGAGAAACACTGCAATTGAAATTACCATACTATGTTCCCCGCTTTATGCTCGCTCCTTTTCATTAGCGCTAGCTAGATGCTGAAATACAAGGACCTCAACTTGTAGACAAAACACAATTTTAACAGCTGAGTATAGGTCTGTAAATGATGCATACACTAAATTAGATATTTTTTGCCTCTCTTTTTTTCTTTTTTGCATACGAAAATGTTTTTTTCTTTTCTGTATTATTGTTACATCATTTAAGCCCATATTAGTTTGACTGAAGACTTGCAATGATGTAAATAAAAACTTCTCTCAAATGCAAAAACCCTCAAGTAAAGAGCCTGTTTTGAAATTGTTAGGAGTAAAAATAATACAGATATTTGTGAAAAAATGTAGGGAGTAAAAGTAAAAAGTCAACACACCATCTGGCAGAATTTCATTCCCCCTCTCTTACCCACTGTAGGTGAGGGCAGGAATGTAAATCTACCATAATGTAAAAAATTATTTGCCCACTTCCTGATTTCTTTTCTTCTTGCATATTCGTCACACTTTGTCACACGAGGGGAAAAAACCTACCTGCCGTATGTGAAAAAGTAAAGTAATTGTCCTCCAAACTGATTACCTGGTCGTGCCGTCCCTGCCGACAAGAACTGGAGTAAATTTGGCTCACTGTTCTTTGCAGAATTGTTTTAAATCAGGCACATTGGAGGGGTTTTAATCCAGATTTAATCAGACTAGGCCTCTTCAAGACTTGGTCACCAGTTTTCTGGTAGGTAGCATAATTCATGGTTCCATCAATCAAAGCAGGTTGCCCAGGTTCTGAAGCAGCAAAGCAGCCCCCCACCATCACACTACCACCACCACATCTTTGTGTTACTGTACCAGTAAAATGACAACTTTATCTTCACTCAGCTCTCTCTTCACCACAACAGACCCTTACAACATCCACATCACTGCAGGTGCTGCAACACCATCTGTCACTCTCACACTCCACCGTTCACTTCCACCACCGTGAACGAAACCATGACAACAACAATGTGGCTGCAAACCACAGCTGTACGATGCATAGGTCACTGCCAGTGCAAGACAGGCTCTCCACCTTTCTGTTCTTTTCCCTGTAGATCATCAACTGTGTTAAGGTTTGAAGGTGATGGTGAATTCAAAACCAGTATGAACAGCCCAGTCTGGTGAACAGATCGGTATGCGCAGGTTTTTCCTCTTGAATCTTAAAAAGGTGGTAGGTGAAACTTTAATACTGGGACAATCAGAAACTGTGGAAACAAATGGGAAAAAATCTATATTTTAGAACTGCAATGTCCTTTTTGACACTCTCTATATACATATAAATTAAGAACAAGGAAATGACATGTAAACTTTTTTTTTAAATGTAGAAATAACATTTTTATTTACATTAACTTATTTCCTTGCAGTCATCTGCATGTGGTCCCATTCCTTGCTCCTCCCTATCACTCACTGTATCAGTTCACAGACTTAATACTCAATGCCATTAAAAGTCACAGTTAGGAACAGAACTAACACAATGGGTGTAAATTAACTGTACATGGAACATGTGTGTGGTTTTCTGGGCTAAAAATTAAAACACAAATTGTGATATTTTAACAATTTCATGAACATACAAAAATGGATTATAATATGCCCACTTTAGGCCAACATGGTCAACACATGCTCAGTCATGGATTATAGATTATGACTGAGGTGGTCTGATAAAGCTTAGCATGCTGCTACAACCTTTTGGGTTTTTTTTGTTTTAGTTTACTCAACCATTGAGCAAAAGAAAGTCTACACCGGGAGTTAGAGTGGAGATATGATTTAAAAATAATAATAAATGGAAAGCACAAAATGAATACACTACCAAACTAGAAGTCAAGCGTGAAAGTCGATGTGTAGAGGCAAAACCATTGTATAGACTTTTTACAGCAGGCTTGAGAACCTTAAGTACTGCTAAACACTAGTTTAGCAGTACTTAAGGTTCTCAAGTTCCACAGTCAAGATCAATCGTGCAGAAAATTAAACTTTTGTTGTACTTTTGCTCTCATGTGACAGACAGAATGGTATGGCAACCAGTTGGTTTTTAGGGATCTCTGTCTTGATTTTCCCACTTTGTTGTGTGTTGAGACATTTTAGAAATGTTTGCAGCACTGCTATACGAGAAGGCTGTTGGCGCTAGTGGCAGTGGTGATGATAGTGTTACAGAAATACCTGAGCAATTGGGATTGTCAAATATTAAAGTCGGCAAGGGATTTTGGAAAACTATAATGCAAGAGTATATAATGCAAATTTGACTCTCTTACAGTGTATTTCCTCATCTACCCATCCTATTAAACTCTCAAACCCAGCATGCCTGGAGCTCCTGCTGTGACAGTCCATTGCCCTCTCTGTAATTGACCCATCTGGGAAAACAAAGACTGTGAATGCTGATATGTGCTGATGGAGCATAAATCTCCCGCTCATGTAAACAACCACAGGCCCAGACAAACAACTTTGTGTTGCATCTGTCTCAAAGGGCCCCCTGAATTGACGAATCATGTACTAAATCTGATACCGAAGTAGGAAAGGTCTGGAAATGAGCTTGTGTTAATATAAACATGGTAACTACTGTCTGTGTTTTGTAGCGGTGCACTTAACAGGTGAAACAGTCGACATGTCTCTGTCACTGTGTGGAGAAAACCAACAGGATGCCAGCCAGAGTTAGCCGAGATGTAAAATGATGCTTTGTTGGTTGCTGATCTTTTACACACTCATCATGCTGGCCACTACTGAACTGTGGCCACCAGCGAATAAGCTGAATAAATATTTAATGACAAAGCTCTGCAAATGATCAATGGATAGCGCCGTGGAGCCAAGATTCCCAGGCCAGATAGATTTATCACTGTAACTGAGAAAGTTCTAAGACTGATGACCATTCTCGCCCAAATTTCCAATTCAAGCCTTTCAAAATACTGAATAACAATAATATTGCAATGGTCGGAATAGGTGCTGTTTGTCTTAAGCTGAAAATTTGAAGCCTGAATTAGTGGCTAGTGACACATGGATTTTTTTTGGGGGGGGGGGGCAGCCATGACTGTGAGCATGCATTTATATACACCTTTGTGCCCAGTTGGCTGTTTGTGCGCGTGTGGTGTATCGGGTTGCCGTCACTAACACAGACACTGCAGGTGACCCTGTCAGACGGCATGCAGCTGGGCTTCGATACAAAATAGCTCTTTCAGGTACATTTGGTTCTGCATTCATTCCAATCATGTGGCATTCAGTCAAGTCTCCATCTCTCCAAGTCTGGCTCCAAGTAATGGAAACTGGCAGACAGACTTCAGGTGCAAATATAAATGTCACTCCAATTACAGCAGAGAGAAGTCTGCAAACAAACAGCAGGAGGGTGTGTGCTTCTGCATAGCTATGTGGGTGTAGGAAAGTATAAGTGCGTGAAAATTGCAGCAGAGCAACACAGACATGGTCATAATTCTCTCTTTTCCCATCTCTGTCTTTTTTCTTTCTTTTCAGATCACATTCTCATCAAAAGAGGCAAAGTTCAAGGTCAATCCACAAGTGTGATGGCTGAGAATTTAAAATCTTCCAGTTTCAAAATCATATGTTTTTTAAAGATGTACTTTACAATGTTTCTTTGAACATCCATTCCATAAAACAAAAACACTAATTGAAGTTTCAGTGGACTATTTTGAGGATGCTTTTCGTCTCCAAGTTTGTGCCACAGTTGTCGCCAGGCTTTGCACAGTTCTCAAAATGCCACTCAGTCTAAGAAAATGCTCACATTCTTTTCTATAGACAGATGGCTCAACTAACTAAACAAAGCACTGCAATTTAAGAATTTATAATAAAAGATGAAATGAATAGTTTACATTTATTTCTCCCTCTAACTCTTAAAATGCATTTTGATCCAGTTTGTGAGCGCGCTGCTATAGCAGCTGAACATGAATATGCATGTTTTAGAGAGAGTAGCTCAAGCTGTTCATAATTGTTTATATTTTGTATGCACTTCTGAGCACCCTTCATAAGAATAAAATGTTGCAGCTAGGCTGGAGAGAACCGAGCGCATAATGAAATGAGAAAAGGGACTTTCGAGAATGAAACTAAATGGAGAAAAAACAAATTGCAACAAAGGACATCAACTGTAAAGGTGTGAGGCTCTGCTGTTTGTCCCTGAGGATTAAAGTGAAAGGGTGTCATTTCAGAGTGAGGATTCTGCACAAATACTGAATTATAAAAAGTAGCATGGTGTTGACAACCTGGACACGAGCCGTAATAAAGACACCAGTTTCTTCACCAATAACTGTACGACAGACTGTGACAGGATTAGACTGTATATTATTAAAAGCTGACAGCTAAATCCAGAGCAGATAAAATCTAATTAAAATTCAGTTCAATTATTTTTTATTTACGTAGTGCCAAATCACAGCAACACATTTTATAATGTAAGCTAAAGACTACAGAGGAAACCCCAACAATCAATGACCCTCTGTGAGCGAGCATTTGGTGACAGTGGGAAGGAAAAACTTCCATTAATGGGAAGTTTAATTGCATTAAAACAATGCATTGTCCTGATATGGATGCATTTGGATGCTCACAGCTGATATCTCAGTTTTCCATACAGACCCATTTTGTGTCATTCAAATATGTTCACTACCAGTGTTTTATTGTTTCTTACAAGCCCCTCTCTCCTAATTCGCTTCCTTTGTTCATGACTTATCCTGTGTTTCACCATAATCTCTGTTTCAATCTCTTACCTGTTTCTGTCTCACCAGTGTTTTATTACCTGTTTCCACCTGTTTGAATATGCTAATGGTGCATAGATCTGTTTTCTGATTATAGGTCTCCGAGGCAGAGGGATGAATAAACATTAAAGTGCTGGAGCAGGTAGTGACAAATGAGGCTGATGACTGAGAGTGTGTGGAAATGCAGGCTCATATGCTAATGCAGTGGAGATGTGATGCAAATGAGTTTTTTTCCCCTCTGAAATGCACTAACCCCCCCCCCCCCTTCCCCCCATTGATATCAAACAGCTGAGCTGATGTTTTAACATGAAGTGCTTGTCATTTAGGAAATGCATAGATAGGACCTGCGCTTGAGGTGTCAACCAGCATAGGGAAAGCGACACAGTAGAGAAAAAAAGAAGTAACAACGATATTTTTTTAAAAAAAAATCCTAAATGCACATCCTCCTACATGCACATGATGACGGCACCCCCATATCTTCTCAGCATGGCTGGAACACATTAGGAATACTTAAAATGTCATTGGCAGAAAATGGAGAGCGGATTACAGGGGTGTTAGTGTGCCATTTTGTACATCAAACAAATCCACTACCCATGCTTGTCTTGAAAAGCAATTTCTATCATCACCATAAAAGTGCGTGCTGTGTGTGTTGGCATAGACGAGCACTCTAAATAGCATTTTTGATTTAGCTAGAAGAGCTTCAATGATTCATTTTGCTAAAATATGTTGACATTATTGAGATAGCTGGCGATAGCATGGAAGCCCAGGGTTCCAGTTGCATCAGGAACCAATCAGAAACCTGTCAATCAAGTTAATTTGCTACTGTCATGCAACATTTTCTTTTTTCTTATTGCACTTACAAACACGGGATGAAGGCATTATGTTTCCCAAACCTTTCAACCACTCGTTTATCAATAATATCACAGCATTTAATAGCAGGACTAAGCTGAAGGAAAGGGGTTAATGCAGGACTGCAGCCAGGGATGATTCACTACCCAACAGCATGGCAGACACCGTTGCTAAGTGACAAATTGCTGGAAAGAATGGAACCGAGAGATAGAGTGAAAATGAGAGAGAGAGGGTGGGGAAGATGAGCAGGAGAGAAATTGATTGGCCTTCTCTTAGGAATTCTGGCTGCCTCTTGGAGGAAGGTTGGATGAGAGGGGAGGGTGGATGAGGGCCAGACAGATGGAGGATGAAGAAGAGGGAGGGTTATTGCAGCTGATCATGCCTTACAGAAAAGGCTAAAAAACACTCTTAACAAGCCTGAGACAGATATACAAAGAGCAGGTAATGTGGGGGAGTGTACTAGCATCTAGATTTGATTAAAGGCAGAGGGACAGCATTTTTATTTTGTTGACCTCTCTTTCTAGTGTGTGTGTGTGTGTGTGTGTGTATATATATATATATATATATATATATATATATATATATATATATATATATATATATATATATATATACATATATATATATATATATATGTATATGCAGTATATATATATTTAAAGAAAATAAGAATGGGAAAATGATCTTACACACCACCCATGTCAGTCTTAAATATGGTAATGTCACAGTAACAGGCATTACATTTAAATAAGCAAATGGTAAGTGCATGGCTTTGGTATGCTACAGTACATTTAGCAATACTACATTTTCAGAAGAAGTAATGCTTTCAACACAAAAAACAATGACAAAGAAGCTTTGGGATTTTCAGTCATTTTGAGCAATTCAACTGTGACTGTTTCTTTTGGAAATTAAAACCATTTTTTTAGGTGGAGTGAAAGGGTGTATGTAAACATAATATGAGCTGTACACTGAATGTGAACACTGTCTATCCGTTACGGAGGACATGCATGCAAAATTGCAGAAGTTCAGGGTTTCATGGGGTTTGTCTGTGCACGTGTGTGTTTGTGGCACTAGCGAGTGTTGTGTTTTGATCCTCCTGCATCGAGGTACGCTCCTTCCCCCTGTGGAGTGTGGCTATCTCCAGTCTATTATCAGGATTGTGGTAAAAAGGCTCGGAGAGGCTGCATTTAGCAGCGGGCCTGTTTGTACCTTCCATAATATGGCAGTGTACTCTCCCTTTCTGCTGGAAGGACAATGCTAAGTTTTCTTTGATTTGTGCCTTATTTGAGGTTACTTAATTGTTTCTTTGTTTCTGGTAAGAACCCAGAGGTTCGCTGCTGCACACTAGCATAGTGGCTTTGGGGCTACATTTTGTAACTAAATCCCCTTGAAAAATAATTGCATTTTCTCTCATTTGATAATAGCTTTGATTCCATTGTTTCTAAGCTAACTATTTTTTTTAATTCAAAGAGAGGACTTCGTATGGCACTTCTTTTTTTTTAAGAAAGAAAGAAATCTGCCCAGTCGTTTCATTGCATTCTGAAGGATGTGAAGCAGTGCACAAAGCCTGCTGTACTGTATGTGATTAGAATTCAACATGACCTTTGCTTAACTCAGACCTTCCCAAAGTGTGGGGCCCGCCCCCTAGGGGGGGCGCAGAGCCATTGCAGGGGGGGCGCGGTATAAAAAGCGGAAAAACAAACAAACAAAAAAAACAAGGCTTGGACACTGCTAGCACAGGGCACCCACACAAACGCAAAGCAGGAGATGAAGCATAGCTGAATATGTTTCCAAACCAACTTCATTCTAAGCCAAAGACTAGAAAATATGGTGAAGCATATCTGCCCTTTGGTTTCACCTGCACAAGTGCCAAGGTAGGTCTCCCCTGCATAATTGGTTTTCCCTGCGTGGGGAGAACGCGCTGGGCTCTCCAAATCACGGACAAACAGTATCCCACATTCTTGATTTTTAGTTTACAAACACTTGTTGTAATGACTAACTACTCCTGAAATTTTGGAGATGTTAGCTCTTTATACAGTAAAGTTACAGCGGGATACAAATAATATCAGGCTGATCCTGCCACGATTTGTTCCCTGGTTCAAATCCCGGACAAACAATATCCCACCGTTGTTTATGTTTTTAAACCCATTTTGCACAGAGAGGCATTTTTTGAAAAATGTATTGATAGCAAAGTTGAATATTTTTACACAGGAAAAAAACAACTACACATAAAATAATCACAGCATGACGCCTCTGCCTTTCTAAATGGAGAGACAGTAACTGCATGTGTATATGTAAGCGTGTAAAACCTGCAGATAGTCAGATTAACAGTATTTTGTCTCTATCTGCCATTCTGCAATTCATCTCATGTAAACAATAACATGGCGCACAGCGTGACGTGAAAAAAGGCACATACCTTTGACATTGTGTGACGAACTCTGTATTCCTCGTCCACACATAAACCCAAAAAAGGAGTTTTAAAAAAATCTCCGTTTTCGGTGATTCGAAACGCCGTTTACGTGTGGACGATCAGCTGCGTTTTCAAAAATACCCGTGTAGGTGTGGATGTAGCGTAAAAGAGTTAGTAGTTTATTTTATTACTACCTGTAATTTATTGCAGATTACTCGTATTTGCTTAATTGTTTACTAAATGTTTGAGGTGTGAAATAAACCGCAATGGAGCAAAATATGGCTGTGTGTGGTTGGAGGATGTGTTTGTGCGTGCGCGTGTGCGCGCGAGAAAAGGGGGGGGGGCAACATTTTCTTGTAAAACAAATGGGGGGCCCAGCAAAAAAAGTTTGGGAGCCACTGGCTTAACTCGACCCTCGTACAGATCAAAGCCCTTCAGCTCAAGATAAACTCTGGGTCACTCTGGGTACACTTAGCACTAAAAGAACATAAAAAATTGTTTGATCCTTTCATTAATTCTATAGCTGCTTTGTTGCAGTTATATGGTGAGGTGCACGGGTGGGAAACTTGAACATCAAGGCTGACAGAAAGGGAGAGTCCTATTCTGTACTAGCTAAAGAGAATAGGACAGATGATGTCGTAGGTGAGAGAGGAAAAGGGAGGAAAGGGTGACAGTGACACAAGAAGGAAAATGGGATAGCAAAAAAAAGCGAGATATTGAGTTCAAAGGTCTCCCTCTCTCTCTAGGTGCTGGATAAGATACAGACTCAGTTCTGGGACTCAATGGATGTTGAATCTTTTGATTGTAAAGTCACATTGGGGAATTAAAAGAACGCTTTCCTCTGTTCTTGTGTTTGTACTACAGAACAAACCATTGTCTCCCCCTCTTGTGCCCCCCCCCCCCCATCGCTGCACTTCATTCCCCACTCTCTGTTGTGCACAAAACTGCTCTTTCACTCTCCCACAAGCAGAAAATACAGCAATACAAGTGTTTATTTCCTTCCTTCTGTCAGCATGTGTCTCATATTTCCTCTGATGGCCTGTGGGACCCAAATGCCTGTTAAGCATTACAGTATGTGGGCCATTTTGATCATTCAAGTAATCGTCAACACAGAAAGTTTGCCCTCCAACAATAAAAATAAGTATACTAAGCGATGCCCATCCAGCATATTCCCCGGAACTGCATCATAGTTTTCTTAACAAATCACGGAATGGGTGCATATGTGTGGTAGATGATGGAAAAATGCACTTACCACCAAGTGCCAGGGGCCTGTTAAGGAAAAATGCTTACATGCTTGCATACACTGGGCTTCCACTTAATCCTTTGTCCTTCATTTATCATGCGTGAACAAAACAGACGTCATACACTTACAGCTGATGCTTGACACTGCTTTTTTTGTTTAACTTTTAAATCTATGGGGATAATGCTCATGCAAGTAAACAGCTGGCGGAGCTTTCTCTTCAGCGTTAACCTGTCCTGTTTCTGTGCTATAAAAAAAGCAATCAAATAAAGACATAGCCAATCACAAGCCCTGGATTTGCTTCTGTTGCTCTGTAAAACACACAGACTCATAAAATGAGCTGGCTCCAGTGTGTTACAGTACAGTTTCATTAGTCCACAAGTATATACCGGTGGCCTTAATGTCATCCATCTTTTAATCACGTGCATATGTGTGAATCTTAGTCCTCTGAAAATGTAAGAGGGAGGTATAAGGAAAAGGAAATAATGTTTTTTTTTTATTATTCTCAGAGTTGAATCTCAAGCATCTTTCTATCCAACAAGATTTCCAGCCTCTCACTTGACCAAATTAAAAAAATGTATTTATCTTCTCTCCCTGACTATAATATTATGCATGACACATAAGGGGAACATATTAATCATGAAGAGAATATCAATTTTAAAGATGAAGAAAGTGGTTAATGGGTCTTTTGCCAATTGTAACTCTAATTTCCATACTTTTTCTTAGGCTTCGAATCTGAACTACATTCTCCTTCAGTGACCAATAAAAGACAGATTCCCACTTCAGGAGTGTCTGTGTCCAGTAAAAGACAGAGAATCATATGTACTGTCACCCAAGCTTCCTCTGGGATCCCTCCAGACTCCTCTGAGCAGAAATGGGAACACTGGAGCAGCTTTCATGATGGCAGTTTGCACCACTTTCTGGGTAATGTAAGGAGCAAGGAGAAAGAAACAATTGTTTAGAGGTAAATGGCAAGCACCTATTATGTCTGCAGGGCTTCTGGGAAACTCATACAAGGAATTGAAAAGATCTGAAAATCAATGCTCACTGACCATATGGTACAGTGGAAATGAGCAGTTTTATTTAAAATTGGATGCATTAGGAGAGAGAGAGGCCTAAACTGCTGACTAGTGTGGCATTGCAAACTTAATATTTGACCCATTTTTTTCAGTTCTCAGTTCTTTTTTGGCGCTGTGTGTGATATATTTATAATTTTCTAGGACACCTTGACATGAGTGTTTCCATCTTTGTCTTTGCCTTTTTTTTCTGCTGTGTGTTTGGAATCCCACAGGAGAGAACTGTCACCAGAAATCCATGATGGTAAGCAACCATGTCAGGAGAGCAGAGGGAGGGGGAGGGATGCCTTGCTAGTTGTTTAAACCAAAGTGCAAGTGAATAGTGTATGTATGAGTGAGCATGTTTGTGTATTGAGTTTAGAGATTTGCACTGATGAAAGGTCAAGATGAGTGCACTCACCTGTCTGTCAAATATACACCACTAGGATTAGACTACCCTTTCTTCACGGATGCTCGCAGTACTGTCGGTTACCACCAAGGGGAGCTCTGAAGCTGTGAGCGCTTGTTAGGCATATAGTATACCCATTTCTCCCCACCCCTCCCCTTTCTCTTCTCTCTCTTGGCGGCAAGTCCCTATCACCTCACCTAATTCTGTCTGCTTCATTTTATCCCGCACAAAGCTGACAAATTCATAGGTTTTGTGGAGAAAGACAGCAAATATACACATGCAGAGGGAGAGGGAGAGTCAGAGAGACGGCCAGGCTTGTAAGAGCTCACAGGCTTTACTTATTTTGGAGCTTGTTGATGCAGAAGTAGATATGCATGACGTTGCAAGAGACGTTAGAACAGTAGACGCATAATGGATGAGACTTTGAACACCACTGGTTCAGTACGATGACCTTAGCTAGTATTTGGTAGCTTGGTGGCTATATTTAAATATATCATGTTAGCTTCAATGGGCAGCAGAAGACAATGGTTTCAATTGTGTAAGTGACTGTTCACATTTTCAGCTGCATTTAAGGAACAGATAATATAATTTAAAGTACTTAATTTATGTAAAGGTCACCAAATGTGCACATGCTGATGAACCAGTCTCTACAATTCTTATTTATCAGTAATCACACACATGGTGTTATGTGCAGGAAATTTTATATAGTATTAGGTGAATAGGATCAAATAAGTATAACATTCACCTTAATCCTCATATACTCAGACAACTGTTTTATATTTGTATACAATTATTACATCCATTTCCCTTTTCCAACTCTACTCTGCAAAATTTAAATGTATTGATTCTACAACCACAGCTTTAAAAAAAACGTTATGATACTTTGTAAAAATGTAAAACCTGAATGCATTGTTTTGCAAATTTAATACACTGATATTTTATTCACATAGAAAACATATCAACTATTTAAACTGACTTTAAACTGACTAAATATTAATATGTTATTTTATGACAAATATTATGTTACTTTGAATTGGATGGCGGAAAAACATCTCAAAAAAGTTGGGACAGAGACAACAAGGGCTGGAAAACTAAATGGTACTAATAAGAAACAGCTGGAGGAAGCTAATTGCACCTAATTAGGTTAATCCTGTAGACAACAGGTCAGAAATGTGACTGGTGTAAAAGGAGCATCTTCGAGAGACAGAGTTTCTCAGTAGTAGTAAAGAGGGCAAAGGTTTAACAGTCTACCAGTCACTTTGAATATCTCGTTCTGTACAGTACATAATGTCGATAAAGATTTAAAAATCTGGAGAAATCTCTGTGCGCAGGCTGAAGGCGGAAAATCCCGTAGAAGAAGACGGTAATCTTCAGATCCTCAGTTCACTGTGCCATCCACAGTTAGGTTAAAGCTCTATGAAAGAAGATGCTATATGTGAACTGGATCCAGAAACACTGCCTTATTCTCTCACCAAAGCTCAGTTAAAATGCACTGAGGTAAAGTGGAAAACTGTTCTGTGGTCAGATTTGCTGAAAATTTAAGATTCTCTTTGCTAAACAAAAGGATGCTACATCCTCTGGTATAAAGAGGAGAAGGACCTATCCAATGTATTATCAGTGCTTCTTTTAGGGTGAATCATTACCTTGGAACTGGAAGCTTGTTGGTAAGGCACAATCATTGGGTAAACGTATTTACAGGTTTTAGACCAACATAAGCTCCTGCTTATGTTGGTCTTTTTCAGGATGATGTCTTTTTCAGGGAAGGCCTTGCGTATTTCAGGCAAGAAATGCTAAACCGCATAGTGCATCTATTACAACAACATGGCTTCACTGTAGTAGAATGCCTTCAGGACCTTTTATCAATTGAAAACATTTGATGCATCAAAACTACAATAAAGAACACCCATGGCCCTTTTCCAAAAATGTTTTGAGGGGAGTGCCTTTAACTTCAAAATGACCCAGTGCCATTTTCTAATAGTTTTTTTTCTAGTTCCGTTTAGTTCAGTTTTCTTTTTTGAATAAAATATGGGTTTATGAGATTTGCAAATCATTGTATTCTGTTTTATGTACATTTTACAGTGTCCCAACTGTTTTGGAATTGACATTGTAGTCCAACTTATTAAACTGTAAGTAAAATTGTCAAAAAAATTATTAAATTCATTAATTGAGCTTAAATTGGCCAACTGTTGATAGACTATGGTCAAACTTTTGGTCATTTCTGACTAAACTTTAAAATTTAATGCACTGAATAGGACTGTAAGAACATCTGATGCCACACGCCACTGTATTCTACACGAAAACATGCCCGTAATCATTGATCTGCTGGGTCAGAGGTGGTCAGTGTCACTGATATCTCTGTTTAAGTGTCTCTTCATGGGAATTGTCCAGTGTAAATGTAGAGCTCTTCAACATTAGGAGTGCCTGTTAAGTCAATTAGAAAGATCCACTGGGGATTCAGTCTGGACTGTCAGTCAATAGAGACTGCCTCGACAACATGATGTGGGTGGTTAGTTTTTATGCATTAAAGATTTGTTTAAAAATATTTAGCTGACTTTCCTATGTGTATAACTTTACATAACAGAAGAAAACTGTTAATATTTATTACTCAATATTTTCAAACAAATCTGTAAAGTTTTGTGTCAAGATTTCTTCACCAAGTTATAGAAATAAAACAATGTACGTTCTCGTAGAATATCTAGTTCACTAGACATGCTTACTAGTTTTAGGCAATATTGTAATTGTAATATGCTAATCCTGAATCAAGTGACACCTTATCAAGACACAGATATATTAAATATATGTTATGAGAGTATCTTGACTGACTATAACTCAATGTTTGTTTTTTCCAATCAAGAAAAGATTCACATAGTCAGCCGACTTGCCAGTGCGCAGCTTGAGCCCGTTGCGCTGCAGTGCTGCCCTGGATGGGCGTCATGGACAGGAGTAGACAGTGTATACAGTTGTGATGAGAGGTTACCATACACACTCTTTTCTCTCTTGCTCTTGACAAAGGCGGTCGCACTTTTCTCCTCCTCCTCCTCTCCCTTAGCTTCCCTGCTTAGCCTCTTGTGTCCTTGTCTAGTCTCGTGTTTTTTGTATTACTTTTCCCTGGAACACTCTCTCACAGTCTGTTCTCTAAAACCTAAAAGAGGAATTATGGATTTGATCAACTGGTCTCTGAATGCAATTGACACCCTTTTCTCAACGAGAAGTCTGGGCTTGGGTGAGCCTGAGTGCTGAAGATATCTACCTATTCGGAACCATGATAACAGGGTTCTTGCTGATCGGAGCTGGCTTGGCCCTGGCTTATCGAAGAATTAAGAAAGCGGAACCGGCTGTTCAAACCCCCACAAGGCTGCCCGCTGGGATTGAAACGATGGGATGAGGCGTGAGTTTCTCAAAATCGTCTCATTGAGTGCAGCACGGATAAGATCTTGGAGAACCGCACGGCTGCCGTGAATACTCAGAACAAGACCTCTGAGTGCAACTGGATTACATCTGGAGGGCTCGCTCGGAATAACACCTCTGAGTGCAAATTGGATCACATCTTGGAGAAGCTCACTGCGGTCGTGAGTTCTCAGAATCGGCTCTTTGAGCACAAGAATGACAACATCACGGAGCGTAAGTTTGATAACATCATGGAGAAGCTCACGGCTCTCCAACGGGAGATTGAGAGACCAGTGTTGGACTGTTAGAACTGCTTTGAAATTCTTATGAGTTGTTTGCACTAAAGTAAAAACCACCATCACTTCATGCGGATACCCCTTCGGCGCCAGCTGCGGTCTCAAGGCTGGAGCTGAACAACAACACCCTGATAATGACTGTGTTTAGACTGTTCTTCCCATTCTATGCAAGGCCACCTGGGTTGGCTGGAAGACTGTTTACTTAGCCTGGCAGGGCGAAGGACACTGTCTCAGCTGAACTCTGGACATACACACACATGCACACAGACATATATACACATGCAGATGTACACTCATCCCCCCTCCCCCCTCCAAACACCTTCGACGCTTATTCCCTTCCGATGCTGACGGTGGATCAAGGACACCAGCGCATAGGCTGCAGGCCCGGATGTACTGTCTACATTGGCTGTCTCTCACCCTTTACCCACCCCTGTTGCTTGTCATGTGTTTCTTTGGTGTATTAAGAGTTTTTTTTCATGTGCTATGTGCAGAGGTGTTTTTTTCTGTTCTCAAACTGATCTCCCTGTTGGAGCTCAGTCTGGGGGGAGTTATTTTTTTCTCCTTATCTTTCCTCATATTGTGCTTTTTCCATGTTATACCTCTCTGACCTGTCTTCCCCATGTGATGTTTGTGTAATGTATGTATGGTCGGAAGGGTAAGACGGCGCTGGCACGGCTGGCAGCCTTAACCCAATTTCCCTCGGGATGAATAAAGTATGATCAATCAATCAATCAGTAAAGCTAATGAGCCTGTATTTATACTTTTGATCCTGTGTGGATTAGAAAAAAAGAATTAAAAATGTATGCATTCTACACGGGAAAAAGACCAGCTCAAAGAAATCATTAAAAGCCAAAAATGATCCTGACATTCACGCCCATAATGAGTGGATGTAAACCTCTGATCAGCTAGGCATAGGCATACAAACCTCCTTACAGACAATAATGCTGCCAGTGTAGCAAGTGCGTATGTGCATGGCATATGTCATATTTACCTAATGATCATTATGGTGCAGTAGGTGGTAGGTGGATTGGCTCATGCTGTAAATTTTTAAACTTGTGTTGGCTTTCCAAACTCATTACATTAGTCTCGCTCTGCTGATTACACATAGGTCCGTGCATGTGTGCGTTTCTGAGCCAGGGTGTCTAAATGGAGACTGTGTGTTTCTGAGTGTGTGATCCTTTGCCTTTATCCTAAGGCAAGTACAGTATATGCTAATAAAAGAACAGCTTTACAAATGTCAGACTAACTTACCCCACTGAAATGTCCAAGAATATTACTGCAATACGACTCAAATCGCAGTGTGGTTAGCATTAAAAAATTCCCTATAATTTAACAGCACTTATTCCACATTAAGAATCACTTTGCTGTCATGCTTTTTGTACAACAAGAAGTTCCCCACTGTCTAGAAGTGGCTTAATACTACTGGCTGCCTTTCACAGATATTTTTGCAGACAAACATAAAGAAGCTGATGCACCATCTTTGTGTTAATGTATTCAGGCTAGGCTTTTTTGCATTCCAGACTGCTTACAATGCCCATTATTAGTTCTGACAAGCCATTTATTCCAATTACAATTCCTCCCAAAAATGTGAAGAAGTAAGCACGGCAGGTGTAAGTGAAATTGATTGTATCTTGCTGCCGGTATCTGCACCTGCCAATTGATGACTTGCTGCATCCAGAGGGTCCAGTATTCAGAGAGTTCACTGTCGATGCATGTCCTTTGTGTTTTCTGTGAGGATGGAGGAAGCTAGCATACACAGACACACAATATGTCACACAGATTACACACAAACCTGTGCTCTTTTGTTTTCCATTAGCTACCATTAAAGGTTTGCAAAGATGTGTTAGGTAATTTGTTCAGAAAGGTCTTAAGAGCATTGTCACCTTTGATAAATTGTGGTGCATTCCATTTGTGTACCTGAGTAAATTATGTGCATACATACTAAGCAGAGCACTTCTCCTCCTGGTTCATTAATAAGAACATTGCATAAATCTTTGGATTTCTTTGATTTCATGTATGTTAACTATAATGTTATCTATCACATGTTTTTCGTATCTTTTGCCTTTGCATGACAGGGGCATGAAGGTGACATGTATCATTGGTCATCTGGTTCATCTTTGAAACAAAAAGCATTAAAATTAATAGAAAAGGTCCTCCTGTTCAACTTGACCCTGCAAAAAAGAAACTTCTGTTATGACAGAGAGGAAGAAAAACAAGCAAGAGAGGAGAAAGGTAAGACAACGACTCAACGTATTCTCCATATGCTGAGAGAAAAAAAAACAATGATTCAAAGATAGCGTGTGTGGCAAACAGATGCACAATCCTGACTGCTGCGGCCCCGGATGATGCAGACAGTGTTTACCTGGCGCAGGTTGCGGGTGACGCGCACATCATGCCAGGCGTTGTCATTGAACTTGCCGTTGACAGGCTCCACCAGAGCCTCAAAGGCCCCCGAGCCCAGGTTGATGACTAGCCAAACCGCGCCGCTCTTCAAGGAAAGATTCACATAGTCAGCCGACTTGCCAGTGTGCAGCATGAGCCCGTTGCGCTGCAGTGTTCGGAAGGAAAGCGTGATCTCGTCGGTGCTGCTCTGGATGGGTGTCATGGACAGGTCGTAGCAGAAGAACTCGTTGCCCTTGAAGGTGGCTACTGACTCGTCCTTGCCTGGAAAAAATCAAGTGGGGGTAAGGGGGGAAGAGAGGTAGGTCTGTAAGTAAAAGGACATTTCTGTTCAGGAGTTAAACTTTTGAAATTAACAGCATGTGTGTATTCAAAAATCAGTCATTCTATTATTAGTTTACTTTTTATGTGGGGAAAAAACAGACATCAGAGGGTTAATTTAAAAGATATGAAATGACAAATGAACAAATGAATATCCTAAATATCTATTAAGATGATCTAAAATATAACACTAAACACAACATTTTTGCTCTTTTAATTTATATTAACAGCGCAAGTATCACATGACAGAATATCTAAAAAGCTTCTGTGTCATGTGAGATGTGTCCAGTACAAAGACAATATCAACATGGTTATTTTGTTGGCTTCATTTTTTATTTTATTTCTTTTGGTGTAGGACTTATATACATCGAAAACCTACAGAACTGCACTGTTAGGATTAAAGATTGTTACATCAAATCTGCTCATTCCACACAAGTTGAAGCCGAGACTCTGTGAGGCTGCGGCTTGCTGCTGGTCATCTTGACACGGTGATGTAATTTGGATGCACTGGTGTGTCCATTTACTCCAGAGGGTTAAAAGCATTGTGAGGTCATATAGCCCATTTGGAGATGCAACTGATTAGATAAGGTTACTAAATTTAGTAGAACACTGATAGTTGCTGTCACTCTTATACCCTCAACAAATGTTTTAAACATGGAAGCTTTGCAGATCAAAAACAATATTTGTTGTAGTTTGCTCATAAATTGAATCCCACAAACAAGTAACGTCAGTGCAGACCGATGCATCTGCACTACAACACAGCAGCACGACAATATCTTGTGTAAAATAGAACTCCTTTCATCAGAGCAAAGCAAACATCTGGGTTAGAATTAGATACAAAGATGTGTTTGAATTACGGCAAAACAGAGAAACATGAAAGCAGAGACTAGACAAAGTGAAATTGAAGAACATTTTTTTAAAGCCAAGGAGAGAAGGAAGGGGGGAAAAAAAGGTGTTGACAACTTTGCTAACGCCTGCCAGTCTGTCTGTAGCACATGGCCTCCTTCCACTACATTGAGCTTTATTCACACACTACCAGTCAAAACAGACAGTTTGTACAATGGACATATGTCAAACAGCAGCCTAACAGCAGCCAGGGAGGACACTGTGTGCATCTGTCAAGAAATGAACAAACACTTGCAGCTGTCACAACAGAAAAAACGCAGCAAGAACACAGAGAACAGTGACACCTCCGTCACTTGAGTCATGACGTGGACGCTGGATTCACTGAGCAGGAGAAATAGTAACATCTGGCTCGCCGTACTGTTTCTTCTGACTCGCAATCTACTTTTTTACTCCTTTTAAATTTTCTATCTAATATTTTAATTGAACCTCTTTCTGTCGCCCCAAATCTCATTACCCTTGTAAAGAGCAATAACCTCATTTCCTGGCTGGATCAACTCTGTGTCATTTTAATTTGGGAATAATAGCAATTCAGCTGCTTAGCAAAAGAAAGGAAAGAGTATAAACAGACAACATCACCGACAACAGCATGAGCTCAAGTTTAAAAGAACTCTTGCTCGCTCTGCACTTACACAAATCAACTGGTTTCCTGACATGAGCTGTGATCTGAAGTGACACTCTACTTCCTATGTTCATTTGCCCTTCTACACTTCTGTTTCCCCGAGGAGGCCGGTCTGAAGAATCAGCCTTGAGTAATGAGGTTTAGGGAGGGGGGGAGGGCAAAGTCAAACTGCCAAGAGGACCCTGTATGGGTGGATCATCAAATCTAGTTTATCCTGAAGTTCCATTACACACGAAAAAAGAAAAAAAGAATCACTTCAAGACCTTGGTGCATTTCCCTGAGGAGAGGAGATGGGCTGGCCAGAAGGGGTGGCCAGCCCATTGGCGGATAGATTGAAAGGCCAAATCACATGCGCAGGTGAGAGAGGAAAAGCGTGTGGTGGAAGGGTGGGCCGGGGAATAATAGCATGTCCATTTGATGCTCAAGTGCCCTATATCACCAAAGATTTTTCAGTGTCGGGCAGCACACGTAAGGAAAAAAGCGCATTACATCATGTGGATGAGGAACAAGTGATGCATGGATGACATGAGCAAAGGAAAGGAGATCTTTGGAGAGGTTGAAAGAGTGTCGTGTTAAGTGACATACTAACAGCTATACTTCGGGAACATTAAAGAAGATGATAGCGCTCACTTTGAGACAAACACAGCCACATAATATGGGTGGCTGCACTCACATAAAAGAAAACATTTCAGGGGTAACAAAAAAAAAGAGGAAGTGAGGGACAAATAGCATCCAGACAGAGACAGCTACTTAAAAGAGCATTTTGGCTGAAATCGAAATTTAGAGCAATCTCAACTGAAGTGTGAATTGTCATAAAAAAAGGCATCAAGAGTGGAGAGAAAGAGATGGAGGGGACAAATGACACACAAAAGCAAATCCCCCAAGAGCAGCATCCTAGCGGTGCCTGTGTTGCTGATGTAGGAGGAACAAAAGCGTAGCAAATGGACCACAGCAACCATTTTCAATTATGTACTAAGTTGGACCACCTCCCATACTATGGGCTGTTAACGGTAAGCAACAAACAGCTTGTCCGTGCTTCCATGAGCTCAGTGAGACTGAGCTCCATGCAATGCAGAGACAAACAACAAAAAAACTTTCTTTTGTTTATGTCTGTTTAATGAACAGAAGGCTGAGAGGAGGAGATAAGGCTGGAGAGTGACAGGAGAGGACAAATGGGTGGGTGGATTTTCACTGTAACACCAGACAGTTTGGTCATGATGCCAACAATGCCCTTCAACAAATTATGTAAAGGTTAACACAGTCATATGATTTTTGGACAAGACTTTGGAGCCAGAAGTAGGAGCAAAAAAAGAAACAAAACAGCATCATTAGCAAGTCAGTAACACACTGCAGTGCTATCAGGGATCCACTGATCCTTCTCATGTTAGCCAGCTTAAGTCATTTCCAGTATCCTTTGTATACTCTGGGTGATCTTCCTACACACTCCGAAGCACTGGAAAAGCTCTCTTCCTGGTTCCCAGGAGTGATGCGATCGCTTCAATCTAGGCGCAAAACCTAATATAAAGAATGACTTTTCTCTGAGACCACTCCAGCTCCTGTGAATATGAGCTTGTTCCTATGCATCTGTTTTTCATTTTACATCTACATCTCTATCTCATCCTCCAGTTCCCATGGTAGCACTCTTGCGCACATACACACTTGAAGTGTACGCTTTTCACTCTGATCAAATCTTTTGCAGTAAAGCCCAAGAGTAGACTCTAGCCAGAGGAAAGAGGAGACGCACAAGCATGCAGAAGAGACTAAAGTGCTGTCAAGGTCTCAATTAACCTCACAGAAGCCCTGACTACATTACAGAAATGACTCATTTGAAATTTATCCACCCATAATAACATCTTTTTTTTATCAATTAATTGTTGAGTTCCTCTGATATTTGATTTTATAACATGTGTTAAATACACCTTTGGTGCTAGTTTTTTTAGGGGCCAAAGTGATACACTCATTCCAACTATGCAGAGCAATCCATCCAACAATTGCTTCATGAATACGCAGATGTATTGAGGCAAGCTGGTGCGTATCATCTGTCTTTATGTACAAATGCAACTTCAGTGGCCTTTCCTGGTGTTCAGGTTGTTATATCCACCGGCTATCCAATGGAAAGAAGCACCACTGGAAGCTTGGTGGTTTCAAACATTAAATAATGCTAGTAAAAAAGATGTGCAAAGCAAATTCAAACTCAGACTTGATAAAAATATGACGTTCAGAAGTGCTGAACCCTTCCAGTTTTTAAAAGTATCATACCACCTCTTTTCCCCCAAGCTCTCCTGAAAATAGTATTAAAAAAACTATTAAAACACATTAAAAAATTACTTTTTTCCCACATAACTTTACACCTCGCAGAAAAATGGACACGCTAACCTCAACTCCCACTTACTAGCTCTGTCACAATCAAACCACCATCAACGCAGCAGCAGTTAAGCACTTTGCAGCAGACACTGTGTCAAGCAGTTTGTTTACTGCGCTATGTGGCCTTCTGTGTTCTTTGAGGGTGTGCGCTTTATTTATGTGAACTGAAGGGTGAAGAGGGAAACAGGAAGACGATGGAATCCCAGCCAGAGAGGAATCAATGGCATTGTCTTAGCCTATCGCACACTTCGACCTACACACCCACATTCAGCACCACACATGCAGTCTTAACAGGACAGCTACTGCGTCACATAAGTACTACTTTATAAGCATCGGGGTATGATTAAATGAATATGCCCGCCTGTCATACCAATGTGTTTCAAAAATTTGTCCATGCTGGAAAAATAGGGTATCCTAAATTGTGATAAAATGTCATACGCAAATACAATCTGCGTTTGTCAGTGCTGGACCCAAAAGCGCCGTTTTAAGCTAACCATTGCTGGCTTTTACAGTAATAAAAGCACAGAGCAGCATGTGTTTTTAAATTGGATTCAGCTCAGACTGAGAGAGAGAGCAGGTTTAATAAGATGAGCTGCATGACTAGCTCCATCCAAACTTGTGTGGAGCATTAGTCAACGCATAATGAACCTTAACATACTGCTTTTTTGGCCGATTGGATTACATATCGGAAGTGATTACGTAGTTTTAGGGGAATTAGCAAAGAGAGAACGGAATAAGACGAGACAAAAAAAAAATAAACGCCTGCGCATGTGTGCATGCAAAACCATTCAAAATCTCGATGACCACACGCTGGCAAATCTGCTCGTCACATCACATTACCTCACTGCTCTTGCACAGACGTACACGCCATGTGCATATGAAGTCACCCTCTATTAGTTTTCGATGAGTGCCATCCACCCTGCAGAGAGAGTATCCGACAGCTTTGGAGAAACGATTCGGCAGCAAGATGAGAGAGAGCAGTGGGAAATGTAAGGGGCATATGAAAGCTTTGATGCTGCTTCATGAATCCAATAGGCCTGCTGGGTCCACAGACAGCGGCTAGTCTCCTAAGCTAGCTGTAAGGCAGACAAGGCCTGTGAAGTGCTGAAGAAAACGTTTGTTTGGTTATTAAACATTTGGCCAGTTTTAAAGAACTTGCTTATGCTCAAATGCTCATGAAATCCGCACCTCATAAGCAAACACACATATGAGCACACCAATTCCCAAGGCAGCGATAAAGAAGCAGTGCCTACACACCATCACTCTTATACTCATAACATGTATTCCACAAATTAAAATTGGAATTTTAGAGAGCTAAAAGATAGAGTACAATGACAGGAGAAGCCAGGGTTATGCTGATTTTGAAAAGAGGGGTGAGTTCCAGGGTCAGAAGGTCAGGTGCAGGGAAACCGTTACAAGAGGATTGATTGCTCAAATCTCTGTGATCCCTACACGCTTTAGGTTTCCTTTGTCTTCCTCATGCTTTGATTTGAACAGCTGTCCTTAAATAAAACTATCAGCGTTCTAAGCTCAGACCAAAGCTAATGAATTACTCTGACTGTTTAAAAGCACGTTTCTAAAACCAGCTATGTACTGGCACTTTGTTGTGTCTCATGGGATAACGAAAATAGCAGCATGTCAACAGAAATGTGTGCATTTTTGGTTAGATATGGGTATGTATTTGCAGATTCTCTTGTTTTTGCACACTTGATAATGAAATGCACAACACTTTCTTCCTTAAATTGTAGCATTTAAGGATGAGCCCTGTGCTAGAAGCCTACCTCTTATATGCAGTTGTGATATAGCCTGTGGTTAGTAAGCCAAATTGGCAATTGGCCAATTTTTTAACAGAATTGTCTGTTAAGTACTGTCACTGTCACTGCTGCAAGTTTTTATTGAACCTTTCCATGAGACAGTTCTGCCTGCCCTCTATTTGTCTTGATGCTAATTGAAGATAGAGAAAGTAATGGGGGTAAAATGGTTGACTTTGATTGTCTGTCACCTTGGAAACAACCTATTTTGTAACTACAACATCAGACAGTGGCAGCAAGCTCAAGACGCCCCTACACTTCTTCTGATTTGCACTTTTTCCTTCTTTCTGCATATTCATTTTCCCACTGTGGGTATGTGGCAGGTGACCATTATCACAGTGGAAAGCTGCTTAGTCTCTGGGCTCAAAGTAGACAGAAAGAAAATGTCAAGTAAACTGACACTAACAACAGGCCTGTGTGGTCCTGAATGGCAGGGTCCTTAGTCAACAGGGAGATGGCTAAGGGGCCTGCAAGACTGGCTAAGTGCATAATAAGCCCTATTAGCTGGAGCCACAAAATACACTCAACTTGAGCTGTCTCAGCCCCCTCATTGTCATGTTGCACTAACCGCACATCTTGTGAAATATATGCTGAAAATAGTACAAAAGAAACAGGGAATGATTTGGATGACTTGGTGTTTGTGCATTCAAAAACAATTGAAATGTAAAACGAAATGTTTTCGGTTTTGTCGTGTTTTGTCGTGTTTTCTTGTGTTTTCTTGTGTTTTGCACCTCAGTGCCACCGTACATATGACTTATTTCCAAGTTAAATTAGCTGTACACTTTTCCCAGTGGAGAAAGATGACTCACCATTCTCTACTGACCACATTCTTTTGCCACAGCAAACACGTAACCAGCCATGTGAACGTCCAACGCATACTTTTTCTTATTATTTTAAATATATTTTTTAAAATACTTTTCTTCCTCCAGTGGCTCCAGTGAACACTGGCTAAGCTCAGGTACTTGACTGCATATTAAAAGACAGGTCAACAAGTACCACATAACTCAAGTTGCTCTCTGTTTTATTAACATATAAACTGACTGCCTAAAGAGAAACATACATCAACTTTAATGAACTGCACTGTGGCATATTATATCACAAATTACTGTCGATAAAGGAGAGAATAAATGAAAAACAATGTGGTGTTCACTTGGAATGGTGCCTGGTGTTGTTTTATGTGGGTTCTTTTAATTGTATGAGAATCCTTGGCAAATTGCCTGAAAAATTATTCATTGTTAATTGCTTTACTTAATATGTTAATGCCATCACCAGCAGCAGAGGGAGTGAAAGAGTTTAGGATACGTGTGCCCAACGTTATATTAAAGTGAAAGTGTGCTGCAGCGCTGTGCCAGTATTTCTTTGTAAAATTACTATAGACATTTATTTCAGTACGCATCTTTATATCGTGGTATTTATTTATTTTTCGTAAAGTGACAGTACTTTTGCTGCAGTACAATTTTGGCTTATTTTGTCTACTTATAAGGGTCTGCTTTGAACCTTTGTTCACGCTGGAAAATAATAAATGAAGAGGACGAAGTTGCAAAGGGTAAGAATGACAGCTTAGGGGAGAAAAGACACACAAAGAAACAGCCTTACTTCAGGGTCAAATTACAGTAAATGCCAGTGTTGAGAGAGGCAATAAGTAATGTCAGCATGTTGAAGCATAATGCATTCAGTCAGCTGAGAAACAGTTTTAATGAGCGAAACTTGTTGCTAAAGGCGCTTGACCTCATGATCCCTGTATCAAAAAATGGTGTAACTGCCCAGAGGAGCGGGAAGACGTGGCTTTTTGCAGAAAAACACAGACTCTGCTGTGAAACAAGGAAAAGTAGGGACTGGCAATGCGTAGCTGACAAACAATTCCAACAAAGTTGGAATTCATCTAACAAACCTGTCCTGCCCATTATTGTTTCTGTCATGCTATGATGGAAGTAAAAACCGATTTTTTTTTTGAAAGACAATTAAATTTTTAATGAGAAGAAAGCACACTAGAAGACCTTGAATCTTTGAAAACAAAGATGGCAACTTGTAGCTTAATTTCAGCTTTCAGAAAAGAGAAAATGAAACATGAAATTAGAACCAAACAAACTTGCACTATAAAAAAAAAAATCATCGGTCACTGTAAAGGTTGAGGATAGTAGCACACTTTTTGTATTTAAATAATTTGCAATGGTGGATCTTAAATCAAACAATCAAGATGCAAGTGAAGTGGAGACTTTAACCTTGATGGAACTACACACTGTTAAGCATTAGTAAGACATGCATGCACGATGCAAACATAACTCACTTAATGTTTACAGAATACTGAAATGTAAGTCCAGTCGCGACATTCCCGCAATTGTAAATATTCTACAGCCAACTGTTAGTGATAGCCAAGGCAAAAACAGCAAGTGCTGACCAAAATACTTAACATTAAGGACACAATACAAATAAAATATAAATACCATATTAAAAAATATTATAATACAGTGGAAATGACTGGGAACAACAGCAACTCCACAAAGTGGAGTCAATCCCAACACTCTTCAAAACTTCATGTGACCTTCAGATTAGCTCAAGAACATGGAATGGGTTTCCACGGCCACTCATCACCAAGCACAATGGAAAGTGTGGGATACAGTGGTGTAAGTCACGTCACAACTGGACAGCATACCAAGAAACTTTGGACAATTTCATGCTCCCAACTTAGTGGGATCGGTTTGGGGATGGCTCCTTCCTGTTTCAACATGACTGTCCACCAGTGCACAAAGCAAGGTCTATAAAGACATGGATGAGTGAGTTTGGTGTGGAAGAGGTTGACTGACATCAGTATCTCACCTAACAAATGCACTTCTCCATGAATGATCAACAAATTCATAAAAACACACCTAAACCTTGTGAAAAGCCTTCCCAGAAGAGCTGAAGCTGTTATAGCTGCAGAATTTAGCCCAACATCATATAGGTAGCTAGCTAAAGTTATAAAGTTTTTCATTTTCATCAGAAACAAACAGGTGTAAACACTACAAAAAAGTGTGCATCAGCTTCCAGCTGGAAATTCTATGATACCATGAACTATTAACAGCTCTTAAATAGCTTGTTTGTACTTGATGTAATGCTTTATAAAGAAATAGTTTTGTCATTAAGCATGTTATATATGAGCTTATATGCTAAGGAGGAGTAATGCCTATAATTGATAAATTAAGTCTAAATTGATATCTTACTAATGCCTAATAGTGTTTGGTTTTGGAGGGCTGAGAAAGCCCTAGGCAGCAGCAGACTCATGTGCCTCAGGAGACCTGCATAGTAGCCAGTGGGTAAGTGACAGAGAGCTGAAGCCAACAGGCATCTGTCATGCGTCACAGAAAGCAGAGTGGATGAGAAACCATTAGCAATTCAGAGGCAATTTCAGCTGCAGGCAGTTGTTAGTAATCCTTCCAGAGGTTCACCTGGAGAAACCTTGTCAGTGTGTTTTCCTCTAGATCTTGTTGACTAAAGGCTCTCCTTTAGTCATTTTGGGTCGAGCACTAAAAACGGAGTTAGGTATTTTAGGGAGCACACACACACACGCACACACACACACACATATATGTATATAAAAACAAGAAGCTGGAGAGACAGAACGGAGGACCATCCAGGATAGTCAGGTTTCTCTGATACTCTGACACAACTGAGACAAGGTTTCTCATTTATATGCCAGTTAAGAAATCAGTAAACCAGAGAAGGTCAACCTTAACCTCATTAATTAAGAGACTACAAACACAGTCACTGTTAATTTGGTTTAGGCTCTGAGTGTGTTTATTTGTATGTGAATATTACCTCTGCAAGCACAGAACCCGTCCAGCTTAGCCTGCAGCAAGGCTCCAGATTGTTAGACCAGAGTAATCACTCTGAAATGTTACCAGCCCAATGGGATTTCTCCCAATCCTCATGATTATCACTCTGCCCTTGGTTGCTCCTCCGCTTCATTTCAGGTAGATGACCTCATCCTGCCACACTGGCTGAATGCATCTCTATATAAAAATAAACATGATCAAATTCAGACACTATAAGCTAGTCAATTCTTCTTTCCTTCGATTTTTTTTCTCTTTTTCCACTTGTCATCTTTACTGAACAGAAGAAAAACCTCATTTAGTTTGACCAACAATGCCAGTGCACAGCCCATCAGCCTAAACTTAAAGAAATGAAAAGATTTTCCACTGAGTAGAGTGACTATTCACCCAAGGTTTTTGCAATAGAGCTTGAATCTGTATGAAATATGGCATAGCAGAAGAATAAATAATTTCTCAGTTTCCATAAGTAAAGCAGTCTTTTAACCCTCTAGCATTGTTCTATAAGTATACACACAGAGTATGTATACGCTCGTGTTCAGGTTTGTTTATCTCTGCCACTGGGTTAATAGATCCAAATTGAATATTTTACCAGAAGTCATGTTTTCATTTGTAGTGCTGCTGAGGATTAATATGTGGCACTAAAGTAGTCTCAGTGATGTATACACCAAAGGCACCTCAATGCAGTCATACCCTCCCAAATGTAAACCTACGCTCAAGCCCATAAACGTGCATCAGCGCTCATGCACATATAGGCATACACAACATGCACAGCTCTTCTTAATCAACAAATGAGTTGTGTTGTTAGTTGACGCTACAGTGGATATTGACAGTGAACTAGCAGTATGGGTGATAGGCTGTTTGTCTAATAACCAAGGCTGCATTTCAATTTCACAACTCACTGAACAGCCTGTTTAGCCACACAAGACTGATATGACACCAGACTAAGCAATAGGCTCTATTTGTGTGTGGCTGTACTGCTGCTGAGGATGATAATGGCAAAAAAAAAAGGCACACATTAACCTCACGGTCTACACTGATGACTTCAGCTGTTTGAGCCAACCTTGAAACAGGTTGGACACCGAGAGACTTCAAGATGAACACACACTTGCAAACACAGAAATGAGAAAGAAAAAAAATCTACCCCCTGCTCAGTCCCAAGAGGGCCCCATTATATTAGTGGAGCTTGAAAGTGACTTTCCCTTTATGCTTCTCCCTTCAGGCCTAGCTTGTGTCACACACACAGAGAGCACTCTATGTCTGGTCTAATTAAAGACTCTAATTCACTGCCTCCCTCTGTCCATGCTTCTGCATTGCTTCCTGTCTGTCTTTTCTGTCTTGGTGTGTTTTTTTTTAATCTGTCACAGTGTGTTTTTTTTTTAAATCATAAGAGCAGTCAGTGCTTGCCTTCACTTGACCCCCCCCCCCCCCCCCCCCCCCCTTGATGGGGTCCCCATGTTCAGTCCCCAAGTTGCTCCAGTTTGTATGGACAAACTACAGTTGCATCATGCTTTGATACAATATTTCATCTTTAATGTTGCGGCTAATGCCCATCATAGTGCTACTTTCTACTCTATGTCACAACACTCTCTGTCTCTGCGTACAGTAACTGCACCGCCATGTCTGGATGCCTCTCCCCCTCCCTTTGTTGCCCCCAGTGGTCATCATTTGCCTTAGATGTAAGGACACGCACTTTCTCTGAAGGCAGAGAGTTAATTAGACATCAGGCCATATCTGTCCCACTCATCCCCTGTCCCTCCCTCACTATCTATACGCTCAGAAGAGTATTGCTGCTTCAGTGAAACCGCACAAACACTTCCTTGGCACAGTGATGTGGGCAGTCACTGAGCGTGAGTATGTGGGTGTTTTATGATGTGTGTTCTGTGCTGTGTGTGTGTGTGTATTTCGCAGCCCCGTGGATATTTAGAGAGATTGCTGAGTTTCTTTTGTAGCGTATAATCCGCAAACAGAAGCCCCGTTTGCCCAAGTTTGCTTTGCGCTGACAGCTATGCTGCACTTTCTGTGTTCCTCTTTAATATGACGGCAGCCTCATCACAGTCTTGTCAGATGTATGAGACATGACTACGCTGTGACTCCTGTGTCAGTGTCACAACCTTTAATGCAGGAGACATCTGAAGTGCTCTCTGAGACTCTGTTAGGTAACAAGAACTAAAAAGGTATGGTTGACACCACGGGGCTTACTGTGACCTCTGCAGCTATTGTTCACAGGTCAGAGACAGTGAAAGTCCAGTACTGTGAAATATGCTAAATTTAATATAAGACAAATACATTATCTGGATACATTTACTAAAGTTACATTTCATAACAGTGTAGATTGTTTAAGTTAAGTTATTACCTATCAGACTTTACAGTGTGTAGACAAACAAATGTGTTTTTTGGGCACATATAACAGCATTATTCTCTGCTACAGGTTACAAAAATAACTCACTTCCAGCCAAGCCAAGATGAATAATACCAAATTATAATTATCCTGTTAGAAGAAAGTTTTAGGAACCTGTAATTAAAGCATGCTATTTCACTTTCTTTGGCCAATTCAGTGGCTCATTTACAGTGGGATGCAAAAGTTTGGACAACCTTGTTAATAGTCATTATTTTCCTGTATAAATCGTTGGTTGTTACAATAAAAAATGTCAGTTAAACATATCATATAGGAGACACACAGTGATATTTGAGAAGTGAAATGAAGTTTATTGGATTTACAGAAAGTGTGCAATAATTGTTTAAACAAAATCAGGCAGGTGCATAAATTTGGGCACTGTTGTCATTTTATTGATTCCAAAACCTTTAGAACAAATTATTGGAACTCAAATTGGCTTGGTAAGCTCAGTGACCCCTGACCTACATACACAGGTGAATCCAGTAATGAGATAAATATTTAAGGGGGTCAATTGTAAGTTTCCCTCCTCTTGTAATTTTCTCTGAAGAGTAGCAACATGGGGGTCTCAAAACAACTCTCAAATGACCTGAAGACGAACCATCATGGTTTAGGGGAAGGATACAGAAAGTTGTCTCAGAGATTTAAGCTGTCTGTTTCCACAGTTACGAACATATTGAGAAAATGGAATACCACAGGCTCAGTTCAAGTTAAGGCTCGAAGTGGCAGACCAAGAAAAATCTCGGATAGACAGAAGCGACGAATGGTGAGAACAGTCAGAGTCAACCCAAAGACCAGCACCAAAGACCTACAACATCATCTTGCAGCAGATGGAGTCACTGTGCATCCTTCAACCATTCGCCGCACTTTACACAGGGAGATGCTGTATGCGAGAGTGATGCAGAGGAAGCCTTTTCTCCGCCCACAGAACAAACAGAGCCACTTGAGGTATGCTAAAGCACATTTGGACAAGCCAGCTTCATTCTGGAATAAGGTGCTGTGGACTGATGAAACTAAAATTGAGTTATTTGGGCATAACAAGGGGCGTTATGCATGGAGGAAAAAGAACACAGCATTCCAAGAAAAACACCTGCTACCTACAGTAAAATATGGTGGTGATTCCATCATGCTGTGGGGCTGTGTGGCCAGTGCAGGGACCGGGAATCTTGTCGGGGCTGGATCTTTCAACGAGACAACGACCCAAAACACTGCTCAAAATCCCCTAAGGCATTCCTGCAGAGGAACAAGTACAACGTTCTGGAATGGCCATCTCAGTCCCCAGACCTGAATATTATTGAAAATCTGTGGTGTGACTTAAAGAGAGCTGTCCATGCTCAGGAGCCATCAAACCTGAATGAACTAGAGATGTTTTGTAAAGAGGAATGGTCCAAAATACCTTCAACCACAATCCAGACTCTCATTGGAACCTACAGGAAGCGTTTAGAGGCTGTAATTTCTGCAAAAGGCGGATCTACCAAATATTGATTGCATTTCTTTTTGTTGTGCTGCCCAAATTTATGCACCTGCCTGATTTTGTTTAAACAATTATTGCACACTTTCTGTACATCCAATAAACTTCATTTCACTTCTCAAATATCACTGTGTGTGTCTCCTATATGATATATTTAACTGACATTTTTTATTTTAACAACCAACGATTTATACAGGAAAATAATGACTATTAACAAGGTTGCCCAAACTTTTGCATCCCACTGTACAGTTCAGAAATATGTGGTTAAATTGTGTAAACTTGACTCTGTTACCACAGAGACTAGGTTTTGAATTGTGCAGTTGTTTCTAAGTTGATGAGACAAGTTACACAGTATTTTCACAGAATGACAAAGGCAAGGGTATGGCTTTGCACGACTGTGAAAGGAAGCACAAAAAATTAATAATAATAATAATAATATCTACTTAACTCAATATCGAATTAAGATAATTGTCAATAGTGTTGTTTTTGCTTCCTCTAGCTGTCAAGCAATTTTGCACAGCACTGCTGCAGACAGTCAGACACAAAGCTCCTTTCCTCCGAAAGAGCTGACGTAGTTACTGTTTCTAACACTGAACAACACTTTAGGAGGAATTTCAGAGGTCTGTAAAGCTCCCATTTCAACAACCCTGAAGTATTAAACAGTTACCATAAATGTAACCTGGCTGACACACGTTTGCCACTATGTGGAGGTGGTGGTGTGGACCCAAAAGCAAACACAACTAAAAGAAAATGCAAAGAGTCCCAAAAATACAGTAAAACTCAAAATATGACAATGCTAGGGTGTTGGGGGTCAGGGTGACAAATTAGCCACATGTTATCATCAGTAGTGGACTGTAGTTAGTCAGTCGTTAGTGGATCATGGATGGGATATTGAGGCATGGCAGACTGGAGTACCGACACATGGAGAACAGCAGGGGAGCCAGAGGATGAAAAGAGCAACAGACTCGCGGTGGATGAGAGAGAGGTTGCAGGTTTGGTAAGCAGGTGGCAGATGATAGAAGATGATAAACTCTTCTACCATTACAAAACTTTTTAAGTTCAGTTTCACTATAAAAGCAGTGACCAGTTCAATCTTTTACACTGAGTGCTTTGTTTTTTATATCTTCTTTATTTTAGCTAACCACACTTTATCAAAAGTCCATTTGTACCTTTCCCATAATGCTCTTCTTCTACAATAATTAAATTATTATGTGATGTATTGTGTTGTTTATTTGTACTGTATTTGATTACTAGGTTCTAAAATATGGCTTAATTTTTACAATCAGTAATAAAAATGTCTAAATAATTTGAAAAACAAATGAAACCTCCAAATGAAATAACAAGGCACCTTTTTTGAGATAGGACTTCACTGTTACTTGAAGGGGTCAAAATCTTTCCTGTAGTATTGAAGTATTTTCCTGGGTATTGGTATCAAGTTTGAAAACCTAGTATTGTGACAAGCCTACTATATATACATTTTTGTGACAAGGAATAATCAAACCACAATAGAGCTGCTTCTCCAATCTGTTTCTTACTCATGGATGAATGAGAAACTGTCTCCACTGTCTTGGACTGACAGTGGTATTCCTTGTTCTGCTCTGCAGCCTCAGTGACCCATATCATAGCATCAACAGCTCACCACTTGCTTCAGGTTCTGCTTCGAGTGGCCCTTCAGCTTGCAGAAAGATGTCCAGAGCAAAAAAAGGATGACTGGTAGAAGAGTTGAAGTTTGTCTGACTGTGACATCAGAAACTAAAGTCACTGGAATGATACTCAAGCAGGAAAATCGGGAACAAGTTTTGTCTGAGAAGTGTATGCATGGGGTCAAACATGGGCAATTTCCCTCAACTTCAGTTCTCCTTGTTTAGCTGTGGTCTTACCTTAGAAAAAACACACAATGCACATTCCGAATGAAATGAAAACAGCTTGTTTGAGGCTTCGCTTTTCTCAGGGATCTCTCCAAACCCTGATGCCAGCTGTACTCAAGGCAGCAATAAAAGTCTATTGCGGTTGATGAGCTTCCTGCCTCCTAATTATTTAACCATCTTTGATTATAATGTATGCAGTATAAATGAATAGTAATGTGCCGTGTCAAGAATCCCAAGTTTACACTGTTCTTGAGTTTAAACAAATGCAAGAGAGAAATCAAGGAAAGAATGTTATGTTATATAATCTCAGACAGGTAGAAAATAACAACAGGAGTTGTGATGAGATACACACAGGGAGAACATCATGGTTAAGTGAGAAAGATCTTAACCTTCCATCTCCCTTTCCTAACTGCCATAAAAAGTTCCCGTTACAACCAAACTCTCAGCATCAATATTACAGAAGTGATGTCTTTATCGCTGTTTTCTCACTCCCTTCGTCTCTTCTCCAGCACCATACCTGCGTCTCCAGTCATTCATATTTCATTAGTATTTTAGTGTTGAGAAGCCCTCCCTCACTGGCTCCCTCCAGCTGTCTCTTCTCTACCTCGCTTGCACACAGCAGAAAATGATCCAAAGGAGCTGTGACACCAATAATTAAAGAGTTATTGAAATTAGCATTGACTGGCCACCTTGTTGCTACTGAGTGCCAGCAAAGATTCTCTTTCGGCTTTGATCGCCAAAGCTTTCACTTCATTCTATTAAACTCTGCTCTGTCATTGAAGCACACCCATTTCATGGTGCACCTTTGCAATTAAAGGTTAGAAGTAAGGAATCACTAATGGCTTTTTTTGCAGAGACATAATCCCTGTCTAAATACAAATACTGCCGCAAGTTTTTTTACGTAGTGTGTCTGTACTGAAAGAATGATATAGAGTTGTGATCAGAAGTTTGCATCTGCTCATCATGAAAGTTACTGTAATTTTTGGTTTTTGATGATTTCCTTGAACTATTCTTTTTTCTGGATGCAGTGACTGCACAGCAAACATCTTTATTCTTCAAAAGACAAAAACTTTATTTTGGAGGAAGAGAAAAGTATGGAGAAAGAAAGAAACAGCTTATGATCTGATGGATACCACATCATGTGTCAAACATGGAGGAGGCAATGTTATGGCATGGGCATGAATGGCTGCCAGTGGAACTGAGCCTTTAGTGTTTATTGACGATGTGACTGCTGATAGAAGTAGGAGGTTGAATTCTGGAGCATGCAGAGCTTTACTCTCCACTCTGATTCAGCCAAATGCTGCAAAACTAGCCATCCAGTGTTTAAGAAGCACATACTGTGACAACAACACAATAGATCTAAGCTCAACAGAGCATGTTTTAGGTTACTGAAGACAAAAAACAAAGGGAAAGGGAAACAAGCAGCAACTGTAGGTGGCTGCAGTAAGAGCCTGCAAAACATCTCAAGGTAGGAAACAACCTTTGGGGAGGTCAGTGGGTTCTAGACTTCAGGCTGTCACTGATTACAAAGGATTTTTACCCAAATATTAACAGCCATTCTTAATTTTAAAAATTATCCAAATACTTTAGAACCTCTAAAAATGGTGGACTATGTTAAAACTCCTCATAATTTCTAAAGAGTTAATGCAGTTAAACCCTGCTTTGAAAGTCTGCACTTCAATCACACCCCGATTACTTGATCAATAACTTAACATTCATGAGTGTAAATGCTAATGCTAACTATATGCATCATCCAGCATGACATCTCCTGCTTCCCACCACCACCTTCACCCACTCCCCCTCTCTGGCACATTAAATTTCCCTCCATTTGCTTCCCATGCCAGTATCTTTCAGTCCCTCTTTCCTCCATCTGTGTGTATTCACATTTGAAACCTCTGATTATGTGTTCTTTCCCTCGTTGTGCATGCAATTCCTCATGTTTTAAATCCCTCAAAGACAGTTCTTTTTACATCTCCTACATCTCTGCAACCTTCACTCCCTCTGTTCCATCTTTTCTCCCCTCTGTCAGAGCCCATTCTCTCCTTCTTCCACCAGCTGCGTGGAACAGAGGCCTGCTGTGCCAAGTGCCATTCGATTAGCCTCTTTCTGGCAGCAGCAGTAATTGCATGGACATTTCCTCTCTTCCTTCTTCACCTCATGTTATCTCTCTCTTTATTATAACTGTGCTGGAGATGCATCACCATCATCATCATCAAAATGATCATACTTCTTGGTATACATCTCTTTCTGCATTCCCTCCCTCATGTTTCCCCCTTCTCTTCTTGCATATCTCACACATTCCCCGCATGACAGCTTGTCTCTTCCCACATCTCCCTTCCTGTAAGCCAAAACAAAGTTTATTCATTCTATTTCTCTGACAATTTTGTATTTGTTTCTCTTCGTCTCCTCCATCTTCCTATTTCTTTGCTCCTTATTCCTTCCTACGTGATCGTACTGTCACATCTGAGTTTAAAAGGGCCAACTTCATTCATTCTCCAGATAAGATAACAAGAGGCAAATGAGTAAATGAATTCAGCACCTGATCACTTAGCCCTGTATATACAACAAAATGAATTGTGAGCTTGGGTAATTGCAAAGGAAGTCACAGTACAAAAAAGAGACACGGTGGAAAATAAAAATTGGTGGTGGTGGGGGGGGTTAAAATCGGTTGGTTAGAGGGAGGAGAGAACAGCTATTTCAGGAGGGAAGTGTAAACAAACTAATATTTATGGGTACAAACACTAGCTAGTTTTTTCTTTAATGAAAACTCTACAGTGTCGCCATTTGTTTGTTTCATTGGTAATGACTGTGGCACATACTACCCTAGTAACAAAAGAATGTTATAAACTGCACAATGGTTGATTGTGTTGTCTCATCTAAAACACTTAGATACTGTCATAGAGAGACATGCTCGGAAAGGTAAATTACCTTACCAAATATGATAAAATATGTTTTTCTCGTGTTCCGTTTGTGAGGCTCTGTCATGTTTTGTCCTGCAGCTACTCTGTTGTCCCTGCAGGGAAGCATAAGTTTCAGAAGACTGGCATAGGAAAAAAAAAAGTCCTCTGTAGAAACAAACCTGTTTCATCAGCCAGATCAAAAACTACAGCCCATGAGCTCTGACTTCAGAAAAAAAAGCTGGTTAGATACAACGCCAACTGTTTGTGTAGAGGCTCCTGCAATGCCTCGACAATGACTGTAAGGTAGTGGGAGGAACCATATTTCTTTTTTTAAAGGAAAAACAAAATTCAGATGTGCAACTGTTAAAATTAAAAGCATGAGGGGAACCTTTGAACTGAAATTTCATGCCAGAGATCACAGAAACATTCACTGCAGGTGAGGGTAGGCACGTAGATCGACCGGTAAATTGAGAGCTTCGCTTTTACACTCAGCTCCCTCTTCACCACGACGAACCGGTGCAGCGTCCGCATCACTGCGGCCGCAGCACTGCGGCCGCAGCACCAATCCGTCTGTCGATCTCCGGCTCCTTTCTCCCATCACTCGCGAACAAGACCCCGAGATACTTGAACTCCTCCACTTGGGGCAGGAACTCATCCCTGACCCGGAGTGGGCACTCCACCCTTTTCCGGCTGAGAACCATGGCCTCAGATTTGGAGGTGCTGATCCTCATTCCCGCTGCTTCACACTCGGCTGCGAACCGTTCCAGTGCGAGCTGGAGGCCATCACCCGATGAAGCCAACAGAACCACATCACCCGCGAAAAGCAGAGATGAGATTCTGAGGCCACCGAAGTGAAAGCCCTCCACCACTTAGCTGCGCCTAGAAATCCTGTCCACAAAAATTATGAACAGAATCGGTGACAAAGGACAGCCCATCACCCACCGGGAACGAGTCCGACTTATTGCCGGCAATGCGAACCAAGCTCTTGCAACAGTTGTATAAGGACTGAATGGCCCGTAGCAATGGGCCAGACACCCCATACTCCCGTAGCACCTCCCACAGGACACCCCGAGGGACACGGTCGAATACCTTCTCCAAGTCCACAAAACACATGTAGACTGGTTGGGCAAACTCCCATGCGTCCTCAAGTATCCTTGAGAGGATAAAGAGCTGGTCCAGTGTTCCGTGACCAGGACAAAAACCGCATTGTTCCTCCTGTATCTGAGGTTTTCTTTTACTAGGGGAGTAATTGCTGTTGCTAATGTGTTCTTTTGCTTTCACTGCAGGTCAATGGCAGTCATCAACCCTTAATTTAATCTGCAACATGTTGCGATGATGTTTCATTAAGGAAAACATCTGACATAACATACAAGAGCAACAAGTTAGATATTTTGACAGAACATTTTTTTTAAAGATTTATAAGTTAAGTCCAGTGATGACTGGAGTTTGTGGAAAAAGCTAGAAATCATTTGGAGTACACAGCATTTCTTAGGAAACTAGTGTGTGTGTGTGTGTGTGTGTGTGTGTGTGTGTGTGTGTGTGTGTGTGTGTGTGTGTATGTGTGTGTGTGTGTGTGTGTGTGTGTTTTACAAAGACTTTTTTGTGTGGTTTTTCTTTTTTTCAAAGTCATTTTCAGTTCAGTTTTATTTATATAGCACAACATCACAACAACAGTTGCCTCAAGGTGTTTTATATTGTAAGGTAATGACACTATAATAGTACAGACAACATCAATCAGTTCTATGAGCAAGCACTTGGTGACAGAGTGAAGGAAAAACTCCCTTTTAACAGGAAGAAACCTCTGGCAGAAGCAGGGCGGGGCAGACATCTGCCGTGACAGGATGTGGGTGAGCGGGAAAAAGACAGGACAACAGACACACTGTTGCAGAGGGACAGAAATGAATAACTAATGAAAGCTGAAGGTTCTGTCTCCCATTCTGCTTTTAAATATCCGATGAACCACAAGTAACACAGCAGTCTGAGAAGGATTTTAAACTTGTTTCTGTGTTTATTAGGAAGCCAAAGAAGAGAAGCCAACATATGAGAACATGGGTAACACATTTTCCTTGACTAAACATTTATTAGCACATATTTTAGATCTTGTTTAATGACAAATTCATTGTCTTCCTTCCTGTATCATGTCATTCATATTTGCTAAACAAACATTTGATGCTCAGTGGACCTGGCGTGGTTGACTCGAAGGGAAGCTTCAGGAACCGGAGATGATTGAGGGAGGTTTTAGTCATCAATCTCTGCACTGTCTTTCCTTTATAATTACACACACACATATATACATATATGTAAATCCTATGTGCCAAATTCAATGTCATCTTGGCATTGGAGTTTAAGAACTGTAGACTGCATTCAGTACACTCTTCTCCAATATCACTAAAATGTAGGAACAGTATTCCAAAGTTTAAGACCAGGGCATTTAATCATATGCTTTTTTAACAGAAGGCTAGACCACTCTGAAAATATACCCTAGAGTACAACAAAAGTGTGTATATCCCTCATTAGTGAAATTTCATTCTTTTCTGACTTTATTTAAGAAGATAGCCTGGATCCTCGTGGACAAAGATGTAGAACATCTTTTACAGGATTGTCTGCCATCTTTTACTGAGAAATGCTGTTTTCCAGTATGGTAGGGAGATTTTTTAGAAGACAAATTGAGACTTAACTCCAGGTCATCAGCTAAGCCATGGATCTACCTGTGACATCCATCTACCTCAGAACTGAAAAGAAGTAAGATCTACAAATATGCAAGTGACAGACTGTAGTCAAAGTAAAAAGAAGCACATAAGCACGGAAGTTTGTTTTTGTGCAAATACATAGATTTTTGGAGTTATTTATTTTTTATAGCTTCTACGGTGGCCCTGAGTAGTCAAATGCAGTGCATCTTAAGAAAACACATGCAAGTGGAAAAGTGGAAAGGTGCTGCAAAAGCACACGAAACACAATGGAGATAGAAAAAACAACAATGACAACCAATGAAAGTTGAATAAACCACCAAGGAAACATTTTTGGAGACGCAATAATGTGACGGAACAGCTGACAGTGGAAAACTGACAGAAGCCAAAATGTAAAGGATCACATGGAGGGATGCTTAAAAGAAGCAGTGGTGAGGAAGAAAAGGATACAAGTGTGCTTTCTAGTCACTATTATTTAGTGCTGCTCAGAGAAAAAAAAACGAGCAGTGATCAATTTAAATACCTGTACTTCTACCACTTTGGCAGAATGATGTGGTTTTCAGCAAAGTGTTATGACTGTCTTTATAAATATTCATGAAAAAGAAAAAACACATGCCGCTCGAACATGATGATTTAACAGGGGTGAAAACATGTGTCATCAATGCTCAGTGGAAGATAAAAATAAAGCAAACACTAAACAAGTTTTAAATTCATTTTGCTAATAACAACCCTTTGATACCCTTTGGAGATTCCAAATACTGAGTGAGAATTCAGTGTCCCTCTGAATGGCATTTGAGTTTATAGGGTATGCCATTAGCAATGCATTTTTGATTATCATTGCAAAATCTTTAACAATACTGTAATAAAACAAGTAAACAAGAAATGGACAACCAAATAAAAAACAGCTGTGCACTTTAACAGAATTTCAATTGCAGTAAATGAGACAATTCCTTAAACACTGAAGTAAAAATCTCTAAATGTAGTTTGTTATGTGCACCACTGTTTGCAATAAGGTGTACTTTGCCACATTACCAGCACACCAACACAAGTGAGTGGCTGAAAGAACTGGCAATCACTACTTGGTGTATTCTTCCATGTCCACCCTGGTATGAACATTTTCCTGCCAACTTGCACAGAGAAAGGTTTTTAGATGCAGGGCACAAATTGCCAGCTGCCATCAACCCCGCTATGTGTGCAGGCATCCCTGTGCACAACTAGCCAGATGCTGAACAAAGATCATGATACCAGCTCAGCAGTGACATAACTAATTTGTATAGTGTTGGCTAATTATGTCAACACATGCAAAAGGGTCTTCCACAGCTGAAAGCTGGCACATTATGCAGCGCTATTCAAAATTTGGCTGAAATTCTCGGGTATTCCTGAGCCTAGCGTGTATTAATAATAATCGGTTGTGTTTTTGTGAATTTTAAGCAAATGAAGACAGTAAGGACAAACAGCTATAACAAACATATCTGAAATTGAAAAAGTCTGCACTAATTTTTCTCTTTAGGGAACTGAGCATGCCAAGGAAGAATTGGACCTGAAGCTGAAAGAGGGGGAAAAAATCCTTGTACTTCCCCACATGCATGCTCATATAAAGCTCAGCCATGCGGGATGTCACTGGCTCTGGGAAAACACCTAGTTGAGAGCTGGCAGATATTTAAAAAAGGACACCCCTATCCATTTTTCAAAGCTTAGCAAGGCTCACCTTTTTTGTGTTCTCCAGTGACAACCGTAATAGAAATCAATGTGTCTGGGGCACCGATGGAGCCAGATGAGTTAATGTGGAATCGATAGCTAATGTCACAGTCATTTTTCCTCATCCACCAACAAACAGAGGAAGGAACGAGGTGGTCTGCACTGCTGGGGAGTGGCTGATGGTCAGTGGGCTGAAAGAAAAGTGAGGCCACAGAGGCCGTCCTGAGATTCCTCATAAACCTACCCGTACCAGTCTTAATGATAACTCTTGATACTTCCTAAGGCAATTGATAGTTAGCTAAGACACACCTTAACACACAGTAAAACAATGTCTTTCTGGGAGTTAATGATAATATTCTGCCCCAGTTATTTAGTGCATCAATGCTTGTGCTTAGAAGCTTACAGCAGACTGAAAAATATCTAAATACTGAATAAAAGCCCCCATTGTACAACTATGAAAACAAAACATTTGACACATACTTCTCCAATCGACCTTTGCTAATCTGTCTCTGATACTTCCTGGGGTAAAGAGATTTAAAAGGGAATTCCAACACAACGACAAAAAGGATCAGGAAACACTTCACACAGATGAATGCAACTGAAGTTATGACGCACAGTTGTTTGCTATCTGAAGAGATCATAAAAACAAACAAATGTATCAACACAAATACGCCGGCAAAATGTATGAGGCATGGCACCGAGGGCAGCTGAAAAATGCATTCACAGGCACACATTCAGAATCCCTCCAGGCCACTACAATTAGAGTTGAAGCTTCCCATAAAACCCAACCCTGTAATAATCCCCCAGTCCTTAAATATTTATGGACCAGTGCCTACAATCCCCCACATCTCCTTTATTATTTGTCAGCAGAAATGATTTAGCCTCTGGAAGACTGCTACATAGATACATGCATTCAGAAAATTACAGGGCCACTGCTCAGCAACGGTTATTGCACTCTTTATACTGCTACCAGCAGTCTAAATAGGGTAAACAAAAATCTTCACAGTCTATAGAAGGGAAGCAGACCAGTGTTTCGATGCAGACTGACAGACACCTCTCAACTGTGATTGCTGAGAGAAAATATATACTTTTGGTTGGGATTTGTAGCCGTCTATTGAATGCAGGCAAACTGTTAAGCCTGTGTGCACTGACAGGTGGTCTGGAGGCCATAATAAAGCTCAGTCGTAAAGTTAGATGAAGTTCTATGGATTTAAAAAACAAAATAAACCAAAGAAGCAAACATATATGCCAAAGATAAGGTGGAACATGCTCAAAGATGATGAATCCAAGATACATTACACAACTAAAAGTAGCCTTGTTTTGACTATAGTTCATGCTTTCTCACTGCATTAGCAGCTGTACAGCAGATAACCCTCTTTAAGCATAAAACCTATTTACTGTAATAATATTTACTAAGTAGCACAATGCCAGAGAAGTCTCCCCTAAATGACACCATACCCCAGTGGAGAGAATGGCTCTGTACATCCGCCTAAGTTTACAGACGTGCCATGTGTGTTACTTGGCCAAGTGTGAGCATGTGCACAAAATACGTCTTTTGAAGTGGCCCACAGATTAAATTACTTTCGGCATGGACAGTAGGGAGGGGGAAATTGAGGAAATGATTAAAAAATAAATGGAAAAATGATTTCCCATCCCGGGCCCTGTCACAAAGGAGGGAGAAGGCAATGGGGTGACTGCATGCTTATTTATTTGGTTGAGGCCAACGCATGCCTGATGTAGCTGCTCATTATAAGACATTACCAATTTATCCCCCTCTATCTTTCCCGACCACTACAGGCTGCGGCTCCTGGGCCAGATTACGTAAATGAAATAATCCTAATCTCTATTCGCAGTTAATTATGACCACAGGAAAACAATCCAAACTAGGCTGGCACCCTTTTAGCATGCTGAATTGGTCCTCACATGATACCCTGCAAGTGACCTTCAAGCTCTCAAGCTACATACTGCTCTAAGCATTAGGATAGCTATTTTGTAGGTTGTTTTCAGCTTTAACAAATAAGACATAACTACTTATTCAGTGCCCCACTATCGGCTTGAATTACTTTCTTACCTTTTGACAGAAACCAGTAAAACTTTGATTAGCTTCTAAGCTTCTAAGACATTAACCCTGATAGCCACTAGGCTATCTGATTCAGGAGATCAGAAAACCTCTGCTGCCCTCTCCTTGTACTGGGCCGTGTACCCAACACCTCAGGATCCATGTCACTGTGATTCGTTTATTCTAGCCTGTACCTGGGCCTTGGGAATTGTGTGTCTGTGTGTGCTTTTGTTTGTGTGTGTGTGTTGAATGAATGGGTTGCCAACCATTAGTATTAAGTCAACTATAAATTGCTACACCGGCATCCATACTTCACCAATTGCCACATAATTACATTTCAAAGACGCTGTGTGTATTGACCTCGGAGAAGACCAAGATGCCATAAATAACAGGCATGCTAAGTCTCCATGTTCCATTCCCTGAAAGCTTCATGATGATCCTGTATGCGCATACAGGCAGATGCACGAAAAAGGGTATACACCTTGAATTCTCACTATGAGATTGTAAAATATTCTGATCACATGTCTCTATATGTTTATGAGCATGTATAAATATAACATCACACATCTTTATGTATTAAGTTTTTTACTTTCTCTATTTTTTGTCATATCATATGACATCGTCATATCTCAGGGTCGCTGATGAAGAAAAGAGAAGCTCCCATTAATCATCAATGAATCATGTAGCCTCTGTCATTTTAACAGTATGAGTCTCCATTTGTGTTTCACTTTAGCTATAAATGAGAGGAACACTGTGAACACATTTTATATTTTGCATGGAAATATAGGCACAAATGTTGTATATTGGCAATCTATCGTCAACACAAGTGCAACAAAACCGATTAATGAGCTGAAGCCCTGCTAAATATGAACTGCAGAGCTACTCTCACTGTCTGAAAAGCAGAGCGAGGCACACCTAGCGAAACAGCGAAGACATCTGATAAAGTGATATTGTTCTTAAAGACAGGGTACTGGTGAGCCGTGCACTGTCGCTGGGAGATGTGTGTGGAGGCTGAGACAGAGCAAGGGCAGGATGCAGAAGGAAGCATTGTTTACGTCCTGTCTCTCCCTCCACTCTATCTGTTTGCCATCTATCAGCACCTGACAACCTTGACAGGTTAGAGAGAGATAGCACCTCAATACCACTGGGATAGGATGCGCAAGATACAAGCAGACACACGGTCTGGATTTGTGTGCCTGTGTGCCTGTGTGCAAGGGGAAGGAAGGGTCATGTCTTGCCACCTACGACTTCACATCCTCATCTCATCCTTAGGGTATGTTGACAGACCAACAGAGCGACAAAAACAAAAAAAACCCAAAAGGTCTCAAATAGCACTCAAGGAATATGCCTACTGTAGGTGTGTGTACCTGTGATTGATCTATTTATCTATTTCTTTATGCAGCGTGACTGTGAACTACACTAACTGTGATTAGATTTAGTATGAACAATGTAATTTTTGAAGATGCATCAAACAAATACACAGAATTACCAGCTGGAGATATTACACATTACATCCTTTAATTTCTGTACAGTAGGAAACCTGGAGGCAAATGCACAACATGTAACAAAATAACTAAAAAAAGGTGTTTGAGCATTTCAAAACGATTCTGCTCCAATTGTACACATTTAATTAGTACACACTGTTGCAACAATTAGGCACAAGAAGCAGAAAGAATCTGAAAGAACATATCTCAGGAGAGATTTTATAGAGAATGACCCTGTGAAAAGAATTTGAAAACAACATCAGGTACAAGGAACTCCAGACACACACCCACGCAGACTATACATGCACACATGAGCACAGCACGCACTGAAGAAGAGTTGTGCTGGAGCCATATGGACTAAATGGATTTAGAAACAGTGGATTATGCTGGCATGCTGAGCAGGTGAGTATACATTCCTAACTGAGCAGATGCTTCACAGGTGGAGGTATGTGTGTGTGTGCGTTGAAGGTAGGAACATGTGACTGCTGTGAAAAAAGTATCTGCCCCCTTCCTCATTTGTTTGTTCTTTTTGCATATTTCTCACACTTACATCTTTCAGATCATCGAAATCTTTAGAAATTTTAATATTAGATTATTGATCAATGATTATTATTATTTGCTGAAGACATTGTGTATATTTTTCCTTTTGTTTGTTGCTGGGTTTGTGGAGATAATCTTAATGTATTTGTTTTTGTTTCCTTTTTGTCTTTCTGGGCTCTGATTTTTCTGGCTCATGCCAAGGCGGTATACTTTACCTCTAGATTATTCATCAGCTGTTTCTCCTACAGTATATAAGACCTGGCTCTGATTGGATATTATCACAGTTGGTCATGGGCAGGTAATTTAAGAAGACAACATACTGTTTTTTTACTGTCTGATGAAGAGCAGTTGTACTCAAAACATCAAATACTAGATGCATTCAATAAGGAAATTAGAGTTCTCCTGTGTTCTTTCATATAAAAAAGCTTTCCTACCTGGCCGAAAAGTAATTGTACCCCCTGCTTTGACCACCTCTCCACCCAATGTTAAATCCCAAGTTAACTGTGATTAACCATATTTAATTCCCCTAGTCACACGCAGTTCTTTACTAGTCCAGCAAAATTAAGAATTCACTTTAATAGAACCTGTCAGATAAAGTGAACTAGACTAGATAACCTCAAAGAGCAACACATCATGCTACTAACTAAAGAAACTTAAGAAGAGATGAGAAACAAAATCACTGACGTCTATGAGTCTGAAAAGTGTAGCAAAGCTGTTTCGAAGACTTTGTGACTCATTTTTCACAATTAGAGACAACTCAGTGTTGAACAGTGGTAAACCTTCCCAGGAGTGGCTGGTCTTCCAAAATGATTCCAAGAGTGCATCAATGACTCATTCAAGAGGTCGCAAAAGAAACCGGAACAACATCAGAAGAACTGCAGGCCTCGCTTGCCTCATTTAAGCTCAGTGTTTATGATTCAACAACAAGAAAGAAACTGGGCAAAAATAGCATCCAGAATTCCAATGCAAAAACTCCCGCTGACCAAAAAGAAATCAAAGGATCATTTTACATTTGCATAAAAACCAACTAATCCACAAGACTTTGGGAATTTATTCTGTGAGATAAAAGCTAAAACTTTTAGAAAGTTTACATCCTGTTACATCTGGCATTAAACATCATACCAACAGTCAAACATGGTGGTGATAGTGTGATGTTGGGGCTGCTTTGCTCCTTCAGGACCTGGATGAGTTGCTGTAATTGTTGGAAAATCATAAGGGGGAAAATGTCCAGCCATCAGTTTTTGCTGTGAAGCTCAAGCGAACTGTACAATGATCCAAAACATAGCAGCAATCCCACCTCTGAATGGCTCAAAAAGATAAAAATTTTGAAAAAGAGAAAAAGAAAAAGAAGGCTTTAAAATGGCCTAGTCATATTATGGAGTTAAATCTGATCAAGATGCTTTGGCATGACCTTAAACACACTATTTATGCTCAACCTCACCAAGAGGTTGTTGCCAACGGTTTCGTGTTTATGAACAACTTGCCATTAACTGCATAATTCAGCAAGTTTGTATTTGGTATTTCATCTCTTCAAGCAGGCATTTGTGCATGTGTGTCTTGTCATTTCTATTGATTAAACTTTAAATAACTCGCTGAATAAATACCAGGAATCACAAAACAGACATACAAACTTTTGCACCCTTGAGATGCAGATGTCAAAACCATCATCTTAATAAACATATATGCACCCAAAGTCTGTAAGCTTTTCCGACATGGCGTCCGGAACACCCAATCACAGCTAATAAAGGAGGCTAATGAACTCCTCTCATTATGTAGATGCTAATCATGTAACACAATCTTGTAATTTGACACACTTGATTTACGGAGGAGGACCCCCCACCCCAAACACCGCGATCACTTTCTACCCTCAATTCACCGCCCTCCACACAAACTATCTTTTACCATTAACAATCTGAGCATGTCACAGTTTGAGACGTGCATAATGACTTGCTTATCTCACACTGAGATGATGCAAGAGGGAACAGGAGAAAGAACAAATCGCAGTTGGAGCTGTCAAAGCGCAGACAATTTTAAGGTGACCGACAGCTGATGTTTCCAGCATGCAAGAATGCCGCACGTACATAGGTGTGCACAATTATACACACATGGCACGTAGTTTACAAATGTTATTTGGTATGAGTATGAAATAAATCCCCAACCTTACAAATCCTCATCACAACATCTGCTGATAAGAAGCATGCAGTCAAATGCTCTCAGAAAGACAGCTGGACATGTACACAATATGCTTTATGTTCCACTGCAAGATTCTACTGTGCCCACAGACAAATATCAAATGTGTTTGCTGACACATGAATGATAACAAATGATTTAAATCCCTCTCTCAAGCTGCATCACACTAATCTACACGGTTACTCCGCTCATTAAGTCGCCTTTTAAAGGGATGTAACAATTAGGTTCATAAATATTTGGACAGAGACAACTTTTTTTTTCCAATCTTGGTTCTGTACATTAGAACAATGACTTTTGAATGAAACAACTCAGATACAGCTAAAGTGCAGACTTTCAGCTTTGATTCAGTTTGTTGAACAAAAAGATTGCATAAAAATTTGAGGAACTAAAGCATTTTTAACACAATCACTTCATTTCATGAGCTCCAAAGTAATTGGATGAATTAAATAACTGAAAATGACATGTTCATTTCTAATACTTGCTGTAAAAACCCTTTGATGGCAATCACAGCCTGAAGTCTTGAACTCATGCACATCACCACATGCTGTATTTCCTCCTTTTTAATGCTCTGCCAGGCCTTTGCTGCAGCCGCTTTCAGTTGCTCTTTGTTTGTGGGCCTTTCTGTCAACAAGTGAAATGCTTGCTCAGTTGGGTTAAGATCAGGTGACGGACTCTGCCATTGAAGAATATTCCACTTCTTTTCTTTAATAAGCTCCTGGGTTGCTTTGGCTCTATGTTTTGGGTCATTGTCCATCTGTATTATGAAACGCTGCCCAATCAATTTGACTGCATTTAGCTGGATTTAGAAGAGAGTATGTATCTGAACACCTCAGAATTCATTTGGCTGCTTCAGTCCTGTGCCACATCATCAATAAAAAGTGTCCCAGTGCCACTGGCAGACACGCATGCCCAACCCATCACACTGCCTCCAACGTATTTTACAGATGATGTGGTATGCTTTGGATCATGAGCCGTTCCACGCCTTCTCCATACTTTTTTCTTGCATCATTGTGGTAGAGTCTGATCTTGGGTTCATCTGTCCAAAGACCTGGCCTTTTTTTTTTTTAGATCTTTTTCTGCAAAGTCCAATCCAGCCTTTCTATTCTTGAGGTTGATGAGTGACTTGCACCTTGCAGTGAACCCTCTGTATTTACTGTCATACATTTTTTACATGCAGCCACTTCACTTATCCCTGATGATGACAACTGCAGCAAAGACAATGACTGTGAAGGAACTATTGATTATGTTAATGCCAGTGATGATGATGATGTTAGCAGTGCTGGTATTTGAATAATGAGAAAGATGGTGATGACTAACAGTCAGACTGTTAGCAATAATGAAAAAGGTGACATTGAGCATTTCTCATGAGTCATTTGACCCAGTGTGTTGTGTTCCTGTATTTTCATGTCATTTTGTATTATGGTTTATGGTTAAGTTCATTTAGTAAGTCTTGAGTTTATTTCTATATTGCCTAGGTTGTCCTGTTTTGCTCCTTGGTTATTAGGTTCCCCTTGTGTCTTTGTCCTCTGTGTCCCTCTCTGTGTGTCTGGGTTTATGTGGGTTTGTGTGTGAGTCTTTGTGTCTTGTTTTCCTTCCTTGTGTTTCATTCCAATGTTTCCCCAGTCTGTCATGTCACCCTCATGTTTCTCCCTCGCTCTCTCCCTCGCGTTCCCCACTCACTCCCCCTTGCCCTCTTTGTGGTGTCGGTGTATTGTCCCTCTTGCCTGTTCCCGTGTCATGTTGTGAGTCTGCGTCTTTGTCTTTCTGTTTTATTTTTACAGTCTTGTGTTCCATGTTCAGTGTGTTTAGTTTTGCTTCCTCTGTCTCATTGTGTACATTTGTCTCAGCTGTGTTCCCCACGTGTTTCCAGGTCCTTTGTCATTGTATTTTGTATTTAAGCCTCTGTTTCCCTCAGTCCAGTGTCACGTTCTCCCTCATTCATGGCTGTGTATTTCCTCATGTGTTTCTCTGTATGTTCAGGTTCTAGAATTGCAGTTTAGTTTATTTTCATTTTGTACCACCTGTACTCCAGCAATAAAGCTGTGTTTTTGAGTTTAAGCCCTGCCTGTAAGTCTGCTTTTGGGTCCTATCCTGCCTGCTACACACAGCCAGTTCATGACAGGATTTTAATTATAAAAGTATTGTTAAATGATTGCTGTAGATATTTATAATCTGTCTTTACATCTCGTGTAAGTAACATCATAGCCATTTTTCTTCTCCCAAACATGTATGTACCAGAGGATACAGAGTTTGTTTATTATAGATATAGGGCAACTGAATCCATGACCTTGACCTACAGGTACATTTAGGTTTGAGCCCTGCTCTGACTGCATTAACAGGAATGAGAATCGAATATGATGGAGAATTTCAAGCCATTTCAGCTGCTGTTTTGTGACTAAAACTGCATTTAGCCATTGCATCCAATTGAACATGACAAGATGCTATTAAAGGATCAAATCCAATTTTCATGTCAAGAGTATCAACCTGCATCATTCAACAAACTGTCACAACAGACATATACATACACAACAGCCAAAGTAACTGCTCTCAACATCCATGTCTGGTGCATGTTGTTTTGAGGAGGCTAAAGAGTACAGAAGAGATATAGACCTATGTTATTTATTTATTTATGAAACAGAGTTCATTATTAAAGCAGAAAATAGTGTAGAGGTCCATCTAGTTATCTCTAGGCTAATTATTAGCTAATGTATGGCTGAGCAAAACCATACAGTGTACACACATGCTCAGAGTGCAATAATGTTAAACTAGTAAAGTGCAAGCAACATTAAGTAATTAATTAACTTTAAATCAATAACTACCTCTTCAGTTCTCCACTCCATGTTCAGTGTATAAAATTTCTTACCAGCCAAACAAGCAAACAAATTGCAGAAGATTTGATTTACATCGGCATGGCCCTAAACATTGGGCTTATAATCAAAAATATTAAAGTAATATTAAAGCCAGAGTGTGGCAGCAGTTACCGGCACAGAGCAAAAGTTCAAATGGAGGGAAAGAAGAGCAAAAGAAAGAAGGGAGTGAGGGAGGAAGAAGGCAATGAACGAAGGAAGACAAGTAACAGATGGAACAGAGACTGAGGTCATCTTCACTCGTGTCAGAAGTGAAAACATGATTATAATGAGAGGAATTCTGTCTATTCTTTTATCTCCCTGTCTAACCTACGGGAAGTGATGCAAATGATATATCATCCACAAATGTGTCTGTTTGGAAAGAGAATAAAAACGAGACAGAGCAGACCCTGAACACGGACTGATGGGCAGAAAATATAAATTACAGAATAATTCAAAGGGCCTCGCTTTCAGTCAAAGACAGAGCAACGAAGACACATTTGTTTTAACACAGACAGAGATTCTTTGTTTGTTAATGAGAATGTGTATAGGACTGTCACAGAGTCAATATCAAGCACACCCTTTTATCTACCGTGTGGTGGAAATCTGTGTCATTGCAGCCAGTGTGTTAAGATGTCGTTATTCCCTTATCAAGAATAAACTCAGTAGACAAAGGCCAAACACAAGGCTTAGACTTCACACTGCCTTCATTAAAATACAAGTGCTCTCCATGTTTGATGAAATATTGTCACAGCTTTATTGGCTGTAGGCATTTCAAACTGTTGATCACAATCTCTGCTACAGCTCCAGCGAGGACAGCAACATTTTAATTTATTAACTAAATGAAAATGAATAACTAGAACACTAGCTTACGAGGACGTGACAGTTTAATTATATCCAACGGGTTTTCATCAAAAGTCTTTTTCTAAATTCACTAAGTTACAAAATACATAAACATGCAGCAAAACTAAATGCAATACTCTGGTGTATTCTACTCACACACACATTTTCATGCACGTAGTCATTAAGTGTATACCTCTTTGTGCCATAACCCTATTATTAAGTTACTTTGCTACAAGGCAAAGCACAGCTCCCCTTGTTACAAGGAAAACTACACAAAGTAGCCTCCCACACACGCTCGTATGCGAGTGAAGTGCATCTATCTGTATTCAGTACATAAGCATACTGTTTGGTAACCAGAAAACAAAGGTATACGCTATATTCAATAAAGGGATAAGAAGAAGCTATGCAAATGTAGCAGAGAAGTCCAAGGCCACAATTTTATCAGATGAAAACTAAGCAACAACAGTACACTGTAAGCTGAATGCAGCTGAAGACCCCAACTGAAGAAAGCTGTTTTGCCAGACTCCCCAGGCTTTGTGCAAAACATTTAATATGTCACAACTTTGTTATTAAATATAACATATACAGTATGTCATATTTATCAGTATACAGTTTGCTAAGTGGACTGTCTCAGGTTTGATACGTACAGGTTTGAGCTCACCGACTGCCATGTGTCTTGTAAGATTTATTACACACCACCCAGCAAGTACGTCTGGAATTCACCGAATGGTGTCCTGTGCAGTTTGGCCTGCAAAGTGAGGCATTTATATTGCTGTGAGCTAACATAAAAAATCACAGTGCCATATTGCAAATCTTTAGCAGGACACCTAAAATATGAATTATAGTCATTGCGTCCAAACTATCTCATAGTTTCTCATAAAATACGTAAGTCGGCAGTCAAATTCACCACAAAGTTTCAAACACTACAATCTGTCAGTCATGGATTTAACAGTTTTTGCAGTGCGACCCATTGGCACCTGCACAGAGAAAGGCTTGGCAGGAAGCCCAGCAAATAGCAAATCTCTGGAGTGCTGATGCCAGACAGTGGCATGGACACCCCATCACCATGGAGACCGGCACCTGACTAGGAGAAGACTAGGCAATAATAGACATCGTACTACGTTATATATTTTTATCTCTCGATTGGCCTAAAGTATGTGATTTACCAGTTTTTATATTCACGATTATTTCCAAATATCCCTTTTTTATAATTATTTAATCAACAGCTTTACACCTGATTGGTAAGTGACTTTCAAAGACAAATGTTTTATATAAGATAGCAGTCATCAAGTGCTGCTGTGTGTGTGTGAGGTTTCAGGAAACTAATTTGGGATTCGTAACTGTCATTGTGTTATTATTAAAGTTGAGTGAAATATTACTCAACAAGTATGTAAAATATTCAGAATTACTTTGCTTCAATTAAAAAAAGAGAACAGAACACTGAGAGATGAATTTTACAGAATACACACATTTGTTTTTTTATATAACACTTCTGGTTGTGACTGTTATTTTCCCAAAATGGTTAGATGTGTTTCCTTATATTTGTAAGTTTTATAATTAGCACGCTCCTCTAAAATTGGTTTTCTCTGGTTTCGCTATTTGTGCCTTTAATCTTTAGTTACTGATAACATTGTTTTTTTAGTCATCCTAGTGCTTCCTTTCTGTGCCCTTACTCTCCACGGTTGTCCGTCTGTCAAGTTCATATGTTTGAGTCCTTGTTTTAGCATTTATTTCCTGTTTTACTTTGGTAATCCCTGTTCTATGTGTGTTCTTCCTTGTGAGTTACAGCTATGCTCCTTGGTGTGTCTGATAGTGTCTCCCACTAGCCCCAGTCATGTCATATTGTTTCCCTGTTGCCATGATCTTAGTCGCCTGTGTTAGTTTTCCTTGGTCCCTGTGTTTCATGGACGATACACGCCTTCAAATAAAGATTTTTTTTACGTTTTTTAGTCTGCCTAGCTCTTCCTAATCATGACAATAGTATGGTTCGGCCATTGCCTAGTATGAAACTCCTCCTCAGATCAGGATGCAGCATAAAAAGTTATGATCAACAGGGTACAAACAATTTCTAAAACAAAACTAGAAGCACTACTTATAGTCTAATCACTCCTGTACCATTAAAATAGAGCAGACACCACAGGATGTAAGTTAAGGCTAAACGGGGAGCAAAATATTTATCTATTCATAAAAAACTTAAAACTGTAATATTAAAAAGCCTACATTGTTTGGTTTAAAGAAGGTCCAAGGGAATATAAGTTTGTGCATGCTTTCAAAATAATATTAAATCATTATTGTAACACTGTTTTCTACTTAATTGTGTAAAGACAAATGAGTCATTCATTATATTTTCATTTTTTAATGCTTCAATGCAATGATTATCTGTGTTTATGTTAAATACAATACACTGAATTATATTAACATTGATTATTATTATCATGTTGGTTTGTGTTAAACTAAGAATACGTCTCTTTCACAAACACACAAGAACTTTGGGTCTACGTGGAAACATCCTGCTCACATTAGCTTCGATATTCACCGCAAAACGAGGTATTGATTTTTCATCACCATCATCATCTCCATCACCACCACAACCACACTCTATGATTTTAATCAATTATGCATACACTATTCAAACACGATCTGCACATTTCTAATTGCCTCCCCACTGATCTCCATGGCAACAAAGTCTCCAAGCACCACAGCCAAGTTTCCTCCCCATTCCCTTGTACAATCAGTCTTCCCCCCCCCACCCCTCACTCTAATTTTCCTCATTAACTCTAACTCAGACACCGAAAAAAGCAAGTAATGCTTTCATCCATTTTTAATAATGCTTGTCGCTTTCTGTCTACCCACGAAAGTCTCGTGTTTTCTTGCTTCTCTTGCCTTTGTCTTTACAAATAAAATCCAGACCTGTGAAGTGTGTCAACAGCACTTAGGATTATACTTTGATTTGAACAGTTTGGAAATTCCACTGGGGAGGAAGAGAAGAAAGTTTAGAGAATTACTTTTACATTCATGTCTCTGTAGAGGTAAAACTTCTCCTGAAAAAGGAAAAAAAAATGAAACCTTCCTTGGTGCAGAGTCCCTGTGGAAGGACAGTATTGTGCAAAAACTGTTGAACATATCTCACGATTCATTTATTATTGATTTTTTTTTTTTAGCTCAAAGTGGGTTTTTGTTTCCAAATTTTTGTCTTTCAAAAATGCTACCACCGGTCTAACCAAGTCCAAAGTCCCAAGAAAAAAAAAATGAAACAAAAAACTAAGGCGATGTTATTCTGTTATTCTAAAAATCAAGACTCCTCAATATATGATTTTTTTTTGTGTGCGTGTACAGGGAAAGATGAAACTAAGACACGAAATCATTCCTTCCACCCTTCCCCCTGCTTTACTGTATGCCCTTTGACTCACATTGACATTTACAGAAACACACCCACAACCCATTCTACCTCAACCTAGAATCTTACATCATGCAGACATCTAAGCAGTACATGGCTGCTAACAAGCTCTTGCTTCAGCTCTGACTGTTGATTAGGCCAGGTAGTCAATACAAACCACAGCCAGAATCCTAGTATGCCACACACACTCAGGTGTCTTTTATCAGCCTCGCCCCAGCCTCCAGCTTCACCAGCAGTCAATAGCTGGAAGAGACTAATCCATAACTGGAGCAGCAGCAGAGTATGTGACCTGAGACACCTGCGATTAAGAGTGAACAGTCATGTGGCATGAGCACCAACATCTGGCGGTCGGGAGCGACACTTGTGGCCTCATGTCACAAACAAGCTCCACACACATACACACAGTGTTGCGTGTGTATTTCATGTGCAAAATTCACACATGAGACTCATTTGACACAAAGCTGGCTGTCAGGACTGCACTGATAGATGCTTGCCCTGCAGTATGGAGAAAACAACTCTCTTCAGAGGATGTGAATAAGCTGTTATGTATGATTGTTTATATGTATGAGTGTGTGTGCGTGTGCATGTGGACACACGGACATATTAACACACCCAGGAAGCGTGAGGGTTTGCTAGTATACTGCCTTCAAACCACTTCTCACAGTAATCGCATGCAAATATACACAAATTAGGAAACAAACACAACCTGTGTTGTTTGTCCTCGTGGACATATTAACACTCAGTCACAGCAGCATTTATAAAAAAAAGTATGAACAAAAAACAATGTGTTTTAATGCAATCACTCCAGTCAAGGATTAGCTCATCAAGGCAAACAAACCATGCTATTGTGTTCAATTTAAATGAGGTCTAGGTCACCTCAAATTAGTGTTGTATAAACTGTCTTAACCACTGCTGACTGAAAAACAGTGGCAGCAACTGTAATTGAACTTCACATTCAGGAGGGGTAATCACCATGTTGCCAGGATTTAAGCATCGCCTACTGTGCCGTGGCACAAATGTTTGCTGTGCTGCTTTTGATATCACTATGGGAGAACTGCATTTTGATTGTGACTCAAAGGTGTATAAAATTTTACTTTAGAAAGCATGCAGCAAAAGACAGGAGAACCAGTATTTCCACTTCATGTTCTACTAACAAAGGAGCTAAAAGGTCTGAGACACTGAGACTATATCATTGTTTTTAGTACTTAAACAAAACACACTGATTGATAAAATGTTAATAAAAAGCAATACAATCCTGCACCTGCACATTAAAAAAATGGTGCATGGAACAGTGTAATAGAGTTTGCTAGGCGATGCACAGTAGCCTCTAGCTGTGATCACTGTGCCCTTTGCGAGTGTGAGCCCAGCATGTGAGCAGTGTGTTTCTATGCCCGTGCACTTGTGTAAAGCACTACCGCCTGCCTGTGTGATGGATGCCCCTTTTTGTAGCACAGGTTAGAAGGCATCCTTGATGGGATAGGCCAACTGTTCATCAGTCCCCAGCCCCTACCGCTCTCTCGTCTCTCCCCTTCGCGCCGCCATTCATTCTCCCCCTCCTATTCCAGCTGCATATGATGAATGGCCTACACAAGAAATGTGCTCTATTTTTTTTCCTCTGCCACGAGCCTTGGTTCACCCTTTCATCTGATTGCTTCTTTTATTTTCTTTACCTTTTTTGCCATTCTCAGCCATCCATCTCTCATGGAAGGGTGGTGGTTAATGAATCTCCAGTGTTTTTCATTTAGCTTCAATCTATAGCCTGAAAAGTTAGACCCATCTTTGCTGAACTAAGCCAAATTACTTTACCTTTGCTCAGTTGAATTAAAGGTAGTTTAAAGAAACCCTTGCCCTTGTTGCTTTTGCTGAGCTTTTAACTTGTATTTATTGGTGCTTTAGAGCTTCTCTTGCTCAAGCTTTTAGTACTGGGAGAGATGTCTTTCCTATTAGTTTTATTATTATTATTATTGGTTTTACTTTTCTTCAGTAAAAGATTGCACTGATTCCAAATTACAGGAGAGAAAGTTTGATAGGAATCTATCTAAGCAGGGCTTCAATATCCTCGGTGCATCTTGTTTATCTAAGCACACATCCTCTGTGATGTGTCGGTCGAACGACATTAATCTGTGTTTATCCTGAGCTGCTAGCGAAGATACCCTGGGATTTATGCACACTCTTCCTTCCTCACTTCAACATAACTGCTCCTTCCGCTGATGCTCATCCACTTATCTAACTAGTGAGATGTTAAGTGAAATGCATCACACCGAGCCATTACTACTGGTGCTTGTTGCAGTTTCACTTTTTAGTCAGATGACAAACAAGAAAAAAAATCTTCAGGATCCAAATTACGATCCACTGAAGCCAAAGAAAATATCTCTGGGATGGAGACGGGGCTGCCAGCAGGCTTGTTAATAGGGGTGACTTGATAAACGAAGTAATTCATCATCAATTTCCTTGACAAGGTGCTGCAGAGACAAATTCTCCGCTCTTCTGGCATGGAGGGGGGGTGCCCTGTCCTTGATGATTAATTTGAATAAACAGAGCAGCGTTAACATTAATGTTGATTGTTGATTAAGTTCAGATCCATTATGTTCCCCCCAACTGAGATGCCCCCTCCATTTTTCTGATATGCCTCTGTCTCATTTTATTTATCTACATCTTAAATATCTGTGAAGTCATGTGCCAGGACTCTGTGTGCCAGTTAGCATCAGGTGCAAAGCAGTTAGCAAAGGTTCTAGTCAAAATAAACTGCATACATTTTCCTTGCAGGCATTGCCAGATCCAATAATTATAATAGCCTTGAAGTCCTAGTTTACTGGCTGTTTGTTGTTCCTCCCCAACTAACAGAAATGGAGATTTAAAAAAAAACTCAGTGGACAATGAATCCTATTTGTGAAAACAAAACAGTGTCTGTGAGGAGTTATCTTATATGGATAAGAGCTACTTAAAAGCATCCCACAGAGCCAAGTTAAAGAATATCAGCTACTTGTTAACACAAAAGACTGTCTTCATATGAAGGCAAATCTATTCTCAAGCTAATGATTTTTATTCAGTTCAAAAAGCAGATTAGAATTATTGTGTGCAATGCCCTCTGGCTGTAAAAACAAAGCTACTGTTTTAAAACCAATATCATCTCTCCCCACGAGAAGCCTAAAGGAAGGTTGGCAAACCAGGTTGAATAATACCACCAATAATGTAGTAAAAGCCAACTTGGCTGAAAACATCCACACTGAGAATATTGTCTTTTACAGCAGGGCCGGCGTACTGACAAGCAAACAAATCATAGAGCTAAACTAAATACTAGAAGGGGCAAGCAGGGCGCACACAATCCCATTTTACACATATATAACTGCCACAAGCGACATTGGAGAATACGTTGGGTGAGTTTCATTTTTTTGAGCATATACATTACACATATGCAGGTGTACTCAGCATGTCTATGTAGAAATCTTTGCTTTTTATGTACATTTCTTGGTCACAACACTAAATCAGCCTTCACTCCTTTATAATAGCTGAATGTTGCTAATCTCCCTCCCTCTGCCTTTTCTAACAGAGATATTTCATCATGCATTGAAAGTGCATCCTTTAAAGTAACTACAGCCCTGTTAATAGTGAGGTGAATGTGTGGGGGCATTTAAATCAACCACGGTGTGCCATCTGAGTCTCCTGTTTATCACACTGTCATGTGGCAGCTAGTGCTGATCACTAAGACCAAAACATGATCTCTTTCTGACACTAAAGTCTCTACGGGTTCTTAATCTCCTGGGTAAACCCACCCTGTGACAGCTAGAGTGTTTCTGTGCATACAAATTAGTGCTCCACTTTGCTCTCATCCCATCATGTGTAAAGTAGCTTAGCTACTGCTGTAGACAGACTTTTATTAGGGTTTCAAGGCAAAAAAAAAAAAACTAGCTAGGGGGCCAGACACAGGTCATATCAATTTGGATTGCCACCTTTAGAGACCCTCTTTCCACATGTGCTTCTTTGTGCAGATATACAGTGGCTTGCAAAAGTATTCGGCCCCCTTGAACTTTTCCACATTTTGTCACATTTTACAGCCACAAACATGAATCAATTTTATTGGAATTCCACGTGAAAGACCAATACAAAGTGGTGTACACTTGAGAAGTGGAACGAAAATCATACATGAGTCCAAACATTTTTTACAAATAAATAACTGCAAAGTGGGGTGTGCGTAATTATTCAGCCCCCTTTGGTCTGAGTGCAGTCAGTTGCCCATAGACATTGCCTGATGAGTGCTAATGACTAAACAGAGTGCACCTGTGTGTAATCTAATGTCAGTACAAATACAGCTGCTCTGTGACGGCCTCAGAGGTTGTCTAAGAGAATATTGGGAGCAACAACACCATGAAGTCCAAAGAACACACCAAACAGGTCAGGGATAAAGTTATTGAGAAATTTAAAGCAGGCTTAGGCTACCAAAAGATTTCCCAAGCCTTGAACATCCCACAGAGCACTGTTCAAGCGATCATTCAGAAATGGAAGGAGTATGGCACAACTGTAAACCTACCAAGACAAGGCCGTCCACCTAAACTCACAGGCCGAACAAGGAGAGCGCTGATCAGAAATGCAGCCAAGAGGCCCATGGTGACTCTGGACGAGCTGCAGAGATCTACAGCTCAGGTGGGGGAATCTGTCCATAGGACAACTATTAGTCGTGCACTGCACAAAGTTGGCCTTTATGGAAGAGTGGCAAGAAGAAAGCCATTGTTAACAGAGAACCATAAGAAGTCCCGTTTGCAGTTTGCCACAAGCCATGTGGGGGACACAGCAAACATGTGGAAGAAGGTGCTCTGGTCAGATGAGACCAAAATGGAACTTTTTGGCCAAAATGCAAAACGCTGTGTGTGGCGGAAAACTAACACTGCACATCACTCTGAACACACCATCCCCACTGTCAAATATGGTGGTGGCAGCATCATGCTCTGGGGGTGCTTCTCTTCAGCAGGGACAGGGAAGCTGGTCAGAGTTGATGGGAAGATGGATGGAGCCAAATACAGGGCAATCTTGGAAGAAAACCTCTTGGAGTCTGCAAAAGACTTGAGACTGGGGCGGAGGTTCACCTTCCAGCAGGACAACGACCCTAAACATAAAGCCATAGCAACAATGGAATGGTTTAAAACAAAACATATCCATGTGTTAGAATGGCCCAGTGAAAGTCCAGATCTAAATCCAATCGAGAATCTGTGGCAAGATCTAAAAACTGCTGTTCACAAACGCTGTCCATCTAATCTGACTGAGCTGGAGCTGTTTTGCAAAGAAGAATGGGCAAGGATTTCAGTCTCTAGATGTGCAAAGCTGGTAGAGACATACCCTAAAAGACTGGCAGCTGTAATTGCAGCAAAAGGTGGTTCTACAAAGTATTGACTCAGGGGGCTGAATAATTACACACACCCCACTTTTCAGTTATTTATTTGTAAAAAATGTTTGGACTCATGTATGATTTTCGTTCCACTTCTCAAGTGTACACCACTTTGTATTGGTCTTTCACGTGGAATTCCAATAAAATTGATTCATGTTTGTGGCTGTAATGTGACAAAATGTGGAAAAGTTCAAGGGGGCCGAATACTTTTACATAGCCTTGCATATATACAGATGCAAATCTTTTTCTGCTGAGCACCAATAGGTACAAATGCATATTCCACATGATTTTATAAGTACCTGCGAGACGAAGGCACCGAAATAGCCAAACACACCCTGAGTAGTTTAATTCCAGTGTTGCCATGACGATGACAGAGTCAAGATGTGCCCTTAGCCCTAATGAGCTGAATGGGCAGACACAGAGGGCAATGAGGAGGTTTGCAAAAGTAGCTGCATGTACAAGAAGCAAGACAGCATACAAATGAACTCAAAATGACAACTGAACACGCGCGCACATACGCGCACAAACTCAAACACCAAAAGCATCTTCCTTCCACAGTGTTTGTCCTGAAGCAACAAATGGCATCCCTTTCAAACCCTTACTTTAATGAAGCACTGCAACATGCTGAAAACACATACTTTGCCCAACTACCAACTGTGCTCGCGCTCTCTCGAAGCGCTAGGTTTTTTTTGTTGTTGTGGTGAATGTAATTAATAACATGCTCAACCATGCATGCATACGCACATATTCATGGAAAAAAAGGAAACTACACAATAGGAGGAGCTCCAGAGTCTGGCCTTTATTATACTAAATTAATATAATGTGATTGCTGCACAATTTTTAGCAGTGCTTAAGACTCAACTGACTTGTGATCCATGACCAGACCCTGCTGTGTCAAATAAGCTGTGTTATTCTACAATAATCTCTATAAGACATATTGAAGTTTTGTATGTATTTTAACTCTACTTAAATACAAGGCCAAGGTCTCTTAACTTCTTAATAGTGATCATGATTAACTACAGTCGGTAGTTTCTCAGAAACAAAGGATTTCTTTGACTGGATTGACTACTACTCAGGAAACTCAAACTCAAAACTGACATCTTGAAGCTTGACTGAAATTTGTAGCTGCCTACATGGACAAGCAATGACAGCACAAGGAAAAGTTTTATGGACAGATGATTTAAAGATTGACTTGTTTGGCTATTATGACAAGAGGTAGGTTTGTATGAGTCTTCTGCCCTCAGCTGAGTGTCTCTATTCGGCTTATGCAGAGAGCTAAACTTTAAATGGCTTCAGTGAACACTCAGGAGACTGTGTCGCATTCTTCAGAGCTTTACTGATCCTTATTTTTCTTTGTAAAAGTGTAATAACAGAAACAGAATACTGTGTATTTAGTCGCCATACAAATACACTAAAGATTACATTCAATATTGTTGCCATGAGTAAGCAGTCACTACACAATCTCAACATCGACAATACACCCGCATAGCATGTCAAGAAATACAGCTAACACCATATGCTGGTATGTTTCATGCTAGCAGGCTAAACAAAGCACCAACAGCTAGCTTATGCTAGTAATGTAACAAACTCGCTAAACACACAATAAACTCATCAGTTCACTGAACAAGGTACTAATAAGTGAGAACAATCAATTGTTTTGCCACACTTACAGATTATGCCTTTTCAAGAGCAACAGATGCAGGAATTGACAGAGACACAGAGAAATGGACCTTCCCTGTCGAGCGCTGGGAGAAAACCACTGCTCGAGCTCTTACATGGTGCTTCCCCTGTTAACCCACTAAATGGCAGGCTTTGCCATAGGAAGATCAGGAATAAACATATTTACTGACACGTTGCTACAATTACTTATAGAATGAATGACTATGGCCCGTCATACAACAAACTTATAAAAGACATACCTCAGAAATAACCTGAGGGACAGAATAATGAGTAAAGTTGAGGCTTTTAAAACCTATACAATGTCAAGCATGGTGGTGGTAGCATCATGCATCTGGTGTTGTTTTGCGGCCAGTGGTAATGGTACATTGCACATAGAAGATGGAATAAATGAAGGAGAACTACCTTCAAATTCTTCAGCTTCCTCCAAATTCCTAGATGCGTTTTGCTGTTAGACAACCAGCTCACATTTGATCCTTATTTGATTGACATTTGGTTTACAGAGGAGCTTGTTCTAACTTAATTACTGCAAGGTGCCCAGGTGCCATGGCTGCAAAACAAGCCCCAAAATCACCCCTCAACCTGGCCTTCAGACAGACGAAACCAAAATTTAGATGCAACTTTGAAAAACCTAAACTGTACAGCCATGTTCCTTATAGAGAAAAGACCCTTTATTCAGACAAGCCACACTTGTTCAGTCTTTTTTTTCTCAGCTTTAACATAAAATATTAACCAAGTCTGATATGTAGCCCTTGGGTTTTCTGCAGTTTCTCTAAGCATTGTGTGGTTTTGTCTTAGGGTGAATTTGGTTGGATGCCTACTTCTAGGGAGAATGGCGCGTGAAGACATGCACCATTTTTGTGTCTTTTCCATGTGCAAAAAAATTGTTCATACTCTAAAATGATCAAATTGTTTGGAAATGACGTTAAAATCCTTACCAGACTGAATGTAGATCATATCCTGTGTGTCTCCTGCTTGGGAATTGTGGCATTACAATCATGAATGAGCCAGACCAGTCAAAAACCTCATATTTTCTGATGATCAATTAATCAAATGCATTTGATTATCAGTACCTAGCTGCTACTTGCCCTCTTGATTCCTTTGGAAGCAGTTAGTGTGTACTTAGTTTTTTGGCACACTGCTTCTGCATTTTGGCTTAGTTTTTGGTAAATAAACAATCACAGGTTTGTATGGGTGTATGTGTTTTTGTTCTTCTGAGGTTGTGTTTACCTTAAGACGTAATTATTTTTGCCCATAATTCTAATTTTTTTTAATGATTACTTTTTTAGTTAGGTGCACACACCAAAACTACGCTAGAGAACTGTTTAGTTAAAACAGATTCCTCTCACATATTTTATTTTAGAAGGACAATACATATTAACATGATTGCAGGGCTCATCATGTAAATGGGCCAGAGTAATTCTGATCTGTAGTCCCTTGGATGTTGATGACATGCATAAGCCACATGCTAGAAACAAACTTTTCCAACTGTAACACGCATTTTCTTCAGTTTAGTGTTTCCTTCTAAAGGATCAGTGATCAGTTATTCCATTCATTCACAACAGGTGGACAAAGCAAATAGAGATTTGTTTTTTTAAACCTTTTATACAAGGGTCCAATACTTAATTGTAACAACAAAGGTTGTTGCTGATAGCAGTTGCATCCATTTATTATTCTAGCCCAGTCTAATCAGAGTTAACTGACCAAATAATTGTTGCAAGTTTCCCTTGCCTATGGAGCGTAATATTTCTCTGACTGTTACTGAGGACAACAACATAAAGTAAAGCAGTGGCTCAATTTTGATACCAACATGCCTTTCCTCCACCCTCTGCCAACTTAAATTCTATAGAATTATATAGAAAGATCAGCACGGCCCTCCATTCCCTTCTTAGGATAATAATAACAGCTATCATTGGCCAAATGTTTATGAATAAAAGAACATCATCAGTGCAATCAACGCAGTTATCCATGACGAGTATCCAAAACACTACGGATAAATTTAGCCGTTGAGAACAACCTAATCAAATGAAGAAAGAGAGACTCTAAACATTCTCTCTCTCTTCTGTTTTGATGAGCTGAATGAGCCTGGCTTGAGGCAATATGAAAATCTGAAGATGAAGAGAGTTGTCGACGTTGCGATCTCACCACTCCTATCAAAATCTTATTCCCTAGTCTATGTTGCATAGTAAAGCTATATTTTTCTGTCACTATCACCAAAGTAATGCAGACCCCAGCATGCAGATACACAATAAGAGCTATGGTAAGGTCCATTATACATCCTGCATTAGGCAGCATTGGGCCCCCCTTTCTTGTGAGGCAGCCTTACTTTGGCTTTCATTACACTTGTAAAGAGATGAAAACATAATATTCAGTAACTGTTTTCTGTTTCAGGCTGGATAATAATGAACATATTCATACAAAAATTTGCAGTATGTCCTGTGTTTCTCCAGACTGTTTCATTTGGCAAATCACTGACATATTATTGGTATGTTCAAAGATTTGAAATTTACTGTAGTTATTACCAACAAGAGCTCAACTCCAGCATATTTGGCCATTAAGTGATAAATCATGGTGGAGAGTATTGCAATTTCCATAGGCAACAAAAAATCCAATGCAGTGTGTTAAATGTAAGCATACAAAAAGTATTTTCACATTTCCTGCAAGGTATTTGACTGATCTACAATAATCGAGGACTTACATATTACTTTAGCAATGTAACAGCAAATATATGCCTCATCAGTTACTTCCCTCCTGCATCTGTCCTCATTCACAATGTCTTAAATCTATTGTCAGAACTTAAACTGTAAAAAAATAAATGACAAAAGTGATATGTTGCTAAATCTATGGCCAGTCAGCAGTCTTTGTTTACTGTGTGTGGTGTTAATTGAATCAGGTAGTGAGCATGCTCTCCTTCCCACATCTAGCCCCTTCCTGCTCCTCTACTCCCCTCTTCAACCTTGCCAACAGAAGAAGGCCACTTCACCTTTCTGCCATCACCTCCTCCTCCTCCAGTGCAATGTTGCTACCTTAACTCCCCTCTCTCTCCACCACTTCTCTGTCCTTATCCATCTGAACACCCACACAAGCTTCCTACATGCAGTTTTATCATTCACTTAACCCTGTGTATAATACATTGTTCATATTGTCAATTTTGTTTGATGAATTCCTAAAGCTTGCAAGTTTGATTTTCAGTTTTTCCTTGAAATAGAAGATAAAAAGAAAAAGCTTATTACCAAAACACATCAAAGCTTCACATTATTACTATTATAATTATTATTATAAGTCATCTTGGCATAGATTCAACAAGGTTGGAAACATTCCTTACAGATTTTGGTTCATAGTAACATGATATTATCGTATACAGTAGTTGCTACAGATTTCTTGGCTGTACATCCATGATCCATGATACATCCTGTTCCACCACATCCTAAAGGTACTCTAAAAGCACTGGATTTAGGCCTTGTGATTGAACCTAATGATGAGTTCACTGAACTCATCGTTATGTTCAAGAAGCCAGATGATTTGAGCTTTGTGACACGGCACATTATCCTGCTGGAAGAAGAAGGGCAGACTGTGGTCTTAAATGATAAACATGGTCATCAATAATAACCAGGTAGCCTGTGGGATTTAAACATTTTTTACTCAGTACTAAGGGCCCCGAAGTGTGACAAGTGATTATTTTTTATCTTCCTATGAGTTTAAAGGCTGTCTGTCTCCTCTGACATCAATAAGGTATTTTAGAGAATGACTGAAAACACCTGTATTTTGATGCTTGTTTTGAACATCAGCATGGTACTCTTGACCAGGGCTACTGTACATGAGTTGCTGCCATGAGATTGGTGGATTACATATTTGGGTTAATTAGCAGTTGAACATGGTAAATGGACTGGTTCTTATTTAGTGCTTTTCTACTCTAGATGAGCACTCAAAGTGCTTTACACAACGTGTACATTCACACAACACTGTTTCTAAATGATTCCTATTTAACATTCACATGCATGCACACTCCGATGGATGCATCAGAGAGCAACATGGGGTTAGTATCTTGCCCAAGGACGCTTGGCATGCAGACTGGGATCAAACCACCAACCTTCCAATTAGGAGGTGATCTGCTGTACCACCTGAGCTACAGCTACAGCCACCCCACATTGATTGCACTGTACCTGTTGTGGCTGCATGTAGGTTTAGAAATATTCATTACTGTGAAAATGTATGCAGATTGTAATGACTGACACACATACTGTTAGAAAAAGGATATTCATGAGTTTCACGCACTTGGAAACATTTTACATTGTTTTTTGTAAAACTTTTTATTCGGCCCTGTATTTTAAAATTCACTGCAAGCTTCTCTGCCTATAACTTTCAAAATTTTACCCTTTCGAAAGTAAATGATTCTTTTTGATACACCCTGTATAATAAAAAATATGTTAAAAATGAAAGCGGACATGAGCTACAATTCATTTTGCCAGATTGCTGAGGTGCAGGAAATTCTGTAAAACAAATGAGATGGAAGATTCACGTGCTCGGTCTGTTCTATGCCTGAGCTGCCAGATAATTGACTGATGATAAATCTGTCTTTTTTTCTAAATGCTTAAAATGTCCAACTTTAATTAAAATATCTTTAATAATCACTTTTTCTGAACAAAGAGGCACCTTCCTCCTCTTTTATAATTTATTTTTCTGAAAGACCGAATTTAAACTGATCAGATTTCTACTTGTGCCATGAGAAGGCAGATGCTAGTAAACATATTATAGCTGCAGCTAAGATCAAGTGGGTTACATTTTTTTTAAAAAGCCGCCATTATGGACTCAACAGTTTGAACTTTGTACTCCAACCTCCACTCATCGTGTTTAACAGATTATAAATGGCTGGAAAAAAGGTGCTGAACAGTGAGAGAGAGAGCCAAAGGGGCAGTTGTTAGGTGTGAGATAGGACATTTTGTCCCTGATAGTGTGCCTGTGTGTCTGTGTTTTCATACTGGCCTGTTCTCATAGTGACAAAGAAAGCCAATAGTCATTTTTCAATCTGTCTGACTGAGTGTGTATCAAGTGTTAGGGTCACACCACCTGCTTCAGGTGGAGTCAGTGTAGAGCGGCCGGTGATGACCACATAGCGAGCGCTCACTCTTAGTTGTGTCTCACCTGTCGGCTTCTGACCCAAAACATACACACCAAACATATCAACCAGTGTATACTATGACCTCACAGAATGCATTTCCTGTACATTACTGTAGTTAAAGTGGTGATTTGAGAGTTCAATTTCCTCAAAAGTTACAAATATTATTTTATAGCTTTGGATTGCAAATGGAGTTTAATAGGATCCGTAGGAGGTTAATATGGTTGTTGATCAAATTCCAGTAACTCAGTACTTAGTGAGGCAACTGCTGAGTGTGCTTTCTTTTTTTAAACACCATTTTTAATCTGTGCATTTTCTTTAATGAAATGTTGCAGTCTTCCCAAAGTAGCTTGTATGATCCATCAACACATGACCTGTATGTATGTCTGACCTGCTAAATTGACTTAGAGCATGATATAATTGCTAGTTTGAGTATTTCAGAAACTGCTGATCTGCTGGGACCTTCCCTCACAACCATCTCTAGGGTTGAGAATGTAGAATGGTGTGAAAAGGGGAAAATATCCAGTGATCCAGTGCAACAGTTCTCTGAATGAAAATGCCTTGCTGAAGCCAGATGTCAGAAGAGAATGGCCTGCTTTGAACTGATAGGAAGGCAACAGCAGCACTCACCACACATAACAACCGAGGTATGCAGAAGAACACCGTGCAAAATATGTTAAACTTTAAAGCGGATGAGCTATAGCAGGTGAAGACCGCACCAGGTGTTGCTCCGGACAGCTAGGAACAGGAAACTCGACAATAGAAGATTGGAGAAATATTGCCGGGTCTGATGAATCTCTGCTATTTGTAAAAAAAAATATGTAAGCATGGATCCATCCTGTACTGTATCAGCGGTTCAGGCTGGATCTGGGTGTAATGGCGTGGTGGATATTTTTTTGGCAGACTTTGGATCCCATAACACCAACTGAGTATTGTTTAAATGCCATAGCCTACTTGAGCATTGTTGCAAATCATGTCCATCCCTTTGTGATCACAGTGTCCCCACAGCATGTTACAACGCTCTCATCATCTCAAACTGGTTTCTTGAATGTGACAATACTCAAATGGCCTCCAAAGTTACCAGATCTCAATCCAGTAGATTACCATTGGTGTTTGGTGCTTTTCTTAATGGACATGCATGAAGTATGTGATGCTATCATGTCAATATGACTAACGAGTCACATTTCCAGGATCTTGTTGGATCTGTGCCATGAAAAATAACGCACTTCTGAATACGAAAGTTGGCCCAAAGTGTTCCCCGAAGATAAATACCAATAAAGAAGCAAACATAACTTGAGAACTTTGGATTTTCAGACTCTGTTTGGATCAAAAACGAGAGGGGCAACAAATATATTTGGTAGGAAGAAGGAAAGAGTTTGAGAGAATAACAAAAACGTAAACACCCACCCACCCAAAGATAAACACTACCAGCCTTAGTATAGAGTGGTACATGAGGAGGATGTTGACACCGCCCGCAGCCAGAAGTCAGAAAGTCTTGTGGCAGCAATCACAGGCCAAGTGGCTCAAATCACAGCACTATTGTTTGTCCAAAACCACAATCAGAGCTGTATTGTCAGAAGCCCTGTTGTACAAAAAAAGGCCCATGGTTTCCTAACACAATTAAAAGCCTTTGGACAGTGAGCTCTGGCTCTTGTAATAGTGCTTCAAACACACGGGGAGTTTTATGTGTACCTAGGTGACAGATACCACGTGAGGTGGTCTTGCTGTGAACAACTTCAAGGGAGGAAACGGTAAAAAACAAAAACTAGTGAATACTCTATGTGTGTTTGGCTGTTTTTAAGACAAATGATTAACAGTAGGTATATTCCATATGTTGACAGGTGTAGTCCGAGGGTATTACAGAGTAATTTAAAGTATTTTAAATGTGGCTTGCTCCCTTATTCACATGGAGTCACCACAGGAGGTAGCTCTGCATGTTTGATTTGGATAATTTTCCTTCCTTTTTTTTAGACTAGATGCCCTTTTTGACACAATCCCAGAGGGATTTGTGTCTCCTCCCAGGATTAAATCCGGTAGCTTTCACTTGTTAGGCAAACATATAAATCACAGCACTTTGGAGCTACTGTGATTTGTTCTATATTTGAATACAGAATATAGTAGACTAACATGTTGCCTGTCACTTCAGCAATTTGATCATTCTGAGTGCTGTAAACCTCAACTTGTTTGATAGGTTGTGAGTAATATATCTAACTGCTGGTCATAAAACACATGAGTCTGTCACCTCTGTTGGTTGTAGTGCCACTTGACATGGGTCATAAAAACAGGTAAACAGCGACAATCTTAGTCCACACATGTGTATGTATCTTTATAGATTTCTAAGAAAGAGCAAATACAAAAAACTGCAGCAGTCTCAACATTAAAGCAGTGGAGACAAACTTCTCTTTGGTGTTTTAATGTATCAGTAAATAATATTTGTATATGCTTTGAGGTTTCTGTCAAAGTGCTGTTAACAAATAAAACAAAGGTAAATCAGTGCGCTGCTGAGAATGAGTAAGATTACGACCAGCCGCGCATTGTTGTTCAACACTCCTGCCTATTATTTCCATTCTTTGCTGCTTTTGATGTCTAACATTTACTGAAAGAATAGAATATCTGCTTGTTTTTTGCTTTTCAAAGTGTTCTTCGACATTGAATTTCTGGCATAAAACTCTTAATATATGCCCTGTTTCTGGGAATACAAACAGGACTCCATAGGTGACCCTGCGATCAGCAGCTCCGAGGCTGACATGTTGTTATTCTCAATCACACGATTCAAATTCAGCCTTTCCCAGTCAGTCTGATTACAACCTGTTAAAAACAGGGATTATAGCAAACACAAACACCATTTTCAAGCACCATAAAAATATCCAAGCATACTAAATATAATTTAAAGTAAGACACAGACTGTACTGTTGACTAAAAAAAAGTAAACAGAAGGCATCTAAATAGTAAAAAACTGTCCATACCTCCTCAAAAGGGGAATTTTTATACATTCTAGTTAGCACCAAATAATTTGCAATGATGCTAATTTGTCAGCAATATTACTCTGTTTGATTTTGTTGTTTTGTGGCTATACTTACATCCTGTCTTAGGCAAAAGTAATTTTATTTTTACTGAATATGTCATTATACGTAAACGGAATGCACTTAACATAGAAGATAACAACATAAAACCTGTGTAGCTTTATGTTGCCTTCATAAACAACAAAACAAAGTCAAAAAAAGGAAAGTACTCTTTCATTCACTCAGTGCATTATGGCACTTCATGCCAACAATGCAAACCATTACTTGAGGCATGGACTGAAAACTCGTGAAACAAACCATCCAGGAAAACATAATCCATTATTATTAAAAAATATATTTAAAACTCACATTTCCTCATCATTAGTACCGGATGCTTTGCACACACATTATTTCAGCAGTGCGGTTGTATTCTAATATAAATGTGCTGTCAGTGGGAAAGATAGACAGCAAGCCAGCAGCAGTATAAAAAACAGCGATACCACCCACTCTGCAGGAGCATGTTGTCCTAGTGAATAATGAAAATGCTGCCTGCCACTACAGGGAACAGCTAACTGTCAAATATTGCTCAGTGTAGCCTGATTAGCTTCAGCAGTGATACCATCTGACACTAATGGTGGCTATGGTGCTTTAGCATTTTGCTGAAAAAACAAATTAGATGAAGCAAGATATAAAACTTCAATCACAAAACTATAAGGATCATCTAACATACTCGCTGCAATATTGTAACGAAAAGCCTAATACTTCAGTTATTTTCCTCTTTATTTTTGGCAACAGACTTCTGTCACACTGCATTTCCATAAATTCTGCTTCAGGCAATGTTGCAACCTGTCTTCTGAGGAGAGTTTCTGCTGTCACCTGCAAAAGCTCCTGTAATTTGTCACTTAGCTTAATATGCTCAGGAATGGTGCAATATTTTTGTACACCTAGCCTGATGACCTCATGTGATGGTGCAGAATTGGGAGTGCATTGTCCTATAAATGTGTCATTAAAAATATTAGATCACATTCATGCTTCACTTACAATATCTCACAGAGGGAACATCCCACTGCTTTTTACCTTTATTTTATTATCAATTTAATGTGCGACACAAATATAAAGTTTTGTATATTTGGACTTTGTGTGACTCTTGTGTAGATTTTTCCAGTATATGTCAGTAAACTGAAATGAAATGAACTTTATCAGGAGCTATTGCAACTAACTCTGTAACACTGAGCTGTAGACAAAAACACACCAACAGCACTAGGATTCATAACCATATAACACCCAACCCACACGGTGCTGCAATGATGAAGACGCCGTGTATGTCATGCAGAAGGTCGGCCACTCTTATGGATTTTAAACCATGTTACACAGTAAAGGCTGTTTTTCTCAGAGCCCCCAGTGAATCACAGCAGTCCACGGCCCATTTATCAAAGGTTGCTCATTGATAGCACATTGTCCTTGAGAGAGAACTCATTCTTAAATGCATGGTAGAGGTCAGCTGTAATAATGTCTGTGCAATGTATAGCTGGAAACATGAGAAATTACAAAGAATGTTTTGGACAAGTAGAATTTATTTGTGGTGAAAAGGATAAACTGCACCATAACTCACAACTATATGGGATTTTCAAATGACATTTGGGCTATGTTGCAGTTTTAAAAAACAAAAAACTGATTTTCAACGAAGGAATGTTAACGGGCTCATTCGCATCTGTTTTTTCTGGTTCATGCTTTATGTTTTTGAATCATGTTCACATATGGCTTCTTCTTTGCACGATAGAGCTTTAACCTGGATTTGCTGATGGCACTGTGAACTGTGTTCACAGACAGTGATTTCTGGAAGTGTTCCTGAGCTCATGCAGTACAAATCTTCTGATGGTATTATGTTCTGTAGATAATGAGACTTTCAAAGTCTTCACAATTTTACATGAGAAATATCATTCTGAAATTGTTTCACAATTTGTAGATGCAGTTTTTCCAGGATTGGTGAACCCATGCCCATCTTTATTTCTGAGGAACTTTCTATCTCTAAGATGCTATTTTTATGCTCAGTCATGATACTGACCTGAACAGTTGAAAGATGCTGTTTCTTTTAAGCCATTTTTAAAAAATGTAACAGTGATGTTTTCTGTTACCCCTTCAGATCTTGAGTTATTGGCAGCATATTTTAAACCTCAGGTATAAAAAAATCTTAGTGTTGTCTTTGATTCCTTTCTTAAATTTGACTCATGGATCAAATCAGTTTTTAAAAGCCAGAAGCCAGAAAGTCCACTTCTTTAATTAATGCTTAACTAAAGATAAACATTTCTTTCTATTGATGCCACAGAGAACGTTTGTTTTGTTGGACTGAGCAAAACACTGCTATCACAGATGAACCTGGTTCAAAATTATGCTGCTAGATTCCTCACAGGTACATGGAAGCGTGATTTCATCATGTTCTTAAATTGTTGCACTGACTTCCTGTGAAATAGGATCAATTTCAAAATATTGTTGCTCTCATATAACAGCTTGCATTGGCTATGCTGCTCCCACTGATCAGCACCTTCCAGTAATTTCCAATAAAGATTATTATAGTTAACTAATATATAAATATTATAGTTAAGTGTAGTTAACTAAAGCTAAACAAAAAATTTTCTAATTTTTAAACTGGAAGATTGTAGTTACTTAAAATACAAATAAAAACTAGACTAACTAAAGTAACTCAAACAATTTCTTGAACTTGGAAAACTAACTAAAATAAAAGATATGGGAGAAATATCCTTAGACTTAAAACTGTAGTCTGTAGTCTAAAAATAGTAACATTTTAGTAAAAAAAATTTAGACTTTGGAAACTGGATTTTCAGTCGTGTTATTTTTATACCTCTAATTATTTGCCAGAATTTTGCCTCTGAAATATGGCCTCCATACAATGATAATTAAAAAAAAGATCAAAGCGGATACTGAAATGGATAAAAACTGAACATAAACTAAACATTTTTTAACAATAAAAAGTCAAATGAAATAATAAAATCCACTCTGGAAACTAACTGAAGTAAACTGAAGTAAACACAAAACATCAAAATGAAATAAGATTAAAAAGTATATCGGAAATACAAAAGTACAGTAACTCTGTTCCTGATTCCTGATATGTTTTCTGTGATCTGTTGTGAATAAAATAGGGGTTTATGACGTATATGGAAGTCATTTCTTTCTGCTTTTAATTACATTTAACATAGCCCAACTTTTTTGGATTGGGGCTCTGCTGTTTTAGTTGTGTCTTCATGCAGGACAATGAATGTGTCAATTAGTTAAATACAAGTCAGTTAACAATAATGCAATCAAACAATAACAGTCAATAACAGTCAATAATAATAACTGCAAAAATTTCTTGATGCATTCTCAATCATCCAGGAAAGTAAATCTCCAAAAGTTGAATCTGTTCATCTGGATGTAGCGTTTAGTGGGAGAAAGGTTTCGTCACTCATCCAAGTGACTTCTTCAGTCTCAGTTGACTGCAGGTTTCCCCCAATCTTATAAGTACCTTTGCATAATGACTGAAACCAGCCCACTGAAGGAACAATGGGCTGGGAACGCTACGTCCAGATGAACAGATTCAACTTTTGGAAACTGCAAAAATTGCTTAAAGAGACAGTATCATAGATTATAATCAATCCATAAGCTTTTAAACTAGCAAGCAAGAGACCTGCAAGGAATCAATAAGGGAACACCAAAGTGGCATGAACATTGTGAAACTTTCATGTCACTTTGTTATTGATTGGTTGATTTATTTGTTTTTGTTTTACTTCACACTTTTTATTTATTTATTTTTTAAGAGTTGAATCAGAATTTCACCTTTTGATCACCGTCCAAATATGAGAGCCTATCAAATCAGACAAGTGGGCTGCAGGAAATGGCTGGACGGTTTCTCTGGACCACTGGCAGTTTTGTAAGACAACATAAACACCTGTCTAAGTTCTACACGACATCCCGGCCTGTTTTGAATTCCAGTCAAGGTGGAGATGGACTATATCGAGCTAGATATTTGTCACTGGCTGTCAGCGTTTTAATAACTGAGAGCTTCTCTGCAGTTTTCATAAATTGTCTGTTTCATTGTCCACTCTCAATGCCCCCCCCCCCGGTCAACATCTGCAAAACATTGTTGGCTCCCTTCTTCCCTTCATTTACATTTCTCCACTTCTGTCTCTGCCTCTTCCTTACATCACTGGCCAATCCTTCCTTTTCTCTCTCCATGCCACTCCCCCCCCTCCCATTTTCTCTCTAGCTCTATTCTAATCTATAAGACAGCTCGTGTCTCTTAAGTCACCCTAATCTTACAACATCAGCCCTGTAATGCGTCTCATTATGAGTTGTGGGCAAGGCAATCAGACTTATAAACCCTTACTCTCTTCCAACTCCCGCCTCCCTTAAATCCACTTTAATTCAAACTCCTCAGTGCTGCACTGGGGTTTCATTGGGTGTTATATGTATTCAAGGCCAAGGCTTCAGTACCATTCAGCTCTCACACACTTGAGCCACACACAAACACACCACCTGTGCTGTCTCATAGCATAGATTGGTACTAATAAATATGTCACTGGAGTGATTCCTTGAAAATATAGATTATGTCTTAAAGGTAGATCTCCATCCTTAATGCACAAAATTAGGTTGTATCCTGATTATTTAAGTCTGTAGATTTACACAAGAGAAACTCTCACAGACAGTGATATGAGGTTTTGCTGGTGTTTAGCTGTCTGTGAAAAACCACAAGCACATTTTAATTTATTATGTTTATGTTTACTATGTCATTCACATCACATGTTGGCTGCCATCTACAGAGGATCATTTCCTTCCCCTTTCACCCAGCCAGCCACATCAGTGATCACTGTAATTTGTAGATGTTTTATGCCTAGAAAGAGAGGAGGAACAAATAGAGCGTGGGCTGTCCTTTTTTTGTGGTAATTATTTCTTCCTGAGGTAAACCCCTTTTTTTTGTACTTTCGCTTTGTTTTTTTCGGGTAGGTCATCTGAGTTTGTCTTGGTGAATGGTTCTGTTTGTTCGTTGTTTGGCTTTAGCTCATCCTGATGATATTTTGTTCTCCTGTGTTATTGGATCTACTAAACAATAAATAGAACATTGTGCTTTAATAGTTTTCCATTGGTGCTTGAGGAAATAGCTGCCGCTTCCATGTTGTGTCCTGGCCCCCTAGATGGGCTGCACTCAGATTTCTTGCTTCATGGTCATTTAGTAAGTACTTTCTGTTTGGTTGGCTGTTTTTCTTTTCCTTTGGATAGTTTTGTGACCTCCCCTTCTTGGGAGAAAATAGAGAATTGCTAAAATGTAGATTTGCTTAATGTAGGCAATTTTGATGATATTCAGGTTCCCTACAGTGCCTCTGAAACAGAGCTGAAGTCTCTTCTGTGTGCAAAGCTGGTTAAAAAACATGCTTCCTGTAGAGTCGCCTGAGGAAGCCATGGCCGAGGCTACACCAGAGGCGTAGCAGATATGAAAGTGTCTGAGGTTGCTGAGGTGATCGGTGGTGTTGGGTCCGGCAAAATCTTGGACCCTCAGAAGGCGGTGATCTATCAAGAACCACCGCTTAAGAAGGTGGAGGAGCACACTAAGCAAGTTGATGTGTAAGCTACATATCTCCATATGCCACATTTACACCTGCTTCTGTTCTTCCATGTGCACAGACCACTACTGCTATGGGCTCTGATAACATGCAGCACCTAAAATTAGTTCCACTATTTCCTGAAACTGAAGCTGATTTATATGTCTGTGCTTCTGAGTGCACAGCAGGTTCACTAAACTGGCTAAAGGAGTTTTGGTCACTTTTACAATAATGTGAGGGCAAATGTGTACAAGCTTGTCAGCAAAAGACAGTTTCAACTGTGAAATTGTGAAGAAAACTGTGGTGCACACTTATGAACTTGTCCCTGAGGCTTATCAGCACACATTTAATAATTGTGGGAAATCTCCAAACCAGATATTTGTGGTTTGGTAAACATTTGATGTCAGGCCAATAAAGTCAAAACCCTGAGAGCTTATTTTGCTTGAAGAGTTTAAAAAATATTTCCCAAAGCAGGTAGTTATCTGCCTAAATGAGCAAAAGGTGACATCACTCATCAGAGAAGCAGATCTGTTTACTTTAACCCATAATACCATGTTCTCTGCCTCTGTTTGTCTGGGCATGAAAGTAGTTCAGGAAAGGAAAAACAAATCAACATAACTGGGTTGGAAAATAGTGCATGAGGTCAGCAGAAACCGTGACTGTTTTTTATTGCCATGAGCTGGGGCATTTAATTGCTGTTTGTACAGCAATCCAAAGAAAAAACAAAACAAAAAGAAAGAAACAGGCCTTATTAAAACTGCCTCTCCATCTGAAATGCTCTTTGAGGCTGACAAGAATCCTGATACTGAGGTAGATTCTCATTTTAAGCCATTCATGTTTGTTTCTTTGACTGGTGATGGAAAAAATAAGGTGCTAGCCACCATTCTTAGGGATACAGTTGCTTACCATTAATTTATATTGGACTCTGTCCTGCCACTGTCGCCAATGGCCTTTCTTCGAGCACCACTACACACGATGCACCTGCATTCACCCTTAGCAATGGGCCGTGTTAAGGTAGGAGTGCAACCCCAATTACAATTAAAGGCATTTCATTCATTTTAGGGAAATACTTAGCTGGAGGCAGAGTTTTACCTACACCTGAAGCTATTGACATTCTGTTTCCAACTCTGTCACTCCCACCTTGGAGGTGCCAAATGTGTTTCTAGTCTGGTTGATTGTCTCGCTCTCCGAGAGCTAGTGCTAAGTGGGTTGCATGTGAAAGAAAAAATAACTGGTGAGAAGTAGGAAGTAATTGGATAAATATAGAGGCAATATAGTGTGTGTGTGCATGTCTACTTTAAGATGCTGTCACTGTATTAGAGGGTAGAGAACTTTTTGCACACTAATTATATTTCTCCTTCACCTTCTGTCAATTTCTTTCATTGAGAGAATACAATTATCCCAGACCCACAGATTGTGGTGGTGAAGGTGTGTGTGTGTGCAAAACTCTACATCTAGCCAAACATCTTTGCTGTGACTTTACATCGGTGCTGGATAAAATGGCAGAAAAGAGAATCAAAGTTTATGAAATAAACCTGGAACGGCTGGCAAAGCTCAGCTTTTAAGTATTCTCTTCACTGTCCTAAAATTGCAGTGCAGTGTGGGATGCTACCTGCACATAAAGAGAAATAAACCTGACTTATAAAGACAGTTTTAAAAAGTGCATTCTGTTTTTCAAACATAGCACAATTTATAAGAAGTGACATAATACAAAAAAAAAAAAAACCTGGCAGCACCCAGTGCTAGCCCTCAGCCTCCCAGTAGATGCATCTGTGGTATGAATTTCAAAATCCTACATCACCTGCTTCTCAAGTTATGGCATTTACAAGACTTTCAGAAAACTTGACCCAACTTGATATTCAGGAGTGCTTTGGACCTGAACCAGAGTGGACAGTGATTAAAGTGATTACTTAAACATCCCAGAGACATTTTTCACACGCAGTTTAATATGATTGATAATTTGTGGTGTTTACACTTGTGTGTGAAGCTCTGTAAAATATTTCCTTTGCTTTGTGATGACCTTATTCATGTTTTAAATGAAAAAGTTTCAATATATATATAAGTTAGAGTAGCTGCTCAGTATGTCTCTTTCTGTCCTAGTCTGTCCTACTTACATTTCAGTGTTCTGCAAATGTTGAGATATGAGATATTTCGCATCTTGCAATAAATATTTGTATGTTCTGTGCCACTTTGTGCTTTGCCTGTTTTTTTTTTAAATTGAAGATCTTGAACAAAGTCTCAAGGTTCTTGCTGCTGACCTTCCAGTTTGTTTTATAAATACAGATCGTCCAAACTTTAGATGAGATCATAGAAAATACTTAACTAGCCATGAATTACAACATGAAATAAGTTTTTATAAATCCTCTAATAGCACACTCCCAAACAAACAGTTCATTTCATAATGTGTATCTGTATAAATGTGGATACATTCTAAATTGTTGTTATTTACTAAAACTGTTTAAATGACATGATGACTCATTAACGATCATCAATACCTTTTTTGTAATTAATGTAATACTTTTGTTTACTGGACTGTAACATAGTTTTAGCTTGGCAAAAGGCAGTTCATGGAAACCATGATCTATCTATCTATCTATATATATATATATATATATATATATATATATATATATATATATATATATATATACACACATATACACATATATACATATACATATATATATATATATATATATACACATGTACATATATACATATATACATATATATACATATATATATATATATATATATATATATATATATATATATATATATATATATATATATATATATATATATATATGGAGAGAGAGAGAGAGAGAGAGAGAGAGAGAGAGAGAGAGAGAGAGAGAGATTACACATATTACACTGTGTATGTGTATTGCGTACACACTGGCAGGATGATGCATGTTTATGATGTCATCTGTCCTCTGGAGCAGATTGGATTTAATTGGTTGGTCGTTTTCACAGCCACATGTCTCTTTTTTTTTTTTTTTTTAACAAGCACATCTATCAAACACACACACACACAGACACACACACACACACACACACACACACACACACACACACACACACGGCTCTAGTAAAAACTCAATCATCTCAGCTGCAGAGCAGTATTTACGTAATATTACACTCAATGAACTATATGAAATTTTGTCTGAGTGATTCATATCAAACTGTATGAGGACACTTAGTGCATAGACAGAGACATAAATTACAGTTCCTACCTGTCTTCATGAACATACACATTTGCAGCCACCTGTACTGGCCCTCTTGTTCTAACATTGTTCACCGAGGCCCTTACAGCATGAATCTGACTGTACAACGATAGATCAATGTTAGCCTCATGGCCTGGCTTTGTCTTACCCCTGAGAAAATATTGTGTTCTTCCTAGTTTGCAGGCCTTAGTAGCACTGATAACACTGTGAGTCTACTCGGCCTCCCCATTTATCACCTGCAAGTACCAGTTTACAGGACACTTTACTATATAGTACTAAGCACAGATTCTTTATAATAATTGTTTAAAGTTAGCCTTGTAGTTATGAGTAAAAGAAACAACAATAATTGGGCTCTGTTTCATCAGTTTCTCCATTTTCTGAGGTTAAAAGAGTCTAGCTGAATTCCAAAGCCATTGCTAAAATTCGTATCAGTGTTATATTTGCTATAAGACTTGGGTGATTTTGCAAGTAACAATCTAAAGTGAGCTTACAAATACATCATCTAGTTTTAAAAAGTTTGGACAACACTTTATTTAATTGACTCCACAGATTCTAGTTGTTTATGTAGGTTTTAGATAATCTTAGTAGCTACCATCACTTGTCAGTTTTTACATTTCTTACTGAAACAGCTTGCTACATATGGTAGCAAGCTTTTTCAGTAAGAAACTTTATTCAGCTTCACTTAAAAAAAAATGGATGCAGAAAATAAGAAACGACCGACCTCGTATTTCCAGGTTTCTTGCTCATAATTAAAGTCTATTTTAGAGTAGAAAAATGCAACAACTGAGGAATGAGTAAATTTGCCACTGTTGTGGCCCCGTCCCCTTCACAGGCTTATGAACTTTTACTGGAAAACATCCTGTTGTCAACCATCAAGAGAGATATAGACAGGTCAATGCAGAGAAAAAGAGCAGATGTGATGAAATCCTTTGCCATCCACTCGCATCCAAACATCCACACAGCAAACATTCACACTCTGTGTGAGATCACAAGCGGGGACCAGGGTGCTATCAATGCTAGCTAGTCCATCATAAAACTGCAGAGCAGCATTGCAGCAGCCTCAGTCCCACCACCAACTAGACTCCTGGCTCTTGTACCGGTGGCTGTGGAGTTCTTTTCTGTAGCTTTATGAGGTGGAATATAACAAACCTGGCTGCTGAGATGGTGGAATATAGATATTTAAAATCTTCTGTGTCTTATCATGCAGGGTAATAGAGATGAGTTGTGCAGTACATAAAAAGTATGGAAACTTTCTACTACAGTTTCAAAGTGAACTGTTCAACTTCTTTCCTTGGAAGTCACTGAAAGTCTTCTGTACTGACATCCCACATCAACCTACATTGCTAGTTACCAAGTACTTTTAAATGAACTCACAGTTTGAAATGGGCTTAATTAAAGTCGAAAAGCAACATCTCAAATATCCCAAAATTTAAGTGTATATGCGTACTCCATAAAACTACAGCAAGACAGACTGCACTGACTCTACAGATTATACCAGGGAATCAGTGATGTGAATGGTGTGCTTTGATAAACACAGAATTTGATGTGTTTACAGATAATGAGATTTTAAGAAGCTGCAGCCTCAGTCACACTTGGATTCCCAGTTAAAACTGCATGTACATGAAGGCAGAAACATACATATATGTTTATGCATGATGATCCTGAATTCCACTCCAGTCTTTAACCATGAACTCATGTAGAAGCTTGTTTGCACTAGAAATGATTAGACAAGGCCATGAAAAGCAACCCCCCCCCCCCCCAAAAAAAAAAAAAACAAACAAGAAAAACACAAGCAATGTGACTTCACCTTAATTGAAATTCAGGGTTTTGTTGAAGCAGTGGCGAAAATGAGGTGCTTTATTTAGTGCACTAAATGCACAGTACTAACCTAATGAAATTATTCTAACAATTAAAAGTAGACCACTAAGACTTTAATAAGGAACAATAATTTTTCTTTCATGTGTACAGTATACGTGCCTTTCACATGTGTATATATGTGTGTAGCTCAGTGTCTACTGCATGTATCCTGCTATAAGTGTGCATGTGTATTGGTTTATATCCAGACAGGTTGATTCATGAGACTCATTCCTCCTATTGGGTTCCCTATCGATTAGGTCGGCTGTGGCTTGCTGCTGACCGGAGCCTGAAAACCTCAGAGCAGTTATCGTTAACAGATACACAGTGGCTGGGGTGTATGGGGATCTGTGGGACCTCTGAAGACGTCACACGGCAAGTGGGGCAGAAAGGGGTGTGTTGATGCCACACTTACATATGAAACAATATGAAACTACACAGCGAGGAGGAGCAAGAACGAGACCACATGGGGTTGGCTGCAGTTAGTTAAATGAAAATAAAATGAGGATTAATTAAAGCCAAAAGACTACCACCATAGTCTGTTTTACTGACACAAAGGTTTCACCTATTTGATAAATGATGAGTTTACATTTAAAACTATACTCTAAAGAAACTGATCCTGATTACAGCTTTTACCAAATGTTGCTTGTTCTACTTTGTGACAGCAGAAGGCCTTTTATTTTTATCACTGTAGCAGCAAGAAGACAGAACTCAATTTTCACATTAGTATCTGAACAGATGAGATCAATACATAATATTGTAGTCAAAATATGCATATCTCACAACCACTTCAAAACAGGAGCACATAGCTTTCTAAAGTAAAAAAAACATAATTTATAGCACAATTTAATAGGTTTATTTGACATTTAACAATGTGTGTGTTTTATTGTTGTAGAAGTTTATTAAAGGTCTGAATTACACGTCTTTATTTTTGCTTGTTTTCATCTTGTTTTCCTGGCCTCACCCCAACTGGTTGCGCCAGATGACCGACCCTCCCTGTGCCCGTCTGAGGTTTCTTCCTGTTATAAGGGAGTTTTACCTTCCCACTTTCACCAATATGCTTGCTCAAAGGGGGTCATATGATTGTTGGGGTTGTGTCTGTTTTCTTTGCATTATTGTAGGGCCCCTATCTTACAGCGCTTGAGGAAGCTGTTGCTGTGATTTGGTGCTTTATATACTGTATCTCTATATGTGTATATATATATATATATATATATATATATATATATATATATATATATGTATATATATATATATACATATATATATATATATATATATATATATATATATATATATATATGTATATATATATGTAAAATTGAATAAAACTGATGTGAATTGGTATTGTGTGTTGATTGTCTCATGCTTTTGTTAAATTAGCCTTCATGTTTCCCTCTCCTCCTTCTCAGAAAACCTGATCTCTACGCAGTACTGCTGTGTAGAGATTACTGCGCTCACAGTCGATTACAGTTGGCAGGAGTGGACTGTTAGCCACCAACTCTGTCTGTCATCGCTTCCTCAGACCCACAGTTGTAGTGTCATGACCTTGAGGAAACACAGGAAAGTCTGTCTGTTTGTGTGCCTGAAAAATAAAACAGGACTGACATTTAGAGGCTGAGATTTGGGCAAATACGCTGAAAGAAGCGAACCTCTTAAACCTAAATGGAGTACTTCATAGTAAAATTACATTTGGTATTAAATTCATGTCCAAGTATGAGAAAAGGTAAGTTGAAAAGTTCATTTTATTTCCTTCTATTTACTATGGGAATGGATATCATCAAATCTGTTATTCCACTTCAAACCCACTCAGGGTTTAAAGCTTCACTACTCTTAGCAAAAATGTCATGATCCTTGCTTTAAAACCCCCTTTCAATTAAACTGCTTTCAGTATTAAAAAATAACATACAATAAAATAAAATAAAAAAATCACCAAAAGCAGAAAAATCTGATGAAAGGAAAATGAGCAGCAACAAACCACTGACTGAGCTCACTCATAATACCACACACTATACACAATGGAACCTTTGTTTTAAAAAATAGGGAAGTGTTGTTGCCAAATTAAAGTCATATGAGTAAAGGTGCATGGATGTGAATGTGTGATGGTGTGTAATAATGTATGCGATTGGCCCCAGGGTAGTAACCAGCACCAGCTGTTTGTAATAAGCTGTGGCTGGTAATGAACACACCCTCTAAGCTGTGGAGCTTCAGGGCGCAGAGGCTCATCCACAGCAATGGTCTGATCCAAACTTAGCAAACACCCCTGCTGCTCCCATAATATAATCAAATTACTCTTTTTTTCCCTCCTCAAATGCTAGATGTTGCTTAAACACACGCGGAGTTAGATCAACAGAATAGATGTGTGATCAACCTGGACTTGACACAAATGGCGAGGACGTGAACTGATGGGGGTATAAATTGGACGTGTTTTCACACCGCATGCACTAGTGTCCTCTCCTTAAAATGCATTGTTTTATTTGAACCTTTCATCTCTGTATACTTGTTTTTCTAGGATTTTCTTCTACTTGCTCTTGTATGCCCAGAAGACACTGCAGTTGTTTTTTTTCTTACAATCTGCTGCACGTTAGCCCTCACTAAAAGTTAAACATACCTTCAGCCTCACATTAAAACAAAAAAACATCAAAATATCTGTCATAAATTCATTATCTTTGCTTCAGTAAAGCTTCCACTGATGAAAAAAGTCTTTCAAGAATACTGATCAAATCCTAGCTCATTAGAAATTACAGGGAGTAAGTCGCCTCTATACTGAGATCTTTCAACAAGATGGAAAAATAAAAAAAAAAAAGCTTTGGAGTGAAGGAAATCATATCTGAGGGCTCGTGGTCTGTGCAACTTCTCTTTGATTTGAGGATTAGAGCTATGGACTGTTCGTTGCTGTCTTAACAATTACTCTGAGGCTAATAGATGTGGACATCATAAATCTTCACATGCTGGCATCAATGTGCATCTCGCAGAGCTCTACATCTCTTATTTCTAACATGTAGTCTCACACTGTTAAGCAGAATACAGCAAGTTCAACGATCACACACTATCAACCCGCCATCATTTATAACAATCCAAGGCAATTTCTCAGCAGTCAAGATATTACAGTTTAATTTATTTGTTTGAGGCAGGACAGAGATGAAATATAATGGCAGTAAGTTTGACTGATTGCCATGTCAGAGATCTCTCCAGCCTCTGAAGAAAGGCTGGATGTCAGCAGAGCAGTTACATAGTCACCAATAGGAAGAGGAATATTATAGAAGTCATTAATGTTAATAATAGTTTTTCTAGGCCACACTGCAGTCAAACTAAATATACATGCTGACTCTTATTTGTCCTGATTACTTATTGATATAGGCCTGAATATGTGGATGTCAAAAAACTTCCAAAAAAATCCAGTCCCTGCCAGACCCCACATTAGATATTACGCAGTGGCAAGATAAATATTAGCTTAGGCAGGTTAATTAAAAAACAATATCCTTCTCAAAATTAGCCTGCAAGAATAAGCCTCAGTAGGAATCACACAAAAAAAGGTATTCGACGAGAGCTAAAGAGCGGAGTACACAAGAAGAATTTTGATAAGGTCAATAGCCATTTTACAAACAGCTGTAAATCTTAGTTCAAATGTGCATCCATAAAAACGCCACTGGAAAGTAATTGTATTTAAATCAAGAAGAAAAAAAATTACAGTATTTTTTTTCTAATAATCTTAAATAGAAGAATATCCATCCATTAGATATCCAAATCTCTGCATCCTTAAACTTTTGTTGGCTCAAAATTTTGATATTTAAGTCAACACTCAGTTAAGACACAGTGGGGCATAAAATGGCATAAATGGTGCCTCAAATGGAGCAAATGAGTGGCCATTTAATTGTAGTGAGTTAAACTGGTTCCCTGTGGTAAAGGATAAGAGCCGGACGCCTTGAGTAGTAATTATCTCAGGTAGCTATCTCATTACCATTCTCCTTTAGTATGTAAATTTGGCCACAGGCTTCAGTTTTTATTGTGGATTGCCCATTTTGTTGTGCTCTTCCCAGCCTGTGTTATTTATCAGGAGGCAGGGAATACCTTAAGTACTGGTTACATTTCCATGTATAATGGAATGTTTTTTTTATTCTATTTGCCATGCTTTAAAAAAAAAGAGAAAAAAAAAGACGTATGCTTTTTGCACAATTTGTCCCCTTTAATGTAACAGAAATGTACAAAATACACATCTTTCTGTCATGATATCAACTAAGTAAACGGTTTACAAAATGTTCTGTTGTTGCAGAAGCAAAAGCATAAATCCCCAAGTGCTTCCATCATCTGAGAAACTGAAGACCCAGTGGATTAAAACCACGAGGGGCATTCTTAACAAATTATGCAGCTAATGTGGCTTTTATCATGAGGACTGAGCCTGTACAGGCCAGACGTACATCAAATGCTATGCTAGTTATGCTACGTTGAAAATGTGAAGTTTGGTGAAAAATTATATATATTTTTTTATTTTATTGTTCCATTAAATTTATTTTAACGTTAGCAATAAATTCAAATTGTTAGCTATTTAGACATTTATAGCCTGTTATTGTAATGTACATAACAAGATGTAATTTCATAATAACATGATGTCATTTTTAGAATATCCACATATATTTAGAAGGGATATATATATATATATATATATATATATATACATATGCCTATATGCCATCAGTGCAGAAAATAGCAGTAAAAACATAGTTCTAATAATCACTTTATACTTCAGATCAGTCTTTTTATTTTGAAGGAGAGGTCAGAGGTCAACACACACATGCACGTTCTACCAAAAATGGTAGGCACCTCCTTGGTGGAAGTACCTAGTTTTGTGCAGACTCTAACATTATTTTGATGCCAATGATGGTTTTTCATTGTCAAAATAGAATTAATGCTTCATTTGAATATCTGCATCCAAAAAGTCCATCAGAATATTAGTTATTGCCAGAAACGCAGTTTTAGGCTGCCATGCAATTTATTCCACAATAAATTACTTTCAGTTTTAAAGGTGGTACATTTGAATACATTTGATTGTTGGCACAATCAAATGTTAAAGCTTTGAGTTTTTATGTTTTTTTAGGAAAAAAACCCCATAAAAACTCAAAACTTTAACAAGTTTTCTATGAACTTGTGTATAGAACATTTTAGTTGTATAAAACCAACAAACAAACAAAAAAATCCACTTTCTAAGTGGCACCATCCACCAGCTTGAATCCCTCATTTTCTATTCCAAACTGTGGATGTGTGGTTAACTGAGCATTCTTTGTACCATGTGTAGTGAGTAGGCCAATCCCATTGCAGCATCAGCATGAAGAGGCTTTTGCTGGCTCTGACTCGCCTGAGGTTGGCATTCAAAGGAAGGAGAGAGAAAAAGGGGAAGAGATGCTAATCATCTGATCTCTGGTGAACAAGGCTTGAGAGAGAGAGCGAGACAGAGAGAGGTACACAGAAAGATGTCTGTGCTTCTGCCAAAGCCATTTTTTTTTGAGTCAGAATGAAATACAGCAATAGGATAAGGATCTCTGCTTATAGTCAGCCTCCCTGCCTCCACATCTAAGGGACAACAATTATCTCTGCCACAACCTGCCTCATAAGCCTGACAGGGAAAAGAAAAACAAAACACACAAAACAAAAAACTGGACCCTCTAGAAAAATACAACATTAACTAGTGGCAATAATACACATCTCCACACTGGCAAATGGCTGTGTTTCCTATATGGGTTTAACTGTACTTAATGAATTCTTACAAAATCCCATGGGAAAGATGTCAGCGTATGTGCAAATCTGTATACCGCACTAGTATTTTGACAGCTTATCAAGTTTGAAACAAACTTGAAGAAAACAAGCACTGCACGTTTGGACCAATCAACTGACTTTTAGAAAGCTGCAATGTGAAGTGCTGCAATCGCAAGTTGTTACTGCCTTTCAAGACAGTGTGACTGTGTCTATCAAGTAATCAATGAAGTACTGTTTTATATACAGCTTATGTTTAAAGAAAGCCTGACTGATGTAGGTTCGGCATATGGGCTACAGTGCAACCTTTTCACTAATTAAATATTGCATGAAACAGAGTCTGCAGAACCAAATGAGTTGATGAGTAGCTACCTTTTAGTGAATCCTCCAATATCTACAGGATCAAAGCCATGTTGACTTTGCAGACTGGTGCAGAAATAGCTTATATCACAAATCAAAACTGAAGTATAGCGTTGTTCTTTGCCCAGTGGTTTAAATGAAGATGAAACTGAAATTGCACCAGCTTTCCAGATCAAATTTGAATCAGTTTTAATTTCTTCCCCCACTTTGAATCTTGATTCTTGGTGGGTGGTAAGGACCTGATGTGCTACTGGAGTATTTTTTCTCCACTCTGCACAGTAACCCTTGGGATGAACTTGTCCCTAACTAAACCTCTAGTCCCCACCCAGTTTCCAAGCTGCCGCAGTCAGACAAAATTTCGAATTAGTATTCAGACAGCATCAGATCTCTGGGCCAAACACTCGCTGGACAAACCTTGACACACACACGCAGGCACACACACACACATTAACCATTTATGTATGAGGATCAGGAGACATGCTTCAATTACCACAGTGCAGAACTCACAGGGGAAAATACACCCCAGAGAATGGGTTAAAAACCTCTTTATCATCGCTATGTGAGAATAACTGCACATTATTTTTCTCATTACATGCTACACATTTTGCTGTGCTGTAGATTACTATTGCAGGTTCATAATGCATAGTGGGTACTGCAGCGAGACAAAGCTAATTATTAGGAGGGAAGTGATAACACTGACACATCACTAAAGCAATAGTTTACTGCTACAAAGTGCTGCGAGCTAGAGTTTTTAAATTCACACATCTCATTTTCTAACTGTTTCAGTGAGGTGTTGATACATCTCATTAGTCTGACCGCGGCTGCTGTCGTACCCCTATCCCAATCCTTCCTCCTTCATCTGTTTTACACCCATTGATTTAAAATTAAGTGTTTACAGAAATCTAGCGTACTGTGACATGTCAGCATATTTAAAGACATATTTATAGACAAAGCGTCCATCTATGTTAAAATAAATTATTTGACACTATAGAGAGCTGTAGAACTAAATGAGTTCAATGAAGACAGCTTTTCTTGGCATTTGCTGGACAGAACCTAAAACCCTTATCAGAGGCAATGTAACCCACGCGTTCTTCTTAAGGCGCCATGCATGCTCACATAAAAGGGGATATTTAATGCGTCATTTGACTCTTCAGTCAGGAGTAACAAGTTGCGGAGAGACACGAAGGATATAAAACCTGGTGTAAGCGAAATGCAGCTGAAGAAGTGCATTGGAGTCTGACACTGTGTTTCAATGAAAGAAATGCAATGCACACCAACCAGTTTTCTAATCTGTTCTGCTTGCTCAAAACAATCAGTTTAAAACAGACTTGGCAACAAATCAGCATATCTCACTAACCCATTCATCCTGCTTCACAGCACACCCCTCAGAGCACCTCAGGCCAACCAAAGAACAAGACAACAAATAGAATTTGACCATAACTCTGAATTTCCTCTCAGAACTTCACTTTGAAAGGAAACCTTTTTTTGAAATTTTGGGCAGAAGGCAGCAAAGAGAAGGGCAGCCATTAATGGCCCATTATAAAAAGGAAAGCACTAAACTATGGTAATAAATGAATGGAAGCTCATGGCCAAAGTAACAGGAATCTTTTACTAAAATCCATACATCAGACTCTGAGCCCCTGCATGAATCATTTTATGAGGTTGAAACTAAAAAAGGAACAACTCCTTGAATTTTATATCACGATAAGAAAGCCAGTGCAGTAACATACATTATTCAAACAGAATTATGTCTGGGTTCCCAAACTGGCTAGTCACTCAATGGGAGCTTTAAAATTTGCATCTACATTACAAGGCGGTGCAATTTATCAGACTCCCAAAGCAGGAATTTAGAGTTTGATCTTTTCACAGTAAACTGTTAGAAATCCCCATTCAATATACAGTGCAAACAACTATAGAAGGTAATATAGTACACAAAATCAAATAAGTGTGATGTGTAAAGAATATAAATGAGAGGGTGAAAGGCAGGAAGAGGAATGTGTTTCTATTGAACAGTGTCATTGCTCAGTGTACACTAGCAGTGCAGAATTCAAAAGGATAATTAGCAGTTGGTTTGCGTGGATGTAAACATTCACACACAGCCGACTACACTGTGTAATAAAGATCGTCTGTAACCGATCGACTGTCGCGGAATCGAGGTGAGCGTATATGTGGCAAAAACAAAGAAAGATGTTGACTTACCAACTTGAGATGAATCACCTGTAAGCGAAGAACAAGAAAAGACAAAAGGAAAAAGATGGATCAGTTTAAACAGCAAAGCCAAATGTCACTTGCACCGTACTCCTGCTCGCATAAAAAATAGTCAAGACAAAATGAGATATAATAGCACACAGAAAAAAGAAAAGTCAGAATGCAATTAGCATTTGAGGTCTACCAGAGCACTGTTTCACACATAAGCCTTAACACAGGGCTGCTAATTGAGACGGAACAACTATCAAGGCTGTATAAAAGTCAGCATTCATATTGTGTTATAAAAAAGGTCTTAAAGGTCAAAAGAGACTCTTTCATGCAACAGCTAACTTCTTGACATTCACTTTCATCTCTCCTGTGCAAATAACTCATCCTTCAGCGGGATTCAAACTCATTTAAAAAGCGAGTTCATTAAAAAAAAAAAGATTCTCCATGGCTTCATTTATTATGCATCTGTGACTCTCAAAACACCCGATTATCCAATTAAGCCTATTTTTATTAAATAAAAGCAATCTTGCAAAGAGGTCGAAAAAAAACCTATGGGTACAATAAAGAAAGATAGTTGTATTCAACAGTTCACTAACATACACACGACTCACATACACGTACAATTCAATCTGAATAAAGATCTAGTAAATGCAACATCACAGCAAGTTAGAGCTTGCTTGTGCTTTTTGTTACCTGCTAAAAGAATGACATAGCGCTCTACCCTATGATGCTAACTATACTGTACATTATACACAGACTAACTAATGCACATTAGACCCACCAATCACCACACTGCTTTGGATCTGATCCAATGCTCAATAGGTGATTCAAAATAAATGAGAGAGAGGGGGGAAAAAAACATACATAATTTCCATCTGAAATATTGATCTATGCTGTGGGGGCAAATCTCCAATTAAAAGATTGGAGCTACTACATTAGCTTGTAGGTGAGAAGTATTAAAGAAAAGTATTAAAGTATTAAGTATTAAAATACTAAAGAAAGTATACAGTAGTTGCTAAGATCATTGGGGACGGGGGGTTAAATGGAAAGCTAAACATTAATGTAAACATTATGGAAGCTAACACCCATATGTAACACTGTGACATACAGGATTTGAAAATGTTTTATGATTTATTTGGGTGAAATGAAGACCGAAGAAAATAAAGCTGTCTTGTCCTCCTTATAGGTGGGCTCTCTTTATTTAAAAATGCCTTCTTAAAATCATGAAAATATACATTTTGCGAGCTTACTCAAATGCAAAAAGTCAAGAGAGGACAATTTATACCTCAGTCCAACAAGCTGTTGGTCAGAGTTCTCGTATATTGGTGCCAACTATAAACAAAGCGGCCCAGAATAGGCTCTCATCCATATTGGCAAGATTGCTGTCATTAGATGTGTGTGGTGAAAAGAAGCTTCCTCAGTCTCAACACATGGAGCAGAACAGGAATCCTGGCCAGAACAGTTGGACTGTGGGGGCCTTTGCCTTTTTCTTTATTTTAGGTCCCGGCACAAGATCTGGAACAGAGCTTAAATGTCCAGACTAGCGGATGAAGGCGACGGGCAAAAAGGTGCCAGAGGAATAAACACAATCAATAGGGCTCAGTCTCCCAAGGCTTGTTTGTTAATATCCTGGATTCTGACAAGGGTATCTCCTGCTCCTGAGTGTTATCAGCTGCCCTGCTCACTCTGCAATCGCCAAACGTGCTTTCAAACAAGCAGTGTAGCCAATGACAAGCACAAGTAGGAATTGTGTGTGTGTGTGTGTGTGTGTGTGTGTGTGTGTGTGTGTGTGTGTGTGTGTGTGTGTGTGTTCGAGACAAGAAGGCAAAGACAGTGGAACTGGGCAAATGAGACAGCTCATCTATCATGCCTTTCCACTTTTCCCAAGCCAAAGTGAGCACACAAGTGAGAAAAATAAAGATGTACAAAGTGGCAAACTTGCTCCTATGTAATACCATGTTATGGCAGCTGTGTACAAATATAAAGTTATGGAAGCCCTCTTAACAGTGTGGGACACTGAGCTGGGGTAATCATGTTTTAGTGAAGATATATCATTCTGGAGAGGTGATAGGACCCAGGGGCAGAGCCATAAAGTCAGAAGTGACCCCCGTAGTACAGTAAATAACCCCAGCTGGATTCCAGTAACAGTAAGGCACTCATGAAGATATTTCATAAAGGAAACATACTGGGACCAAGGCTGGTGATCCACAGTGTACTAGCAAGCTCCAGAGCTGAGTTGGTTTTTGTAACCATAGCCAGGTTTTCTACACTGCATGTCACTCTCAGCACCTCCTGCTCTGCACTGCTTAGCTGTTAACCATTCTTATCTATGGCACACACAAAAGATTGAAACAGTGCTCATTCCTGCACACAGATAAACGTACACCACCAACTGTGTACTGACTTTATATACTGTAAAAGATACTGTTTGTTCTCATTTTTAAGAAACAAATATAAAAAAAAACCCCACCAAGATGGGACCAACTTGGACTGACCTCTACAGATTGTATGTGTGCGAGTAAACTCGATATGAACGAGTAAATCTTTGTGTATGTCTTTCAAGCATTTTCCGCTAAAGCTTTAAAACCAGGGGTCCCCAATCCCAGTCCATGAGGGCATGTGTCCCTGCAGGTTTTAGATCTCACCCTGGGTCAACACACCTGAATCACATGATTAGTTCATTACCAGGCCTCTTGAGAACTTCAAGACATGTTGAGAAGGTAATTTATCCATTTAAATCAGCTGTGATGGATCAAGGACACATCTAAAACCTGCAGGGACACCGGCCCTCGTGGACTGGGATTGGGGACCCCTGCTTTAAACCCTCTTAACCGAACGCTACTGTAACCACTTAATAAATTAATGTACCTACAAATCTATACGTGTTGAACTAGATCACTACATCCATAACAGTTTGGTAATGTGAAATGTTATCATCTAAAAACCATAAAGTTAAATATTTGAATGACTGTACTGAAGCAGTGAAGCTTTTATTTCTTGTCGTTTGCGTAACTGTCCAATGATGAAAGGAGCACGGTGAATTTCAAATTGAAAATTCCTCATGTTGTGATGTAATTATGTGTTATCTCTAACCTTTGAACCTTATGGACAAAACTTCTCATGTTAGGCTCTGTTTTCAATCATAAATACATTTTTATCATCCAAGGAGAATCTTCATAGTATTTATTTACGTAGGAATTCTTTAATTAGGCTGTAACTAATCACCACTTCAGATACCTCTATACATCAGGGGTCTCAAACTCGCAGCCCGGGTGCCACTTGCAGCCCATGTCACCCCTACTTGCGGCCCGTATATTGAAGAGATGAAATATAACGCAATTTGGCCCTTGAAGTTACTTTTTTGTTAGGGAGGATTTGTTGTTGTTGACTGTAATGGTAAAATAAGTTCCTTAAAAAGCCAAAAATGAGTTAATATGAAGGCGATATGAGCAGAGAGCAGAAACATGTTGAGGTATTGGCTGTGTTAGTTCAGTGAGAGACTTATTTGTAAAGGAGACAATTTTCACTAGCACTCAAAAGCTAATGTCTGCATTTATTTTGTTAAATATGAACAAAATTATAGCAGAAGTGCTGCCACGTGTCTGGCACGAAAGAGAGGACCAATTTGTTTATTTGGTAGTTTAATGAAAGGGTTCAGTTAATTAAGAGCGGGAAAAAAATGTGTTCATGTTTGCAGTTTTGTCTTGTTATACAATAGTGGAAATTTAAAAAGCAAGCATTTTTGGAAATATTTGTGAGTGTTTTCTTGTTTGTTTGTCTTTGTACTAAAGTGGCCCTCACATGAGATGACAGTGCCAGCAGTGGCCCACAGCTCATTTAAGTTTGAGACCCCTGCTCTATATGTTTGATTCAGGACAGATTTTAACACCAGATGCTTTTTCTGATACAACCCCAAAGATGCACCCAGATCAGTGAGTTAAAGACCCCTGGCTCAAATGTTCTCTTTTTTACACTGTACCTTAATAAAAAAAAAAAAAAAAGAAAAGTAACCATCACAATACAAGAGGTTCACCATAACCTCTAATGTACTTTGTTTTTTTTATTTGGAAAATTAAGCTGTCATATGTTTTCATTAGTTTGTTTTTACAGTTTTTGCGTGCACGCACGCACGCACGCACGCACACACACACACACACACACACACACACAGGAAGTTGCCTTCTTCCTCTCTCATCTTCATCTCTTTCTCTCTGTCTGTCTGTTATCCTGGTTAGCTTCTCTTCTTTCTCCTTTTAGCACCTCTTTACAGTACCATAGTCCTGCTCCTGGATAAAGAGCCCAGAGAGCTTTTATCTGGAAAAGCACTTTTGGGATGTGTCCACTTAGAAGAAGAATAAACTTTTTTGTTTCTCAAAAACAAAAATTAAATAAATAAAATGATAATTCAGGTAAAACAAAACCATTTTTCTGGATACTCGCTTCTTTGGTTGCGACTTGCAGCTGGCCATATACAGGTGAAGGCAGACTGGCTCTTTCATTTAGATCCAGTCTAACCTTAAGGTTATATATATCCGTTATCTATTGTGACTGTGTGCCACTAACCTCTAATGATATATTTTTAAAAAAATTATAAATATTATTTATATAATGCCGAATCGATTATCCGGTCCAGTCCAAAGGAGCTTTGTGTTATCATCTGGAATTGAACCAGTGATATTTTGCTTGCTAAGCAAGTGTGTTAACCACTACACAATGGAAGATAAAAACCTGAGCGATTGAGCAATTAACATTTTAGTTCAAATTGAGTTAGTTGCACTTGACAAGTCAAACTACTCTGACACAAATGTTATGATTACACAAACATATATGCAATGCATTCACTCTGTGCTGTAATTAAATTGGACAAATCTTAATAGTTGGTTACATTAGAAAATACAGGAAGTAAAAACAAAACAACTTAATAAGTTTTAAAGTTACACCTTTCTAAGTTTTCTAAGTTATTTTAAGCCCCTGCTATTTTTATACTTACACCCACAAAGATCATTTATGTTTTCAGAGTTGCTACTTTTCAAAAAGCATGCGAGGTAAAAGACAGAGATGGTATGTGTTAGACAACAACATAAACAACCCGTCAGAAATAAAGGATTTCAGTAAAACACTAACTCAGCATGACTCCTAGTTGAACTGTTTCACAGCATTTATTTCATCTCACCAGCACACTTCTGTCTACTGACAGAAACACCAACTAAATGCTTCTTAGTGTGGTCTCCTGCAATGAAAGTACAACTAGAAAAGTTTGACAATGTCAGTCAGTGCTATACACAGATTAATAATCTTTGGCTTTGGTGGAAAATGTATTAAAATGGGGCAAATGGCTTTGAATTTAGTGAGTTGCTGAGAGACTGTAGGAAAATTCTTACTCATACAGAGGTGTCAATGCAACTATTGCAATTAGTTGGTGTTTACATCAAAAGTAAGAGAGAGGGAAAAAGCATGCATTCTATTTTGATGAAGTCTTATAGAATAAGTGAAGAATTTTCATTTATTAAGGAAAATAGATATACATAGTTGGCTATGTATCCAACTGTAAGGAATAAAACCCCCTGTATTCCCACAGAGGAGGTTCACTGCAGACAGTGAAGACCATTTGATTATTTCCTATTGTGGTTATGCAGATGACACACTGAACATATCAATTTCAACTTTCGGTCCTCTTTAATCACATGTAAACTGCAATAAACAAATTAGCCAGTGGATGTGCCAAAACCTCCTGCAGCTGTACTAAGACTGAAATAGTTTATCCATTATTTTAAGAGCTACATACAGACAATTATAAAATCAGCCTATTACTATCTTAAAAGTAGAATAAGGATCTCTCTCTATACCGTATTCAAAAGAACTTGTTGACCAATTATTTTTAGCATATTTTTTATTTTTTGCATTTTTTCATTATTGCTTCATAGACTTGTTCACTATCCAGTGAGAGATATCAGGCTGAACAAGGTGAGATCGCCACTTTCTACTCAGAGAAGCAAAATATAAATTATTAACAAGCTACAGTTACTTAGGCTTCACAGCTTTTGACATGAGGTAAAACGTTCATACAGCTCAGTGCTAAGAACACGATTTGCCTCGGGTAAATCATTTGAAATGGTACTTTCATTCATTCACAGAGAAAAAATGTCACCGACAAGAAATAATTCAGTGTTTGGCCTTTAAATAGCATCCTCACTTTAACTTTATGACTTTTCTGTGTTTGAATGTGGGTGCACTGGAGACTGAGTAAAAGTATGCGAGTTAAACTTGGCACAATCTATATTTATTTCTGTGCTTGGAGGCAAAAAATAAACACTAATGTGACACAGCTCATACTGTTATGAAATTCCATTTGCGTCACCACAGCGACTTCTGAGAGGTGTGACAGGTGTCTTTCACAGAGGCAAACAATTTTAATTTGGAAACACGAGTTCTGTTTGTGGGAATGCGCATGGCCATGCTACCGCTCACAACAATTTATTTTTATCAAATAATGGTGAAAACGCTTGCTGAAGAATAGAATAGAATAGAAAAGAATAATCCTTTAATTGTCCCACAAGGGGAAATTTGGTTGTAACAGCAGCCAAAAAGACACATATACAAACAAAAAAAGAACTGTATGTAATATATATCTCCTTCAGTATTAATAGTAAAATGTTACCTAAATATTATGCTTGACATTTAAATGAGTAAGTGCAAACAGAATTTCAGTTGTGTGCATAAATACCACTTTCTGAATCAGTGAAAAGAAGAATGAAGATATATTCATGAGCCCTTCTTATCAATCTGCCTCTTCAGCTTTTCTACACTTATCTGTGTGAGCACCTCACCCATATTGCAGTCTACAGTTACTTGACAAAAACACAATTAAAAAAAATCTGTGAATTACCACCTTATCATGGTGGAGGGGTTTATTTGTCCAATTGATCCCAGGGGCTATTTTGTTGGGGGGGGGGTTGCCCCTGGTAAACTCTCCCACACCAAATACATCATGGGTGAGGGTTAATACAAAGAGCTACTGGGACATGGAGTCTAGCTACTGGCTAAATATATTTAGGCTCACCTCAACACATGGCTCTAGCTTTGGAACCAGTTTCCTTGAGAGGTGCTAGACTGATCCAGTCTGGAGTTTCCCTCAGCAAGAGGCAGTAGGTAGGGGTGGGTATCGTGGGTATCACACAGCTCACTGCCTGTACATTGGGATTTTTTCTCAGTGGATGACAGGATTGCTTTCCTGTGTATTCGGATTGTGGAATGCATCATGCCTCTCATTTGGGCTTATATGCCAAATGACATTCCACAGTATCCAACCTTCTTCGAATCTCTGGATGCAGTGCTGGAGGGTACTCCACCTGATGACTCCATTGTGACTGCATACTGGAGTCTTTAACATTCACATTGACAATGACAGTGTCTATAGCTGCTCTTTGTAACCTTTGACATAAATCCTATGGATAGATATTCTAGGTTGAGCCAGTCGAGGGAATCTCTCCTCTGCTTTTTGATAATGTGGTTCTGCTGGTTTCCTGAGGTGGCGGCGTCAAGCTCACACTGTAGTGGTTAAAGTGTAAAGCAGCACGAATGAGAATTAGCACCTCCAATTATGATCCAGCCACAACCATGGTATCAGACTATTCACGAGTTATGGGAGACAGGAGTGGAGGATTGAGAGACGGATTGGTACCATGTCTGAAGTGATGGGCACACTGTACCAGTCCACTGTGGAAATGAAAGAGCTGAGCATGGGTTTTGACCAAAAGAATAACATTTGCGGATACAATCAGTGGAAATCTGTTTTATTTGAACTATGGCTGTCATAGAGATAGGGTTCGCGAGGAACCAGAGTATAGCCACTACTTCTCCATATCAAAAAGTGCCAGCTGAGGTGGTTTGTGTATCAGATTAGAATAGGATGGATAAGGTGTTCTGGACAAGTCCTACAAGGAGAAAGCCCTGTGATAGGCCCAGGACACACTAGAGAGAATACGTCTCTTAGCTGGCCAGGGAATACCTCCAGCTGCAATGAAGGAGTTTGCTGGGTAGAGGGAGGTTTGGGCTTCTCTCCTTAGGCTGCTGCCCTGACATAAGTCAGATAAGTCCTGTATAAATGGCAGAAAATGTATGGATGGACAATTTAAAAAGTAATTAGCAAAAAGAAAACGTAATTCCCCAGCAGTGGTATGGGGTTTTTAAATGACAGGAAGGCCATTCATACAACTTACTCAGTATTTACAACTAACACACTATAAGTGGCTTGATTATAAACTTAAATCCATACTAAAATATAAAATAAAATATCCACACAAACTAAATCAATAACCATTACTGCTATTGTAATACTATTATAACTAAAATAAAATTTAAAAAAAACCTAAAATAATTATTTTATTTATCAATATATACAATGGTATCTAGGTTTCAATAGAATTGCAGTACTGCAACAGACAAAGAAATTTCAGGAGAACATTGAAAGGAGCAAAGGCATAAAACAAACCCTCAGGCTGTGTGTGGGCTGTGATATTTGGCCTCAGAGGTGGATTATTGTTCTTCAGAGTGAAAGAGGGTGAACAAGTTGCTGTCACCCTTGAAGCAAAACCAGTTAAAACGTCTGCCATGGGAAGCAGCAGCAGATCTCAATGATGTGATTAGGGTGGAGTCCTTACTTCCTTGGTTTCCGACCTTATCTACACATCGAGTCTGCTGCTGAAGTAATTTGATGAAGGAGCCAACATACCTGACTCACTGGAGATAGGGCTTTAGGTAAAGGCTGCATGAATACTGCAATCAGGAGGCAGTAACTGAGAATGCTATGGGCATGACATGGCAGGAATATACTGTAGGTGTTAGGTTTTTTTTCTGTTTCTTCAGGGTGACTCCACAAAACTGAACTGAACTGAACTGCAGGCACTTACTGTACCCAACTGGACTGGATTTCAAAACTGAGATAACAATAAGTCGGCTCTAAACTCTAAAAGTTTGGATAGCACAACTATAGTAATCTTTAGCTCCCGTCTGTTCGATCGTTTTGCTTTAGCCATCAGCGTCTCAGTACAAATTAAATCAAAGAGCAAATAAATAATATAGACCAAATAAATATTTTCATCCCTCTGTCAATTTCATCCAAACGTCCATTCTTTGAAGCCTACAATTTGGTTTATTGCACCTGATTAATTGTGGCATGATGTTGCTGTAGAATTGGATTAGTAGTTATCATATCAGCAGGGGTTCAGATTTCAATTTGTCACGTGGATCATGTAGCCTTCAAATAGTTCCTGCAAGTAGCACATGCATTGAAGCATGTGCTAATAAGTCTGTAAAGGTTCTCAGTCATCCAGGTCATCGTAGTCTATAAAATTTGGAAATAAAAGCGTCTGGATTTCTTTAAGTTTCCTTGAAGATGTTTCACTTCTTATCCGAAAAGCTTCTTCAGTTCTAAGAGCAATTGGTGGAGACTCCCAGATTGAAAGAGGAGTGAAAGAAGCCATCTATGTCCACTGTGAACGACCATCTTTGAACATAGGTGGTGGCTTACGACACCAACTGTCTGCCATCTATAATCCAGTTTTGAGATCCCTTTCCAGACGCCCACTCACATCCTGGGCCATTTGACCTCAGTAAATCACATGATAGGGTGGGGCTAGGCTTCACAATGGGTTCACCTGAAACCTTGGCTGATTGTAACCCACACCTGTTTTCAAACCTTGGCTCATGTGATTAGGTAGAGAATCAATAGGGAGTCTATGACCCTCTTGGGGACACTCCCTTAGGGCTTAAAATCTGACTCTCTTAGGACTGAAGGAGCTTCTCGGATGAGAGGTGAAACGTCTTCAAGGAAGTCCAGATGCTTTTCTTTCCAAGCTCCTTAGACTGTGTGCTAATACCATACAGACTTGTTTTCTTAAACCATAGGACGTTAAGAACCTAGCGTATGTTGCTAACTTTTGGAACTATTGCAAGGTCCCATGATTCCACATTTTTTGTGAAAAAAAAGAAGAAGAAGAAAAAAGAAACTTTTTAATTGGAACTTTCAGGGTTCTGAAGAGAAAGCCTGACATACACGACAGCAAAACTGGCAAGCACCAACCAAAAACAGATAGATAATAAATAAATAAATAAAAACTGAAGTGTGTATTAAATTGCAAAAAAAAAAATAAAAAAAAACATATTTTTAGCACAATCTGACAGGTGCTACTAAGATGAACACATTAGGATATTCCTTTGTTTTGAATAAGAATGACCCTATAGCAAGAGTATAATTGAATATAATCATATAGTCTCTAAGGATAAATCAAGCAAAACATCATTTTACAAAAGATTTCAAAATCTCCAAGATAAATAATATTCTATTATAAATGTAATTAGTACAATAATTAATTATTATTAATAATGAAATAATTCATTCTTCTTTATCTCATATTATCCTGCTACCTCCAAAGGAGACAAGAGAAAGCTGTTGCCAGGTAACAGTGCTACAGTTGAGCAATTGGATTGGGTTGATAGCCAGTGTTGTTTTCTGAGGAGGCACCAGTCCTTTGGACCCTCAGAGGCCAGCCAGCTTGAAAGGCTTACCCACCAGAAAATCTGATTTACTGCCACAACTGTCATCATATCCTTACTTGATTGCTATGTGAAGAGAAAGAAATATAATAATAAATTGGGTTTCAGTAGAAAGATATGTAATAAATGGGTTTCAAGTTCCATGTAATGCAGCGAAATGCACATAGGTAGCGGCATGCTGCTTAATGAACTCATCATGCTTCTGACATTGTTCAGTTGTACTTTTACAGCTTATTTCCACAATAAAACAAATATTATTTATCTTATCTTGGGTAAGGACAGGAGGCAAAATATGTCAGACAAAACCAATATCAACCAATATCTTCAACATCTATCCTTCATTTAGTTTAAGGATTTCAGCTAGTCTAGTGAACTTGCACACTTTTCTTATTAATTAATGTTTTCTTTAAAAGTGTATTTTTCAGTGTCCTATAGTGCCAACCCATCACCTGTTCTGTGAAATTCAGTGACCTTGAGGGTGTTCCCCTGTGATATGACAAGATACCTCTTCGTTGTTGGATTTTGCTGTTTGACCAGTGCTTTACACACACACACACACACACACACACACACACTGATCCCCTTCTCTTGGTGTGCCTGCACATCTCTTTCCTGGACCCCAGTCCTTGCTCTAATCCCCTGGACTCGATGCTGAGGCTGCAGGCTGGTAATTGACCAAATCCCCTTCTGCTACCTTCAACCCATACCTCTCCTTCGATGTCAAGTGCTCCTTGACAGTACACATGCAGACAGACACGTGCTTATAATACAAATAGACATATCCATACGTGCATGCAAATAAAACCAATCCAAAATGCCTCAACATTCAGATTTTATTTTATCAGCTGTCAGACCGAACACCATTTTCTTGGCTTGCAGTAAAGGATTATTTCTTTCTCCAAGGTTTTCAGTTAATGAAGTATTGGCATTTTTAGCTGGTATGGCTTAGGTCTGCTTTCTGCCTCTTTTTTCTGTAATAAGTTTCATTTTATATCTCCATTCTCAAAACTGTCACTGAAAAACATCCGCATTTGATCGCTGATTTCATTAAATGCTTTGTTTTCTCCTTGCAAAACACTAGAGTGCTCCCCGATTTGCCATTAGAGAGCTCCGGCAAGAACAATGTGTAATTTTAGTCTGCCACTGAAACTGTCGGAGGTGTCACTCAAGAGCAAAACATTGACGCTAAACGCTAGATAGGAATTGAAATGTTTTCCTTTCTTGGAAAATTGAGATTACATACGCTGATGGACATTAAAAATGGGCAAACCCAAGAGATATTCAAACATCATCTAAGCTTCGGTGTTAAAATGTCTAAAATGTTTTTATCCAAGTGGACAAACGTAAGGAAAATGACATCTAATTAGGGCATTTTTATGTTTTATATTTAGCACACAAACAAAACATTTGCAAGTAGATATTATTACTACAATAACCGGATGCATTGTGCGCAGCTTAAAATATATCTTAACAATATTGTGTAACACCTTCTTTGAGACTAACCCTGGTCAGTGTAATGTGTGCAGGTTTTATTTCCAGTGGGTTTGTAAGATGTGTAATATGCGTATGATTAACACATTCAATTAGTTGCTTGGTTGGATATATCCTATAGTCTTTCTGTTCATTTCAAAATAGTTAGGGAAGACACCTGATAGGAGCAATGAAAGTCATTTTTTTAAGAAGGCCTGCTGCAGACTTATTAAACTCTCCAGCCAATTCCACAAAGGCCATGAAAGTCTGGAAGCGAGAACACAGATAAAGAGGAATGGAATAGTATGAAGAGGATGTATTTAAAAGGGAAAGGATTTGGCACATTGAGACTTGTCTGTACATAAGAGTAAAATAACAATATGAAGGACACTTTGAAGGCTCTCCTGTGTCCAACAAAGCAGCAACATTTCAGTGTGCTTAAGGGGTTAAGAAGAGTACTTTGTAAACGCTAGAGTGGCCTGCTATCAAGGCCTCCTTTCTGTTCCTTTATGATTAGTGTGCTTGTTCTGTTAGATGTGATTAGACTAATACTGTAATGTTCTACCCAAGTTAATGGTCTGTGGTTACTGTTGCCAAGCCCTGCTGCTTGATTAAATTATTCACTTAATATTAGTATTATATGATTAATCTACCAATTAATTGGCAGGGTCAAAGTGATTCTAACTGAGGCTTTTTGCAACAGCTGATTTACTAATGCCAACTGATGCTGGAAATATTTGGTATTCACCCAAAGAAGACTTGATACTGAACTCTCAATACGCTTCCATACCTTTGCCTACGAATAATGCATTAGAATAAAATGAAGGAATCAAAAGTGGATTCTACAGACGTAGTGTATAGAACTGTGGATCCAGTCTAACACCCTCATGTTTCATTGTGGATATGACAGACTCCTTGTAAAGACCTTATGGTTAATGTTATAAATCCTAAGTATTTCTTCATTCTATATGGAATTGTCTACGTTTCTTTAAAAACATGACAGATTTTCAATGTTGTCTCTGACTTTTGGAACCACTTTAGTGGTATATCAGCATCAGAAATGGGAGAAACACCCTTCAACCATGCCACGAGTGTTCATGTTGCATAGTTTCTACCAGAGGACATGTACTTGAAGTGCGACAAACACACCAGCCATCTTAACTGTGCACAGTCAGGTGGAAACAAGTAATCCACAACTTGTGACAATAATGCAAGAATATTTTTAAACTGCATTAACATATCTTAGCAAGAATTTCCAAATAACTGCACAAAACAAATGCCAGGGAAATCTGTTTATGTTTTCTGTTTAAAAGAAAAGAGTACTGGCTCATATATCAGATTTTTAAATCACCAATTATTGTTTTTTTGGTCTTAAAAATCTTATATTGATTGGGCTCTAGTACTAATGAAGAAGCTTAACTGGAGCTTTTTGTACATGAGGGAGTAAAATGGTTTATAGATCTATTTCATTTTAAAATGATACAGTTTTATGGCCTACTATAAGAATGTTTCAGTGATGTATGCAAAAACAAGTTTGGTTTGAATAGGAGAACACTTCAGTTATTACCACTGGATGGATGGTGTGCTTCTGTGTGTATGTTCCCATGTCGTTGTGGGTTTTGTCCAGGTACTCCAACTTCCTCCCACAGTCCAAAGACATGTAAGATAGGTTAATTGGTGAGTCTAATTTGGTCATAGGCATGAATGTGAGTCTGAATGGTTTTTCTGTGTCAGCCCTCCAGAAACTAGTGTCCCTTGTCTCTCGCCTTATCACAGCAGCAAAGGGGTCCAGTCCAACTGTGACCCTGATTTGGATAAGTGGAAGATGGATGAATGGATCCATGCTATAATAGATGCAATATGCAGTTTAGCATTGCCTTCCTCAAACATGCAAGGCCTTTCCTTAAAGAGACATGGTCTGGATAGGAGCATTTGTTGCTCCTAAACTTATATACACCATTCAGTATCGATCGTACCTTTCCAGATGTGAAATGTGGCAATGACATAGGCACTAATGGAAGATCCATACTTTTGAACTGAGCACTGAGAAAAAAACAAACAAATGGTCCATCTCCTCTTCAGTCTGGAGAATGTGGAGTTTACATCTACAAAAATCTTTTCAAATCCTGATTTAAACCATAAAACATGTAAACAGTTTCTACTTTGCCACCATCCACTTTAATTGAGCTTTGACCAAGAGAATACCTTCTTCTTTGCTGCTTTGTTCCTGAGCCCACGCGGCAAGTTCCATGACAGAATCATGCCGGTATTCAAAAACAGGCATGTACTGATTTTCTGCCTTGTCTCTTGTACAGAGAGATTTCTTCAAATTCTCTAAATCTTTTGATGATATTATGAACTGTAGAGGATGAGAGAATCTAAATCTTCATGTTCAACATTTTTAACATTTTTCTCACAATTTCTAGATGCAGGTTTTGGCAGATTTCCCATCTTTATTTCTGAGAAGCTCTCTATGATGATCTTTTTATGCCCAATCATGTTCCTGACCTGTTGCCAGTTCACCTAATTAGACACAAAACATTGCTCCAGCTGTTTCTTTTCAGTGCCACTTATGTTTCTAGCCCTTTTGTTGACCTCATCTCAACTTTTCTGAGATGTGTTGATGCCATCAAATTCAAAATGAATGATATTTTCATGAAACAGTAACATGGCTCAGTTGAAACATTTGATACATTTTCTGTGTTCTACTGCAAACTAAATATAAGCTTATGAGACTTGCAAATCATTGCATGCTATTTTATCTACATCTTAAACAGTGTCTTAAGTATTTTAAGTATTTATCTCATTTGGTAATATGCATTCATATGCATCAAAAGTTCATATTTTAGTTTGCACTCTTAATCACTAAACCTGCCAAGTTGCTTCAAAAATGAATGCTACAATTTAAATGTAAAGCAATACACTTTTAGACAGAAACCCTTTATTTATTTATATTTTATAGTGATGTTTTTTTTTTATTTCCCTACTCATTTTAAGCTCCACTGAAAGTTAGTTTGAAGCCAAAATTGCATAGAAAGTTGAGCAAAATAAAACAAAAATGCAAAAATGAATGAGTCAGTTTACCAAGTTTACCCATAGTGTTTTCGTATTGTGGGGCCCTACATTCAAGAATGTAATGATTCAGCAAATCTCTGGAGAGGCCGCTGACTGACAGAGCTGCCTTTTTTTCAGTTCAGACCTTGCATAGCTGCATGGTTTCTCTCTTTTTTAAGACCTGTCACATGTAATCTCTGACATTTAGAAGGAGAGAAATGTGTAATACATATAAACAGGTTAGTGCTGCTGTCACAATGAGTTCCACAGTGGAGGGTGGCTTTACATGTGTCAACCTGAACTCTATTGTCCTTGACTGAGCTTGCTGCAAATAAATGTTTCAGCGTAAGGCATCTGAGACTCCTGAATGGTTCGCCTGCAGTTTCCGCAAGAACCACTGAACGATTAGAAAATGCTTTAAAAGTAGAAGAGTGCAAAAGTATTTATATACACACACACACACACACAGACACACACACACACACACACATATATATATATATATATATATATATATATATATATATATATATATATATATATATATATATATATATATACTGAGGTTTAGAAAAAGCTGGAGTTATTTAAGCCTGATAAGCTTATCCTGAAGCCAAAAAAAGATGTTAGTACAGTGGGGTCAGGTGGGGGTAAGGGGTGCAGGGTAGTATCTGAATAATTAATAAGTGGATGCAGGGCAGGAATTATAGGATAAGTGGAGTAGAGAAGGGATCCACCCAAATCTGCTAAAGCTGCCCACAGCAGAAAAAAGCAAACCCTCTCCTCACTGTAGCAGCTAAAAAAAAAAAAAAAAGAGGAAAAGGTTCACATGTATGTCGGTTAATTTGTCATCCATGTTTCATTTCATTTATATCCAAGTGAATATTTTCCTTTCAAGGAGACACAATGTGCTCTCCTTCAGTGTTTTCGGACAAAAGACAATTCAGCCATTTTTTGAATAATATGATAATCCCTTCGTGCTGCACTTAAGTGCCACTTGAACTGTTCTGTTACATGATTTGTAGAACTCCCAAGAATTCTAAATAACAAAATAACACCTGTCTTATCTGTCATTTTGGGCATTCTACTTATTCTCCTAATTAACTGAATTAAATGCTTATTAAATGCTAATTTTTTAAAGAGTATCCCATGTTTTTAATGTATTCTCATTAGTCCTTGTGTTCCTCAAGGATAAATCCAAGTTCTTCTTTCTATTAATATATAACCTCAGTTTTAAGAGAAAATGTGCAGTAAGTAAAAATCAAGTCATTTTTTTTTCTATAAAAATTCTAATTATGTGAATGCATCTACCCTTAACTACCTTCAAAAAGTCACACAACCTGGTTTCTTTAGAATGATCACATTTTTCATTTTACCACATCTCCTTGGTAGGAATCCTTTACACTCAGTACAGTCAACCCATCTCTCATTTATCATCTGAACTGGTTTACTGTGGAGAAATGATTAATTATAAAGTACAAGTAGGAGCAGGGCAAGGGATGATTTTCTAATTTCAAAATAAAGTTAAGAAAGGGCCAGAATAAATGTCATGTCAGTAATTTTAATTTTTGCTCTATTTGTTTTAGGGAAGGGCAAAAAAGGTCACCGACTGGTGATTATACTTCTACTACAAAGCCTTCTGCTACTTGTGAACATCATCAGACTTCTCAATACATGCTTTATCAAAAAGACAGTAAAAACACTGATGACCCAGATTGGAATAAGATGCGTTTTCTTGACACTTGAGAATCAAGATGGATTCTATTTATATATTATGCATATAAGCCCTAAATTCAAGCAACAACATAATGGGTCCAAGCCTGAACACTGATGCTTTCTCTATTAAACACTTGTGTCTGTGCATGTAAATACTGGAATACTAGTAAGAATATTAATTAAGCAATGTGGAATCAAAGCCACAATAATATAATATAAAGAATAACTGATGACTATATGCATACAGAATTTGCATGAGCACTTCCTGTTCTTATACTGTTTTACTCTGAATTTCCTCAGGAGGGCATTGTTGTAAAAATCTATACTCACACAGAGATGCTTTGTGTGGTGCAGGTGAAATAAGCATAACTACCTGTGGAAGCTGAAGTAGGCCTGTTGCATGAGTTTGCCATCAGTGTAAGTTGTTTTTGTTTTTGTAAAAGGAATGAGTGTAAAATTAAATTAAAAGTGCATATCAGTTTTGACAGCCCCATCAGAGCTGAAAGGGAAGCTCTCACAGCTCATAGCCTATTCTGTTTGCACATTTAATGTCACAGGCATACCAATATGCACATGTAATTTTTAAATGGTTATTTTTTTTCTCTAAAAGCAAATGCTTTTGATTAATCAGTGGAATGAAAAATGATTGTAAACTGGGAATTGAGGGTGCAAATTATGCACACAGAGAAATAGCTATAATATCTTATTCATGGAAATGTTTGAGCAAGTATATAACTCACAGAGCACCTCTTTTGTTCTCCGCTGACATAAATGCACAGACAACATGAAGGCCTAGTCCTCTGCCAAACAGCTTCATTTGATGTTCCCTTTTATTTTCTGTCTTTTTTGAAACACAGCCCTCACCCAAATCCCCTCCTGAGTCCCACTGCTCCTTTGTCCTTATATTATCTCCATCCCCTGGTGCTTGTAAAGGGTCATTTTTGTTTTGATCTGATTCTGTAATTTGATATTTCTTGTGCAAACTCAGAAGGTGTTTGCCAAAGTAGCCCAATATCTTTGATGACATTTAGAGCTGCAGTTATTAGTTTCGCTGTTGATTAGAGGCGTCAACAGAAACTCCAGTTCGCACTCACCCTGCTCTTCACCCCATCTACCTGCTCCGTGGATTGCAGTTTCAAATAAGGGGCTCTAATGTTATTCCACTTGCCTCATTGCCTCTGCTTGTACGCTCCGGCGAGCACAAAACCACCCACTGCCCTGTGAGTTCTGAAAATTAGCAAGGGGCAAATTTGAGGTGGAGCATATTGCCCAGTGTAAAATATTTAATTTAGAAAGACTCTGACCACCTCTCTCCCACTGGGTTTCCATTTCATCTGCAAGGAAAAAAAGTCTTTGGATTCTCTCAGGGGAATATGGTGGAATATATGTAAAAATCAAGTCATTTTTTTTATTCATCAGCTAAATCTTGCTTTTTTATTCAACATGCATTATGAGATTATATCAAATACCAGACTGTGTGAAAATGAGCTAATGACTTAACATCTTGTGTTCACTTTTTTGCAGAGAGTAAAGAGGAAATGCACCAAATGCACTCCAGACCATTGGCACTCTTAACTAGAGAGAATTATTTTGGTTCACCAAGCATCAGTAATATGCTAAAAACCTTTAACTACACAAATCATCTGCCCAATTAAGCCAATTTGGACATAAGACAAGTAGCTTTGATCATTGCTATGTAAAGAGGTTATTCAGAGGACAAGGTCACTGTGAGTAATTTCTCAAATGCTTGAAGAGAAATTTAAAACCGTGTAGCCCTCGATAGGAAAGACAATGACCAGCAAAAGGATTCTCTTTCTGCAGAACCTGATCTGTGCTATTATGTGCACAACAGTAATTAATGGTTATATTTTTATACAAATCAACAAAATGAATTTCATAAGATGGTAGCCTGGCATCCGACTGGCAACCTGTCCAGACTTTAGCCCATCTTTTGCCCCATGACAGCTACAATTGGCTCTAGCCCCCACTTGTGCCTTAAAAGGATAAGCAGAAGAGAATGAATGGTTGGATGGACTTGCTAGCTACATATCTCTTGTAGCTAACAGCTGGCCAAGTGTCTTGGTAAGTAAACAATGCTAGCTAATGTTAGATTATATTTTACTTGATAATGCACACATATTTGATTTGGATTTAAGAAAATCATCTGGTTAGTACTGCAGTATTGATGTTTATGTATAACTATAAATTAATGTTAGTATTAATTATAAGGTATTGTCAGACAGCATATCTACATGTCTTTACTGTGATTATACGCAAGAACAGGAAATGCTATCAGTAACAGATATTCAAAACCCTGTCCTGAACTCCATCATATGTCCAGGAATGTAATCCTTCTGTCTAAAATGAGTATTGCATACGTTGTCTCATGACAGATGCAGCAGTGAAGTCCTTTTGCTCCACCTGCACAAAATGCACCCAAGCATGAAAACAAGCTCAGTTCTGCTTCCTGTCAGGAAAGCAGTGGACTTGAGATCACGTAAGGCTCATGTTTGTGCAAAATGCTCACAAAAAAAATTCACAATGATGAAACGTGCTCCGAGTCACTACCACCTACTACTGCACTGAGTGCTGAGGAAGAGAACACAAAAGACTCTCCCATGTTACCCTCTGTGTGCTGAAAAAAGCATTTTTGTGCAGCTTAAAATCCACACTTTTTCAGCTGAATTGCTTTGAGAAATGCATTATCTTTTCAAACGTGTACTTAAAAAAATTTAATATGAGAAATATAAGAAAAAAATCTCTAACTTGCAAGTGAATTCTATTGTAAACCAGTTTAGTACTTTGGTTCAGAAATGGAAATTCATTAGCCATTAAGAGAACAATCCTAAAGTGAACAGTGTAATTCATCAGGTGAATTATCTCACCTTTGCTATATTTTACTATTAAACTGGCATGTAGTGCAGGGTTGACAGGAGGTGAGTGGGAGGAAAAGTTTTGAAAAGAGTGTGAATATCTACTGATTATCCATGACTGAGATAGTCTTAGGGGGAAGGAGAGAGCAGTCAGAGAATTGTACATGTTAGGCCAGGTGAGGCTTCATTACAAAGCTGAAGACTTGAGTAAAATATTCTGTGATCTCACCTCATGTGTGGGAGGAACACATCTGTATCCAGAACTGTGCTCTTTCATCTTTTGTCACTATGTGTTATTACACCTGCGTGATACCACATCAGGAACCATACCTGGGTGCAGCCTTATAAAGAAATGTGTGAAGCTTCAGCTGGCAACTGTGAGAGTTAATTATGCAACTCTTCTCTGATGTGAAATCAATTACCTGCACACAAAGGTCTAAAGATTTTTATTACATGCCAAGCAAATGATTCAGAAAAAGCATCCAGCATTGCTGGGGCCAGGTTCCCGAGCTGCAGCACTTAAAATAAAATAAAAAATAAATAAAATACAAAGAAAGGCTAAACGTTTTTTTCTATTTTGAATTTGAATTTTGAATTTTCACCTACTTTGATGAAATGAAATGTAAAGTCAGGAGGAAAATAATTAGAAAGCTTCTTTTTCAAATGTGTTGTCTCTAAAGCAGTCATACGACTTGGTGTCCTACAGCAGAGGCTGAACACAGCACACTGTGCAAGAATATGAGTCATTACATACATGTTTTGAAATTCTAGTTAACTGAGACAGGCTGAAAGAATGGCCAGAACTCAATATAAAACGTCTTATAAAAAATGATTTAGACTGTGATAAAATCTGCCCTCTTCATTTAATGAAGATGAGATGAGAAATAATTCATTTATCTTCTTTTTGGGAAGTTCTTTGTTACAAAAGTTGAAATAACAACAGTATTAACGAGAAGCATTCAAAGAGTTCAAACGTCTGCCAAAGCAGCTTACTCAGTATTTACGTTTAATGGAATAGCATTGTATTTTGCATATATTAATTTTTGTGTGCAGTTTAAATCACATAAGGGTAGCATGACAGATGTTTACTTTGATTAAACAAACATTATGTCAGAGTATAAAATGAATGATGAATTTGTAAATAACTGGACACGAATAATTTGAGCTCATTAAATATTATTATTATTATTATTATTATTGTTATTATTATTTTTATTACCACAGTATATATTTCTAACTAGGCAGCTCACTGTCTGTCTCCTGGCAATACTTTCTTTAAAGACAACAAATTTTGGGATCAACTTGAAGGACAGGCAGATGTAAAATGTAAAAGTGAGGTCAGAGGTCAAATGTGACATGATATTTAGATGCAAACTATAATATGATATTTAGAGTCACCATAGTCCAGTGTCATTTTTTAAATGCTGCCAATATAAACAAAGGCAGTATAATTTTAAGCAGGGCTTTAAAGATAACAAATGTATCGTGATATTTTAAATCTTTATACTTTCAATATGTTGACAATACACACCATAGTTGTAAGAATCAGGTTTAAGTTATAAGGCTTTTTGTTAATTTTCAACCAATGAACATTAAGTTGACTTTGAAAACCTTGGAAGATGTCAGGGAAATTTTAATGGATTGTTAATATGACCCCATGCTACACATCTAAAGTTTTAACAGAATTGATTCAAAACCTTCAGTGTTTTCATTCAATCTTATGGTGTCACTAGTGACACTAGCTCCGATGCGCTGCCATTTTGCTGTAAGAATCTCTGCTTCCTCAGGAAATGAAGCCTGCTCATAACCTTTTTATGTGCAGCAAGTGTTTAGATCTTCCAGTTCAACCTGCTGTCAGTGTGGATGTCCTGGTACTTGCACTATATCAAAGTCATGTTCCAAGACAGACAAGAGACATGTAGTTGTCCTTTTCCGTCTGAAGTCTATCACCAACGCTCTGGCCTTATTCATATTCAGAAGCATTTGACTCTTCCCTGACCACTGCACCAAATCATCCATTAGTGCTCTGTATTCCTCCTCCTGCCCATCACTAATACATCAAATCATTGCAGAGTTGTCTGTCTAGCTCTTTAGGTGGCATGACTCAGAGTCTGCACAAGGTAAACAGGAATTGAGACATTGTGGAGGTCCTGCACTGCACACCATTTGAAACATCACAGCAATGTTTTTATTTGAGGTTTGTGACACAGCTTTGCTCTTTCTCTTTTTCTTTGCTAATAATTCATCTTTAATATCACAGTAATATTTAATAAAAGAGTATTTGATTAACTTTTTGTTGTTGTTGTTGTTGGGTATATATATCTTGGAACATATTTGAACAAGCCTGTATATAAACAGAGGTGGGACAAAGTACCAATAAGTAAAATCTTCAGGTATCTGTACTTACAGAAGGATTTATCCATAAATACACTCAGAAAATGATTTACACATAAAATGTGAAACGCTAAATTTAATGGTGTCTGTTCAACTTAAATTTAGTTGATTGGTATATGTTCAGAGCCACTGGACTCTGAAGTTATAGTGGGCCAGAATGATCCAGAATGGTGTTGTTGGTGCCGATCATCTTGAGTTGTGGTTGCGGTACTTTCAGCATCTAACTATAGAAGAGGAGCGAGCATAAAGGAAATGCAATATTCTAACAGCTCGACAAATATCACCAAACAAGCTGTTTCTGGGCACTTTGTCACACAGTGTGTCGGGTGGTTAAAGGTACAGCTGCCGGATTCCCCGGAGAGAGAAGAAAATGAGATATGAAGAAAATACAGGAAATACAGGACCGGAGATTAGGAGAGATTATTTTTTTAAGATAACATCTGCTCAGTGACATTTGTTCAACTGGAAATTTAAAGCTAACATGTAAAGTCCTTGTTTATTTTAGAGATTTTTGAAAGGATATTGAATGTATACTTGATGTATTGCTGAAATACTCATTTTCCTGTTGAGATATGGAGGCAGTTGACAATATGTATTTTTTTTTAGCACATGTATCTATACTTCTACCTAAGTAATGAATGTGTGTATTTTTGCCACCAATATTCAAATGTTTTGGGTTTTGTTTTTATAATTGATTTATCTTAGATCAGTTAAGCATAACAGTAACACATGAACACACAAAGGCAAACGCAAAACACATCTGGCATATTTCATTTAAGACAGCTTGATGGAGATGCTTGTGGGCACTGGTTTGACTCAGCTGGCCTTGCCTCTGTTCTCCACACTTTTAAATCCCCATGTATCTTAATAATGTTCTCTCTTCTCCAAATCCCCTTATTCAATTATGGCAGCTTCTAATACATGTGTCAACATGTTTCATTAGTCAGTCCTCCTCTCCCACCAAAGAGATTAGCTTTCACTTTTTTTCTTTTATTTACTAAATGCTGAAATATCATTTTCCCCAGGACAGAGTGAGAACCGGGAAAGAGGAAATGATTGTTTTTGTTCATTACATTTCATTTTGGTCAGCCAGATGGAGCTTTTTTTCTTTTTCTTTGCTGAGCAGACTATTAAATATATGCTGCACTTTACATTTAAATGCTTCAAGAACATTAGAGACTGTGGTTTTAACTCTTTGCTCTCTGTACTCCTCAGCTTCAGTTCTTTTCATCACAGAGTGAGTATTCATGAGCGTTTTACAGCAGAACAATGGCAAGGGTCTAGAAATAAGATACGAAGCAAGACTGTTTCATCTCAATAAGCGCGTATGCGTGTGTCACAGGAGGAAATGATTAATTCTATGACTGTAGGATCCCTTTGATAGTTTGTGTGGTAATTCCTGGTCCCTTGAGGGTTCCATAGTTGCGCCTGTATTGTTGAACTGAGAGTATTGAGGCCATGTGTAGGCAGGGACTAGATGAGATGTTACAGTACATGCATGCTCTGCAGATTTTCCCTATGAAAGCACAGTACCTGTAGTAACGAAGAGCAGTGAAGAGCAATGGCTCACTGGTCATTATCATTCTGCCTCTGTTACACTCATCACCTGATTGTCTCGTTGCCCCCCTCCTTCCCCATAAAACCCACTCCTGCCTCCATCATAGCCTCATCATTATCAACTCCCTCACTGAGTGTAGATGAGAATAGCAAAAACAGATGGAAAGACAAAAAGGTGAGAGAAGCTGAGGATTTCCACATTTGAAGTTCTTGGTAATATGACAGGGTAGGTGTCAGGGCTTATATTAAATAGTTAAACAACACAACAAAAATATAACAGACTTATTTTTTAAAAATGTATTTCAGTTTTATTCATCGCATATTGATAAGTCTGATGTTTTCACAGCATAAGTAACTGATAAAAACGCAGAGAAGAAGACTGCTACTAAGGTTTAAACTGATTTAACACAATAGTGTTTGACAAAATTAGGTAAGCTAGGGTGCTAAAACTAGTGCTAGCAGTTTTGAGGCAGTCTTTAGCTGTCTCTGTATTTGGTAACTAGTTTTAATAACATGTTCCTGCCTTTGTGGTCACCTGCAGCGCTTTGCTGATGATTTTAAATCTAAACCATTTCCAAATTGATGACAGCGATGATACCGCTCACTTTGCCAGTTTCCTTGCCTTGTGCCAGCAACTGATTCTCCTATTAATCACTTTTAATGCATGTAATTTTTCTTGTTTGCTTTTGTTTTTTTGCTTTGCCCCTATATTATTTAACTATCTGATCATCTTTCTATTGCCTTTTAGGGTATTTTACAGGGTACTCAGTACTTTGCTACTCAGCCGCTGCTCCCTTCCTCCTGCCCTATTTACTCCTCCTTTCACTTACCCCTGGTGACCTTAATTACAACATGTAAAAACCTGACCTGCATCCAATTTCCAGCCCCTGACCACAGTGACCCAAGATTAATACCCAATGGTCCAAATTCAATTAAATTCCCCTCTAAATAAGAACAACAAATGTAGTCCCAGGCAGCAGAGGATGGTGGAACAACAGGTTCACACCACTGGAGGAAATAACAAGCACACCAAAGATTCATGCAAGTAAAGGAAAAAAGGGGGGAAAGTGAGGCTAATACCAACATATAAATAATTACCAAGTTCACACAACTACACTCAACATTAATGGCATCCATTTATTACAGGTCAGCTGATGGACATATTTGGTGTTTTTGTAACTATGATACAATCACTGTTGAAAATGAGGCAATGTCAAACACCTTCTTCTATATTTTACAACCCATAAATGCATCTTATTTTTAACTAGTTAATGGGTAATGGGGTAGGATCCAATCCCTGCTTTCACAGAGGAAAGATACACCCCAGTTGGCAGTCTATCACAAAGCTAACACACAGAGGCTCCTTCTCCTCATCTACAACACTTCACAGTCCAAATGTGTTGTTGAGGGATAGTTTTATGCTGCCTTGTTAGTTATGCTCAGAAGTAAGAATCAGACAGTTGAGTGGTTACCACTGCATAACCTGCCAGGCCAGAATCGGTTTCTGTAATTTGAATGGGCAGCAGCAGAGGTGCAGCTGTGCTACCATGAGAAGCTCGCTTTGATTTGAAAAGAAAAAAAAATCAAATTAAATTTATTCATTGTTTTTCAGATCCACACACCAATTTCAAACTGGATGAAGTGTAAAGCTTCTCTGTCCATCTTTTTTTATTAACATAATATCCAACATAAGCAGCAGGATGAGGGGCAGGGTACAACTTGAATAGGCTGACAGTTTGTCATTGGAAAATACTGACTTTCTCATCAACCCAATGAGAATTCCTGTAGAAAAAAGCCAGCGCACGTGCATTGGTAATATGACTATAAATTTTGTCTCCTTCATTCCCTGGTACGAGAAATTATACTGAGGTTCTTGATATAATAGCAAATCTCATGTACTACTTAAGTGACCTTTTGATAAACAGCCACCTTTGGTGTCCTCAAACCACAGCTCATTTCTCAGATGTCTGTATTACCTTAGTATAAGATTTTGTACACATCCCAACTCTTGGACTCAATTGAATTAAAATTAAAACCCTCCATACAAAAGTTTCATGTAATATCTATGACCATTCAATACAGGAATGAAATATTGAGACGAGATGATCATTTTTAAAAATCTCCTTGACAATGTAGTCGTGTCTCTCCGTGTTTGTGTGTCTCTCTGCTGTTTTTTGCTCATCTCTTTGTTTTGCTGTTTACTATAATTACATATAACAAGCTTTTTGAAATGACTGTAATAAGAAATTTTTAATTTACACAATTATCTGTACACATCATTTAACAATATATGCCAATTAACTGCTTTAACAAAAGTTCATGTAACTGTAAATAATACAAAATAGATGAATAGTGCACAGTATTTGATGATAACCGCCAGCTTTTTTAGCTTTGAATTGTTATTTCAAAGCAGTACAAATAGTGCATACTGTATCTGTCCCTGTGATTTAATTAAGTCAGCAGGCATCACTGCATTACTGCATCCACCCTTTGCACTGTACCAATTAGAAACCTTTCATGGATGTTTTACCTTGTGTGCTACCTTGCCATCTGATTGCGATCTTGTAATTTTTCCACAAAAGTTCTTCCCTGAAAGGACTTTTGGAGGAGGATTTTAATTGAACTGGCAGCAGGCTGTAGCCCTGAGACTTTTATCATTGCCAGTAATACGACACTGTGCAGGTTGATTTTGTTTAATGATAAAATAATCATTTTGGGAATTAGAATAAAAATGATATGGCTTCTATTCTTCCATATCTATATATAGGAATTAACAACATGGCTGCGGTGTTTGTGCAGCATTTAGAGAACTCTTTTGGTATTATACAGAGACAAAAATAAAAAAGAACAAACTAATCCATTTCCCTTTACCTCATTTTGTGCATTTCCACTAAAACCAAAGTTGTCTGCTTTAAAAAAGTTTATTAAAAAAAACAACAACCTGTGATCAGAGAGAACAGCTGCCCCACCACAAATTGCTGATGGGACTTTTCCACTGCAACATGTAGTGTGCACTTGTTATATAAAAACTAAGCAGGCTTTCATTGTGCAGGGTGCTGCGTTACCGTGTATAGTGCTTATATAATAAAAGCTGAATTGATATTGCATAATATAAGTATTTTATTTATCTCTCTTTGGAATCCACTACATGTGATCTGCAATTATTAGGTTTTCCTTGGGCATGATTTTTTTCCCCTAATTATGTAATTATACATATATGTATAAAATACCGGGGGGACTGAGCTTTCGCTGTTGTGGCACCCAAATTATGGAATAAGTTGCCCCTCCATATTAGGCTGGCCCCAACACTTGAAATTTTCAAATCACTTTTAAAAACAGACCTTTTTTCCAAAACATTTTAGGAGTAGTACCAGAGTCAGCTTGTAGTTTTAGTCAGTTTTTAGTCGCTCTTAATCTTCTTTACTTTGTTAATTTTATTTATTGTATATTTTATTTTTATTTATTTATTTATTGTATATTATTATTGTCTATTTTATTCATGTTTTAATATTTACTGATTCAGTTTTATCTTTTTTTCATTTATTTATTTATTTTATTGTTATTTAATTTTCTTTGTCTGTTTAATGTATAGTTTTTAACTTTTATCACTTTTTTTTTTTTACTGGAAAACAGTTTGGTCACCCATGTTGTTTATAAAGTGCTCTATAAATAAAGTTGGATTGGATTGGATATATGTACAAGATGTATACACATATTTTTTTTAATCGAGTCTAAAGATAAATTGGTTTTCAACCTTATTTTCTGTTATGCATCATGAAATCCAACAGTTTTAAATTTTATTACAACTGTTGTCTTTTGTGCAGTTTTAATTAAATGACCTAGGATGGGCTTTTGTTTATCCTATAAGTGAAGCTAAGCCTTGGCATTAAATTAGCCAACCAGATCTGAAATGACAGATCTCTTCAATTATTCTTTTAGATGAATTAAAAAAGATGGTTGGAATAATATTATGAATAAGATAAGGGAGTAAGTCACATACTCTAGCCTACTAAAAAAAATATTGGTTAAAAGACAGAAAAGTTACCATCAAATTCAGGCGTATTTTTCTTACATAAAGCTGTTTAAATCTGCCTAAAATAAATTAGCTTTACCCTTTTAATAAATCACCTTTGAAAATGCCTGAAAAGATTTTACACTGATTATTAAAGAGTGCTTTCTCATCTATGTACCATTATTGTGTTGCATTTTGTCATCTACAAAGATATGACACATGTTGTGTCATACTGTGCACTGCCATACGGCACTGATCTGTGTTTTCATTACAAAGTCACAGGAGGGAATTCCTGAGCCAACCCACACTGTTAACGTCCTGCTTGTGAATACTGCCTTCAGACAGATATATTTAAGTCAAGGTCAACTGTTCAACTTGGAAGAGAGAGAGAGAGAAAAAAAGAGAACAGAGAAGGTTTTATTTAAATTACTATATTTTACTTTCAGGGGTTTTTGCTGCACAAAAGTCATTCATTATTGTTTAACACCTACACTTGCATTGTTAAAATACATTTAACAGATGGTATCCTCTCGGTTGCACTGCTTTGTCAAGCTCTAATGTCAAGTTTATTTCATGTTCTTATTTTATATGTTCTGATATAATTTTGTAAAGTCCTTTTTTAAACTATATTTTAGTTTTGCATTATCTGCAAAGTAACCTAAAACCATTTCATATGTGCCATTTTTATAGGCTTACAATATGTATTAATAAATTCCCCTCTCGCCCCTGCAGGCAGTCTGTCCTTCAAGCTTGGGTCCTCTGCCAGTGGCCTGGGAGCTTGAGGGTCCTCCACAGTATCTTAACTGTTCCTAGGACTGCACTTTTGGATCTCGGATGTTGTTCCTGGTGTCTCCCCCCTGACTTGTTCAGGCTCCCCCTTGCTGTAGAATTTGTGTTGTACATTGATAATCTTTACCTGTGAGATTCTTCTGAATGTTGGAACACTGAGCTACTAGTTGTTTCACTGTCAATCTGGATGCTGGGTATCGAAAATTCCATAGGTCCCTGATCCGCAAGGGGTTACTTGCGTAGTAGCATTCCAGCAGCGCCCTATTTTCATCTCTTGCCCACCGATGCAGTCTTGTTCTAGTAGCCCACTTTTCGTCAGGGTGTCCTGGTTCCTCTACACCGGATGCAGACCTTTTTAATTTTATGAAGCTCTCGTGCATGTCTGCGGTAGGGTTGGTTTTAGCAATTTTTTTTTTTCCTGAAAAGATATTATTTATCGATATTGATATTATTTACCGGATTTTGCATGGAAAATAATGAATTTTGCTGTTGGCCAAGTAACAATGTATCATGCATTTCATAGTCAAAAAAGAATTACTTATAATAAAAGAATTTTTCATGTACACAATTTTATGAAATGCAGCATTTCCACTGCATGGTACAGTGGGAGTTGTCTGGGCATATGATGTGACCTGTCAGTTTCTCTAAGTGAAGCTGCCAATAATGAGGCATGATTAGCCTGGGAAACTCAATGCAGGCCTCAAATCAATCTCTGAAGAGGGGAGACAGCGACTGGGACTGTCACACACCTCACACTCTGCCATTCGCTTTACCCAAGGGACACGGTGAAGGTCATGCAAGGTAGCCTCAGTCCAGCCCTGTCAATTAGCATTAGCATCATGAAAGTGATTATGACTTATGACTGAGAGAACACAAATTAACCAGTTGAATATTATGAATTCTAATATTTTAATGAATAGTTTTAATTAGATTCTATTTAGAGTCCATTTGTGACAGCCATCACAGCTTTGTATTTGAAGATACAAAAAAGAAAACGTTTATGACGCAAACTACTCATCCCAGGCTTTACGGTGGGGACTGTATGAAGCAGATTCCAGCTGCTGTAGAGCTCCATCCATTTTCGCCTGCTGCTGTGTCAGGAGAAATTTCTGCCTGTGTGAGGACTTCTGTCATCCTGGCCTAATGTCTCTGCAGTAACCCTGCAGGCTTCAAGCCAGCTAGCCCCCCATTCCCAGGCTTTGGAAGAGGGTGAAAGAGGTCACTGCTAAATTTTAAATGATCCCTTGGGAGGTACAATGAGGATAAAAACTCTAAGTGGATGAAGTCATGCTTTGTAAATGTTGTAGCATCTTAATCCAAGATCAAAGAATGCTACTTTTAAACCTTCTTCTAATGTCAATGTTGCTTCTATTGAATTAACGAGGCAACTGTTGTTGTGATTTGGCTCTAAACAAAAGAAATTGAACCTAAATGGAAATATTCATCTTTATACTGGAATTACTGTTTAAAATGATAGCTTGAAAATGTCACATCACTGTTTTTCTTTTTTAAACTACTTCATATAAACTCAGGTTCAGGGTTGATGTGGTTCTCAGCTGTTAGCGCCTGTGATTCACACCAAAAAGTTCTAGGTTCAGAGCATGTTTGCATGTTCTCCTTATGTCTGCATCAGTTTCCTCCCAAAGACACGCATGTTTAAATTTATTGATGATTCTGAGCTGTCCTCTTTATTCACCCTGTGATAGTCTCACTGTCTGCCTAAGATGTACGCTTAAAAGTCTTACCCCAAATCAGTTGGGACAGACTGCCCTGCAGCTTTAAGTTGGTGGAGCTTTTAAGGAGATGGATGGACAGAGACACTTTCCACTTCCAGCAGCTTAATATGAAAACAGTCGTCTTTATACCCGTATCATTCTGTGCAATGAATTTTTAACGATGAAATGTAGAACTTACCAAAACCATCTTCTGAGAGAAAGAATTTAAACTAAAATATTGTTTCTTCTTGCTTCTTCAGACAACAACAAACCAGAAAAACAGAAAACCAGTATATCATGGCGAGTAATATAATGGTAACCACTTAACTGTCTAAAATAAAATTCTTACTTCCTATTCCTATGGCCGGCCTTATTTAAGGATTTAGAAATGCTGAGGTTAAATAACTGAACTTGTTAGATTTGTATGGTCCATAAACTTGTTACAAAGTTTTCATTTCTTTTTGTTCGATCTAAATGTGACAATTTTAAGATGTAAGCAGTAAAACTTGAAAATCAGGTTAAATGTTGCAGTGAGCGATTCACAGTATAATGTACAATCTCCAGTATTGTTCTGCTTGATGACCTCTGAATCTCTTCCCTTTATCTCATGGGCTCATTCAGCCTCCTTTTCTTCGTGTTGCATCTTTTACCTCACCTGTGTTCTCTTTCATTTCTCTCTCCCTCGCCTCTTCCACTCTTTGTTGTCTCTCTCACTGTACTCATTGCCTGTTTCACTAGTCACTGTTTTTTATGCCAAGGCATATCAAAAATGAGTCAGTAAAATCTGTATGTGAATTCTCTATTTTATACAGTAATATACTTGGATAACTATGATACATTATGATACTATAATTATGCCGTCTGTGTTATTGTCAAACTCAGTCTATACATTACACTGTAGTTTAAAAGGAATCATCAGTAATAGGACCAACACTATTGGAATGTGTTATCACATCAGAGTTTTTTTTTTCTCTTCCTATTCTTCTGTTCTTCCGCCTCTCTTCGCCTCTGACATTGAATGACTGGAAGTAATGTTAGTTGTCTAGCTAGCTGGTTCACTCAGTGACAGGTGTATAGATACTGTTTAATGTAGCTCAACATTGGCACCATTAGTCCAATCAGGTAAGTAAAGTAAGTAAACTAAGAGCATCAAAGGTTTAGAGGGACATATAATATTATATAGAATATTACATTTTTGCAGTGTTAAAATTATTAAGTAAATTTTATTGCTAGTGATATTGTATTGACTGATACTGACTGATTTCTAATATGACAGGACATTTTTCTAAATTGCTGCCTACTTTCATTTTTTTTTAGCTGTATACGATCTCTAAGGGGGAGCAACAAATCCTTTAAGTTTTGAGGTTGGGCCTCCATGGATCGCATTTGCTTGTCCAGAACATCCCATAGATGCTTGATTGGATTTGAAGGCCAAGTTTACACCTATTCAACTCAACTCAAACTCATTGTCGTTGTCCTCAAACCACTCCTGAACCATTTTTATTGTGTGGCTGGGCTTTTTATAGTGCCATCATGAAATACAGTTTCCATGACAGGATGTACATAGTCTGCAACAATGCTTAGGTAGGGTGTCAAAGTAACATCCAGGTGGATAGAAGGGCCCAAGTTATCCCAGCAGAACACTGACCAAAGCATCTGGCTGGCTAGCGTTGTTCCTATTGTGGATCTTGGTGGTCCCCAGGTAACCACTGCACAGGTCCCAGCAATCCACATAATGTAAAACATGATTCATCAGACCAGACCATCTTCTTCGTTGTGGGTCATAAAATTATGCCTGATTGGTGTAAAGGTTAATAATCACTGTATGTGTGATGATGTTCATGCAAAGTTTTGTTGAGACTGGCCAACCCATTACAGAGGAGATAAGGTACATGAAGCGATATGAACATAAAACATTAACAGGTTGTTTTGCAAACTGCAGGTATCTTTGTTTAACGTCTGGCAGAATGTGAAGCTACTGATAATTTAGTAAGTAATTCACTGCAGATGCTACTAATAATGCATTAGTAGCATCTGCACACATTGTGACAGTGTATTTTCATTTGTGCATAATTTGGCATATATTGCTTGCATACATACACTTTTACTGTTCTGTTTCGAGTTAAGGACTTATTTCTGTTTCTCAAATGACAGAGACTACAGAGACTTTAAATCTAGTTTGATTATAAAGAGCAGTGGGCAATGGGTTTTTTTGTTTGTTTGGTTTTACAAATCAGACTAGGGACAGGAACCATATGGTGTTAATACATGTGCTTTTACAGGTGGAATATATATATAATGCTCTTAACTAGCAGGAAGATATGAGCATTGGTTCCCAAGAATAAGAGAAACTATGAGTAAAGTGTGAATACTTTAAAAATAGTGGAATAAATAGTTTTTAGTTGATCTATCCATTAACTTAATTTAAATGCATTTAGTGAGCCCATGCCCTTTTAGCCTCCTGGGACTCTGTTTCCTCATATGGGCATATCATATATATATATTTTTCTGTACTTTATACCGTACTTCATTCAGCTCAGTAGAGTATTTAAAAAGTGCTTTCTGTTCAAAGAGGATTTTTATGTTTTTATAGTTATCAGATCTGACAGAAAAAGGAAAGTGATCTGAAAGAGCAGCTTCATTCACGCATTTATAATCCTGTTATATTTCATACAGGTATCTTTTTTTTTTCTTTTTTTGCAAAGGGTCTATATGTGTTTAGCTTTGCCCTACAGCGTCCTGTATCCATAGCGAATATTTTATTTCATTTCATTTCATTTTATATGCAAAAGGCAGTTTGTGCAAGTTTTGCAAATAATATGAACATTTGTAGTGCAAAAAACAATAATTGTTTGCTCAGCAACTTTGAAGTGATCATTGGCAAGAGTGTGCTGGCAGTGCGTAGGTGAATTTGGTCACAAAGAGGGTTCTGCACCAAATATTTCCTTTTAATCTCTTTGGTCATCTCTTTGGTTACCCCTAGCATGTAAGATTGTTTGGAATAACTCAACAACTACTAGGCAAACAGTAATAAAATGTGAAAAAAAAGTGACATAAATAACAAACAAAGAACGTTTGTATTAAAGGTAAAAGTTGAGCCCCATAAGGGTCATAAACTTTACTCTCTTGAAGGTTAACCCGTATTAATAGAATACATAAAAACATTTAAAAATTTATAAATGTATGATTCATATTTAATCAATGTGCTTCCACAGTTAAGAAGAGTATGCAAAGGATTTTGAATAAACAGCCAAAACAGTCAATTGCACACTCTGTGTAAACAGCATTGGTAAAGTTATGCAATTTCAGTATCATACATGTGAATACAAAAAATGTTATGATTAAACATTTATAAACTTAAACAGAGCTTATCCTATTTTTCACATGAAATAAAATTGTATAAGAATTCTCAGAACCACTGATTAAGAGCGAGTATTTATTGTCATAATAAAATAATAGAATCTGTTTTAAAAAAAGCATACTGTATAAAAATGATCTCCTGCAGATTTCACAATTGTTATGAGCTTCATTGCACTATTCAATAGTTCTACATAGCTTAAGTGGTGCAGACTGTATAAATTGCCCTGCAAGCTCAGAGATGGCTATCTTGGCTGGGACTTAGTCAATTACATTGGAGGTTAGATACAGATCATGCTGTATATTCCCTTCATTATTTTGTTCAATATCCCCACAGAGATCTACATTAAACCTGCCAAGAGACCTGGTTAATTCGATTCCCAGTATGCACCATGCTGGCCTCTCCAAAAGGCAAGATGGTGGTGGCAGCAGGGGACTTCATTCACACAGAAATCAAATGGTCCGTGGGTAAAAGCATCTGCAATTCCCAAGCCAAAGGTCTGGAAATGTTGACAATTTAGAGCCATTAACTTGCACATAATTTTCTATTATTGAAAGCAGCAGTTTATTTAGGGCCTTTTAATTAGTTTGCTAAAGCTTAAATAGCTTCAGGGTTGTTGTTTAGAGTGAAACGTGAACACCTTGGAGACTCCTGGACCAAGAAAATTGGGTACATCTATATTTAAATGCTAGTTAGGATAAACTGCTCACTGAATTGGACTGTTTATATTGTTATAAATGAACTTTCATGAGACAAATCTAACCATGCATATAGCGAATCATTATTGTTTATTTTTAGGTTAAATTATTAAGTTGTGGATATCAAAAGTGGGAATATACTCATAGAATAAGTTAATGTTGTTGCTAGAGTGGAATGTATTAATTCAAATAAAATAAAAGGAAATTTCTAACATTTATCCAGCTTATGGGACTGACTGGGCCCTTTTAAATTCCCCAGATCTCAATCCAGTGATGTATTGGTGGGATGCCCTGGAACAAGGCTGATCCACGGGAACCCCACTCTGCTATCTGCACAACCCAAAGGATCAGCTGTGAATGTTGTGGTCCCAAATACGGTTAGATTTCTGCATTTGTGAAGAAATTATTTCAAGGTAATGTAATATAAATATCTGGATCAAGTTAGACCACAGTGTGCTTGAAATAAACTATTTTTTAAAAGTTTTCATGATTCATTTGTTTGGGCTGCCTCCCTATTTTTAAAAATCAGAATTTCATTATGAACCATGTATCATAATGAACAATAATGTGTAACTCAGTTTCACCAAAACAAATTAAATGATGATTTTTTTTTCATTTATTTTCATAAGTACCTTTATGTGACAAAACAAAACTCACTGCAAATAAATCACGTAGCTCTATAAGCTAATTTGGTCCAGTTCCATCATCACATAGGATGGTGAAATATAATTTTGTTATTAATTTTAATCGTGGCAAGAAACAAAGCTATTAAAGAGAACAATTAGCTGCTTCATTTAAGGTAGAAGCACAGGAGACGGATTCCATTCAAATGTGGAGATGAAGGACATCACCTGGACCACAAAATTGAAAGACCAAAAAATTGGCCCAAATTTAGTCAGATTTAGGCAATACATGTACTTGTGAAACTTGTTAATGAAGTTTGGGGAGCCCAATGTCACAATAAAACAACAGTGGCAATTAAAAAAGTTCATAAGAAACAATCTTTTACCTTGAGGAGGTCTTGTAATAATGGAAGAGATGCTTTTTTGCACTCAGAGAGGTTGAGACCCCCAAAGCGCCACACTAAAACTTTTATGCTTTATTTTATTTTATTTTATTTAACTTTTTCGTTTTATTTGCAAAAAGCAGTTTGGGCTGCTTTTACCAACACATTCGTGTCTGAATAAAATGGTGTATTTAATGTTTTTATCCATATGATTGAATTTGAATAATGAAGGTCAAGGTCAAACGCTTGGCCAACCTATGTACTCATATCCCCACATGCCTAGTATAATTGTTGTGAAGTTTGAAGATGGTCAAAAAATTGTAATATAAGATTTTTACTGATTTTCACATTTAGTGTAACCTTGACCTGATTTTCCCTCAAATTAAATCAGCTTGAGCTGTTATTGGTATCTACCAACAGACAGATGAGATCTTGAAAACTATGGATGCTAGACTGCTGTCAAACAGACAGACAGACCGAATACAAACTTCTTCCCTTCATGAGGAGAGTAACAGCCACCCAGGCATGTGGAGTAACTCATTTCAGCAATTGTTTTGTTTGTTTTGAGAGAAGCCATTTATGATAAATTTGCTAGTGGACAATGTTCCCTTGAGTTTAGTTGCTGTTAATCGGTTTTCCTGGAGTTTCCAATCTTGTGTTTAACTGGTCAAGTTTCTGTTGTATCAGTTTTGATTTCAGTTTGTTGCTTGTCACTACTGTCTTGGACTATAGCTGGTTTTAGTAGTCTTTCTATTGCTTTAGAGATCTGCTGTAAGCCTTAGCGTCACAGGGAGCACGACAACAGCTGTTTCATGTGCCAGTAAAGTGGTAGTTCATTAATCAGAGAGCAGAGGATTTACTACTGAGTGAAGTGTCACAAAGCAAATAAAGTTTCCAGCGGAAAAACTAAATGCTTTAGATAATTAGTTCAGGAAAGTAAGTGCGTGTCCTTTCATGGTACATATACACTTACACATACACAGACATGTACATGCACATCTACTGTACCTCCTCCGGTGTTTAATCAGTCAATCAGTTGTGTCTTCAGGATGACAAAACAATTTGTATTATTGTATTTTTTGTAATGTTTAATCATTGTATACTCCATAAATTTGACTTCTGTTCTTCTACTGCATTTAAATAATTAAATCAAAATGAAATGTTATGTTTTGGTTTACAAATATGCAGCCCAATGTGTGGAGCTGACAGCAGCCTTACAGGCAGGCAGATAAAGATCGGCACTGACTAAAAGCTGGGGTTTGTCCTTCCAGCAGCTGTGAAGGACAGCCTTGGGTTTGAGAGAGGATGGACATTGATTTTCTTGGCCTGGTTATATGACGACTGTGGCACTTGCCTCTGAATCTTAAGAACTGTATTTGTGTGCATGTGCACACAAACACACTCATACAAAATGTGTTTAAGGGCATATTTGTTTTCATTTTTAAGATGTTTTTAGTGTGTGCATTAGGATCTCTGTATCAGTCACTGGTGTTTGTTTCCCAGATTATTTAAGTAGATGTTCATTTTTTTTTCAATGTTGAAATTCAGCATTTCCAAACCCCTGCTTTTCTAAAACAATGAATAAGATCCAGCACCTTTGGGTGTGCCCAGTTTTCCTTTGAAGTGGTTGACTGGAGATTGAATGTTTAGTGTTGCATTTGAGGCCCAGACTCTAAAAGCTGGATCAGGCTGATCTAAGGCAGTCCATTCAGTTCAGTTGAATGGACTTACTACATCAGATATTGGCAGGAGTACACTGATTTCTACTGGGAAAGCTTACATAGCATGGACCAAGGTGCTGCTACAGCAAAGCAGTAGCAGTTTGGAAGAATTTCATTCTAGCTGCAGCAGCAGCAGCAGCAGCAGCTTTCATTTGCATGATAGGAAGCACAGACTTTCAAACACTCACTTAAAAACACAGAAGACCTGTGAGAAAGCCTAACAATGTTACTTGCTATTGCTTGTGATAACAAACCTTTTTTTCCTACTACCATCTCCCTTTGAAAATAAAAGCATCAGACTTACAAAAAGTCTGATGATTTTATGGATGGAAACCTCTGCTTATCTTAAATAAATGAAGAAAAACAAAAAACCATGGTAACGGCCATGGTAAAGATCATTTACGTACTATCACTGTAGTATTCACTTATAATTCAAATGAAGAAACATAAAAAAACAAATTAACATATACATTTCCCCTAAAAAAAACAACAACAAATTCTGTTGTGTGTATTAGCATGGTTTATTGCTTGCCCTGTTAACTCTTCATTAAGTTTGATGCTTTTAATTCCAATAGAGCACAAGCAGTAGCAGGAAGAGAGTTTGTCTGAAGGAAGAATGATACATGAAAAAGCTTCTTCCAAAAGAGTGAACATTTATTTATTTTTGTCTCATTAGCACGTGGCACACGGGAGAGCAAGGTCAGTTATTATTTCACTTCATTGTGAACACTTGTGGACTTTCTGTCGTTTAAGTGAGCATGCATAAAGTAGTAGATTTGCTGTTTCAGACCAAATACACAACAGGTCTTTCTAGCTTAAGATGTGTTTAGCATTCTGTGGTTGCATTATTCTTGTAAACTAGAAGAAAGTCAGTCTTTTTAAGTTTATTCTGCAGGAATTACATTTAAGTCTAAATTTGCTGAGCTAAAGCTGCATTTCACATGTGATTAAGGGGAATTCTACATTAGTCAGATTGTTTTATTATTGCCTGTTATGTTGAATGCATTTACTGATACACTCAACCAAAGTTTGTCGTTGTTATTAATTTGTTAATTAAAGAATTACTGAAAGTAGAATACAAATATTAATGTAAACATCAATTTATTTTCAGAGCAGTTGTTTCTTTACTAAGACATAACTAAGGCTATGTTCACACTGCAGGCGAAAGCGCAGCAAATCCGATTTTTTTGACCCTATGCGACCCATATCATGGTATGACAGTGTGAACGGCACAAATCCGATATTTTCAAATCCGATCTGGGTCACTTTCGTATGTGGTACTGAATCCGATACATATCCAATGTTTTAGAAAGCGACTGCTGTTTGAATGGTCAAGTCGCATTAAATCCGTCTTTTACGTCACTGACACAAGACAGACGCCAATTATCAGCTCCGGAGAAGCACCTGATAAGACATCGCGAACGCTTCCTGGCCATCCAGCGTAGATGTCAGTGAAACTGTTGGGAAGACAACGTTGGAGAAACGTGAACATTTTATTTATACTGTATAATCTGCAGATTCTGACCGAAATCTGCAACTATCCTTTGAAGCACCGCTCCTCTAAAACAGCAATAAGGATCATTATTAGGTTATTTACATTATTATGTAAATAACAAGATAACTTAAAGCAAATATTGGGAAACGTAAAGTCCGAAGTCTTTATATTAAGGGCCATCAGTCAAACAATATTGTTTGCTCTGGGTCTAAACAGAGCGCCTTGTGTGTGACGTCTTCTTTTGCGCATGCGGGCCGCTTTGAGGGTTCACACTAGAGCGCGTTTGCTGTCGTATTTTATTTGTAGTGTGAACAAGCAGACAAAAAAATCGGATTTGATCAAAAAAATCGGAATTGAGCATTAAGACCTGCAGTGTGAACGTAGCCTTAGACTAGACTTCCACGAAGTAAGTTCCTAAAGTATGAGTTTTTGTTTGATTGTTTTCCACAGGTTTTGTTGTTTTTCACAGGATGATCATTATCTATTTAAGGAGACACAGTGGAGTATTTGGTTATCAATAAATCTTGTGTGAGTTAGACCATCATTCGTGTATTTTAAGGGCGAAACAACCGTAACATCAGATACTACACATATTTTTTGCAATGTTCTTATTATCAATTGTAGGTAATATTACAATCAATTTGATTAATAATCAGTTATTATTATTATTAACACAGAATTAAATAGAAATGGGTTGTTGCACATTTTTTAGCCCTGATGCTTGTTTGTTATAGAATCTACCACATGTGTCTGAGTAATCATTATAATCCTTTAAATTCTATAGAACAATGGTGCACTGGTTAGCACTGTTGCCTCAAAGTACTTCACACTTGGCTCTGAGTACTGGAAGATACCTTAAGAAAAGGTATGTGCATCTAATCAGAACAGATGGAAGACGTTCATTGGTGCCACCCTTTTAGTTAACAAATGGGGCCATGCCAGCACAAAGTATGCATGTTGTCACCAACAATATCCTTGCATCTCCATTGCTCTGTAGTTCCCGATCCACAAACTTTGGCCCAGTAAATCTCTTCAAAGGTATGTCCCTGTTACTAAATAAGGCACAATGTATTACTGGGTGGTCTTGTGGGGTTAACACAGTTCATTTATCATTGTAAAGTAAAACACCACCACATATTTACTATGCAGTTAAGTTAAGATGAGGAATAATTCCATTCAAAACATTTATTGACACTTTGGAGATGCAAGGTCTGCAGAAATAGAAGCAGCATGTAGCGATGGCAGAGCAACGGAATGGAGTTCTTTGTTTTTGTTTTTTGTTTTTTGAAGTTTTGTCAGAATTGGCACATGGAAAAGGAAGCACATGGGCTGATTAACGAGCAGATTCACTACTTCTGATTAATGATGAGCAGTGATCAAAAAAAGCATTTGTCTTTTGCCCTCCATAGTGAATCAATCAGCGCACATCTAATGCAAGCTAAATGTCTGTTTGAAGTGTGTCTTGATTTTCAGCATCAATCTTTAATATAACTGGTACAGTTATGTAATTTTTTCACATCATTATTATATAAGGCCTAATCTCAGCTTTGTGATGCAAAAATCCAGAAATGATGAATGCTATGACTTTGGTTCAAATCATCAAACAATGTTATATTAGGTAAGGTGAAATCTAAAGCCTATTTGACATTTTTTAATGAACTTGATCATGTCTCTCATTTGTTCTGTATCAATACAGGACAGTAAGATTAAACAGTAAAAAGAACGGGAAGGAGTTCAAGCCTGCTTGAATCGTGGACTTCCACGATAGAAGAAAGCAATGTCTCCACCCCAGTAAAGGTCAGAACATGCATTGCACTTGTTCATTTTTTCTTTCTTGTGGGCTTTGCTTAACACTTTTTTTTATGAAGATTGGAGGTCAGATGAATACAATTGAGATACTAATAAACATCCGCTAAGTGTAGTTTAAAATGCATGTTGGCTGCACAAATTGCAATCAAATATTCAGATTTAACCTTTGATCATGAATTAAACACCTTTCTGGAAAATTTGCAGACACTGAGGGAGAAAAGTGGGGTGTGCAGAGGTTAAACAGCTGGTGTGTGACATATGCAGGTCAGTGTATACATTGCAGTCAATAACATCAATAACATCCAGTGTTCATAGCAGTGTCAAAACAATTACAAACACATTGTCTCAAAACAGAATAACAATGACAATTCAAGAATCATCAGAACTTGAACTGTTTGCCCTTTAAAACATCTGAGTGCCAAACAATGGGAATGTCAGCAGAGTGGTGAAGAGAAACTCTGCACATTCGACAACACTTTCACCTTGAAGTGTTAGTGAATGAGAGTGTGGACACATTTTGCTGTTGTAATTTTGACCAACAAACACATTTCCAATAGAATCAGCAGGATTTTTTTTCTTCCTTTTGTTTTGTTAAATTATTCTTGTTTAAACCCAAAGAAAAGGGATAGCAGAAAAGTGTTACCTTCAGCCCCGGGGTCAGGTCGTCGGGGTCAAAGGTGGTCAGAGGTGAAGGTCCAGGACGTGAGCCATAGGACAGGACAAAGGGTGGGACACGTATTGGTGGAGGTCACAAAAAAGCACAAAGATATGGCAGCAGGGAGAGGAAGGAGAAGCAGGAGGCATAACCAAAAGTCAAAAAAGAAAAAGTAAAATGTGACAAAGAAGGGGCAGCAACAGGGGAAAATGATGCAAAAGATTAAAAGCCAAGGAGGAGGATTTGGGGGAAAATGGAGGGATATGGCACAGAGGGAAGGTAAAAAGCAGAAGAGGAAACTGTGAGAGAAAGCAGTAGTTTTGGGGCAAAGAGGGCTGAGTCAGTTCCTCTAAAAAACAGAACCAAAATAAAAAAGGAATGAACCCATACCTTGGTCGTTTAACGTCAGGTGCGCCAGACCTTGAAAGGGAAAAAACAGAAAAAAAGAACAGAAAGAGGAAGAAAAGAAGGTCATAAAAGGCACGGGAAGAAAAAAAGCATTGTCACAACGTTGGACTGCAGTTTGTGACAGACATCCTGGGGCAGACTTGGATGTCAGAGTTCAAATCAAAGGTAAAAAACGAGAAAGAGAGAGAAAGATAGAGAGAAAGAGCGAATAGTAACGGAAAACGAGCAAACACTTCTTGAGTGAGGTGTGTGGGGGGGTGGGGGGGTTAGAAAAAAAAGCATTTTTATTTGGCGCAACCCCCGAAGGCTATTGCTCTCACAAATGCTTTTTTTTCCTTTGGAGTACTTATGGAACACACAGAGAACTGTTTGGCAGAAAAGGCTTGAACCTGGTATCTCATATCCAACTGTACTCAAACCAGACACACACACACACACACACACACACACACACACACACACACACACACACACACACACACACACACACACACACACACACACACACACACACACACACACACACACACACACACACAAAGAGCTTTGCAAGGTTCACACAGAGGAGGTCAAAGATAAATCTGGAAACATGCTACAGGATCAAACGTTCTCTGCACCCTAATGTGGGTAGATATTATCAGAATACCATTCGGAAGCAGTTATTAAGCTGGCTGTAGGCTAGCAAGCAAATAGATTCAACAGAGACAATGAGCTCCTGTTGGTGCTAGTAGCTAATATAAATCTTACATTATGCAATTTCAAAAAGCCATAGTCACAGAGATCAGTTCAAGATACTGTATTATTATTCAACGCCATAAACACACACAAACAGAAAACTGTTGAGAATACAATCCCAGAAAGAGTACTCCCCCACATAAAGACAACAACGTGCTTCCAGCTGTCTTTAAAATAAGCAACAACCTGAACAGTGTCCACCTGTCAAAGGTTGTTGCCTAAACTAATGAAGTTACAAACACGTAAAAGCAGTTTTACAGTTCATGGTTTTCACAACTGGATGAATATATTGGCTAGTGAACTTCAGACTTTTCCATACATAGACTTTACTTCCACAGCAGGATGTACTCCAACTCCATAATCTTGGACTACAGCTAATGTCAGTAGTTCTTCTTCTATTTCTCTAACCAGAACCTCCAGCAGGCAGTTCATGTGTCACTACACTAACCTTACCGAGGCTGCAGAGAAGACCAAGAAATATCGCTGCCAGCTAGAGTCAAAGACTCTATGGATGGAGTTGGTGTTTATGAACAGCACAAGAGTGTTATTCAGGAAGCAGTTGCTTGCATTTTTTAGTTCTTGACTCAAACCTCGCAGGCGAAATAAAGACTATAGAGGAGAAATATAAATGTATATGGACACAGTATAAAGTATATGCATTATTATTAGTAATTGTACATTGGTGGACAGATGGTGACCAATTGAAACATTTTAACATCCCCACTCTTTTTAGCTACTATATAGTTCCTGTCTGGGGAAAGCTATCGTACTGGTGATTATAAGGGAAAAAGTGTAACAAAAAAACAAAAACAGGAAAAGAGCTGTTGTAAGCTTCCTATCAGCTGACAGTGGTCATCAGCTGCACACATAGAGCAGCATGTTTTTCAATAGAATTCTTGGAAGGAAACCATGTCAGTCAGATAAATAAAACTGAAAAGACTGAAGCGCTATGGCCTCAAGCAGAGTTTATTCCCACATACACTAAACAGCTACAGCAAATTGGATTTAACCCCAGGCTGCACGGAATACAAACAGCACTATGTCTGTTGAACTAGAAGACCCAGAAGGTCGAATCATTTCATCTCAACCTGTCTTTTCTTGATCAATACCACTTCAAGCATAAGACTTTTGGTGTTATCAGCAAACAGCTTAATATAAATAGCCATTTATGATCGAGGGAACACAGAGCAACAGCCTTTAACTGTTAAACGTTACTTCTGGTTTTAATATCAGCATCTGGCAAACAAACAAAAGTTCAAGTCCCAGTTAGCCGCAGTGATCTGATCTATGGATTCTATGACACGCTGGTATTCTGCACATTCTCTTGAATGATTTCCTCAAAGTGTCTGTTATTGCAGATCATATTCAGAATACATTTAAATAGCAATCATTCAGTCTCAGTACAATTTTTCACCTAACCTCCCGAATAAATGACGTGCTAAAACACAGATTTAGAATTCTAGCAATACCAAATAAGAGCAACAACCTTTAAAGCAGAACTAATCTCAGCCGAGACAGCTTGCACGAACAGCAAATAATGTCTGTGTAACAATTTTAAGCACAAAGAGTGACTGCAGTGCTTGACAGCTAAAGTTTTCGAAACATTTGGTTTCTGCTTTTTCTTGAAGACAAACCAGGCAAAAAAAAAAAGTGTTTATAGACAAAAGTGGCTAGCTGTTAGTCTATGCACAAACACATCTACACTACCAACCAGCAGGCAGACAAATCAGAAGGCAAAGCCTACAGAAGCTCAAATGACTCTTCACTACAAGCTGTTCCTATTGTCCTCTTTCTTAATAACATCTGTGATTCAGGGGAAGAAGAAATATACAGGCAGAGTGTTTTATTTATCTGGCTTCAGTCCGTTTCCTGCCGGCCCTTTGCAGGGAGTTCAATCATTCTCACTCTGCCTCCTTCTGTTTTTGTTCCCTTGCTCATAATCCATTAAGGAGATAAGGCGAAGGCTCCTGCCATGAAACAGAATGGTGCTGTCGCTGCATACCAAATCATTCAAATACATCCCCCCACCTCCCACCCCGACCTCATCCAGCTTAGCCGAGCAAAAAGCAGTGGTACAATTTTATGGAAAAGGAACACAAAAGAAGGCAAAGAAGAGGTAAAACAGACAGAAAAAAGACAAAAAAAATAAAGTCATGAAAACAAGGTGTCATTGGCATCCTCACAGCCTGTGCAAATGAAAGATTAAGAGACAGGTGTGCAGATAACAAAAGGTAGCCAAAAGATAATAAAAAGGACACAGTGATTCCAAGGTATTGTATTAAAAAGTAAAATAGAAAAATGTAAAAGATTTCTTCCAGATTGCAGGACACAAAAGCCACATACACACTAACACACACACCCAGTCGCACACATCATGTTGAATCGGCACAAGTCTTGGATGTCAGACTCCCAATATGCCAGATCCCGATTGGAGTTTTAATGACTTTCACTAGCAAGCTTTTGAAAGAAAGGCAGCAGCATGGCAGAAAAAATAAATTACTGATCACTTTAAGATATCCAGAAACAACAGACACAAGAAAAACGCTCCATCTCACATTAATATTGAAGCACAAAACAAAAAGCAGCCAAAAGCAGCATTGCTCCACACACACTGTGAACGTGACAACATCTCAGTCCAAACTACGAGTTTTTATCCTTGAGCATTTGATTACATCTTATTTTTGGTGAGTACAGATGGGAGTGCCTAACGGAACGGGCACAGTTTGGAGAATGGCTGAGATTGGGTGGTTTTGATTGAATGGCAGATGGAGCAGGGTAATAATTCTGTCATTAGGAGGAGTCACGTTTGCATCTTATCTCAAATGCTCTTGTTCCCCTTTGTTTTTTTGACCTCTTCTCATTCCCCTTCTCCATGCGGAGCCCTGCATGAGCCAGCTGCTGTCACCTCCTGCTCTCTTCTACCTCATGATTTTTTTGCTCTTATCGGGACCAAACTAAAACATCCCAAATGTAGAACAGAGACCAAGACTGATTTGCTGCAACAAGACAATTTATTGGCTGAAGTTAGGCTAAAAGAGCTATGCTAGCCAGTGGCAGAAGGGCAAGGATGCGGCTGGAGGTGGAACTGGAGGGAGAAAATGTAAACAGAATGTAATCTCCTAATCAGCTCTGTGACACTTAGTAATGTAAACAATAAAAACAGAAAGCAATGTTTTCCAAATCTCACAAATTTGTAGTTTAGTCACAACAAAAAAATGTGAAAAAATATCAAATGTTTAAATTGAGAGAGTTCACTGTTTCAGGCGATATATTTGGTGATTTTGAATTTGACAGCAGCAAAATGTCTCAAAAAAGTTTGGACTGGGCAAAAAATTGCTGGAAAAGTAAGCTGGAGAACATTGTGCCACTAAGTTTAATGACACATGACTAAGTTTAAAAAGAGATTAAAAAACAGCATCTACAAAGTCCTGATGATTTCAGAATAATTTTCCTGAATGTAAAAATATGAAAAAGAGGAAATATATGAAAATAATGAAGAAATGGTAGTATTGTCTTTGGGCCAAAGGTCATTTAAAATGGACTGAGGCAAAGTGGAAAACTGTTCAGTTATCAAAAAAGGATTAAATTTGAAATTCTTTTTGGAAAATATGGATGCTGTGTCCTTCAGACTCAGGAAGAGAGAGGTCACCCGGCTTGTTATCAGCACTCAGTTCTAAATCCTGATGGTATGGCGGTGCATCAGTATCTATGGAATTGGCAGCTTGCACATGTGCAAGGCAGCAGTGCAGTGGAGCACCGTGAAAGGCCACACATATTTCAGCAAGACAATTGTAAATTCACACACTGCAGCTATTAAAACAACATGACTTCATAGTAAAAGACTGAATTGGCCTGCCTGCAGTCCAGACCTTTCTTCAGCAACTGAAAACATTCGAAGTGTCATCAGTCATCAATCATCAATCATCTCAGGGCACCAGCATTAACACATTAACCACATTTGGAGGGTAAATAGAAAAATTTGTGTCATCCTCATTGGTTTTTTTTTTCTACCAATTTCCTTCCCTCGCGCTATTCCTTGTTCATTAGATGGACATCCATACTTTGATCAGATGGAAGTGTTCACTTTCCAGCCACCTCTGTGGTGTTTGAATGGCATGCTAAACAGCATCCTCCTCTGAGGACTGTCACTCACGTACGGCCACCACAGTTTATGTGCTTCCTGGAAGCACACGCCATACTGACACAAGCCCTTTACTTTACCTGCTGATCCCAAGGTAGTAGTCAACAGCAGTTAAGTATTCTTTATATTTTCAAGGACACTGCCTGTGATAACATTAGTGACTTCAGTAAGCATTACCGAAAACCAAACAGCCAAAATGTATAAAAGTATTGAAATATAAAATGAGAACATTAAATTCTTTTATATGCAGCTTATTGCTTAGTGCACCCTTGGCACACGATATAAAAGTGCACACTATCCAAAACATCTGACACGTCCACAAATCAATGGCTTTTACTAGACCTGGGCTAAGATAAAGTTTCACAGTATGATTATTACTTTATATCTCTCATTGCTGAAAAGTGCAGGCATGGCTCTAGAGTACTCAGAAACAAGCTAGGGCAATTTGTAAAAACATCTGCTGAAAGATGTCGGAAAATGGTTCTGATTGAACGTGAACAATATTCCTCCCAGTAGTCAGATGTATAATGCAGTATCTTAGAGCAGCTAAAGTAATATTAAACTGTGGCTGATTTAAAGTGCTTTAATAATTAATCATGGATATCTATTCTATGAAAGAAAGATGGAGATAGTAGGAGCTAAGGGGCGAAGAACACCTCTACAGTCCCGCTTTGATTTCTTTCAATGCCCTATTTCAAAAAGGAAGAGATATATGTTAAAGGTATGTTCTTTAACATTAGGTTGCTTTGAGACCACATCAGACAAATTTGGCTCGCTGTGGAAAAAGAGATGGCAAGGCATGCTGAGAGGGATCCTTGTGTATTTCCCTAATGTTTGCAATGACCCTCAATCAAATAGCTACATGAAAAGCTTTGATTCATTCAAATCTGGTCAATAGGTTCAGCTTTTGTTACATTTGTTTGGATATTAAGCTAGAGTACCTTCAAAGGTCAAAGGTCTTTTCTGGACGAGCAACATCACCCAACAATTCTAAACCGATGTTTTCAAGATTGTATTTGCAAGTAGCATATGATGGTGTTTTCGCCTAATCGGAGCAACTGTATAAATTTAAGAACTGTTGAGAAGGCTGGGTAGAAATCATGAGCATGGAGTATTTTACATGCCTGAGTTTGATAAGCTGTCAAAGCAGTCAAGCAAACATAATCAAATCAATTCTTTTGGTAAGCCCTCATGATACAATTACTAGCATTCAAAACAAAACATACAAAACAAGTGAAAAACAGAGGGGGAAATAAGGCTCTAACTTGGCTTTGGGATTTGTCGAGGCAATTTATTACATACTGTAGACTTCACACCTCAGTACCACTTTTGACATTGACTCCAGGGTGGCCAAACCTTTTTTTTTTTGTTCATCTATTAAAGATGAAACTACCTGTTTATATGACCAAATACTGACTGGAAAGAGAAGAAGAGACCGTGGGGGCTCTTGGCTGCTCCTGCTCTTAGAGCAGCTAGCTAGTGTAGTGGTAAGACTACACACCTTTGGTGCAGGAGTCACGAGTTTGATTCCCACCCGGTGTTCAGTATGGGTTCTAGTAGACCCCCCATGTTAAAACCAAGCCCTGGAATGGTGTGGTTATGTCTACAGCCTGTCTGCAGCTTGGACACAAACAGTTCACTATATGTTGTACTCTATTGTGTATGTGACAAATAAAGGTTTGTTTGTTGTTGTTATCTTTACTGCACTACTGTCTGGCTGTGGCTGTGACTCACTTAATGATTATATGATACAGTAGACATGGCATTAAATTGAACTTTTTATGATGTGTAGACATCTCATAAATTTCATATATTTTAATTTTATCAACAAAAACTCTTTACAGCATTTTACAGTTGTCTTCTGTGTGTCTCTGCATACATCTGATTGTAGAAATACCACAGGAAACTGTTGACCCCAGGCAAAGAACTTAACTAAGCGAGTGAAGCATCAAATCTTTATGGTCAGTTTCCACTTTCCACAGCAGCAGCTGCTATCAGCAGCGATGCACAAAGTCATTTGGAAGTCTGTCGAATAACTTGATTTACTATAAAACTTAGAATAAGGCAGTGGCACATTAAGTAATGAAGACCGCAAATGCCAAGGTTTGCAGATACACAATATTCAAACCAACACCACCATGACAGGTAAAGTAAAACAATATGATTTGATTGCAGTGCTATTGCTTTGGGTTGTGAACAAGCACCGCCAAATAACCAACATTTATAGGTGTCAACTTTTCATAACTAAAAACCTATCAGTGCAATACGTGTATTTTTATTCAGCATGGGCCTACACATATTACAAATACATTGAGCGTTGTTTATTGTCTTAATAACAGTTTACTCTGGGTGTGAGAAGATAATGAAGGATGACAATGGAAAATACTTCATCTCAAGATATCGTGCTCCCCAAGATCTCCTAATCAGCTCTGTGACACTCGGTAAATCATTTCCACTTCTTGTTCATTAAAACACAACTATGCCATAGAATATATCAGAGCATCTTGGAGATTGGTGAGGGGTAACGATCTTACAGTCACTGATCCGCCTTAATTAAACAGTTCATAAATAAATTGGAGCTCCATATGTCAAGCTGGAGAACTTGGACTAATTTCATGTTCTAGCCATCAAAACTAGCATACAGAAGGGATGTTGGTGATTTCTTCACTTATGCCTAATTATACAGTACAAGGTCAGAGGCGCTTCAGTATTTCAGCAGCTTTTATATGAAACCCCACTGTATTTATTTGAAAGAAGAAGCTGTACCATCACCGATATGACGCCATACAGCAAACATACTATCCTTATGTCCTAGATAAGGTCTCCTGAGGTCAAAACTCAACACTAGCCCCCCATGGATATCTCAAAACTTCTATATTCCCTTCCTCTTTCACTCTGCAGATGTTCCTTACACCATTTATCCAGTCCATCCATCCTCTTTTTAAACAGCCAGCATCATAGAATGACTTATTCATAGAATGAATAAGTGTCCTCTGATTGCCACTTATGGACTCTACACATTAGAGAAGCTGAAAGTGGAGAGTGGACCACAAAATGCATGCTGTCCTGAACATTTCTATTCCTCACAGGATTTTGGAAGCTTTAATTACAACATCAGATGTGACAGGGAAACAAGCAGCCAAGAAGTATTGAAAGGAAGGCAGGAAGCCAGCCCTTAAGTGGAAGATTATAGCCATGGAACCACAGCACCTTTCTTAAAAGCCCCGAACCAAACCACTAACACACACATGAAGATTACCAAAAGCTAATAGCACAACAATTAGAATCCTCTAAAAGTAAAAGACATCTTCATCATGAGACAAGGATATAAAAGAATAAACAATCATTATCAGTCAGTAATAGATAGTATAAATACAATCTATAAAAAAAGTTTGTTAATATCAGTCCCATTTCTACTGCAAAGCAATCCAACATTAGTGACACACAGTAAAAACAAGACGAAAATCTCCTGGACCTCTGAGCTATAGAAGCTCAAGTCAGAAGCAAAGTGATCTACAGGGACGTTAGCGCAAAATAACACCTTGCCTTGAGCATTTGTTGATGTTTAATGTTTCATTTTGACAATGTTCTCCCTTCAGGCTCTGTTTAGAAGCTCAATCCTGTTTCTCTTCACTAACAGCCCCTCACTGTGTTGTGTAGATTTGTGTTAGGGAAAGGGAAAAAAAAACAGTTAGAATGATTTTGCCTGAATATGTAGCTGCCCGTGAGTTTTTGTCAGAGCGACTTCCTGTCTTGTGTCAGGGGGTGGGTCTCAGCAGGTAACTACAACAACAACCCATAATGGAAAATTAATGTCTTCCAACTGAGACAACACACTAACTTCACTCACTGGGTCGGGTAAACACTATTAGACCACCAAATCTGTAGTGCTCCTGGAAGTTCAGTCATTTGCGCGAGTGTAATTATCGCAAAATTCATGGAAATTTTTGTAACAAATGTATTCATTATTCATGCGCCTATTTTGTAAGGCTGGAATCCTCTTTGTGGGAAACGATAAGCAGCTTGATTTAACTGAGATTGGAAAGTCCCAAATGGTCTATCCTCCCTACTCACTACAGGATAATGATGTGTTTCTTTGTCTCACAATGGTAAATGAAAAGGTACTTAAACAGTCTTTTTAGCAAGCTTAATTATTCAAAGAGTGTTAAATAGTTTATTCTAATAATTAGTATAAATCTCAGAATCTCTATGCCTTATAACAGTTTAAAGTAGATTGTTGGTAAATTATTTTTAAAAATGTGCCTTTACACTGGCTACTGTCCTAAAATTGAAGATTTAAACGCATCCTTAAAAACACCTTGAACAAAAACTTTTTGTTAGCTCAATACACAGGAAATATCAAATATTAGAAAGAAGAAATCTGAAAAATACCATAAAACATGTGCAAGAAAAAGAAAAAATGTTATTTTTTTCCCATATTGTGATTCCAGTGTTATATCATAAAATGCCTAAATGAAGGTAACAACAAATCCAAAGTTGCCTTTTCATTGAGATACAACAGTATCTTGTTTAGTTTCAGCAGCTGAGCAAAAAGCCCTGCTGCTTGCTTTCATGTTGCCAAAGTCTAATTAGGCAAACTGAACAAATAACAGTGAGACAGAAGTCCTCTGCATATTCAAACAAAAGGGCTCCTGAGTTTGAGCAACCAGAAGGAGCTGAAGGGAGGGAGAGAGAAGAGAGTGAGCTGATCACAAGAAAATTAAACGGCACTGAACCTTGTAAACAAATATTTCAACAATGTTAAACACAATGTAGGAGATGTCTGGTGCCGCTGTGGTGTGAAATAGCCTTGCTCTGTTTGGAATGGGGTTTCACGTATGATGGACACAAAACTTAAAACAAATAAATAAATGAAAACAAACAAAAACAAAAAGCCTCACATGGATCTGTAATTGGGTATCAGTTAATGTGAATACAAAGGGGTTTAATAGAAAGACTTTCTCATAAATGTGACCAGTGGAGCAAGGTGAGACTTCTTCTACTTATGAATTTAAACAGAATCCATATTTCCGCCTGCTTGGAAAGTCCAGTATTGCCCTTATTAATAATTTGTCCTTTACTGATGTGTTCCGCCTTGAGCTGTCAACTACTGTACTGTATATTTCCCTGAACTATATAGAGGTACTGCAGCCATAATGTTGAGGTGAAAGAAGAAGAAAAAAAGACATCAACAATTACTTTCCCCTTAATAACATAGATTTTATTTTCTTCCGAAGTCTGGTTCTCTTTAAAGTCATTTATCACTTTTTAGGCTTTGTGTGGGCAAATGCATGAGATGCTGTAGCAAGCTGACCCTTGTTGGCATAGCAACAGACTCGTATCTTGACATGATGATGGCCACGTTTGTGTATTCTCATTCTGCTTCGCACTCCTCTGTTTCCTTTATGTTCCCAAATCTGCTTCATCTCCTCTTCTTTTGCGAATTTGGCCTTAACACTGTAGCATGCACTTTACCTCTTCCATTGCTTTTATCTTTCAGTTCCTCCATGTGTATTTTATTACATTACCCAGTCAAATATAAAATGCTCAAGTTAAGGGGGACTTATACATTTGAAAAAGCTATATAACTAAGAATTCTGTAGTTAAATTAAGTGTGCAGTAAAATCTGCATGCTATTCACAAAATTGTGCCCGTTAATCGCCTAAATCGAATTGTACTTGAAATAAGCAAAAAATAATAAATTGCATTTACTATCTACTAAAGCAATTGGGGAAAGAGTTGAATAAAGTAACAAAGGACAGAAAGAAACAGAGTACAATGAAAGAGGACAATTATAGCCAACGCTATTGATTACAAACAATTTCCATAATGAAAAAATAAAAGAAACAGTAAACAAGAATGTAATAAAATCAAAATTTTAAATTTACATTTTAATTTCTTAATATTAGCTTAAGTTTTGTTACGGTTTTGCAGACTTTGATCTGGTCTCAATCAGTTTGATCCGATTCTCAGCTAGAATGAGTCATTAGGGGTTTCTGGATATACTAAGCATTTGATGGATGGCAAAACAGCTGATATGAGATAAGATGACCGTGGAGGCCAGTTCATTAGATGTGCCATCCTTCTCTGTCCTTCTTGGCCACACACACCCAAAAGGTATCACTTTGAATCACTTGCTTGTTAAAGAACAATTTAGAATCTGAATAAGCTCAATCCAGATAAGATAGTCTGCCACTGCAGAATGATTGGAATAAATGACATATAAATAAATGATAATAAATGACCACAAGCTCAGGATACATACAATAATATCGCTAGAAAAAATGTACTGCTTTTATTTGGCTAATTTTGTGCTCTTGTCTCTTTTCAGCTCAGTGAGAGTCATCAGGCTGATTCAAACTCCTCTCATTTACTGTTGTGGCAGCTTCTTCTTTTTTCTCACACATAGACACGTTCCATGTGGAGTTGATAAGAGACAGCTGGAGTGAAATAATTTCTAACTGTGCAAGTATAATAAAAGTTTTTGAACAACTGTTACACAGACCAACTTCCTTCTAGCTTCTACCTTATGTGTCTCTGACTACACAAACTATGTGGAAGTAAACGGGTGAGCGAGGAAAAGGAAAGTCCAGATGAAACCATAGGGTCCTTAGATGTAGTCTCACTTTTCACTTGTATACCTACAACTGAGGCAGAGGAGAAACAAAACGACTACAGCAAGACAACTCTTTACACAAGAGGACCAGCTTTACCCCAAGTCAGATTTGCACACTGTTAGACTTCTGCCTTACCACCACATGTTTTAAGTACAAGGGTTTCTACAGATAAAAACATGCATGTGCTATGGATCTTCGGTGTCACACACTGTAGTCAACCTTTAATGGAAGAAGTGGAAAGTAAAACTCTTGGCTCTTTCAAAGGCAGAGCACATAGCCACAGGCACAGATGTGTCAGTCTCAACACTGAAGTTTACTGGAAGCCCGCAAACACAGACCACTACCTACTCTTTGACTCCCACCACCCTCTGCAACCAAACTTGGGGTGATCAGGACCCTTCAATTACAAACAGAACAACATTGTCATCTCTTATGTAGCATCCCAGGGCACTTCAGACCCAGCCGCACCTTCAGACAAAAACTGGTTTGTCCCAAGGACGAAACTCCCAAACACAAACTAAACAACATAGTGCATGCTGTACAGTGCAGCGAGGAATGCTCAGACTTCTACAATGGAGAAGTCTGAGCACAATGGAGCCAGTTCAGGAACGCATGGCACAACATAATAGAGTCACCTCAACAGAACAAGACTCAGCTGTACATCTCCATCTAAAGGACAAAGGTCACTCTTTCAAGGATGCCAATGTTCACATTTTGGACAGAGAAGACAGATGGTTTGGAAGAAGAGAACGTGAAAGCAGCTATTTCGACTGTGAACAACCATCTTTTAACAAAGGGGGTGGCTTATGACACCAACTGTCTTCCACCTACAATGCTGTCTTGAGATTCCTTCCCAGGCACCTCAAACCCCGACTTACACCTTGCATCGGGTGATCTCGGTAGGTCATATAATAGGGTGAAGCAAGGTCCCAGAGTGGTTTCACCCAAAACCATTGGTGATAATGACCCACACCTTTTTTCACACCTTGGCTCATGTTTTGAGACACATGATTAATAGTGGGTCAACGACCCTCTTAAGGGACAACCCTTAAATACCTGGGACTCTCCACCATTTGATTTTAGAACTGAAGAAGCCTCTTGGATGAGAGATGAAGTCCAGTCGCTTTCTTTTAAAGCTCCTTAGATTGGCTAAAGGTTACCAATATCCAATCCACCTTTTAGGGTCAGTATTGGACTAATATCTGGTCCAGAATGTTGTGTTATGTCTTAAAAATCCAGCGAGAGTTCATGCCCTGTCCTAAATCCTGTCACCACTGGAATTCCCTTCCGCCATGATGGGTCATCAGAATGCAATTGCCAAATTCATTTCTTTGTCATTTCTCTGTCTCAATAAAGCATGTTCAGCTCTTCCTAATGATCTCTGCTCATTTAAATAATGTAAATTGGAAGACAAATACAATGAAGCAGTCTATAATCCCAACTACTCCCAACTTTCTTGAGACCTCAGGTACAAGAGATACAAGATGTGTGTGTGTAAAACGTACCTTTTGCCAATGCCCCTAGGAATCAGTGTAAATATTGTCATCACTGCTCCTGCCAAAACCACAACCAAGACCACCATCATTTTGGCTGGCACTCTAAAAATGTAGGATTGCTTAATCAGATCAGGCTGTTATGCTAGGCTCCACTGATCCCATCTGTCACGAATTCATCCTTGGATCCACCATGCTGTTTCAAGCCCCACAACAGCTCTTTAAGAAAACCACTCAATCTGTTCTCTGAGCTATTTTTTCCTAGGAAGAAAATGTGGAAAAGGAAGCACAAAGAAAAGGTTTCCAAACATAAAGCAATATTTTCACTTAGATTTGGAAAATGGGCAGCCTGACCTCGCTGATTTGTGATCCCACCCTCCTGTGTCCTACATACGCTACCTCCACCTCCATAGATGGATCTGGCAGTAGATCAGAGGGGTTTGGTGTTGCCTGAGTCACCATTTACTTGGCACTTGTGGGCTCTTATCCTTGTGATGCCAACTGCTCCTAACAGTGTCTCAGTGGCTCAATACCAGTCTATCCTTGATCCACTCATCCCCAGTGGGCCAAATGAAACTGGATTAGAAGCTCAGAAAGCAAATGAAAGAGAGAGCCTAAATATTCCCGTATGCAGTGGCACAGGGGTCACTAGTTAACAAGTTGAAGATGGCAGATATGGCAGTACAGAAAGAAAATGTTAGCCCCCTATTTTATTTTTAAGATAAAACATATTTGATCCCAGTTTTTTTTTTATCATGTAGCAGATTAAGGGGGAAACTACCAGTTTATTTATTTATTATACAAACATCAAGTTCATTTTCATATAAGGATTTTATCCAGCAGCCAATTAAATGTGTGGATGGATTAGTCAGTATGCGCAGTTGCATGCCTATATATTTCTGTCAGTCTGACATATGTTTAATGCAGTTATTTCAATTTAAACATGAATAAAAATGATATTAGTCTTTGCAGTTGCTAGCATCCCATCCCATGCCGGTTCATGAAGAGATTCAGACATCCATCTACTCGTCATTTTAATTAACAGTGTCATGTTGTGTGTTATTAATTTTAAATAAATAAATAAAAATGTTAAGTGGCAGTCTAATACTGAAAAAATGGTTTGCTGCCTGAAGGCAACAGCATGCCATAAAGGGTCAAAAGCCTTGTTTAAAAGGAAATCATCGCCATTTTCTAAAAACAAAATTCTAGTTTGCATTCTCCCAAAGCATGCTAGCCAACTAAAACTTTATTTGAAGATAAAAAGAAAGTCAGCACAGCAAATGTGAGTCACTGTGACTGAAACCGAAAGGTAAAACACAGGGCTATACTTATCTGTCACGAATTCAGGTTAAAAAAAACATGACATGGAGTTGTCACAGATCTGTTCTTTGACACGGAACTCCTGCGTAGTGTAAAAAACACCAAAGCTGGTCTGGTTAGCACTAAAGATATTGTGAAAATCAGAAAGAACAAGCTTCCCAAGGATTACTTCTAATCCAAGCATTCTCTGCGAATGCTAATGTGCCAGCTTGAGGCACAAAGAACTAGAATTCCCTGCAGGCTACCACTGGTTCCTTTTATTTATTAAAAGTCTTTGTGGCAGTATAAAAAAAGGAATGTACGAGAGCCACAAGCAATAACATTAGCATTTGTTAAATAGTCAGGGCAGTGCACATTGCTGTGGTAGGACAACCTAAAAGCCACTGATGAATACCTGACATTAGGTCACCAGAGGTCATGACTTGTTTGGATCACGCTGTCTCTCAAAAGCTTGACCCAAACTCACTGATGATCACAACATAAACTCTCACAAAATGCAAAACACATGCTCTCTCTATCAGACAAGGATGACAATCTGACCACAATGTCACAAAACTACTAAATCCAATTATATGCAATTATCCAGTGTGGACTAAAGGAAAGACCTTTATCTGGCCAGAGGTGAAGGAAAACTGGAAAAGCAAGCAGTTTCCTCAATGAGACATTCCTCTGGCCATGAACTTCTTTAGAAAACCTGTGTGACCTATATATGTGTAGAATATTCTCAGTAGTTTAAACATTTCAATATTTTTTCTTATGCGTTAATTCTTTAAATTCAGCAAAATAAATGCATTCAAAGACAGTTTCAAAAGAAAAAGTACATGTAAATATAATCCAAACAAGGTTGACAAAATGTTGTGTTTTCAATAAACTGAGTAAAAATACAATACTGTCGTTAATGTAATGTGTTTATTTAAAGTCAAGTTAAAAATTTGATGGGATACATGAATTTTAATATAGACTACAAAGAAAAAAGTGTCTCAAAAATAATCCATATTAGACTCATTGAGATGAATCAATTTCCATATAAGCTCTTCTAATTAAAACTAATTGCACAGTTAAAGAAGGCACCTGAAACTGGGATAAAGATTGATACCAGCTATGGTGGAATGGATCTGCTTTGAGAAAAGAGTCAGGCAGCCAAATCAATAACTGTTTGAGTATTTCATCAGTGTGAGTAACAAAAGCATATAATTAGAGCTGCCTCAGAAATACCAAAATCAATCAAGGAGTGTTTTTTCCCCCCTTTTTTGCTCAGGCTTATCACTGACAATTCAACCCTTTTCTCTGTTGTTTCTAGTTAACAAGGTAGTAGTGGTGTGTTCCCTGCATTCAAATTCCCCCCGGATATGACATCCATGCAAAGACTGTGGTTTGTTTGCATTCGTCTCCTATACTGCGTCCGTTCTCCTTACTCTTTCTGCACCTCAAGTATCTCTCAGCACCTCTACGTTTATTGAAAGCACAGAACCTCTGGGGAGGAGGTGAAGAGTGATCAGTGTCATCTCCACTTCATTGCTATGATCAACGTTGCCTCTTGGGGCTCCAACCAACAAATCTGGGTACTCGGCACTTCAGAACAGGCGCCATCTGCCGCTACCATCCCCGAGGCAGGGCGGCAAGCAGCAGTTCAACGTTGCTGCTGTGGTATATGACTGCATGTTTGTGAGCATATCAGCTTGAGTTACTAGGCATGGTTTTACATGTTAATGAGCATCTGTGGCTTACGGGAAGCACACATGTTAAAATGCTTTTATGTTTTCACACAGTTCTCGAGTAGCAGGTTTCTGTATGTGTGTATGTATATTTGTGTTGTACCTTGAGCACATGTGCTACAATTTATACTATAATATGATAGAAACTAACAAGGAGCCCCATGCTGCTCTTACATGCGTGGGTGTTGCAGTTTGAACCAGCATTAAATCAGTTTTACACTGATACTGAAACCAGTATTTAAACAGATCTACTCATATTTAAGCATTTACAACGAGGAGACTAGCATCAGTGTGGCAACCAGAGACCAGCCAATGTCAATGAAGTTCAGCAATGACACGCAAAATAACAAAGACAAACTCATTTTAACTTTGAGGCAAACAACTACAGTGGCTACCAATAGCAGCAAAAGGTCCTGTTGACTGACAAATGACAGGGTGGAAAATGTACAAGGTGTGCCCTATGCAACCAACCATTTCCTGAGCCGGAAATGTCCTCTAACCACCAACGGTCAGCAACTAAGTAATGGGTGTCAAGGAAACTGCTTTATATGCAGTTGGGGCTGTAGCATCTCAATGTAAAAAAACAAAAAACACTGAATGAACTTTAATTTAAACTTTGAAAATTTTCAAAGGTATTGCATAACTGTTGGCAACAATGTCAGTAAACACTACAAGGTTTACATTTCTATATACAGTAAGTATTGCACAAGCTACAAAGAAACTTGCAGAATGATACCGAGACTCACTTTAGATTCAAGACATGGAGGTCTCTGTGTCCTTTTTTTTTTTAATAAGGAATGGACAATATGCATGTGTGTTTGGGAATGTGTGCATGTGTGTGGCTTCCTCGTCTTATCTCTTTCTACCAGGCCACTCTGCCGACATACACTCCAAAGAGCCCCTAGTTGTCATTCATGGCAACACACAGCCTGGAAAAATGTCACCATGAGGGGAAGGTGAGAGACAAAGCGAGAGAAATAAACGCAGAGAGAAAGCGGCAAGTGGCGAGGGTCTGAAGCCCAACAAACAGCCACGCTACCTTGGTGGGGTTCCATTATCTTTTCTGTTATACCTCATCCTCCCTGCAGCACCCCCCTGCATGCACACATGTGCATTACTTTAGGGTTATGTGGTGTGCGAAACAACACTTAGAACATGAAAAAGGATTTCTAAATACAGTCCTATAGCAACCAACAGTGAAAGAATGCTTAGTCTAAGGCTGTTGGTAAAGTTATAAAGGCAGGAACTCTCCCTCCTTGTAATTACGGGACATTGGATTAAAAAACAAAAGCTTTTTGGACATATTGAGAATGCATGAAAACACAGTTATCAAATATGAAAGCTCAAAGGTCAAAGAATATTTTACAACAATCAATTGCACACATAGTAATAATATCTGAGGAACTGTGAGGTTCATTTATTGCAACAGTAGGAAATGTACTTTAAACGATAACATTTTTCCTAAATAGAGCAAATTAAAGATGTAGCATACACAAAACCTTGAAAAAAAGACAAAGAGATAACTGCTTCTGTTCTATAGCGAATATATATTTTTCAACCATGAAGATAATCTTTAACATACAGAACCATCCTCTAGCCCAGGGGCTGCTTTTGATCTCTACCTGATAGATTATTGATCAGCTACAAACAGTAAAGAGAATGAAAGGTTTTTGGTCTTTCAGTAGTTCTGTGGAGGGATTTAAATTCACAATGCTTGCCAATTATGTTTCTTTCTGAAAGAGTAAATATTATAAAGCATTCTGTACAGTGTACCAGCAGTGGCCACTTTATTAGGTACACCTCTTCAACTCCTTGTTAACACAAACGTGTAATCAGGAAATCACATGACAGCAACTCAATGCAGGTACATGGTCTAGACAACCTGCTGAAGCTCAAACTGAGCATCAGGACTGACAAGAAAGGTGACTTGAGTGACTTTGAGCATGGCATGACTGTTGGTGCCTGTGAGGGACCAAGCAGCCAAAGCATAGAGGACACAGGCAAAAAAAGTATCTCCAAAAAGGGTTTCCTTTATTTTAACCCTCAAAAAGTCCAAAATTAACAAAATTCAAAACATACTTAGCAGGCCCATAAAAGAGGTCAACTAAATATAACTCTACGAAAAGTAATTTCCCGAAACTTAAACAAACAAAGTGAAACACAAATTAACTCACAAACTGACCTAATTACAAAGACACATGAGGGTAGCTTTTATAATGATTTGGCAAAACCATTTACACACAATGGGGGGGGGGGGGGACACAAACACACACTAATACTAACTAAGCACAGAATAACCTAACCAAACCCAAAACACCCCTGCTCCTGGTAAGCCCATGGTTGGTCCTGCTGAGCAGGCATTTTGTTCCCAGAGTCCTCAGCCACGCCCTTTGCCCAGACAGGAAACAGCCACCGCCCAACCCAGGTAACTCAGAGAGAGAAACATAATTAATATAACAAAACATTTTAGAAAAACCACACAATGTTACCAGTGTTAGGTTTAACCAAATGATTAATGAATTCAATTAGAAGAAAACTGCAAAGCAAACTAATAAAGTAAAAAATGGACTGATTTACCCCTGTGTGGCTGATGCCATCACAGTGCCATATGGAATATTTTGGAAACAGCTAGTCTATTTCTGTAGAATCATATCAGACAGTGGTTTGAAAAAAAAATCCAGTTAATAGCAGATCTTTGGGTAAAAACACCTTGATGTCAGAGGTCAGACAGCCAGACTGCTTTCAGCTGTTAGGAAGGCAACAGTAAATGAAAATAACCACTTCCAACCAAAGTTTGCAGATGAGTGTCTTTGAATGGAAAACATGTTGAATATGTTGAAGCAGATGCATTATAGCAGAAGAAGATCACAGTGGATGGCACACCCTTCAGAACACGAAAACTGTACACAAAAACAATTCACACGGGTTCACCAAAACTGGACAACAGAAGATTAGAAAAGTGTTGCCTGGTCTGCTGTGACATTTGGATAGCAGGGTCAGAATTTGTTGTAAACACCATGAAAGTATACATCCCATCTTATATCAATGGATTAGGGTGGTGGTGGTTTTACAAAGATAGTTGTACCAACTGAACATTGCTTAAATGCCACATTTATTGTTGCTGGCCATATCTATTCGTTCATGAATCACCAGGTCTCAATCCAATAGAAAATCTTGTGCAGCTGACAGATCTGCAGCAACTGTGATGCTGTTATGTCAATACAGACCGAAATTTTTGAACCAGGTACTGTATTACCAAGATGTGTGTTTTTGTGCTTGTGAATTTTCAAGCATATACTGGGAGACAGACACTATCTCTACTTTTAAGATTAGGCTTAAAACGTTCCTTTTTGCTAAATCATATAGTTAGGGCTGGACCAGGTGACCCTGAATCCTCCCTTAGTTATACTGCAATAGGCTGCTGGGGGATTCCCATGATGCACTGAGTATTTCTTCTTCAGTCACATTTCTTACTCACTATGTCTTAGACCTCTCTGCACTGAATCATACTTGTTATTAATCTCTGGCTCTCTTCCACAGCATGTCTTTTGTCCTGTCTTCCTTCTCTCTCCCCAACTGGTCACAGCAGATGGCCCCGCCCCTCCCTGAGCCTGGTTCTGTCGGAGGTTTCTTCCTTTTAAAAGGGAGTTTTTCCTTCCCACTGTCGCCAAAGTGCTTGCTCATAGTGGGTCATATGATTGTTGGGTTTTTCTCTGCATGTATTATTGTAGGGTGTACCTTACAATATAAAGCGCCTTGAGGTGTCTGTTGTTGTGATTTGGCGCTGTAAAAATAAAATAAAATTGAATTGAATACCTCAGACTTAAAAAAAGTATAAGAAAAGTATAAGAAAAAACTGTTATTATTGCATTACTTTCCAAACAGCCCAAGGATTCTTTTTAAGCTTTTGAAATTAAGGTTGGAAGTTATGCCATCTTATCCTGTCTAAATACAGTATTCAATTCAGTAATATAGTCTGAATCCTTGCAAATCTCTTTGTGAACCCATTTCTTTTTTAATTTCAACTTTTTAAAGTTACTGTTATTCCACATAACTATTCTACCTAACTTAAACTTTAAAGATTTATCAATTATGAGTAGCTGTCTGCATTCAGTTTTGTTTTCAGTAACTGAAAAGCATGCTCTGTTCTGCTCCTGAAATGGGGTGACTAGCTTGGCCATTTTGGACTTCTGAAAATGGGCCACTATATAGATTAAAAAAACACAAGAACTGCGTATTGATTGATAGTAAATGACAAAATGACAACCACTGCTGATTGTGTAGCCACTTAAAATTCGAGAGAAGTGAAATTCAGGCTGTGGCATAGGCACTGGCTCAGAATCGACTGTGTGCCTATCCACAACACAAACAACATAATTTAGTGTGTAGGTGACATCACATGTGACAAGCTATGACGGAACTGATTACAGGGAAGCTTCCAGTAGCCTCCATGATGGTACTGCACCAGTGTCCTCTGTCTGTGTGGGTTCCCTCAAGGTGCTCTGTAAGGGTGATGAGGTTAATTGTTGATGTGAATTTGAGTGTGAATGGTCATTTGTTACTATACGTTAGCCCTGTGATAGGTTGGAAATGTGTGCAGGTCGTACCCTGCCTCTTTCCCTGTGACAACCAGCATAGGCTCCAGCCCCTCCACAACCCTAAATTGAATAAGTAAAAAAAATGAATGGAAAATAAAAACTTATTTAATTTTAGAAAGTCTCCAGTGCGCTGCTATATTTCCATCTTCCCACTGAGACCACCAGAGGGACGCTCATAGATTATACTTCCTCAAAATGCTGAATAATAATCCTTACATACTGAGTTTTTGATGAGGATCAATTTTACAGTCTGAGACAGGAAAGTATTCCAATTGGTGGTCAGGACTGCTCAGTGCATCATTAAGCTTTCAGCAATACATGATATTTATGACAAATGCAGGCTGACTAGGAGACTAAATATCTAAAAAAAAAATGCCTCTAATCCCTCCAAAGAGCTATTTTTACCATTGCCCTCAGGATGGAGATCTCAGAACCAATTTCTCAGATCTAGGACCGCCAGGTTTAGAAGCATATTTTCTTCCCAGTGTGAACTACTCTCTGCTGTTAGTGACTGTGTTGGCACAGTGGTGCAATGATTTGCACTGTTGCGTCAAAGCAAGAAGAACCTGGGTTTGAATCCATTAGCCTTTATGCACTGAATTTGCATGCTCTTCCATGCCTGTGCAGATTCCCTCCAGGTACTCCGGCTTCCTCCCATAGTCCAAAGACATATTTGTTAGGTCAATTGATGGTTCTAAATTGGTTCTGAATAAAAGCATGAATGGTTGCTTATCTCTCTGTGTTACCTGTGGGACTGCTGAGCTGTCCAGGCTGTACCTTGCCTTTGGCCCTACGATGCCTCAATTAACCAAGCGGTTAAGAATATAGCTAGATGTTGGTGACTTTTAAGTAGTGCACATTCCTACATGTTTTCACCACAGATGGATGATATTCATACACTTTCAACAGGCTTACTGCAATATAAAAGCAGGTATCTGCAAAGTTAGCCACAATTTACACTGGTTTCACACAGTGTTTCTTTAAAAAAAAAAGTAGCATGAAAAATGGTATCTGAGACATTACCACAGTCTGCTGAGCATCACCCTCAGGCTGATGCTTACTCAGCCAACTCAGATTTAAACTTGAATCTAGTATATGTATATGATCAGAGCTGAGAAGACTCATTCCAGGGCTTGCCTCTTTACATTTCTGTGAGACAAATACAAAAGTAGTATAGCGTACCATATTGATATTTACTACGTATTTATCTACGAGATTCAAGCCAAATAGCATTTGTGTGATTACCATCTTGTGGCAGCTGACAGCTCGTTTTGTGACAACACACAGTGATGTGTGGACGGCATCATAAATAACGAGTGCCATCCATTCTAACTGTCAGGACGAGCAGGCTCTCATAACAGGACGAGAAGGCACAAAGAACACAAACATATGCTCGCACACAGTGGCAGTGATTTATAACCCTTTTACCTTCCACGTGCAGGTATATGGGCAAAGACCAATAGAAACACACTCACACAGACACACACACACACACACCTACGCACGCACACACTTCTACAGTGCAGATCACATAAATAATAAACAAATATTGAAAACCACACAGGAAAAAAACGCACACCTGCGTAAGACTATAGGCTTTATCTTTTTAGCTCATCACACAGTTGTCATTTCATCATTTTTCTTGTCAAGAAATATTCAGTAAAACCTAAAACATCTTTTCAAGAGTTGCTGCGTTTTGCAGCAACTCTTCAGACTGATTTAAGTGGTGCTGAAAGGGTTGGAGTAAAATAAAGAGTAAAATAATTGCTATGTTTGGTTTTAGAAGAACTAAAAAAAACTGAAATGAACATTTGCACATCCATTATTTGTGAATGTATATTTTGAACACATTTCATTACTTTTATCATGGCTCCTTGAAAGCCCTTCAGCTGCTGGAATAGATTGAAACATCCCATGCTTATCACTGATTTCACTTGATGGACAGTTCCATTAGAATCCATCATAATCCCTGATGTATGCTAGTACGTCTCTGGATGTGTGACAGTAACCTACCATCTCTTTACTCAAGCAGTCGTTAATAAGGAGTTTCACTCATATAGGTAAAGACAGTTTAATGGTAGCACTTTTCTGCAAAATGCACATCACAAAATAACCATCATCCATCGATACACTTCAATTGATTGTCCTTTTCTAACTAGTTGTCTCAAACACTGTCCCACATGTGAGCATGTACGTGCACTCAATAAATGTAACTGCTGCAAGCACATGCTTATAGGATACTATAGTAAGAATTTCACTTAAAACAAAGTGCTTTCATGCATATTAAAATTCCACTAACTGCAGCAATTATTGCTTGCATTTTTCTAATTGTATTTCTGGGGGTTGATTTAAATGAGCAAAGTCTTTGATTTAAAATTAAATGAACAATTTAACTCTTAATGACACAACACAAAAAGCCGAAAAAGCACCAAGATAATGATTTGAATCCATGTGATAGGTTTATGAGGAGTTTTCAGGAATATAACAGTATTTCGAAATTCCAAGATGCGAAAAAGAGGCTTTGTTAGAATGATGTTCTAAATTATATACTGTATTTTTGTGTTGTGTGGCAACTGTACAGTTGTCCAAACTATTTGTACCACAAAAAGCCTTTTGCCCTTTGTACAGTTATCATCTAATCATCGATTATACTTGCACATTCCTTCCAGTTTACACATGGATAATGCTTACACCTTTTTTTGTTTTATGTGATTAAAGTAGTGAGTAATGACAGTAAATCTCAAAATAATTAAGTGGCGCCAAAATAGCATGAATGACACTCATCTTGGAGACTAGCGATGATCAGAGTGTCTGGCAGCAGCTCACCAAACAAGGCAAATTTTTTCGGCTGTGATCCATTGAATTAATATTAGATTCATATTAAAGTTAAGCTGCCTTCCTATAGTTCCATCTCATCACATAACCAACAACTGCAATAGGGACATGTGTGGGCGTACACTCGCATAGATACACATGTTTATCTGTGTACCTCTTCTCTCGTTGACTGTGGCTTTACATGTGGGAAGCAGCTACAATGGTTCATCGTCTAAAAAAAAGAGAGCATAGAAAGGGGGTAGTTCTGTCTATTTGTATGATTCTTCTAACATATTAGGCATTTAGAGAAAGCTAGTTTAACTCCTCTCAACTTTTTTAACCAGATTGTGTGTGTGTTTGGCTGTTCAGCTTGCATTCTTCCACTTACGTCCAGTAATTACAGAAGGCTAAATCATTAATCGCCATATGTGAAGAAGATTCTGATATGGGCTGCTGGTATAGCCATTTTTTCTTCTGCTCAAAGTAAAAATAAACTCCCTGGTATGTGTTTGTGTGTCAAAATGAAATGCAAGAACATTCTAGAACTACTACTCTAGAAATATTTAACTATGTATAGCCATTAAAAGTGTTAAACACTATGATCACTTCAGTATCTAGAACAAATCCGCTTGACTACCAAACATTATAGTGATCAATATTGACTAGATTTTAATTAACACTATCACTTCACTCGTCTTGATTATTTTAAACTGTGAATCCAAATCACTGGGAGGAAAACTTGTGTGTGGAGAAATTGGATGTGTTTCCTACACTCACTGAAATGGCAGCACAGGTGCTTTTATAATGTTATGATCCCCCAACCACACTTACGAGCACTCTTATCTCAATTAGGTTAGATTAAACGGATTCTAATTTGTTTATTGTTAGATTATTTTGTTATATTGTGGCTTTTTGTGCTTGCAGGTGCAAAGCACAAGCACTATGCAGTGGAAGCATTTTATCCACCTTCAACAGTCTTTGGACTGCAAGAAGAAGCTGAAGTACCCAGAGGAAGCCCACTCCAGGCTTCCTGGAACCTGGGCAAATTAACCTGGAATAGACAGTGTCAAGTCCCCCTTGACCTCACACCAGTGTAGATTAAATTAGACACAGGCATGGCAGGTACAGTTTCAAGATTCCCTAAAACCACATTTTCCATCATTTGACCCACACAGGTGGATCTGAATTTAACTGATTTTGACCTGGAACAGCCTTAGTGTACAGACATTTGTAGTTCTTGTACAAAGAATGTTAAAATGTTCAGGATCATTTTCTAACTCCTCACTGCACATCACAGTTACACCTGAACCAGCTGACACTCAGTTTGTTCTTCATTCATAAAATTGCTCTTAAAGCTCACATCATGGGGCATTAATTTGCAGTTTTGTGTTTTTACAAATACTGAAATCCCAGGGAGACTTAATATCATTGTTTTTGTACCACTTTTATAGTCACTCATTAATGCAAGGACAGGCACAGTCATTACTTTGCATATTTTTATCAGCTCAGAATAAAACCTATAAGCTACGGCCTTCTAACTCTGTAAAGCTTACTGTCAATAATCAGCTGTCCTGCACTGACACATTTAGATTACATTACTGTAATACTCACTGTTTAAATAAATCATATCTATATAAATCTTTAGCCACATAAACAATGATCAATCATTTTTAGTGCTGTAATTGACGGAACCAAAACATTAGTGACGTAGATGTGAATTGTGGACAGACAGATGAATGTATGCCTCCCCATGACATAAGCTTATCAGCCCTTCTGCTGGATGAACTAAAAATGTCTGTTACAGTTGGGATCATGTTGTACATGACGTGAATATCTGTGTGAATATGAGCCTGAAATGACTACGACTCTAAAACTGGACTGAATGAATTCTAAAGTGAGTTTTAAATTAAGGCTGCAGACAGCCTGGATTTTGGTATTTCATGCTAAAAAACGTTCACATGTTGAATTCGTTTTTTAAAAGTTGCTGGTGAACATTTTAGATGTGCAACAGAATGTAGCTTGAACCTGAAAATTGTTAACACTGAAAATCACCAAACTGACTTTAATGGGTCTGAATAATATCACAGGCCCATAAGTACACTGTGTCTTATCTGCTTGAAACATATTTTTATGCTCAGTTTTAGTCGTCTACATTTTTTTTCTTTCAGGTTATGGCTGAGATTACATTAGATCAGGTTTTAAAGATCAAATTTAACCTATTAATGAAAATCTAAGTTGGGTAAATGACAACTGGCTGACTGAATATAATTACTCCCCTCCTATTTTTTAAATAATGGTAACACTGATATCCCATGGTCCATTGGAATAAAATGGGGTCTCTCCTCTTCATTTACCCATAACTGTGCTGAATACTGGTATCATAACTCACTCAATGAATCTGACTATATTAAGTCTAATTATTCTCTCTGGACCTGAAAAGTCAAAGTTGCCTATTTTAGAGTTCATCCTCTCAGAAAGAATGAATGAAATACCAAGGGCCAAATTTACTAACACATCACAAGCACAGTGACAAGATTGCATGTAAGAGCTGGGAACTCAGAGTTTTGCAACTGACCCTGTTGCATATGTAGTTCCTTTCTCAAGGTCCAAGATATAGGGAGGAAAAAATCTGAATAAAGTTCACAAATTGATTTACTAATATTTGCAAGATGCAATTTACTGCAAACTGATATGTAATGATTAAAAAAAGGTGACTTACTTTTTGATAGTGAAATGAACTGACTGTACATGTTTTTAGAAAACAGCTGAACATTTATAAATCACCTTTTTTATATGTTTTTTCCCTTTTAGTAAATCTGGCCCAAAGCCTTTAGTATCTAGAAGCCCCAGTGTTGAAATTAGTCATCCGGCGTATATTTTTATAAGCATCTAAATGAAAGATTTCTTTAACATCAAATGACTGACACATTCCTGCTGGCAGCAGCCTACCTGTTCAGTCCCTAAATTTTATTTAACACAGTGAATGCTTCCGCGCAACTTTCTCAAATGACATTTTCTTAGACAAGTTTTAAGTAATTGTTTGTTGATGGGAAAGAAAACTGAAAATTAAATCAGTTACACCAGGGAATCTGGCCAACAGAGAATTATGTAGAGGTAGAAATGATTGGCATTTCGGTCATTTTGCACTGACACTTAATTTTGTATTCATAGTATTACAATTTAATACAGGTCAAAACCATTTAACCCTAGCAAGTTGTGTCCAAGTACTTGGTATGAGACTACACTGAGGGCTACAACTGTGCCATGCATGTATGACTTTATTTATTTATTTTTTTTAGTAAATGCCATTATATATGACAGTGAAATCTTAATCTTACTGTTTTCCATTCAGATATGTCCAGAGCATCATGTGTAATATGAATAACATGCCTTTTTTAGAAGCATACACTGCATTCTCATGTTCCAGCTCTTTTCTTATCTGTCAGATATCCCATCGATGATACAAGGGTAAGGCAAACAAAATCAGTGGTCAGACACTTTTAGCCACTGTGTGAACAAAGCATAGTTTTCCCTAATGATGGTTCCTCTCAAGCTACATGCTGTCAGGGCAGGCTTGAAGCAGGCAGGGAAGCGATAAGATAAGAAACTGTTTATACAGCAAAGGCAGAATAAATCCCAAAGTAAGGACCTTACTTTGGCCCTGTGTGTCAGACTGCCAAGATGGTCTGATTTTTGTCAAGGTGTGGGAGTGTTATTACCCTGCTGTGGGTAGCAGCTCACCCCACAAACCAAATACAGCCTCTCTCATCAAGGCTTATCCTCTTCTGTTCCCATCACTTTCATAGCAAGCGTGTTAAGGGGTGTCCTTACCTGTATGTCTGTGGAAAAAACCTCTCCAATGTTCTGCCAGCCCTGCTCTATTCTGTATTTCAGTGCTTTAAGAGTCTTGGTCAGATAAAAGAGAAAACTGGGTTACATGTCAAGGTTGCAAATGTGTGGGTACATTGAAGAAAATGTCTGGCCTCATTGCAATCGACGTGCCATTAAAAAATCTAAAAGAAATGTAGTTACATTCACTCAGGAAGGCTGTTGAATAACCATACGAATATGGATGAGTTTTTGCCTTTGCGTTGCAATCAAAAGGATACAGCACTGCATATGTCAATTTGAAAATTGGAATCAGTCAGACTTGGTGCAGACACTGTGGGTGTCTCTTACTCTTACAGACATGGAAACATTAGAGGAAGCCACTTCAACAATAAACGCTTTAAAGACACAAAAGAGAATACATGAATTCATTTTCTAACAATTTGATTCAAAGACTAAGTGTGGGCTGATCACAGCCGCATAATGAATATTCACATCATTTAAATCAATTGAAATTTTGGGGCTTTTAGGAGGATCTCTTCTCTGTTCTGACCTATAGGTTTGTGCACATATGACATTACTTTTTATGAGCGTAAGAGATTTTTGACATGTAGAGGTTAGGTGAAGGAGCACTGGGCAATAACTGCCATCATCAAGCCACAGACCTAAATCAGCAAGGACTGAAGTGGGTTTGATTTTAAAAGCACTGGCTGATTGGGCACTCATTGCATGTGAGATTTGGTCTGTTCATTGTATTAGTGTCCATTAGCTATTGATTAGCCAGTGGAAAAGAGAAAAAAAAGAGAGACATTTGTAAAAATGTTCTAATAGTCCAAGAAGTTTGTTTCAAAGATACTATATCTGAGCAATTTCATTTTCTCGAGACTATTAAATAGACTCACATGCAGAAGCTGCATTACCAGCAGGGGAAGATAATATATTTATGTCTATTGCAAGTTTTACCATGATACTGGGTTGCGATACTAAACCTGAAATTTCTCCTTGATGCTTGCATGTGTGAGTTCATCTGGAAAGTATCCACTGAGCTTCACTTTTTTCCACATTTTGCCATGTTACAACCTTATTCCAAAATGGATTAAATTCATTTTCACCTCAAAATCCACTCACAGTAAATACATGTTAATTCTTGCAAATTTATGTAAAATTAAAAAAATGAAATGTACAAAACAGCCTTTGTTGTAAAACCTATGGACGCCATTACAGTCTTTTTGATTATGATGATGCTATCTTAGCAATCCTACTTTTGGGCATTCTTCTTTGCAGAAGCTCTCAAGCTCCATCAATGGTGCACACCCACTTTCAGATCTCTCCAGAGATGTTCAGTTGGGTTCACGTCTTAGCTCTGGCCGCTTCGGAGCAGGTTATCTTTAGAAATGTCTCTGTACATTGCTGCATTAATCTTTGTCTCAACCCTGACAAATCTCCCAGTTCCTGCTGTCAAAAAACATCCCCAGAGCATGATGCCACCACCACCATGCTTCAGAGTTGAATGTTTATTTCATCAGACCATCAGTGAATTTTGTTTCTTGTGATCTGAGAATCTTTCATGTACCTTTTGGCAAACTCCAGGTGAACGTTCATGTGCCTTTTACTGAGGAGTGACTTCTGTCTGGCCACTCTACCAGGCCTGGTGGAGTGCTGCAGATATATTTGTCCTAATGGAAGGTTCTCTTTGAGCTAGAAAATGAATTTAATTCAATTTGAGGTAAGGGTGTGACATGAGAAAATATGGAACAAGTGAAGTGCTGTGAATACTTTCCGGATGCACTCTAGGTAAAATGCTCTTAAAGTGAATAGAATAAAAAATGGCATGAATGTGACTGAATGGGTCGATGTGGCATCTGTAGTGTAAAAAGTGCTTTGAGTGCTCAGAAAGAGTAGAGAAATACTATTTAAATACCAGTCCATTTAGCAATGCATTAAAACTGCAGTTATTTTCTCTCTTTCATGTTATGATCATATGCACCAGTGGCATGCGATTTCCTTTACAGTAGGACAACCAGAGACGAGACAGACACACAAACAAAAATCATTTTCCTCCAATATTTAAGAATTTAACAATATAAGGCCGATCAGACTAAAACATAGAGTTTGTGCTGCCTGTCTGTACTCTAGATGGACAGCTTTACTTTTCTGTACTAATTTCTGGTTGAAGATTTGTGAAACATCATTACTTCAATAGTTAAATAAATACAGGTATCTGCCTTATTGCCAACAATTATTTACAACTAGCTGACAATGACAAGTTTTGCCTTAGCAAAAGTAGCAACAATATACTATACAATACTATGATGCTACGATATACTATACTAACACCTCAGTTATACATAAAACTGTATTACTGGAAAATTGTGCAGTCTCAAAAAAAGACCATATTTCATTTAGAAAAAGTTGTTGATGAGCTGAGAAACAAAGACATAAAAAAGTATATTGAAATATATTCACTGGGTCACAGGTTGAGCTTATCCCAATTGCCCAGGTCACCAGTTTGTCACCTGTGTAACATTCATACCTATGGCCAATTTAGAATCTCCAATCAACCTTGTGTATTTGGACTGTGGGAGGCATCAGAGTGCCCAGAGAGAGCCAACAGAGATACGAGGAGAATAGACAACCTCCACACAGAAAGGCACTGGCCAGATTCAAACCCAGGACCTTCTTGCTGTGAAGCAACAGTGCTGTCCACCACACAGCAATGAGCAGTGAGTGAAATGTTTAACTGTCAATAACTGCAGGGGGAATAAAAATATTAATGAAAATAATAAAAACAAAAAAACAGCTGGTTAAATAGACATTCAGTAAACTAACCTGCACATGGTCATCTTGCATGTTTTATTAGACCAGACATGGCAAGAGCTGCCATCCGCTGATCATCATCAAGGCTTCACTTTGTAACATACTAAATGAGTTTTTAATACATTTTTCACATTCCATTTTCTCTACAGTAAACAATAAACTCGGTTGCGATGGTAAAATTGCTCAAGCTTCCACAAAAGCAGAGCCAGAAGCAGCTTGCCTCACACGCTGGCCTCACATCAGTTTACTGTTAAAGACCAGAGGTTTATCCACAACACACATGCACAAACCACCAGAAAAAAGCTGCTGGTGTCTCAGTTTGCCCACTTCCAGTCACTGTTAATGGGAGCTGGGAGCTGGACATGCATATAAAATAGGGGTGGCTGTAGAGCAGGTTATCTGCAGGTTATACTACCCCCAAGTTGCTCTCTGATATATCCATCAGAGTGTGAATGTTAGACAGAAAGTGCTTAATCATAGAAAAACCTGTTTGTTTGGGGTGAATGTATAAAGTTCTTTGAGAGCTCCAGAAGAGTAGAAAAGCGCTATACAAGAATCAGTCTATTTACCATTTAAAATGGAGACAGCTACAGTTTCCTATGAGTAGAAAACAAGCTGAGGTTTCAGCAGCAACAGTTGACTGCAGCCACCAGATGGTAGTAATGTAAAGGATGGATGCAAACAGGCAAGCCACTGTATGATAATGCTGACAGCACTGTCTTGGGTACATTTCAGTTTATGTTTACCTTTAGATTTAACAAGCCAAACACTGCAATACAAATGTCCCGTAATGACCCTGGGGTTGCAAACCTTACAACCAAATCGAACCAAACCAACAAAAGACAAAGTAACCTCTAGCAGCATAAATAGGCTAGTTTTCATTACTCACATCAAACCAGTTGTTACATACAAATATGTTTATGCTTTGAGGAAAAACTGTACTCAGTCTGCCCATTGATCTGCTGCTCTCTAAATTGAAAAGAAAGGGAAAAAATATGCAGCTTTTGTGAGTCTTTTGTTGTCTTTTCTCATGCAATATAAGTATAAGAATGAATTATGAATCAAATAAACCCAATACTTACAATTCTTGTTCAGTCTCTTTTTTATGTTTAAAATGTCCCACATGACTCTCATACATTGTTGAATGACAACAATGAAATAAACCACTGTTTCATGCTGCAAACAACTAAGGTGTATTAAAATATTTTCTCCTGGTAACTAGGTTACTTTAGATACGATAAATGTCCATATTCAACTAAAATACACCACCAGCTATCACGTATTAGTCATTAGAAGAGACTTATGATAATCATGAATCAAGTGAGACTGAAATGTCAGTGAACTTTAAATGCCTATAAGAGCCTCTGAGTTTTGACAAATTTTGAGAAATATTGAGAAACACTCCCTTAGAAGGAATAAAAGTCCGCTGCAATGCACTGAGACAATAAAACAACAAAAGGACACTCACTGTGAGATGCTGTCACAGCAAAGAACAAGGGATGAAAGATAAAAGTATGTTTAATAAGAATCTTGATAAGTCACTTAGAATAATTATTAGTATCTCAATGTTGCCTTCCACGAGTTCAAGGAAACAAAGAAAAAAAGGACATTTTCAAGCTGGCCCGCATCACTCTTGAACAAAGGCCAAGCTAATTTGGGAACCTAAACCCTGAGATGCTTTATTTTCTAATGACGCACATCGGAGCCATATTTCCTGGATATTTGATGAGCAGAACTACCACAACAAACACCTAAACATTAAAGAAATTAATCAAGATGATACCATTCCCTTTCAGATAAACAAACGTCAGATAAGTAAATTGACATTTATTTTTGAACCAGGGTTATGCTTCCATGATTTAGTGTAACAATATGAGGGAAAAATAAATGCCTTACAGCCAAAGACATGTAATATATTAAAAATTAGGTACAGGGCAACCAAATGCATACATACTTTGCTGCAAGGCATACTAATCAATAAAAATGCTATTTGAAACTTAGTTGCCGTTTGTAGAGCTTTAGTAAATCTTGTATACGGACTCGGCATGTTTTAGGTTTTTTATTAGGGTCAGCCCATGACACATTAAGCAATAAAAACCTTAAGGAGATGAAATCTTGGACCTCCTGCTACACAACAGTCATCAGTGTATTTATTATGTGATATTTTAGTTTAATGTATTATGCACCTTGCAAGTGCACCCCTATTTATTTCTTATTTTGCAAGCTTGGGGCTCCCAAGCAAGAAGCATGTTAAAAGAAATGGAACACAAGAGGTGGGAGACTGCACACTGCTCCTGGTTGGAGACATATTTATGTTTTTTTCCCCTGCATCTATTATTTGCACAGAGTTAAGGTAGCGGCATGAAATATTTATTAGTGTTCTGATGTCATTTGCAACAGAAAGAGAAGGTGGAGATGCAGGAAGACAAAAAGGAATAATGGAAGCAAAGAACAAGCAAACAAAATAAAAAAATAAAAAAAACACAACAAGGTAGAAGATGTCAATCCTGACTTGTGAGTGATAGAGTGATGCCTCTTTTCACTAAAAACACCAGTGGGATTCCCACGCAGAGCTCAGGATGAATAAGCAAGGAAGAAGGAGAGTTCCAATTTTTTGTGTTCTGCCACTTCCCTCTTCGTTCTCATACGCCTTTCATCTCGTTACGGCTTCCCCCCGTCTTTGACGTCAGCTTTTACACTTTTCAATTCACTCGGGGTTCGGGGCTACCATGCTGGCAGGGCAAACACACGAAAAAGAAATGCAACATGACTTTTTATGGTGTTGTGTGTCACAAAAGGATATTGGGTTGTGCAGGAGAAAACAGGATATGATATGCATATTACTCATATTTACTTACTAAAAGGAACAATCTTGTCTATGTCTATTTATTAGGACAGGGTTCCATGATGACTAGGTCTAAGATTTAACATCATAATTTAAAAGGAGCATTTTCTTCAATATTGGAGGGGTTTATTTTGCTGTTTTTGTTTGTTCTGCTTTTGGTTATCATAAATCATTTTCCTATAAGTGCATAGTTTTCCAGGATATAAACTCTAACTAGCAGAGCTAGAGGGTCTCAGAAACATTAATTCCAGTGGAAAACCTTGTCCTTCAGCTGGAAGGGTAAAGAACATGAAGGACACGTGGCATGATGATGGATGTCCTAAAGGTATTTAAATATAAATCATCAGTCTAAGGTAGGAAATGTTGCATTAATAGCTTTAGAAAGTTTTGATATTAAGTCCTGAAATTATTGCAGTATGGTTTTAAGGAAATATAGTCATGTGAAAAATTAAGTTTGTCCAAAAAAATCTGCTCTTCCAGCTGCTTTCTGTGTTATAGCAAAAAACGTTGATATCAAATCTCTTGTCATCCACATTTCTTCAGTTCATCTTGACAATTTTGAATGTAAAGGAACTTTTACTTTTTCAGTGCAACTGATTTTCTTTTCAAATTTATATAAATAATAAAAATATGTTAAAAGCTACATCATGTAATTTGTCATGTCACTTGCTGTAGATATAGTATTCATAACTTTATTCATGTACATAATACAGTTTTGATCTCACAAGTTTTTGCACATTATTAGAATTCACTAAACCTTTTCAACAGCTGCAACACAATGATGACTATATTTTATACAGTATTTGCCAGTAATGGGAAAACAAACTAATCCTGAATCACATGCTCATGCCTGTTTTTGAGGGTTTCTAATATGACAACATTTTAGAAAATTTACACCATAATGAAAATGACACGACCAAGCACCCCCTCATAGAAAGTGTTGCAAAAAATATACAAAAGAGGAACTTTCCTTGTGAGGCTACAGCAGCTCAGGTCATCTAAAAGCAGCTTCAGATTTAATGGGGCAGCTCAGAGCTCTTTGGTCTGTCAGAACACAGTGTGAACCTGCACCGAAGCAAATCTACTCACTGTGCATTTTGTCAACAGCAGCTGTACACAAGCTGATCAGGGTCCAGTGAACAAATACAGTATGATGTTACTTATTTACCTCATTGTTTCAGCCGCGATCGAGCACCCATGATAGAAAGAGGATGAGTATGAGCAAAGTACTTCACTCACATGCATAGTTTTCATTTATGGAGTAACAATGTTATGCTGTAACAGAGAACTGCCTCAGTGAAAACTGCTAATCAGTCTGTTTTGTATGAAGAGCATCAACTGAGATAATATACTAACTTGCAGCAAAAGTTTTTTTCATCTGAGGAAAGTCACATATATTAGACATACTTTGTTAATAATGCACCTTTAACTTTTGGATAGATTACTCGTTCATCTCTGCTTAAGCAAAGTAAGAATTTAGGTATAATCAACCAATTTATTACAGAAAACATAACAAACAGGACACTCTTCTAGGGATGTGTGGGCGTGTCAAATAATGACAATAATTACAGAGGAACATGAATAACAAATTATGGCCTTTTAGCTGTCCCCCGTTTCCCATTAAATATTGTTTTGCCTGTAAATATCAGATAAATTGGATAACTTGGGTTCTTTGGAATCGCTTATATCAAACTAATGGTTATTGTGATGGTCTGATACACGTAGACAAATACTGAGAGCTGCCCTCTTATTCCTGGCTCTGCTAAGAGTCAACAGTTGTCTTTACCTTAAAGCAGTAAATGTGATTTTGAATATAAAAGCTAAGAGAAAAACACTACCAAGATATGAATTAAGAGGAGTAGTAAGCATTGAAATATTGTCACGATAGTTCTTTCATTGCACATTACAGGGATTACCCCGAGTCAAAAGAAATGGATAGACAGCAAAGAGCAAGGACAAGAAAATGGCACAGCACTTTTAAGTGTAGTACAAAGAGCTGTATCGTGTTCCTTTTAAAATCTGGGATCAATGCTACAGAGAACAAGAATCAGTAAGAATTTGGTGAATTATAGCTTCAGTCGAGAAAAACAAGGACTTGTAGGCATCCAGTCCACACGATTACTTAAGAGGCCATGATGCCATGAAGGGGTCAAACCAAAAAAGACGGTAAAAATATTTTAATATGAGAGCCTGAGAAATAAATCTCTAACTCTTATTTTGCCTGTCTCTTGGTAGCAAAACAGACTGTTGTTCAAAGATGAACAGAGGTTATGTGTCAAAAACATTTGCCAGCATTTCAGAGGCTCTTTTTTCCCCCATACGACATAAATAATGTCCATACTGTGTTTTTTATTTCCAGTATCTAGTCATTTTTAATGAAGGGTTTGAAGTCACTGCACTTGAATAATATCATTTTAAAGAATTTCAAATGAAATCAAAAAGTTGACATGTTAACTTTGCTGATACTGTTCCCATCCCCCGAGCTAAAACTCAGCATGAGGGTTGGAAAAATAAGCAAAATTATGTCCCTAAAATTTGATTCTAACAACATGAATCTCATACGCAGGAATTTTGGCATGCTGTTGGAGAACCTTTTGTTTGGTGGTGAAAATTGTGAAATTGCCATCAAACAATAGCAGCCTCGCTGCTGAAAATGAAAACAGGACGGCGAGTTGTGGGCCTGAAGAGAAAGTGGGAGTATGTCTGTTTGTTATAAGTTAGTACTGTAGGACCTGCATCAGTCAGTACTGTCATAGTGTCTACTAAAGAGTAAAAAGTACCAACAGACGGATGCCCATTCTGTCTCTTTACAAAAGGTGTAAACTTGACTGGCACAACCTTAATATTAAGACTTCCCTCCATAAAGGAATTTGTCGACCTCGCCAGTGCTCTTAATGACCAGTTTTGACACCTCAGTATATATCGATAGAAAGGTGTGATTTGACGACCATTTGAATAGTGTCCAGATTTTTCCAAGGGTAGCTGCATAGGTGGAGACCACCTTCACTAACTTCTGATGCACACCCAGGCCTGAAATATGACAGATACTCCTCAGTTTATAAAAGGGCTCCACTCCTAACAGGTTGAAAAAAAGAAAACTGTCACACTTTATACATACAGACCATCACTTTAACAAGCTGATTTAGTCTAGGTTAAATAGCATAAAGCCACTCTGGATAATGCAGCACCACTTGGCATAATCATAAACTACACCTATACAGACTGACTACACAGATAAAGCAGCAAGTTTCAAGCATAGCTTTAAGACAAAATGAACAGTTTAACCTTCATGAAGATAGGAATTACTACAAAACTGTGGGCTGCATATATTTTAGCTAGGTGTACCTAATAACCTTGCAAAAGGGTATATGTTACACTATTACCATGACCCTGTCCTGATATAATATTTAAAAATGAACCTCAGTATCTATATGCTAATCTTTGCATGTTATTAGTAATAGGTAGCAGTCAGACAGTATGAGTCTTCTGCCCCTTAATACAACAGCCCTTTCTGCTGACCTCATTTGTGGATTCACATTCCCTTTAATGTGGTGCTACCCTGCAGGAATGGGGTCTAGCTCATAAAAATCTAACGCTTACAGGGTGACTCTGAAACTGAATGTAATACTGTTCAGTGCAGCCATAATGTACACATCTGCCGAGTCTATATGTGAGCAGAGTGAATAATAGACATTTAGTTAGTATGCAATATTATTATTATTATTATTATGGTAAAATGACAGCAGACAGGGCTCTTCATTTATTGTGGTTCTGTTGTCCTGGAGATGACAAAGGTTTTTCTGCCAAGGGGGTAATAACATTAGTTGACAGATCGAGAGACAAACGAAACAAAGCAAATAATACGAACGACAGGAAATCAGTCATGCTATTACCTAATCAGAGTTCTCTTTATCAAAAAAAAAAACCTGTTCGGAAATAAAAATCAACCCTTTTCTGTGCTTACATAAACATAGCCATTATCTGGGTAAATAATTATTCACAGTGTGTGTGAACATTGATTACAGCTTCCCCCTGTTGTGTGTAATGGGAGAGAGACATTCACTCATCAAATATGGATGAAATGGATGTTGATGCTTTCCATCACGGCACTTAATCATGGCCTTCGGTAAAAAGCAAGGGCAGGCGGGATGTGATGTGGTGACTGTAGCCGCTCGGCTGATATGTAAGCACTCCCTGCTTTTCTCGCTGCCTATGTGAAGGTGAGAAGTGATGACTACCTTCAAGCTTAGCAACTCTAAGGTAGATCTGGATACGGTAGACTGGAATACATTGTCCATGAGAGCGTTGGCATTGGGTAAAGATGGTCCATGGTCGAATTGGCAAATATGAAATGTAAAAATAAGAACAAGGGAAAAAATGTTTTTGCACATGTAATAAGTCTGTTACCATGCCAGTGGAATAAGCTGACCTCACATGACAGCACTCCATGAATTTGTTTGCATACATCACTGTCATCTTGTGTACACGGTACTTGGTGCAATGACACTCACGGGTCTGCAGTCCCCTTACTTAGCAATATGTTTATTACCCTGCCATAGATTTCCTCTCAACGTTGAGCTGGGGCAGGCTCCAAACAGGCACACACCAATTACTCCACACTTTTAGCATGCAGGCCTCATCAACCCATAGAGCACAGACAAACAAACCACAGACAGGGATGGAAAAAAAGAAAAAAAAAAGTGGATCACTGGAGCGACTAACCCCTTGATTCGCACTTGATCTTCACTTGTCTTCAAAAGGCAGGATCAGTGTCAGGCTAAGGTCAGAAAGTAAAGGCAAGGGGTCTACTGGGAAAGAGGATCAGTTTTAGCACTAAACCACAAGATAAGATCAAGTTCAGCCAGAGGGCAAACTGGCAAGTAAAAGTGAATACAGGAAGCGAGAAGTACTTTTGATCAAGACTAAACATGAAAGGAAAACTCTCCTTTATCTGCCTGATAAATTTCTATGGCTAAAGAAAAGGTGACAGGGTGACACCAATGCCAGGTTTATAAAGTTTTCTCAAGGAAATTATATCCAGAAGCATAAAAATATAAAAGAGTATGAGACCATACAAATCTAAGTAGTATAAATAAGTATAAATGTGTTTGCGCTTGATTAAAGAACAAGGTTACACTCACGTTTACTTTTGTGAAAAAGTGCACTAGCAGTAAGATACTAAAACCCATCCTGGGTAGCTAATTACTATGCAGGAATAACTAATGCTTGTTGAATGCAGTGGTGTTTATTTTAAAAAGCCATTACGTAAGGTAATGAATATGCGTAGACTCAGGGGCCAGCAGCTCAGCAAGCTTGGTGTTTACGCAGCTTTAAAAGGGTGCTGCTTGCATTTGGGCTCATTATAAGCTGATCTATATTCAGGAGAAAAGTGGGTGATAGTAATTCAAGGATTTGTGATGTATAGACTGAATTAGAGAAGCGATTTACAAAGGCTACGCTGTGGAGTCCTGTAGAGAACTTTACAAATTCATTTTTGATTGAAAGGACTGACCTGCAGCTTACCTGGGAGGAAGCTTTCAGCACAAGTGGACCATATAGCTGCATTTTTGGATTGCATTTGATAAGCTTTTGAATGACATTTTTGTGAGAGTGGGGAAATGCAAGTGTGTGTATCACTATGTATTTGACTGAACTATTCAAAGTTTCTGGGAATACAGAATACATACTGAACTGTTAGCCTAACGTCTGCCCATCTTAGTCTGCAATCAGAAGCCTGCTAAGAGAAACAAAACCTTTTCCATGAAGATGTCAGTGGTGGGACTGGTGGCACAGAAGTACAAAGTGTTGGTATCCAGTGAAAAGGCAGAATAAAGTAGGGAGGTGGAGCTCTATGGGACTAGAGCTTGGGCTTAGCATGGCTGCCACGTCCATTGCTCTGACAACTAATTTGCCCTAACATTTCAGCAAAAAGGTCAGACAACCCTCTGCCCAAGTTTATGAATAGTGTATAGGGGCCCTGGCTGACAGAAAAGAGAAACAGCGAACAAGACAGGTAGAAGGTCTCTTCATTGACTTAGCTTAGAAAGAAGAGGAAGGCTGCTGTTGTCAGTGTCCAGATGGGAACTGCTCTGTATCCTCTAGATCAGGAGTGAAGTCCTGACCTTATCTTATCCAACTAGGCCACTCGCTCAAGGCACTGAATTTTTCAGTTTGCACTCTCTAGTGCCGCCAAATTGTAGAACAGGACCTTTGACAGAGGTAAAGAATTAAATGGTAAAACACACTCACACACACACACGCACACACACACACACCCACATAAAAGAATTGCATGATTGTAGTGAAATCTCCCTACAAGCAGAAGGAACACCCTCAGGAGGTTTATGGTTATGCCTTTGGTCCTCCAGGATGGAAATAAATGTTCTTTTACGCATTTTCTCTAGTGCTCTATTTTTATATCTTAAGGAACTAAGGCCACAGCACATTTAGAGACTTCCTTAAGCTCGAAGTTGAGTCTCTTACAGAAGAGGAATAGCACTTCCAATTGAAGAGGCAGCAGCTGGACTCAATTTAAACAGCCAGCAGTACAATCCACCTACACTGGTCCTGAGAGTCAGAGATATGGCATGGGCATAAACTCTTGCAACACACACACACCATCAAAGGCTAACACTGGATAAAACTTAGGTGAAAAATACAAAATGAGACCCCCTCTCTATGTCGAAGTGAGATTACTGAACAAAGAACAAAGTGTGGAAAATAAACCTCCATGATTAATTAAGCAAAAATTACATAATATTTAGTGGCACCTAGTTATGTTAAGAAGAAGCACGTGAGACTAATACTGTCCAAATATATGGCACATTTCACAATATCACATAGCTCCAAAGTAACTTTTCTTTACCAGCCACTGAAAGCACAGCGCACACAAAAACACACCCAATTCCCAGGATACTTTCTGTCCAGATGGGCTAGGCCAGCGACACTTGTTCAATTAAAGGCATCAGGGGAGACCTAACCACTTTATTATCTGCAAGCTGGCCCCACATTGATCAGCCTGTCTGGGACCACTCGCAGCCTGTGTGACAGCTTAATCTGGGCCCTGTACTTGCACAAACACTGTCTTTCACTCACACACTCACTGACACACGCACAAACACAAACTAGCAATCTATTACTGAGTAATATGGCTATCGTTCAAATTCTGTGCAGGTCTGAGTGATGTGTGCACGTCTGTCTCAAGTCACCAAAAGGAAGAGGTTCTGGGGAATGGACTGGATCCATTTATATGGGATTGTCAAGCCATGAAAACAAACACTCGCCTGTCTTTCAGTTTCCTGGTAAAACTTTCCTGCAGAAATCAAACTGCTGATTTGAAGGCCCAATCTGGAGCCCGAGCTTACTGACCATCTGTGGTACCACGGATTGGTGTAACTTGTTTTCTCCATTTTCATTTTCCAGGACTAATGACTCAAACGATCCTGAAAATAAAACTGCTGGACTTGTTTACACAAGAAAGCATGGTCTGAATTTTAAATAGGAAAAATACATATACAGATTAACAGCCGGTTAAAAAGGAGAAAACAGAGTTCTTTAGGTTTAACCAGTCTTAAACACACAAAACAATTTCTGGCATAATGTATATGTTAGATTGACCAAATAGATTGTGGCAAATTGAGGCTTTTGAGACCAATGTTAAGACTACAAGAGTGACAATTAAAACAGAGGGTGTAGAAGGGGGACGTCTTCCTACCACTGGCAAGACACAGCAGTGACTTTCAAGTAAAGTACTGAAGAACATTCCTTGTGTTGGTGTCATGGCTCGAGATATAATTTCTTTACCTTTCAGAATTAATTATGCATATGGGCTGCCAAAAAAAAGTAATTGTCATTTCATAGTAACTATTGGTTCCCCCCCACAAGAACACACAGCATGGACTAAACCTGATGATATTGTTACTGTTAAGAAGAACCAACAAATTCACAACAACACTAAATTATTAAAATATTGATCTTAATAAAGTATTAACACAAATAAAAGCAGGGCCTCCCCTCCTTAAAGCCAGTCATGCACACACAGACCTACATGGCCACATACTATATTAAAACATTTTGTGTATGACAGTGGCTATGGAGACAAAATGAAACCATGGCCTCACTGAACCAGTCATTAACAGTGAATCCTAGTGAAGTATCTAGGCCATGTCTCTTTCCACTAAAACAGCCTGCTGGTTTGACACTTCAACTCTTCCCCTCAACCCCTTTTCTTCTCAGTCATCTCCATTTTTTCACATCCCAGCCTATATATTGCCTCCTCTTTGCTCCTTGCCCCTCACCCCCCTGTAACCCCTGTCCTCCCTTTACACCCTTCATTTCTACTTCTCTTCTTTCAAGCGATCACATGAGAAATCTAGCCGCCCAGGCCTTAGCACTGATGGTCTGTGGCATTAAAATTCCTCCTCTATGGCCCTCAGAGAACTGAAGAGGCGACAGATAAATAAATAAGAGCTGTAGGGAGCGGGGCTTTGTGGCAGCTGCTGAGCAAATTTGTGGCGTTTCTGATAACAACTCATCATACTGGTTAGGCCACACTGACAGCTGAGAGAAAAAAAAAAGAAGCCCTGTCTGCAGGGATATTATAAAAGGGACAGATCAACAATTTATTTATCTCTAAGATGTCTGTTTAGTTTATCATAAACTAGTCTGTAACTGTGCAAAGGAGGCCACAAGAAGTAAGACTTAAGATAAACCAGTACAGTGAAAGATACTGAAATTCTTTGGTTTTTGTTTTCATAAACTCACTCCTGTTATGAACCATTAAAATGCATACTTGAGTTCTTACAGGTTTACAGCGTCACAGAAAAAACAAACAAACAAAAAAAAAAAAACAGGTGTGATTTTGCAAACCTATTCAATTTGAACTTATGGAAGACATGTACGTAACTTGAACATAGCACGGACCAGACTGTGATAATTTTTTAAAAAATTTGTTTAGTTAAATTTTGGCTTTAAATCCAGGATGGACATTTCAAATCAAATCACTTTTATTGTCACATCACATGTGCAGGTACACTGGTACAGTACATGTGAGTGAAATTCTTGTGTGCGAGCTTCACAAGCAACAGAGTTGTGCAAAATACAATAATGTAAAACAAGCAAAATATAAAAATGGCTAATCTAAAAAGTAATAAATATATGTACAATATGTAAAGGTATATACATTACTGAATGTGTATACTAAATATGTTTTTCTACGTGTGTGTGTTTGAGTGTGTATATAGTATGTATATACATGTTTTACAAATGAAATAAAGTAAACAATAAAATAAGATATATAAAATATACAGAGGTTGGTATGTGCAAAACAGTGGTATTTATATACAGTATGGAGTGCATAATGTTGAAGTTCCAGTAGTGAGGGTGAGGTGTCTATGAAGTGTTCAGCAGTCTGATGGCCTGATGGAAAAAGCTGTCTCTCAGTCTGCTGGTACGGGACCGGATGCTGCAGAACCTCCTTCCTGATGGTAGTAGTCTGAACAGTTTATGGCTGGGGTGACTGGAGTCCTTGATGATCCTCCCCGCTTTCCTCAGGCACCGCTTCCTGTAGATGTCTTGGAGGGAGGGAAGCTCACCTCCAATTATCCGTTCAGCACACCGCACTACTCTCTGGAGAGCTTTGCGGTTGTGAGCGGTGCTGTTGCCGTACCAGGTGGTGATGCATCCAGTGAGGATGCTCTCAATGGCACAGCGATAGAAGGTCCTGAGGATGCGGGGCTCATGCCGAATCTTTTCAGTCTCCTGAGAAAGAAGAGGCGCTGCTGCGCCTTCTTCACTGTTTTGTTTATGTGTACTGACCACGTAAGATCCTCAGCCAGATGTACACCAAGGAAGCGGAAGCTGCTCACTCTCTCCACAGCGGCGCCGTTGATGGTGATGGGGGTGTGTACTCCTCTGCACCTCCGGAAGTCCACTATCAACTCCTTTGTCTTTGCGACGTTGAGGGTGAGATGGTTGTCTTGACACCAGTGGGTCAGGGCGCTGACCTCCTCCCTGTAGGCCGTCTCATCACCGTTGGTAATAAGACCCACCACTGTAGTGTCGTCCGCAAACTTCACAATGATGTTGGAGTTTCTAGTGGCCGTGCAGTCGTAGGTGTAGAGTGAGTACAGGAGAGGGCTCAGTACACACCCCTGTGGAGCACCAGTGTTCAGTGTGATGGGGGATGAGGTGGTGATGCCCAGTCTGACCACTTGGCGTCTGTCAGACAGGAAGTTAAGGATCCAGCTGCCGAGGGAGCTGCTCAGTCCTAGATCCTGCAGTTTCCTGTCCAGCTTCGAGGGAACGATGGTGTTGAATGCTGAGCTGTAATCTACAAACAGCATTCTCACATACGTGTCTCTCTTCTCCAGGTGTGACAGGGCAGCATGGAGTGTCAGGGCTATGGCATCATCAGTGGACCTGTTGTGGCGGTATGCGAACTGTAGAGGGTCCAGTGAGTCGGGTAGTGCAGAGCAGATGAAGTCCCTGACCAGCTTCTCGAAGCATTTGCTCACGATGGGGGTCAGGGCTACGGGTCGCCAGTCGTTCAATGAGGAGATGGTGGAGGATTTGGGTACAGGGACGATGGTGGCCATTTTGAAGCAGGCTGGGACTACAGACAGAGAGAGGGAAAGGTTGAAGATGTGTGTAAACACTCCAGCCAGCTGAGCCGCGCATGACTTGAGGACGCGGCCGGGAATCCCGTCCGGACCAGTAGCTTTGCGTGCGTTCACCCTCCTGAAGCACTTCCGCACATCCTCCTCAGACACAGTGTGCGCACTGACGTCATCCGCGGTGCGCACACTGTCCGGTCTCGTGGTGTTCGCTGTGTCGAATCTAGCGTAGAATACGTTTAGATCCTCACACAGAGAGGCCGTGGTCTGCGGTGTGCTGGTTTTCCCTCTAAAGTCTGTGATCGTGTTTAGTCCCTGCCACATACTCCGAGGGTTGTCAAAATGTTGCTCCACCTTGTCCCTGTACTCACGTTTGGCTGCTTTGATCGTCTTCCGGAGTTGGTAATGTGCGTGTTTGTAGTCCGACGTGTTCGCGGAGGCAAAAGCGGTGCTCCGTGCCGCCAGTGCTGTGCGAACATCTCTGTTAATCCAGGGTTTTTGATTTGGGAAGGATTTAACTGTTCTGGATGGGACGACATCTTCCACGCATTTTCTGATAAATCCGCAGACTGAGTCTGTGTACTCATCAATGTCTTTAGTAGCCACGTGAAACATTTCCCAGTCCGCGTGATCAAAACAGTCCCGCAGCGTAGACTCCGATTGGTCCGACCAACGGTGCACCGCCCTCAGGGTTGGAGCTTCCTGTTTCAGCTTCTGCCTGTAGGCGGGCAGGAGCAGGATGGAGCGGTGATCTGATTGGCCGAATGGGGCGCGGGGGAGGGCTTTGTATGCATCCCAGAAAGAGGTGTAGCAGTGGTCAAGAAGCCGGTCTCCACGAGTGCTGAAATGGATGTGTTGGTGGAGTTTTTGTGAGACTTTCTTCAGGTTACCCTTATTAAAGTCCCCGGTCGTGATAAACGCCGCCTCTGGGTGTGCGGTTTCCTCACTGCTGATCGCACTGTACAGTTCCCTGAGTGCTCGGTCAGTGTCGGCTTGTGGGGGAATGTAAACCGCCGTAATAATCACTGCTGTGAATTCCCTCGGTAGCCAGAATGGCCGGCACTTAATCATCAGGTACTCCAGGTCCGGTGAGCAGAAAGATTTGACCGGGTGCACGTTCGCATAATCACACCAGCTGTTGTTGATCATGAAACATACACCACCGCCTCTGCTTTTCCCAGTAAGCTCCTGTGACCTGTCCGCGCGGTGCACAGAGAACCCCGGTAGTTGTATTGCGGAGTCCGGTACCTTGTCCGATAGCCAGGTTTCTGTGAGGCAGATCACGCAGCAGTCCCGCATCTCTCGCTGGAATGAGATCCGTGCCCGAAGCTCGCACAGCTTGTTCTCCAGAGACTGCACATTAGCCAGTAATAAACTGGGTAACGGTGGTCTGTTAGTGCGCCATCTCAGTCGAACCAGAACGCCAGATCTTCTCCCTCTGCGTCGGCGTTTGCGGCCTCCACGGGCCCAGAACAAAGGCGTCTCAGGTGAGATGAATGGGGGGTCTGCAAACGGAGGGTCCGTGTTGCAAAACTTGAACTCCGGAAAGTGATGAGAAAGTCCATCTTTTATGTCCAGTAAGGTTTGTCGGTCGTACACAAGGAGACATGTGCTACTCGTGAAAAAATAAAGAAAAAGTAAAATTAAACACAAAAAACAGCTGTTGCTTGGGGGAGCTCGCGACGAGGCTGCCATACTCGGCGCCATCTTAAACATTCGAAGCAATCATGAGGTGCCTAGAGTAACAGAAATGTCCTATAATTAAAAGCTACATTCAGCGACTCCCTTATTCACAACGGGTCGCCACAGCAGGTATCTCTGCATGTTTGAACACCACGGGGATTTGTGCCCCCTCCTGGGATTGGACTTGTTAGGCAAATGTGTAAATTGCTATATTATAGGGCAACTACAACTACTGTTGACAAAAAAAGAACAAAAAAATGAAACTGTAGCTGACAAATTTCAAACATGAATGGAATGAACTTCCTTAGTTGGTTTCTCAGTGTCATGATGGCTGTCATGTCCACTTTAATCCTACTAATAGTGAATTTCAACAGTGAGAATAAACGTCTCTATATGCATACGCTTTTGTTTAAAAGCTGTATGAATTAAAACATGAGTACAAGTACTGAAGATAAATAGCCACTTTTATTCTGTTGCCTTGTCTGTGTTGTATAAGTGATGAAATAAGATGTCACTGGGAGAACAATGTTGAAAATCAAGAAACAAGACGATACATAAAAAACACAAAAAAGAAAAAATCAACCATTCATCCCACTTTAACTCTTAACCTAAAAGTCGATCAAAAAGCCATCGAGTGGCCTTTGATTGAGTGCGATGTGTAGCAGATTTAATAAACCAGGTTTTCTGTGAAGACACAGCAGCTATAATGGGCCAAGTATAAGAAGACTTTCTGAAGGTTTGACAGTTATACACTCACGCTGCTGAAAAAAACTTTTCCTGAGATTCCTCTGAACCAGTGAAGCCTTTTCCGTCAATAATTGAAACATATAATACAGCAATATGAAAAATAACAAGAACTCCACACATGCTTGTATCTTGTCTTGTCTGTCAAATACTCACACAGAGTCTCCAGTCAGGCTCTTAAAGCAGTCAATATCTAATCTCTGACACTATTTTCCAGTCTGTCTTACTTAAGTCATCATGACAGTCTTAATTCTTTGCTGCTTGGCACAGTAACATCTTTCACGATCCTTCAAAAGCTCCTTGAGTTTAAACTGGACTGCCAAACATTTTTAGACTGGCTAACTGAGGGACAGTAAGGCCAGCAACAAGACAAACCCCATAGCTGCAATTGAAACACTTACAGCTATGGGTAGTCCTTTACCACTAGCGACCGTCCTTGACCTGTTCCACCAGCTGCTTTAGTCAAGACTAGCATTTTGCAATAAAAGCTCTTTACCAAAATATTCTTTGTTAGTGTTATACCTTAACACCATGATAATGCCCAAGGTCTGTTTGGGTCAAGGAAAAAAAGAACAGTACTCTGCAGAAGTCCTGAGCCACCCATGTGAACATACATAGTAATATACTTACATTTACAGTTTGCACAGCCCTAATGAGCTGGAAAGTTCGTATGATCACTGGTATTCTTCAACACTGCCTGAATCTCTAAGGCAAGCTGCTGTTCTCTAAGTAGTCTTCAAGAAAAGTTCTCCAGGCTACGCCAGAGCTCTCATTTGGATGTTGGTTGCCTTTTGTTCAATTCTTTGACAAGATGGGCCCAAACTACTTCAGTAATGTTGAAGGAAATTTGGATTCACCACTTCACAAGATCTATTGTGACTGATCTTGTGTAATTCCTGCCTTCCACTGAGACCATTTCAGACTTCATTGAATCCCTCAGGTTTTCTACTTCTTAGGAACATACCTTTCAGATAGTCTAAGAAGCTTGGAAAGAAAAGCCCCTCTCTTCTTTAAGTTGCTTGAAGACGTTTCACCTCTCATCCAAGAAGCTTCTTCAGTTCCACGGTCAAATGGTTGAGAGGGGGTCCATGTCCCTCTTGGGGGGACACTCTCATACGGCTTAAATCTGGGACTCTCCACCATTTGACCTTAGAACTGAAGAAGCTTCTCGAATGAGAGGTGAAACATCTTCAAGCAACTTAAAGAAGTCCAAATGCTTTTCTTTCCAAGCTCCTTAGACTACAATGACCTGGATGACTGAGAACCTTCACAGACAATTTTAGATACTGGTCATTTACTCTAGATATCTACCCAAAGCTACAATTAAAAATAGGTACTTTGCTAAGTTGTCTGTTAGACACAACAGTGGTTCATCCAGTGTTGTGTGGTTGACTTATGGTGCCTTTTTTATACAGACAACCAAATAAATTATATATTCTTCTGATAAAAATCAGTTATAAGGATTCGATTGAAAATGAGTGAAAAAGTAGTCCATGTCCAAAGAAAATTGCTTAGAACCACAAAAAACCAACAAACAAACAAAAACAATTACAAGCAAGTCTGTGTGGAGGTAAAGGATAAAGAAATGATGGGCAACTTAAGACTTTTGCACTGTACTGCAGAGCCTACAAAGGGAGAAGATAAAAGAAAAACAGAAGATGAGAAAGGGATAAACACAAAAGAGGAAAATTGCTTCATATTCAAGTAGAAGGAGGTTTTCAGAAGCAAAGCCCATTCAAGCATTACTATTTTCTCATTATAAAAGTGAGAGCGGGATGAGGAGAAAATGTCTCTATTCCCCATTTCCCTTCATTTATTGGTCACTCTCATTCATTTCACCAGCGTATTGATCCTGACTCCACAAGACATTTTCCTCCACTGTCCCCTCATTCCTCCAACATCTATTTATCGCAAGGCCTATTAAATTAATGTTAAACAACAAATACAAGGCGGATCCCCCAAACAATACATCTGAACTTTCACAGAGCAAATGCATTAGTGTTACAGTAAGGACCTGGTTGCTTTGTTATTTCCAGTAGGCTGGGATACAAACTTGCCTAAGGCCCTAAGTCATGTCCTGGTGTTGGAAAAACACCTGTATAAGTATAAGTGGGATAATATACAGTATACAAGTATATCATCTCATATACATGCAAAAGTACTGCTAAGCCTGTGCTGGAGGAAATACATTTTCACATAAAAAAGGGCTGGCACGCCCCTGTGAGAAAGGAGAAAAATGTGGCAGTTACCAATTTTCTCACCATTTTGGTTTAGTAGCCAGATGGAAGTTAAAGTGCTTTTATTTTCATAGCACTCTCTGTCAACTGGGGGAAGGGTGGGAGATGGACTTTTTCACCGGGCTCTGCTAAAATGCAATCTCTCACTGTGTCACCTGCTCAGCACGGACTCGTAGCTTTGCAGTCTGTGGCATTTCATGGCCTAATTGAATTCAGAAAGGGATAAAGGTACAACAGGAATGTTCTAACACCCTGGAAATAATAAGTTTTGTGTAGAGAGAATGAAAAAAAATATATATGAGGCAGTGACTTTTGACTTCAGCTGTGGAACAATCTGTTTACGAAAGTGACAACAGTGTCAGGCGGAAAATAAGAATGTGTCAGCTTCTGCATATATTCCAGTCTACATACACAAGCAGACACACAGCATAAATGCATGCTTTGAAGTACCCCTACATACAGAAATAACTAGGGTGCTTATGTTTTATTGTATTACCTATCTTAATCTCTTAATAGCTTCCCCAGTGTGCTTAATGTGCAGATTCCAACCAGTGCAGTTCTGGTGAATCATTTGACTTTAAATGATTGACTTTTAATTTCTATGACCTCTTATGATGATTACAATCATTAAGAGGTTTCAAAAGAACACAGATGCTATATGATGCTATACAAGTTAAATCCAAGCTAAATTAAAATGTGATGGCGGTGAGTTCACATTTTGGGCATTTTGACCGTCACCATATGGTCAGGTACTGAACTGGTGATGGACTTTTCAGAGTAATGAGTTACAGAACATCTTGACACCACAGCAAAATCATCATTTGACCCGTTATGTAAATGTTTCACTTTTCTGTACAAGACTGGGAAGCAAAATAACCTCAAGCAGAGGAGAAAAATCTGGAACACGTAAAATTCTTCTCCTCACCAACACACATGTATACGCATAAACACAGTGCACCACCAGCGCAGCAGGCCATGCATTGTCCAATCCATTTCTCTCTATCTTGGCAAACAGTACTGCCTAAGGCAATGCATGCTGACACTGAAGCATCTGGAGTTGTTCACAAGGGGATGCCCACTCCACTGCTTTAGACTTTGTTATCACAAAGCGCAAAATAGAAAGAGAGGGAAAAAAGGCAGCTGTGTGTGGGGTGAAATTAATGTGTCTTGAGAACAGGCATGGCTGGACTCTGTCTCCTCCAGGACCTGAGAAGGCTTAATCTTACTGCAACATCTGGCAGAGGCTGGGCAGGCAGAGAGAACATCAAGGAATCCCACTGTCTTAAGGCTTCCAAGCAATTTCTCAACAGCAGACAGACACCATTTAGTTGCATTTCATTCTCACTGTCACTGGTCATCTTCCACTCTGACTTTGTGGGTCTGTGTTTGTTTGTTTTCTGTCTCTTCTTTTTGATTGATTATGAGGAATAAGCTAGCAAGCATTCTTCCAAAGTCAACAGCCTTGTTTAACCACTGAATGAAGATAAGTATGAAGATATTTGTGTACATCTGCATATACTGCAATGCTGCTGTTTTGCCATGTCCCAATTTATATCTTAAACTGCGGTGTGCACAAGCACTGCAACTGTGACATGGACAACCAGGTAGACAATATAAATTGAAATTAGGTTTAAACAAACGAAAAGGAAATAGGCAAGAGTTTATTAATGCTATTGTACTGACCTTAATTTAAGTAAAACTCAACTTGGATTGACTGATAAAAATCACAAGATGTGGCGTGTGACTTTTTGTGGGGTTTTTAAATAGCAAAAGTAGTCAGGCAGTTAGCCAGTCATACTTGGCATAACATTACTAACTGGAATTTCAATATAAATTATGTACAAGATACACTATTTGTTCCAGAGAGTAAAATGAATCTAGGTTAATACCACAATGACATCGGTACATGTAATATTTGCTTCACTTTGTGTTTTTTGTCCCTTTGCCCCTGGGATACGCACACACACACACACACACACACACACACACACACACACACACACACACACACACACACACACACACACACACACACTTTTAGAGAAGTTTTTCTTCTATTATTTAGTTTTATTTCTCTTGAGCAAACAAGAACAAAATCCATAATCTGGTTTGGATGATCCAAAGTAATCTCCTATAACTACAGGGACAACTTAAATCTATAATCCTGTATCTCCAGCCAACGTCAAACCATTCATTATGTTGAGGAAAAGTAGTTATTCCCCTTCCCCAGGGGTGAGATTAAGTTGAAGGGCCGCATGACCTGGGGAGAAATGATCATTTTTCATGATCAGATTGTCTAATATCAGCATTGAAAAGAAAGCCCTGTGTCTGAGGTCATATGCAGAGGTCAGCTATACATTTGATCTGCTACTGTCCATTTGTAGATGAGCTATTTTGTCTCTTAGCCATGTTCATGTTAAATGGATGACACTTGGTGACACAAAAAATCAGCTCCTTCTACACATTTTCTATAGGACAGAGGTCTAGAGACTGTCTAGACCCCGCCATGATCTTAATGTCCTTAATTAGCCTCTCCCTTGTTACCTTGGCAGTATGTTTTGGGTCAATGTCATGCAGGAAGAACCATCCATGACCCATCTTCAGTGATCTGGTAAAAAGAATTTCTCAGTGCAGTGAAGTTGTCCTGTAACCTTTGCAGGAAAACAGCCCCAAACCATAATCTTTCCATGTCGGTACTTAACTGTGGGGATGATGTTCTTTGGGTCATACTCATACTCATTTCTTTTCCTCCAAACAAGACAGATGAAGCTAATACCAAAAAGTTTCATTTTGGTTTCCACAGCACTTTCTCCCAAGCCTTCTGTCAATCATTTACATGTTCACTGACAAACTGAACACGGGCCTGTGCATGTGTCTTTCAGAAGCAGGAGGGATCTTATAGGTGCTGCAATATTTGAATAAATTACAATGTGTCACCAATGATATTCTCGGTGATTGTATTCCCAACTGCCTTCAGATCAGCAACAAGCTCATCCTATGTAGTTCTGGGCTGATCCATCAGGTACCTCATGATCATCTTTATCCCGTAAACCAAGATTTTGCATAGAGCACCAATAAAAAAGGTGACTGGCGCTTATTTTGAATTTCTTCCAAAAGTAGTCACCATCAAACCAAGCTTCTTGTTGATGGTCTTGTAGTCCAGTCCAATCTTGCGCAGGTCTACAATCTTATCACTGATGTCGTTTGACGGTTAATTGGTCCCGTCCATGGTGGTGAACAGGTTGGAATGGAAGAAACTGATTCTGTGGACGTGTGTGCTTTATAATCATAACTAGTTGAGATCAAGAGTACTTGTAAGTGATTGATTATAATCTGTGTACCACATGGGAACATAGCCAATCTGTAGGAACCAGAATTCTGGCTGGGTTGTAGGGAATCAAATGCTTATTTCATTCAAATAAGACACACTGTAGGTTGTGTTTTGAAAATGTTGGCTTCCCCCTGACAAACTCTATGTCATAATCTAAATTACACCACCACAGCTTTGAACTTTATTTCCATTTCTTTATTACTTTCTATAGAAAACCTCTGCATCAGATGATGAGATAAAATTGCCCTTACATAATGAAACAATATATCATACATGCAGTCCTCTATGGGAGGGCATGCTAGGATATGAGTACACTGATGGCCTTTTTTTCCAGTAAAACAGGTCAGTGTTGCTGACACATCATCAATCGAGGACCTACAGTGTAAGAGCGAGGGCCACCATCCACCTTTCCTGGGATACTGGCCTCCCACCGGGCTTTGAATGTCTCTTTGTATCATCAATCTCAACCAACCTTTTAACCCATGGTCACCAACACTAATTATACCAAGTGCAGTCACAGGGAAGCCCTAAAAATAGCAGAAATAAATTCAGACAATAGACTATTTTAAATGAATTTATCAGACAGTCTTGTTACTACACAATAGCCTGGGCTCCTTGTTTTTTAAATTAAAGTGACTGAGACAGACAAATTGATTACGATTTTTATAACTTAGAATGTCTCAGTTTAACAACAATCTAAACAAACTATGTATTCTGACCCCGGATATATTTATGAGTGAAAATTAAACTCCAAGGCTTTTTAAATTCTTCAAAACTGAAAGAATGGCTCATATTAGGGTCACAGTACTAGAGAAAACATTCAGAACTCTGCACAAGGATGTTTCCATCACAAATCATTGGAAGCAAACATAATAAAAGGATGCTTAGCCAACTGTGCAAAGAAATATCAGACACATACTTGAAATAAGTAGTGAAACTACAGATGCTTACTAGGGCTATGTTACATTGCTGTGACAGGATTCCAGATTATTTGCTTCTTTTGTGCACTAGGCAGCACTTTAACTTAGAGCTACATATTTGTGAGAGTCAGGTTTCACTTGTTTAACTTTTTGACAGTTAACACAAGTTCCCACAGTCCCTTCACAGGAGTCAACCTTTCCTTGAACCAGTCACTTTCTTCAGCATCCTCTCAGCACCCTCTGCATCTCCTCTTTCCCAGCTTCCCTCCATTACATCCCTCTTTCCATCATATAGAGTGTTTACATCAATGTGATTTTTCTGGTTATGAAGCTTGCAAAAGACAAATCTGCTTATTCATATGATTGTATAGATAAATACTGGTATACCAGTTACTCCAAATTATGTAAGCACTTGTGACATTTACAAATCCAAACTAACAGTGCTGAAAGGGTTAATTTGACATCAGCTGTTAACCTGAAATTAATTTGACTGGCTGTTGACCTGACTTGTACAGTGCAGAGAACCCAGAGTCCTGTAAGCTGTCTACATACTTAAATAGGTCAGCATATTCATGCTCTCTGCCATCAAAGTTACCAATTACATTTCTCTCATTCATAACCTCAAGGCAAAACTCGATTTCCTCCTCCTTCAAATGTTCTGCTATTACATCAGGTTATTTCTCAGGTGCAGGTAGTAGCATTCAGAAGCCTGGGTAAGATGTGCAAAAATCTTTGCATCTTCTTTAAATATCCTAGACAAATATTTAGCTTTGTTACCCTGGGCTTATTTAGGCTTCTGAAATTACATCACATTGTTACATTTACACAGATACAAACATAAATTACATATTCATATCATATGAAGACATTCAATCAAACCTTGTGTGTCCCTCAACACATCCTACATGAACCTGTCGATTGATGTAGGATGTGCTGACAGTGCTTCCATAGGAAATGTAGGATTGCCATCATTTACTGTGGTTTGCAACCTTCCTCCTGACATTTACCCATCACCTGGTGACAAGATTCACTCATACATAGACGTGTACCCACAGAAAAACAAGAAGCTGGCATTATATAGGAACAAACAGAAAATGTCAGCTTCACGCTGTTCACAAGTGCACACATCAAGTGCATATCATGCAGAACCAGATTTCAAACAGAACCCACTGCGATAGCTAATAACACTGAAGTGGCTCTATGATGTGAGTTTCTATATTTCCAATATGCCACAAGATAAACAACTCAGGTTCAGAATAAAGATTGAGAAATAACTGCAGCATAACTTTTTTCAGCTTAAAGAAAACTTGAAGCTAGAGGGTGTTTGTCATAGTGATTTCCCCTGCTGGATCAAGCTCTGTGATAGGTAATCCATCACCTCAAACTCAGTACAGAGGAAATGCAACAAGAATACATGCAAGCACACACACACACACACACACACACACACACCTAGATGCCAATATCTGGATGCATATTCAAAAAAAGCCTGTTTATGTCAGTTTCAGTGTCTGATTGAACTGAAAAACAGATCCAGTCACCCAGTGGGTGAACCTCTGGAAGGCAACATTTTCCAGAAAGATCAGCAGACACTGATGTATCCATAACGTCTTCTACATTCAGCACTGGCTTCGCACCTTCATGGCCCAAGGGCTAATGTGGTGCCTTTGGGGTCTAAACCAGCAGGATTTGTTCACCTTTGTAGGGGACAGGAAAGGATGTGAAGACAGCAACTTGTCATCACCTTGTCATGGCATGTGAACTTGAACAATAACTTGTTAATGGGTAGACTGGTTCAAGGTTAGAACAGCTGTCTTGACAATTTCATATACAAGCATGTTCATATTCTCTAGAGATAAACTATAATAAAAAAAAAATAAAACAAATGAAGAAAGACAAGATAAAATAATAATAATAGAAAAATAAGGAATAGTTTCAGGTGCACATCCATCACGTGTATTTTATACAGAAAAAAATTCATTAAGGCCCCTGGAAGTCACTTATAACCGCAGTCCAAACTGACAATGCCCCTCCACAGAGGGATGGCATAAAGCATTTAGAAGCAACCTGAATCAGCATCCATGAGAACATCAAGAGAAGCCATCAGAGGGCCTTAGGAGAGAAAAATCAGTCTTACCTTCAACAGCATACTCTTCAGCTTCAGGGTGAACACGGATTGCATGGAAAAGGGAAATAGAACAGAAAGAAGTCAATATTATATTTCCAAGCACGTGCTTTTCCATAATTTCATCAAACATGGATAAAACATAAAGACGTCCAGTTTTGAAGACTTGACAGCAAAATGTATTACTCTATTTCCCAGAAAATGTAAGGTTAAGTCTTTAATCTACTGACTTTCTTAGAAGGCTGTGGATGCCCCAATAATTCCGCAGCTGCACATTGATTTTTTCAAGAAATGTCCAACAGAAATATTTTCGACCGGTCCACTGTACCTACAGTTCCTCTCATATCAGTGGCTTTCAGAAATGAAAAACAGTAGGTCCTTTTCATTATGCTAATTTATGCTTGCTCATGTCTTTTTTCTTCCTGTGATCCAGAAATTTCACGCGTTCCTCCATCATCAAGGATCTTCTAATACTTTAAATGCCCCTCGAGGAGAGAGGAGGCTTTTGTAGGAGCTTAGAGCAGGAAACATAGGTGTACCTTAAAGGTAGATCTTACCAGCTTGCATCTTCACATGTTATAAGTAGCTGACATACTTAAGATTAACAGTATGGAACAAAGTATTTCCTATTTGGCTGCTTTGAGTCATCTGTTCTTTTGGTTCTCCCATACGTATGTGACTGAGGAAAATAAGCAAACACACTGACACAATGAAAAGCAGCCAATGGCTTCTCAGACTGTTCTACTAAACCACTGTTCAGGAGCAGAAGAGGTCAGTCTGTAAAACAAGAAAATAAAACTGCAATTCTTGAGTTAGAAGAAGAGGAGCTACCCAAAAAGAAAAAAAAAAAGCATACCATAGCATCCCTGTGGAGAGCTTGGCATTTTGATCTGCTGTTGTGGCTTGTGAGCTTGGGCCTTTATGTGACATTGCTGCATTAACTTGTAGCTTGGTTGATAATATTTTAATGTGACTCAACAACGTAGTGGTTCAGTGTGTTTTCTGGCACTTTTTTGTGAGGGTGGCAGAAGCAATGTACAGCTGTCGCAGAAGCAGCATGCAGTATCTTCACAGGGATTTCTATCACAACTTATAAAAACCAAAAAGGTCAAGTATCTGAAAATATGCTTAATTTTGCAACTGCAAAGGACAAATCTATTTTCTGCACTACCCATGAGTATGGAAGTCCACGTCATTTATACAACTTCTAGTATTAGACTTCAATTACAAGATTCCTTTGAATGCCACCTTACATAACAGGTTGGATACCAACTACTTAACACTAACGCTCATGTACATCTCCCTATGCATCACTGTTGCTAAGTTAACCTGAGTTTAGTTCACTGGATTGAGCAAGAATAGCCACTATCCATAAACACACCAACAAAGCAACCGAAAACTGTTCTTGAATGACAGAGCATCTGCCAAGCTTAAGCACTGGGACCGCGTTTGTCTGAAGCAGGGTAGCAGTTGTTTATATAATCACTGGCCATGACCCTGCTTTTCCTCTCTCTCTCATCTCTGATCATAGCCCATCATCCTGTCTTTCATAAGGTATCCTCATGTGTTCCTGTCTATCTTCTGAGCTGAAGTAAAATGATGTTTGATGTACAGTAGAGGTCATTTATACCATCATTGGTCATGACTCTGCCTTTACCCTCCACTCATCTCTGAACACAGTCCCTCATCCTGCATTGTCATGTCATCCCTGTTTCTCTCTGTCAAAGAGAGAAAGAGTTTCTCTCTGTTAAGCGCAGCTGCTTAAAGTTTTAACTCCATTCCACCGACATAGTGGGAGAAAGAAGGGAAGGAGAAACTGTATTTTTTTCAAAAACATGAGAAAGATTTGTATATAGTCTAAGTTCAACACTGGAACTGAATTAACTTGGAATAGCATATATAAATATATAAAATCTCAATTGTTTCAAAGTTAAGCCATAGCTTTGTATTCGAGCAATTACAAGGACTGATTGAAACTTTAGGTTTTGATTACCTTTATTGGGTCCTAACTCTGGTGTTGACAACAGCTTATATGAGTCAAAAAGCTCCAGCACTTCTTCTAATTAACATCAGTTGGTCACAAAGAATCAATATCAAATATTTTCCAACATTTGATATTCTTCTTATCTCTCATCAGAATTAAGAAAGATCCCTTAAGAGGTAATGCTAAGGGAAATGGTGATTATCCATACCATTTAAAGTTTCATTCTAATGTGCCTGACATTTATTTTGCTTCAAGTCGAAATATTTCAAAATTTAGCCTTGGGGAAAAAAAATGGTTTCAGTCAGACACTTGGTGGAATGTACCTCTTTCTTTTGAGCTTGTGTCTTTTATCCCATTTACAGTTTCCTGTAGTCTGTACCAACCATTACCTTTATCCCCGAGCTGTTTTCCATTAGGGTGTATCCCACATAGCCTCAGGCTTTCAACTCAGCTGGGATCCAAGTATTTCCAAAGTGCTTGTAATTCACAAGGATATGTGAACAATTTTCAGATCAAATCTTTTCTAGGCATATTTTGTCCATGCGCAAAGGCGGAGCTTACAGGATAAGATCTAGGATAAAAATCTAGAACAAAGAGAGCAATTCTTTATACTAACTCTCGTTAAACCTGATACAAAACTAAAAGAAATATCAAATGCTGAAATGTAAACTTGCGTTCAAATTGACAGTCCAATATCTCTAAATTAGTGTACGGTACCTCAAGCAACAAAGAGCTGAAAAAAGTTTAAATGTATCATAAAGAGAGTCGCAAAATGCAAAAGAGAGCGCAAATCAGACGTGGGCTGCAATAAAAATAAATAAATGGCAAAGTTAAATTCAGAGGGAAGCAGTAGAGAAGCTGAATGTCTTCACCAATGAATCCCTCAGGGCTTTGGCGGCAAATGAGAGACTTTTCAGACCTAATCCTTACCAAGCTAACTAAAGAATTTACCGAGGGGAGAAAAGCATGCCTTCAATGAAAAACAGCCTCTCTCTCTCTATCTTCCTATTTCCCTGCACATGGAGGAAGCTACATAACTGCTGGTTTGATATAAGTATACAAGGTACTGTACATCATAGTTCAAACACAGTTACAGTTACAAACATACAAATTTATCTCCATGTTAAATAATTCAAAATCCAGGTATGCTTAAAAGATTTACCGTATATAATTATTTTGATCTGGACGAACAGAAGAACAAACAAAAACAAAACCCCAAAACAAACAAAATAAACACGTTGCATGATTTCTGAATGACTTTCAGCGTTATTCTGAAAGCAAACATTCAGTGAGTTAATAAGAAATATGGCCTTGGAAATCAAACTGTGCATATCCTGAGAAAAACAGTCTATTGTGACTGCTGACTTTATTTCAAAACCAATTATCAAAATTTCCAGAACAACATTCTCATTACAGATAAAGGGCTGAGGCACATCAAGAAGTTATCACAGAGGGAGTTCAAGCTTAACATCTATGGCAACAAGATGTTAAGCTTGTAAATCTTTGTCACACTTGCATGCAGAAAGTCTAATTAAAATTCATACAGACATTGAGTGACGCATGTGCCCACACAAACTTGACACGTGTACAACATAAACTGCACGAACTGTATTACACAGAATTCACAGTAAGGATGCTTTTTGTGTTTGTTCACAGAGCAGCATTCAGTGAGTTCTTTGTTAATCTTTATGTTAAAACACACACACACACACACACACACACACACACACACACACACACACACACACACACACTGTATATAATTCTAAATATAATTGGATAAGTGGAAGAGAATGGCTGGAGGAATAGATGAACTAAAAAACTGATCTAAACTAAATAAACATATGTTATTAATAAAAAAAAATCTAGGATTTCTTAACTACTTTTTTTTAATCCCACAGGGGGGAGTCCATCCCAGTTGACACTGGGCCAGAGGCAGTGGACACTCTGGCTGACATTCCACACCGAGATGCAGTTATTCACATTAAAAACCAAGGTTTGAAACTGAGAATCTCTGTGCAGTATGCAAAATTTTTGTTTTTAGTATTTTTTTTTTACCTAATTACAAAACCATCTGTCACTGCAAATTAAAATAACTAAGATGCATAAAAGAAAGCAATTATGAATTATTACAGGGGAGTGGAATCTTGATGTATGAAGGAATAAAATAATTATAGAGATAACAAGAGCAAAGCATTGACTAAATTCTTGTGAACACAACAAAAGAAAAAATCATCTTTATAGTAAGATAATAGTTACTTTGTATATTTTAATATCAAAATGGGCTGTTTTTCCAGTGCAAGTATGAGAAATGTCAAATTACATCTGGCTACTAAAAATATACACTTGCAAATGTTCCAACCACAAAGTGGTTTGATTAGCTAATGTGTCCATTTATTTCCAGTTCACTCTGTATAAAATGTGTCATAAAACAGCAAGCGGAGAGTGGACTAGTGCTGCGATGCACAATGCTTAACAAAGTTATGTGGGGCTGCTTTGCTTTTTAGGTAATAATGGCTAAGAGCTCTTACAATGCTTTGGACAGCAGCTCTGCTGCACGGTACCACATTTAGTATACCTTGTATTGAGCTGTACATAAAATAGAGCAAGTTGACTTTAAATGTCTTTCTGTTTTGTTGTCAGCTTTTTCTTCAAACTCATGAGTAACTCTAGTTAAAAGTCCATTATTGTGGCCAGCACTATGCCACACGTAAGTAAAATGTTAAAAGCCAAATGAGAAAAGCAAAAGTCCTTTTCACCTAAGGCTATCTGACATGAGTTAAGAGAGAGGAAAGAAAATGACAGCATTGGTGAAAAACAGAAACAACTGTATATGGGGAAGATAGGCAGATGAATAGGAAAGTGGGTTTTTTTTGTTTGTCTTCTTTTTTTATCAAAGGAAAGCTCTGTCCTCAACTTTTCCACATTTTCAGAAACTTTCTATCCAAGTGACAAGGTAATCCGCAAGACACAGCCTTGGCAGATTTCACACTAAACCTCGACAGCAAAACACAAAGCAGTCACCTTATAAATGTGCAAATATTGTATAAGTGAATCTTCCTTATCCGGATTAAAAAAAAATGAATAAATATAGAAACTGACTGATTTATCCAACAACACAACATATACAGCAATCTGCATTTAATACAGTGCATGTGTGTGTGTGTGTGTGTGTGTGTGTGTGTATGGAAGGATCCAAGTTAACATAACCCACAGAGCCACATCGAATAATAACAGGCCAAACAGAGAAGAAAAAACTGCAAATATCAGCTCGAGTGATCAAAAATCGGTGTCATTGTAGCTATTTTATATGTAATTTTTATGCTTTCACATATTATATTATGAACTGTTTACCTCTGTCTATTCTGATTCACGTCTAGATTGCCAATTCAAGAGTAAAAAATGAATCTGATTCCAAAAAATGTTCTACATTAAGAAAATTCTTCAGCTATATATATATGCCCTATAGATAAGTCATACCCACCCACAGGTCCTCTGTTGTAGTATAAAACAGAAAGTGTAACCTGATACACTGCTGAGTCATAAAGCAAAAGCAGATTTCAGAGGGAGGTCAGGAAAAGGTAATAACTTAAAATGAGGATAGGTGCACTAGCTCTCCTGCCAATGTCATTACAGTGCTGAGGGTTAAAGTCAGAGGACAAGTAAGATATCAGAGACTCTAAGTAATGTCTAATAAGAACAGGGTCAGACAGGAATAAAACACTGAAAATGCAAATAAATATCATTACTTGTATACTGCAGTGTGCAACATACAAGTAAAGCTGAGTTTGTGATGTGACTCATGTCAGTGGATAATACTACAGTAATTTTAGCATTTAATATTTTTATGAATTTGTTAGGGAAAAATAATTAGCTATTGTAACTTGGAAAACAAGACAGACTTGATTTCCAGAAGTTCAAGTGATACATATGTTACATTAAAGTAAACTGTTACAGTAAACTGGAGAGAAAGAGGAATGAGAGAATATTTGTTGATGTTCAAATAGATCAATAAAAAAAACCCGCAAGTCTGTAAGGGGAATGGATTTTAGCAAATCAATATACAATATGACTGACGTGAAAACACAAAACTCATCTAAGGTTAAAATAAATACTGAAAAAATGCAACTTACTTGACTAAATGAAGACTTTATGTTTGGACTATCTAGATTCATTGTTTGTTTCTCAGAATGAAAAGTTAGGATGGAGCAAAAAGTTGATTATAGAAGGAAGAACATTCTAAGCAAGTTTTTAAGAATTAATTTAAATGTGGAGTAAAAGTACAAAATGAATGTTAAAGCTTTGAGTATTTCACAGAGCAGAACAGTCCAAATAACCACAAGACAGTAGAAGTTTGGAAGCATAAAGACTCCTTGAACCTATTAATGGAGCAATTAGGTTGCTGGTCAGTAATTGCGACAACCAGTCGCGGCAAATGGCCGCCCCTCCCTGAGCCTGGTTCTGCTGGAGGTTTCTTCCTGTTAAAAGAGAGTTTTTCCTTTCCACTGTCACCAAAATGCTTTCTCATAGGGGGTCATATGATTGTTGGGTTTTTCTCTGTAGGTATTATTGTAGGGTCTACCTTACAATATAGGCTACTGTTGTTGTGATTTGGTGCTGTATAAACACAATTGAATTGAATTGAAATAGTGTGACTGGGAATAAAGACTGGCTTCTGAAGGAAGAAAATTCAACTGTGGTACTATACCTGGCAAACACAATGCACTGTCATCACATGTTAATATGTTTCCTACAATGAAGTAGGGACGTAGCAGAATCACACTATGGTGTGTTTCTCAGCCATGAGTAGGGGGAGGGTGGGCAGAAGTCAGGGAAGAATGAATTCAGCCAAATTAGCAAAGATGATGCTGGCTTTGAGTCCATGACTTTTGATGAGTGGCCCAGCCCAAAGCCCAGATTGAACCCTAATGAACATCTGTGCAGAGCCTTGAAGATGGCATTGCACAATTGTTTTCCAGTTTACCTGATGGCACTCAAGATGATCTGTCAAATAAAATGGGATAAACCGCCCAAACCTCAGAACTTGTAAAGACTTACCCAAGAGGACATAAAGTAGTAATTCCTCCCTAAAATGGATTGACAAAGCAATTAAAGTTTGAAAGAGTTACAAGGAGAAATTGAAGATCGCTTTGTCTCAAAGTACTTAGATAAAATGGCTTTAAAAAAACATCTATTTGATTTAAATCTGTATTACAAGGTGTACTAAAAAGGAAGCTGCCAGAATGTTTTATGAATCTATGGCATATCTAGACAACAACAAAAACAACTGACAAAAAAAAGTGGCAAAAACATGGACCAGTGGTGAAGCTTCCCTGAAGTGAATGGCCTAAAATTACTCCAAGATCACACTGACGACTCATCCAGGAGGTCACAAAAGAAACCAGAACACCATTACAGGCTTCACATGTCTCGGTTAAGGTCAGTGTTCATGACTCAACAATAAGAAAGAGACTGTGTAAAAATAGCATCCATGGGAGAGAAAACCACTGCTGACCACAAAGAACACAAAGGCTCTTTGCACATTTCACACATTTGCGATCATTAATCCACAAGACTTTTGAGAAAATATTCTGTGGACTGACGAGACAAAAACCTTTTGCAAGGTTTGAGTCCCATTACATCTGGAAAAGAACTAAAACAGCATTTCAGAAAAGGAATCATACCAACAGCAAAATCTGGTGGTGGTGGTGGTGCAATGGTCTGGGGCTTTTTGCTTTTTTTATTTACCAGAACAGAAGGAGCATGTCCAGTCTTCCTTTACTGACCTTAAGATGAAGCACATTGGGTTCTGCAGCAGGACAATGATCCAGAACACACCATCAAGTCCACCTCTGAATGGCTTAAGCAAACAAAGGCTAGTCAAAGTCCTGACCTGAATCCAAATGAGATGCTGTGGCATGACCTTAAAAAGGTGGTTCATGCTCGAAAATCCTCTAATGTGGCTGAATGACAACGATTCTTAATAATAAACACCTTTATTTTGTGTTTGTGTTATCTTTATCTAATATTCAAATTTGTTTCGTGATCTGAAACATTTAAGTGTGACAAACATACAAACAAAAGGAAATCAGGAAGGGGGCAAACACTTTTTCACATCATTGTTCATGCAGAGTATCAAAAAGAATCTTATTGTCTTATTTCAAAATATTTTTACAGTAATGGACATAGAGGCTTGCATTAAATTTTAAAATATATGGCTGAATATAAAGTTTTACTTCCAAAACTTCCAATATAATTCCCTCCGGACACATGGCACATGTCCATGCAATAGTCAAAGTTGTCTCATACTTTTGTGAGCATGACTGATGTCACTGCAACAACGGCTGTTGTTATGTTAGCTACTGGCAACCACATAAAACTCCCAAATCCACTCCTTCTAACAGTACGTGGTTCCATGTTTAGTGGTAAACTGTCATTCAGTGTTACAATATTGTTACTGGCTACACTATGGGCTATGGACACGTTAGCTAATCAAACCACTTTGTGGTAGGAACATTTGCAGGAAATCATTTTACATGCAAAGCAATCCAGGTCTTCTTTTCTTCTTTTCTTTTATTGTTACACAGTAAGTGATTCTACTTTTCTCAAAATTCCATCTACCAAGCTCCAAACAGTAGAGCAGGTGGTAAGCTGTGTATATGGAAACAATAACCTTTCAGCATACAAAGTTTTATCCGATGAACTAAAAGTGAGCATGGTACCACGCGATCCAAACACAACATATCCTGTGGCTGCTTGGCATTCTCATCTGATAAGGCTCCTGTCAGTGGGGTATTTCTGCCTCTTCTACACTACAGTGACTTTCTCCCTGAATGACTGCTCAACAATGATGTAAAATGGCACCTCTAGTAAGCACTAGCAAGCTATTACACTTTTTTCAAAGGGGACTAAAGCTAAAACCTGACATTCACTGGTGTTGTTTCAGAAAGATTTTTTTTCTCAGCCTATAAATCTATTTATTTAATTGTATTTTATAGACATAGTATAATTTGATATACATTTACACATATATGAATTAAACCAAAGATTTTGTATAAGTGCATTCATGTATGATTATAAACTATTGTCTCTGAAATAGATGGCCGGATTGTATAGAGATTTTTAAAATGAGTTCTTGTACTCTAATTTTTGTTCTAGGTGACCCAAAAGAGATTTGCGTCCATTGCTCCTTAAATCTCCATGATCACAAACTCATCTAATAACATAGAGAAAGATCATGTTTTTTTTTGTACCTCGCTATCAAATCCTCTGTCAGATTACATCTTCCAAATCACTACAACATGGGTTGTATGATTATGAAAATATAAAATATAAAAAATATAAAAACACACAGGGTTTTGTTCCGATTGCTGAAAAGCAGTTTCATCAGCATTTGATCTACTCATACAGGACTTTATACTCCCCCTTTACTTCATACTGCTCTCCTCAGTGCATACTTTTCTACACATTGGTATCAATCAAAAGCCACTTGTTGAACTAATCCAGTCCAACAAGTTATGACATGTTGACAACTGATGCAAGGAAACAATGGCTGTAGTAAAATTCAATGTGAACCATCATGAAAGTGCTAGTACCTACATACTAGTTAAATATGAGCTATTTTCTTCTACATAGTTACTTTATAGCACATGAGATAAACCCAAACTTATAAAACTGACAAGTAGCGGCTCAAATTGTTATTAAAGCAGAAAGCGCGACTCCAATATGATTCCAGACTGTCCAAAGAAAAACAAGTGACATTTCAAACCTTTGACTCAGCATCTTAAATCTGTATCCCCATAAAGATGACAGCAGCAATGTTTTATTTATTTGGGGCTCTAAGATCAAGTGTAATGGTATCACTGTTCAAGATTTGGTTTCCACCAGGATTCCCAGAGCTAAAACTATGCACATTTATAATGCTATAAGGTGGTAACACAGTTCACCAGGATGACACTTTCAGTTAGGTTCAATCAGCAGTTGGAGATCCACTTCATTGATGTCACATACTGTTAGCTGGCAGCCACTCAACTTCCCCCTGAGCCCAGCAACTGTGAGCAAAGCTGCATCAACACACATTAAGTGATATGCTTGATGCTCCATTTCTCTACCATCTACCATACCCCTGACTGAGTGAGCTGATGCCCTAATGTTGCTCCTACCATGTTTTTTGTGCCTGTCTGTTTGTGTGTATGGGTGATCTAATGATTTGTTTCTAACTTGCTTCACTCAGTTTTATATAATGCCTTTTGTTAATTGCATCAATAGAGAGGAAAAAACAATTCTGGACTAATTGGAACTCCACTATAATTCTCCAAACAAGAACTATACTATAACCCTAATAGTTGGGACTAAAATGTAAATAACAACAGAATTCAATGGTTTGCAAATCTCATAAAACTACATTTTTGTCACAATAGAACATATAGTCATATAATCAAATGTTTAAAGCTTGGAAATGTACCATTTAAAGAAAATTATTAGGTAATTTGGAATTTGATGGCAGCAGTACACCTCAAAAAACATGTGATTGAGTTAGGTGATTTCTTTTTCTTAAAATTTTTACTTATTTTTACTTTAAACACTGGATATGTTTTCTATGTATGAGATTTTCAAATCTTTGCAACCTGTTGTGTCTCAACTTAGAACTTAGATCAAAACTTAGCAATGTAAGTAAATAGTAATATTTTTTTTTAAACTGAATGCACAAATGAACTGATTACAGTATTATTCAGTAATGTCTGTGAAGGTTCTCAGTCATCCAGGTCATCGTAGTCAAAGGAGTTTGCAAAGAAAAGCGTCTGGGCTTCTTTAAGTTGCTTGAAGACGTTAAACTGAAGAAGCTTCTCAGATGAGAGGTGAAACGTCTTCAAGCAACTTAAAGAAGTCCACACGCTTTTCTTTGCAAATTATTCAGTAATCCGTACCATCTGTAGAATATCACGTTCAAGAGCCCTGGACTATGAAGCAGGATTTCATCTTATCTAGGGAACATTAAGTTTAACGCTGGATTTTATGTACTATGAAGGTGGTTCACCTCTTACTGGGTTACACTGCCATGATTACTCCTGCTGTGGACCTAACCTGCTCCAAGCATATGTTCCAGATTGCAGATCAACAGGTATGAAATCTAGCTGCTGATCAACTCTCGCGTCACCTTTCCTGGCAGATCCCTCAGACCTTTGTGCTGAGAGTAAGAATCACTATAGTTTTTTTTAATAGTGTAAACTTGTTCTCCCTTACCTGATGAAAATCATTAATAGACACAAATTATTAGACAACTTTATTCCTTGATTTATCTTCTTGCTGTCCGTAACCAATTCTATAACATTATGATCTTGATGAAAGCACTTATTTGTACAACCTGTAGACTAAGCTTAGACTTAAATTAAGTTTTAATCCTTGGCTCTGCCTTCACTTGCTCCTGATTGGAAAAATAAATAAAAAGAAAACGAATCAAACAAAAATCAAGGTTGCCCACAGATAACACCAAAAACTACAGAAGAAGATGCAACAGAATGTGAGATAAACTGGGAACAGGCAGGCAGGACTTGACATTTATAAAAATGTAGCATCAGGTGATGTGGTGCTAACTTAAATGTTACTTTAATTTGGATATCTTTCATATTGCTGTCAGAGGGAATGAGTCACTTCCTGGATTAATGACAGCACTCAGTTTAAAATCATCCTCTAGATGTTTGCATAAGAAATATTTCTATATTAATGTCATCCAGCAATCTTGTTTCAAACCAAACCCAGGCAGTGTTATAAGAAAACGTAAAAATGGGAATGAATCATCTGCTGAATGTTCTAAATGAGTTAGCGGTCTACAGTGAAGAATTTTCTTGTATCTCATCCAAAATTGACCACAATCAAAACAGCTATGGTAATTAAAGGCATCAGAAAATCATTTCAGCAACAATCGTTTCTGGGCAACGCTGCCAGCCATAAAAATATATGAAGCAGCCAATTTAAAAGTATTGTGTGTTGACATTTAAAATACAATGGCATTGATGATGATGATTACTAAAATCTCAATAAAACCCCTGGCAAAAACAAAGCAGACCAGGTATTGTTTATTTTATGAGAAACTGTGGAATTGAGGGATCGAAACAAACTTTTAGTATTTGAATGGCCTGAAAAGACCACAGCTCATAGCATGTTGATGCCAACAGCACATCTACACAGAAACTATTTTTACCTCCTTCTCAAAACAGCTGTTACGCCAGATCAGATACTCTGTTTTAAAAATACACTTATCCACACAGGTCATATCAGAGCTTCAGTTTTTAAATCTGCATTAAAGTGCAACTTTTAGCCAAATGTGCTAACTGGCTCTAAGTAACAAATCTTAGAAGCAAACTCACGCATTTTTCACATTATTACCAACTATTTCAAAGTACGCTAATCTTTACACAGTAGTCTGGGTGTGAAACAACAAATCTGGCAAACACAATCAAAGCTTGTTCATCCTTTGCACCTGCTCATGTCTAAATTTCCAACCCAACATTTGATTTTTACATTTATCGGTGCCCAGTAACTACCAAACTCATATACATGAGGTCACTGCATTGTCTGCAATGACTTACGTTAAGTATATTGATATTTGTGCTAAATATATGGAGAAATACACCACAGTTCATAAATAAGAGCAAATATAAAGTCATGTGCAAACAAACTGCTAAACCAAAGAAAAACTGTAAAAGGGATTTCAGAGAGCACATTGTCTGGCAATCCCAATGTTCTAGATTTCATCCAGAAGAAAATTAAAAAATTAATTAAAATTAATTAAAAAAATCTTTTTTTAAAAAAAAAGATTCTGGCACTTCTTGACAGACAGAATTTTCAATTGGACGTTTGCTTTCCTTATACAGTAACTGAATTAGAGGGTAAAAGCATGAAAGCAGTAGTTGGGACATAGCGTGGCACATTAAATTATTTTGTATGATTGCTGCAGGAAGGTCAGGAGAGGAATGGTGCAGAAAGGGAGGAGGTGGTCTGACGGTTTATCGATAGCAGCAGCACATTAGTATCGACACCAAGAACTCACAAGGGAGGGCAAATCTTATCTTTGCAAAGCTAGGAAGACAGAGCAGAGGGGAGTGAGTGGAGATAATAGCAAAATAGAGGAGTGGGGGGAAAGGAGAGGGATTTAGTATGAAGACAGCGATATGACATGCAAAAAGGCTTGGCGGACAGCTTATTATTACACATGTGAAATTAGAAGGATAATAAGACTGTTTTTAAGGGGGGGCTCACTGGGAAAATTACAGAATTTGATGCAAGTCATGAATTAAAAACAATTACATTTTATGGGAAAACTTAACCAACCACCTTTTCATTTATTGAGCATAACGCAATATATTTAAATAACAACAGCAAAAGAAAACACATTACCTGGAAATCTGGAGTTTAATTATTTGTGACGCTCAGGAAAATGTAATTTGAGAAAATTAAAAAAACACTTTAAAAATTAATGAATACAAACTAAAATCATTATTTTACCACTTTCAAATGGTAAAATGTCCAAACAGAATCTTTCATTTTAAAACAAAATGAATAGACACGTCATAAAAAAAATATATATATATATAAATATATAATATATATATATAACTCTCAGAGAAACTTTTTGTTTTTAATCTTCATACAATCAAATCATGCCAACAATCACCCCAAATAGTCGCAGCAGATGGCCCCGCCCCTCCCTGAGCCTGGTTCTGCTGGAGGTTTCTTCCTGTTAAAAGGGAGTTTTTCCTTCCCACTGTTGCTCACAGGGGGTCATATGATTATTGGGTTTTTCTCTCGCCTCTTTTGCTTCAGCCTCTTTTCTGAAATGTCGTTGTTTAATAACTTGCTTAAGAAGGGGAACAGAATTCTTCAAATGTGTCTTCTAGTGCTGCTTTACATTTTACATGTATTTAGATTGTCAAGACACTATGAATACTAGAATATGCGGGGAAATGAAAGACCAGATGAGATAATAGAGTTTAAGTATTCATCTCAGCTGTATTACATATCACAATTTGTTGGGAAGACTGCCAGTGAAAATCTGAAGAAAAAAAATGTTTGAAGCAGCCAGGAAGACCACAAAATTCAACACCGAAGGGAGATGAGCACAGCAAGACAAACAAGCTGAGGAAAAATAACATGGAAAAAGGAAAACAAACAAAAAAACATGGAAGGACAATAAAAAGGAGGAACAGTGGAGTGGGGGGGTTGGTAGTGGGGACGGGGGCTGACAAATCTCTTAATCTCTCACTCTCTCTGGCTCTATTTGTTTTGTGCTGGTTCTGGCCTCAAGTTGACTGTCGATCCCCTCGTAAATTGCCTGTGTCGATCCAGCCTTACAAGCTTCCACACGCTCCCCAAGTCCCTGTTAAAATGGTCACGCCAATAAAAACCCATTCACTTGTAATGAATTGAAAGAGAAGCTAAAGACTAAAGGGCCTGATTTAGTGACAATTGTTGATGATCCTTGATTGAGTTAGGATTGAGCTAGCCAGCCTCCCTAGTCTTATAACAGCATGCTGGTATTGTTGTACTTTTCCAAAAGACAAATAATAGTGACAATTCCCATTACACATCGTCCATCTCTGTAACAGACTTTTACGAAATGTACAGTATAAAGGAAAACACCTCACTCTACACTCTGAAATAAAAATATACAAGGGCTGGCACGCTCAGAGCAGGATTCTGCCATGGGCCTGCACATTTCCAAAAATAAATAAATAAATGAACCAACTCCTGCCATAACAGAACAAAACAGAAAGGAAATAACGAAACTGAAATGTCACAGAATGTCACATTCTTACCGAGCGACTCTTTACAAAAAAACGTGACAGTGTCTACCTCCTTGAAAGTGTGTTTAGATGGAGAGCTAAAGCTCAGTCCTAGCATTTCTGATTACTAACCAGTGAAGTCACTCCAAATCTTTAATGTATCCCAAGTGTTAAAAAAAAAAGTCAGCATAGGCTAATGTCAGTCAAATCCTTTGGGTTGCATTGTAAGTCAAATGCTGATGCTGTAATCTCCAGTTAAGCTGTTGGAATGCTTGCCTCCCTGCTCTCCATCTCGGCCTTGCGCTTGCACAACTATTATCGTTAAACATGGGACTCTTGCAAAACACCAACCACCTGTCTCTCCCCAGAGCCGATTACAGCTGTGAGGTCAAGAGGAGCTAATGTGACTTTGTCTGGAACTGCCTAGTGTGGCCCCAAGGTGCTGAGCAGCACATCCCTAGATTACAAGGACAAAGGGATTTTAAAACAGAGCAATGCACAGTGCAAGGATTAAATACAAAGTTGGAAGAGGGGGGGTCAGTTTATTTATTTGAAACTAAGAACACCGGTTCTGTGTTAAGTGGCACAGGCAGAGAAAACATTTAAAAGGCAGCAGTTAAATGATGAATAGTGCCGCATAGTGCTGAGTAAATACCAAAGATATGCCTGAAAATTACCTGAAATACATTGATACAGAAATAGGTAAAGTGGGCAACTAATTTTAATTGCACAAAGCAAAAAACAATTAGAAACTTTGCTTTCATAACATGTGTATTAGGACACTTTATTTTACTCTGCAAATCTGAAAAATTCTTCTCATGCCTTTGGAGAAGAAAATAAGCAGAAATGATGAAAGGACTGATTTCTTATGTGTGTGTGTGTGTGTGTGTGTGTGTGTGGGTGGACAGGTATTAACATCTTCATGGGGACCAAAAATTGGTAGTTTACTATACTTGTGGGGACAAACAGCCCTTGTGGGGACCAAAATCCCGGTCCCCACGAGTTTGAAGGCATTTTTGAGACTCAAAATGTGGTTTTAGTGTCAGGTTTACAATTAGGTTATGGTTAGGTTTAGGGTAAGGGTCAGGGTTAGGGTTAGGCATTCATTTTTGATGGTTAGGGGTAGGGTAAGCGGCTAGGGAACGCATTATGTCAATGAGATGTCCCCACAGGGATATAAATATACACGTGTGTGTGTGTGTGTGTGTGTGTGTGTGTGTTTCAGACCATCAAATAAATTATAAAGACAAAGATAACCTGGGTAAATAAAAAAAACTGCAGTTATATAAAGGGAAAAAGGTTATTCAAACCCATCTTGCCATGTGTAAAACAGTAATTGGCCTTAAACCCTTGCCACCCTTGATACTCCTTGTAAAAACTGGCTGATGTTGTTTTTTATGAAATGCTGTGTCAGTTTTATGCCAAATGTAACAGGACTCAAACTTTCCAAAAAGTTCAGCTTTTGTCTCGTCAATCAACAGAACATAGGCTCAGGGGGAATTACTTTTTCATACAGTGTAGGTTCAGATAGCCTTTTTCTCTTAATAAATGAAATCACTTCAACACTGCATTTTTGTATTTATTCTAGTTCCCCTCAACTAATAATAGAATTAGTTTGATGATTTGAGACATGAGACATAAACAAAACAAAACATAAAACAAACCAAGAAATTAGGAAGGAGGCAAAGACTTTTACAGCACCGCGTACTGCAGTGTGGGGTCACAGTAAATGCATCTTTGAGCTTATGGATGATAAAGCACTCAATGAGAAAGCTGAACTGCGTTACCTGCCAGCAGACTGATCACATTAAATATAATTGGCTTTTACAATATAAGAAAAAAGGGTGGGGGAAACCACAATCCATTCATGTGCACTTCTACACACTGGAGAGTCCATTAGAAAAATCCCACATTGATTAACTTCTAAATAAGCTAACCTTTCTAACAAAAATATCAAAAAATCTAATCATATAAGTTACTGAATGAAAGCACAATACTGAGTAAAATATTTTAACGCTATTTTTTGTCAGACAAATATGGGACAAAAACTTATAAATAAAAAGTAAATACAAGTAAAAATTAAAAAAAACAAACAAGTACCATCTCCCTAAACACCACAGTCCCTCAAAAACACACACCCAAACACCTCACCTTGAAAACACACACACACACACACACAAAAAGCATGAAAAAAACATGCTTTTGTCACAATGATTGTCTCACGGTCTCAACACCTAGTCAACCATCCTGCTAGGTGCCAGTACATGTTTAAGTCACTGCTGTGCCAAAAATACTGCTGCTTAGTACAAGTATAAATTCACAAAGTAAACACTGCTGAAAACACAAGCTTTTAGAAGGCAGCACACCTGCCTCGAAGGCGATGACAGTAAATCAATACTGTGTGTGCGTCTGATGCACATTACAACTAGTTATGTGCATGTGTGTTGACCTACATTATCTCTGTGCACGCTACTGCTTGGGTTGAAGTATGTTTCACTGCACACTCTCGTAACCCACGTGGGATTTTACATCTGAAAATGGATCAGGTATTTTAGAGAAGCATGGCCCAGCAAGAGCTTGTTCTTCTGTGGAGATCATATGTTCAGTAATAATGCTGTTCTATTGTATGGAGATGATCGGGTCTAGTACAACAGAGCAAACATGTTAAAAAGAAAAATACAAATACAAATAAAGTACTGATTGCACCTTTCCATTGGTAAGTCTGAATCCAAGCCCAATTAAATTTTCAAATGCTAACAAACCTAATAAGAAATGGTGCATCATTGTTCAAAAACCCAGATGCCATATTAAAGATGCTAAACATAGTGGAATTAAACTTGATGTGAAAAAGGCATTACCACTGATGAATACAGTGGAGCTGATCAAGCTGACAATAATGTTGCAGCAATGGTTAGCATGCCATTAGATCATTAGAAGTGTTAGATTTCTGTTGATAAGTCATAAAAATAGCATCTTCTGATCAATTTCACTTTAAAAAAGGTTACATCGAACCAAGGTTCATTTCATTCCCAACCTTTTTCAAAACTGTGCACCCAACTCCAGAACTGAATTATGCAACATTAGCATGTATGTGTTAGGGGACTAACACTGAAACACTTGGATTCATGGGCTTGCTGAGACAGTGAAAAGGCAGAGAAGAAAACAGAGGGCATCAGCTTTGACCTAGACGGGGAATAAACAAACAAACAAGCTGCCAGGCTATCAGCACACGCAGTGAACAAACAGGAAGGCTGACAAATCTCTCTCGTATCTGTGGAATCGAGCCAGGTTTCATGCAAGTCATAAAGGTGAGGTATTGGAACGACACATGGGTGGTGTTGCTGTGACTTTGGAGTAAATCCATATGACTTCACCTATAAAACTTTCATTTTTCTTGCTAATTATTGTAAGATTGAAACCATTATGCCTATGTCTCAGATATAATACCAATGTGGTTAGTTAAACTGACTGAGAATCGATTGCCATTTTCCAGTCTTAAACATGCATTTGATCACATATTCCTCAATCATAATATACAATTCAATATATATTTCCAATTCTTCACTGGTGGGCAATAACATTTTAATATTTGGAGATCAAAGCAGAACCAAAAGTTACCATATCCCCCCTGATCAAACACACAAGGAACACCTAAACACAAATATTCCACACATATGCATACAGTCATATAGACAAACTAAGTTTCAACCATAGAAAGCATATTTGAGGGTCTACCTCAATCTCCTCCAAAGGTCACCTGTCAATAATATGCAATTAAGTCTGTGACATGTGTGAGCTCTGCCTTATTATTTTTTGGTTCCACACCACCACTGTTTATTGTAATTTTATTACCTCAATCTCTGTTATTCTAATTACACAGACATCTTTTTGAGCAAATAAAAGTTAATGAGCTTTTATGAAAATGGCTTGACATGACCTTTTTATTTATTCATTTAAAACTCCAGCCCCCTCCTCCTTTTGTCCCTGCCATAAAGGGTGTGTGTGTGTGTGTGTGTGTGTGTGGAGGTGGTGGGGGGGCTGTGTCAAATATCCACCGAAAACACTTTTTTCTAATCAACATCAATGACTCTTTCCTCTCCTCCCTGTTTTCCATAGATCATTTAGCCTTGTCATCCATAAATCTGCAAAATGCCCTTTTCAAGCTGCTCATAAACACCCTCATAGATCTCCAAAAATGCCACCACTCTGAGGCAAGAGCTGCTGATGGTAGTGAGCCCACAGTGGTTCAGTTCCCTACAGTCAGGGAATGATGAATGTTGGAATGAATGTGTACATTACAGTCTGCCAGGCAGGGCTGATGGATTTTGGGTCGAGGTGTCCGACTGAAGTAGCAAGGTGCTGATCAAGAGGGCTACATGTAAATATTATTTGAAAGTATGGTCCTAAAACCTTGTAAAATGTACACCAGACTGAGAAAATTAGTCTATCATTTTGTTACAAACTACTTTCCCTCCGACTCTAATGTACATTGTGTATAGTATCAGGGTGATTACAGGCTCTGTACTATATTACATTAATTCAACAATAAATGATTCAATATCTAAATAACATTACAAAGGTCCTGTTCAGTTCATCATGTGCACTGTCATTATGGGCTGAATGAGTAAGATAACATAATGTTTCTCAGTCTGATCTAGCACAGTAACTTTCTGTATTATGGATGGGGAGAAAATGAGGCAAATACCAGCTCATTCACACCACACTGAATAACCGAGCAGCGTGGCATTTGTACCTTTAATACGTGAAAATAGACAAGGCACAATCACAAAATAACAAAATTGGATTAATAATTACATGGAAATCTACTTTTTTTAGAGACTAAATTAAAAAAAACAATGAAATTAAAAGAAAAAAAACTCACTATCAAATCCTTCTATTTTCTCATTTTTGGATTGTTCACACACTAAATTACAGCCATCAAAATGATTATGTGGCCTAGCAAATGGCCCTGAGGCCTATTAGCCATTTCTTTCCTAGCAAGAGGTCTATTATCTTACTGCCTTTAATGTCAGAAAAATAAGAGGATAAGGTGGGCAATGGCTGTGGCTTTGGGCCACTGTTTTCAACTCTCAAAGAGCTGAAAATCCAATATTGCACGGAAGATAGATGTTGAGGAGAAAAGACAGATCTTAACTCGAAAGCCATTACAAAGTCTATTGTTTTTCAGTGCTGATGTAAATTACCTCAAGCAGCTTCAAGCGCCATTTTGCATTCCATAACTCATTTTTGTTGCAAAGGGAATCAAGCAATGATAACTTTATGTGCACAACACTCCTCTGAAACATATTCATGTTTTCATAATCAAGACAAAGCACAGATGCATGAACATTTTACAGTAGTAATGAGAATAACATTATGTCTTTTACTGCTTTGTCTTGGGAGTAAACACGGACTTGTCCACGGCGTTTGTGTTAGTGAAGAGCGCGTGAAACGAGAGCGGGGTTTGAAAAAAAATGTCTAGACTGTGGCTCGCCTTTCAATTTGATTTGCTCAGCTTTCCAGTGATAAGTAAATCAGAGGTATCACATGTCATCACCAGTCAGTTTGTACCCATCTACCTATCTTTTTACTCGCTTCAGAACAAATTCTGCGTTTCTACCTTTTCTCCTGCAACAGCACTTATAGTTTGAGCCACCAAAGTGCAGTTATTTAATGTTGGAATAGAGAATATAGAACATTTGACCTTTCCCAGTGAAGCATACTAATGGAATAAATGCTTGAGACAATTTCCAAAATCCTTTGTGTACATGTAGCCTATGACAGGATTTATACAGTGATTCACAGCCACATCACAAGACACAGTCTGACCACGGAAACTACAAACTGAGTCAATTGGTTACAACAAAGAATCATGAATGCAACTGCACTATTAAGTATTAATCTCTCTTATATGTGTAACATGCTACATCAGGTTTACCAGAGGACACCACATTGTAGAAAGGACCTTTTTTAAAATATGTTTAATAAATGACTTTTGGCCTGTGGCAGTACTGTACCCACAATGAAACGGCAACTCTTGCTAGTGATTTTGGATGCCTGTTCCTGCTTAAGATTTATATATCACTGTCCCATGCCAGCCCCTTACCCCATCTGCAGCCCTTAATTGTCCCATATTGAAATAAAACATTCCTCATTCCTTTCTGTGGATATGGTACCAGGAACAGGGCCACAGTTTCCTTACCATCCCTCAATGAGACAGTGTTCATTGAACCATAGGGAGAGAATGGGGTTAGGAGTGAAGAGAGCGGGGGACGAAGGGGGTGATATATGCATGCCAAGCCACTGTTTTAGTCTTGTTCACCAGAGTGGAAGCGATATTAGCTGTGGGCGTTATGTAAAGACACCATGTGCAGGTTTCTATGTGAGTAAGGCGGTCAGTGAGTCACCAAAAAGAAAGGATCCATGGGAATATGCGTCAGGAATAGGACAGTGTAATTATAATTGTAATGTTGAAGATGCAGTGACAACATTTTTACTAAACACCAACAAATAACAAAGCTTAGAGTTAAAAAAAAATATGAAAAGAATAAAAGACAGAAAATTATGATTACTAATATAAGTAAACAGTTGAAATGCTACAAAATGGATTTACATTATGGTTTATTGAAATTATGTACTTTAACTGCCATAGACTCGCGATAGACTGATGAAATCAGCAAACCCTAAAAACCCATGTTATCGTTGTATAATGTGATAATATTCAAAAGAGCTGAATACCCAGAGTAGAATACTGCAATGACCACATTTCCCTGTGAGCCTGAAACATGCTGCCATGCTCTCCTTTTTATAAATACAGCCCTTTTTTAGTTCTAAAACTTGAATGTTTTTTTAAAAATTCAAGTGAATTGCTCAAGTGATGAAAGGAAATGCTGCTACTGTACGTCTTAGTCCACCCCAGGCATGTTGGCTCCTTGTCCTTGGAGGCCATTATTAGACATTCTTTTTTGACAGCACTTTTGGTGTTCTACATTTAGCAAAATCTGTATTAGGAATTAAGTTGCTTTTCTATTCTCTATTAGTGAAGAAAGCATTGCATGTTTAAGTTGTTCCTATTTCCTGCTGCCTGTTAATGCTTTAAACTGATTCTGTTGCATCAATTGCCGTCTTTACCCCTTTTGTGTAGGGTCGAGGCATATTTTGACATTCTGCATATTAAGCAGGTGAAGATCCAACAAGCCATGTCTTGCTTCAGTTTGATTGCTACACAATAAATAATTTGCTTATTTAGGGTTTCTAAATCACTTATTATCCATGCATATAGAATTGGAAACCACTGTATACAGCACACATGCTATATATGAGCAATATTTTAACTCACTGATATCGATTTAAAATGGTAGTGAATAAGATAAGATAAGATAACCTTTATTAGTCCCACGTGTGGGAAATTTGTTTTGTTACAGAAGTGAACAGTGCAAAGTTGCATAAAAAAATTATAGAAAAACACTGGAATAAGATATCAATAAGATACTGTACACAATAGAATAGAATAGAATAACATAAAATAAAATACTATATACAATCGAATAAAATAGAATACAAATGCTATACACATTATGGGTATAATACAACAAATCTCCTAGCATAAGACGTAGAACTGACTTATTTGCAGAGAAGCATTACCTCTGAAGTGTCAGCTTGAACTGAAGGCAGGCCTACAGGATACCTAGCGCTTATGCTCACCCCTCACTTCACCCCTCTAAACTTTCTAAGATGAGGGTGTTGAGCAGCTCTCTGAGCTACTGATGTGTCACAGACAAATCACTGCAGTGAAAGTTGACTGGACTTGAGGCTGACTGCCAAAACCCCAAGAACAAAAGAAGGATTTTTGAGGAGAAAGAAAAAAGGGAGTCTCCTATTTGCCTCCTCCTTGTAGCCACTTTAACAACTTTCCAAACCTTGATGAATCATGTATACAGGTCAGATAGATGCAAGCTTATAATATAATTACATGATCCCATGATGAATTTGTAAGTTTGCTTGCTTACAAAGAATTGTACACTCTCATTTTTTATGGTAGTTTCATTTTAATCGATAGAGACAGAATATCAACCAAAATTCTAGAAATAAAACACACCGGTGCTACATTTTGGGTCATAATCATGTTGGAAGACCCATTCATCTGGCAGAGGAACGACGTTCTCTTTCAATGTGTACACTACATGGTACCATCCAACTGACCCATTTGGCCCCTTAGTGATGTCATCTTGCACATTTAACAGAAAAATGGCACCAAACCATAATGTTTCCACCTCCGTACGTGACTGTGGGGATGATGTTCTTTATACACAGTTTCTCTTTTTGCTAAACCAGCGGATGAAATTGATGCCAAAGAGTTGGATTTTGGTTTTATTTGACAGCACTTCTCAAAAGCCCTCTCTGAATCATTTAGACGATCACAAGCTAACCTAAGATGGGCTTAAGATGCACACGTGACTTCTTCAGTACGGGGATGTTGCAGACCTTGTTCTTTGTGGCTGTGGTCTCAACTGACTTCAGATAAGATCCTCTAGTTTTGGGAGGATGCACCATCTTTCTCATTATGATTCTCACCCCATGGCAGCTCTTTGGTCGATGGTGGTGGAGAGGTTGAAATAGAAGAAAATTATTCAGTGAACAGGTGTGCTTTACACATTATGAGTTGAGATCAGGGGTATGTGTAATTAATCGATTGATGCTGTTGGAATTTATTATCATTACCAGATAATATGGCTTTTCTGCTGTAGTGTAGTGTAGTGTCTGTTGGTTGCATATGGAACCAGCCTCATAACAAAATAGAAAACTATATATAGTGGCTTGTAAAAGTATTCGGCCCCCTTGAACTTTTCCACATTTTGTCACATTACAGTCACAAACATGAATCAATTTTATTGGAATTCCACGTGAAAGACCAAAACAAAGTGGTGTACACGTGAGAAGTGGAACGAAAATCATACATGATTCCAAACATGGATATTTATTTTTACAAATAAATAATTGAAAAGTGGGGTGTGCGTAATTATTCAGCCCCCTTAATCAATACTTTGTAGAACCACCTTTTGCAGCAATTACAGCTGCCAGTCTTTTAGGGTATGTCTCTACCAGCTTTGCACATCTAGCGACTGAAATTCTTGCCCATTCCTCGTTGCAAAACAGCTCCAGCTCAGTCAGATTAGATGGACAGCGTTTGTGAACAGCAGTTTTCAATTATTTATTTGTAAAAAATGTTTGGAATCATGTATGATTTTCATTCCACTTCTCACGTGTACACCACTTTGTATTGGTCTTTCACGTGGAATTCCAATAAAATTGATTCATGTTTGTGACTGTAATGTGACAACATGTGGAAAAGTTCAAGGGGGCCGAATACTTTAGCAAGCCACTGTATTAGGGATGGACCGATCAGATATTACGTATCGGTATCGGTATCGGTCTGATACTGACCTAAATTACTGGATCGGATATCAGAGAGAAAAAAAAAAAAATGCAATCCTATCCATTAAATATCACAAAAGCACCTCACAAAACTTGCGACATGGCGTAACTCAGCTCATAACCTTAGCACGTCGGAGCAGTATGCGTCACGTGATAGAGTGGCTGTGGCGTGCGAGACCTCTCGGCGGTCTGGTTGAGCATTTGGAGCCTCGCTACCAAACCGGCATTTCAGCTCTGAGAAAGTTATCCCAGAGAGAAGTAAAGCAAGTGTGTAAGTTCATCTCTGAATGTTTGTAAAGCATTCCCACGTTAAGCTTAACAACCGATATATGGAGCGACTGCCTCTTCTCTCTCCCTCCCTCTCCTGTTGCGACTTCAAACTGATCAATGATCAGCTGATCTGCTTTTCTGTCGCGACTCCCGTCTCTCTTGTTTGTTTATCGCCCACTTTGCACCAGAAAGAGGAAACTAGCGGCTGAACAACAGCAGCACGTTTACGCTTGATAAGCTGTTGTTAGAATTTATTTAATATTACTTTCTACACGAGGATCCTTTTCTATGTAGGTGACGGCTGGTAACTGTACAGGGGCGTGTCTAGCAAAGCTTTGCCAGGGGGGCAGGTAGGGCATTAACAGGGAAAAGGGGGGTACTAAGAATACTTTTCTTTCTTATTCCCATTTAAAATGTCTAGCTTTTAATAAATAATTATCTGAATCTTACACCCAAAGTTTTAATCTGATGTAAAATGTATAGAAGTCCATTACTGTATATAGTAACTATTAACTCTAATATATACCCTAGTAAGCTATAGTACTTTTTCCTTTGGGAAGGTACCATCTGTGCAGTCTGCAATTCTGTTGAAGAAAGATGTTATCTATGGTTAATCTATTTAATTATTGTAGAAAAATAATTGATTTCTGTGCATATTTTACACATACATTAAATTAAAGTAGATTACGTCAATTAAGCATCACGAGGCGGAGGGTGGGGGGTGGTTCACTATTTTTCTTTTGCTAGGAGTTGGCAACCCTATTAGTTAGGTTGTTTAATATTTCTGCTAAGTACTCTTTAAAACACCAGAATAGGGAGGATGGTGTAGGTTCAAGTTTATTAGATTTATCAGTGTTGCTGAACTATGAAATATTTTGGGTGCAGTGTATTTTTTTGCATACAGGCATAACAGAATAGCTTTAGTGTTTTGTTTTTTAAAACTTGAGTATGAACTCATACAAAATGCAGCAAGATATTAAAAAACAGTTTTATTGATTAAAAAATACACTATATCGGATTCATATCGGTATCGACAGATATGCAAATTTATGATATCGGTATCGGACATAAAAAAGTGGTATCGTGCCATCTCTACTATATATATATACATATACATACACATATATGCATACTATAATTTAGAGTATATATATATATATATATATATATATATATATATATAGCTATCATTTTCCTAATTACAAGTTTTTAAAAAGACAATTATGTTTTTTGATGTCTTTATGGCCAAGAAGTCATATTGTATGTAGTTATACAGTGTGTATATAAAAAGTAGACCATTTTTATTACTACTGAAGAACTATTTTGAGCGATATGCCAGGTTGTTTAAGTCAGGATCTTTTAGATAGGCATGCTGTCTTTGTTCTCTTTGTTTAATGATACAATTATGAAACCATTGTTTCATTCCTTTTTATGCAAATTTTAGCTAACTTGCTTTAATTAAAAAAAAGGGAACAGGTCTCTATTTTTCTTTTCTCTGTCATTTTAACTGAACTAGCTGGTATACAAATAGACTCACAGGCAGCAGGTTATTTACAGCAGTAAGAGAGAAATACCCATTAACTAAACTAAAGCTACTGCATGCCTCATTGGATATTTTTTTTTTTTTCAGAGAAGCAGATCTCTAATGTTTTGCTGGGAGTGTGCAAGAGACCAGAATGTTAAGGAGCCTGAGAGGAATGTAATAATTTCATAACTTAATAATTTAATATAAGGTTTGTTTTAAGTAAACATTTATTAGGAGTTAAGTGTTTAGTCTAGTCTATTCTCAACAAATAAAATAAAATAAATTAATTGTGGTATCATAACAAATCATTTGTTTATATATGTATATAAGTTAGTTAGACATGCAAAGTTGTACCTGTAACATGACTCCTTCAGTTCAGTTTTTTTGAAGATGCAACATTAATAAATAAATGAAAAAATGTTATTATTGCACGAATTTATGGTAAGTTAAAAGACTAAGGAGCTTGAAAAGAAGAGCGTCTGGACTTCTTTAGGTTGCTTGAAGACATTTCACCTCTCATCCGAGAAGCTTCTTCAGTTCTAGGGTAAGATGGTGGAGAGTCCCAGATTTAAACCTCGTGTGAGTATCCCCATCAAGGAGGGACAAAGGACCCCCTGATGATCCTCTGCCTACTCACATGAGCCAAGGTGTGAAAATGGGTGTGGGTCACAATCAGCCAGGGTTTCGGGTAAGCTCATTGTGAAACCTAGCCCCACCCTATCATGTGATTTCCTGAGGTCAGATGGCCCAGGGTGTGAGTGGGCGTTAAGGCGTCTGGGAAGGGATCTCAAAACTGGATTATAGATGGCAGACAGTTGGTGTCGTAAACCACCGCCTCTGTTCAAAGATGGTTGCTCACAGTGGACATAGATGGCTTCTTTCACTCTGCTTTCAAACCATCTGTCTTCTCTGTCCAAAATGTGAACATTGGCATCCTCAAAGAGTGACCTTTGTCCTTTAGATGCAGATGGACTGCTGAGTCTTGTCTCGTGGAGGTGGCTCTTCTATGTTGTGCCATGCGCTTGTGAAGTGGCTGTTTGGTCTCGCCAATGTAGAGGTCTGGGCATTCCTCGCTACACTGTACAGCATACACCACGTTGTTAAATTTGTGTTTTGGAGTTTTGTCTTTCGGGTGAACCAGTTTCTGTCTAAGTGTGTTGCTGGGTCTGAAGTACACTGGGATGTCGTGCTTGGAGAAAACTCTCCTGAGTTTTTCTGATACACCGGCTACATAGGGGATGACAACGTTGTTGCGTCTGTCTTTCTTATCCTCCCTCGCTGGTGTCTGATCTTCTTTTCTGTGCATCTTTGCTGACTTTATAAATGCCCAATTAGGATAACCGCATGTTTTGAGTGCTTTCTTTAAATGTGTGTGTTCCTTCTTTTTTCCTTCAGGCTTAGAGGGAACATGTTCTGCCCGGTGGTGTAGGGTCCTAATTACTCCAAGTTTGTGTTCCAGAGGGTGATGAGAGTCAAAGAGGAGGTACTGGTCCGTGTGTGTGGGCTTCCAGTAAACTTCAATGTTGAGGTTGCCATTCTCTTCAATGTGCACAGCGCAGTCCAGGAAAGGCAAACAGTTATCCTTTGTGTCTTCCCTGGTGGACTTGATGTTCTTATCCACGGCGTTAATGTGCGCTGTGAAGGATTCCACTTCTTGTGTTTTGATTTTGACCCAGGTGTCGTCTACATATCTGTACCAGTGGCTGGGTACTCTCCTCTGGGTACTTAAAAAGAGCCAATAGCCTTTCTTTCCGCTTCTTCCATGTAAAGGTTGGCTACAATAGGTGACACGGGGGAGCCCATGGCACAGCCATGTTTTTGTCTGTAGAAACCCTCGTTGTATTTGAAATATGTGGTGGTAAAGCAGAGGTCTAACAGTTTGCAGATCTGATTGGGTGTGAAGTTAGTCCTGTCTTCCAAGGAGCTGTCTTCTTGTAGTCGTTTTCTGACAGTCTCCACTGCCTCCGTGGTGGGTATGCATGTGAAGAGAGAGACTACATCAAAGGACACCATGGTTTCATCTGGATCCAGGGTAAGTTTCTGGACCTTGTCGGTGAAGTTGGTGGAGTTCTTGATGTGATGTGGGGTGTTCCCCACGAGTGGTGCTAGGATGGTAGCAAGGTGTTTTGAAATGTTGTAAGTAGCTGAGTTTATGCTGCTGACAATAGGTCTGAGTGGAACACCTTCTTTGTGGATCTTAGGAAGTCCGTAGATGCAGGGTATGGCATCCCCTGGGTAAAGGCGATGATATGTAAGGCGGTCAATGATTTTGTCCTTTTCAAGGTCTTTAAGGCAAGCTATAACTTTCTTTTTGTAGCAGCTGAGTCAAAGGATACTTACAGTAAGGATCCAAATGCTATCCAGCATCTGCTAAAAGTGTCATGAATCAAAGTGTTTGGGAATGTATTTCAGGTTGGCCAGTAGAGGATGACAGACAGCTAGCAGCTTGAAAAATTGCTTTTCATTCAGCCTTTGTAGCTTAATTAGAATCTTAAACTATTGTTGCAGTCAAGCAAACTAGTCACACTACTTTTATATGAAGGCTGAACAAGGTGCCAGCTGGTCAAATTAGCCTACACTACAGCTTGATACATGTTACTTTGGCTACCCACCACCATGCTCTCCTTAGTGCAATGGCCATTTCTTTGACGTATATTAAGCAACTCAAGATAGTGGCATAGAAACTATTGCCATCTAGTCTATTTATAAATTAAGAATGAGATTTATGCAGTGCAAAAAGAAGTGTTTAGAAGACAAACAGAGTAAAAATGTGGTGTAGTCAAAAACACAGCGAAAAAAGATCATGGGAATAATCAGGGGCACGTTTCCTATCCTGGATTTGTAAGCTTGTACTAAATACATGATAACCCGACCAAGGAGAAGCACCATTGCAATCATCAGAGGTGTTATACCCTTTTTGTGCAACTTTTAGGTGAAGGATTTAAATGGTATCAAAATCCTTTTGTACAACAGATGATTTGTTTGTGTGATTTAATTTTTTTTGCATGCAATTGTGGAACATAAAGCAGCATAAAACAAGAAGCTAAGGCTTTTTCTTTACTGCCTATATGTAAGAGAGACATTCTCTCATTGGATGGAGCTGTGGGTCAGATGTAGAGCAAGTCATCTTCTAATCAGAAGGGTGGCGGTTTGAGCTCCGGCTTCTCCAGTCAGCATCCCAAAGTATTTGTGGGCAAGATACTGAACCCTGAGTTGCTATAGATGCATTCATCACAGTATGAATGTTACAAAGAAAGGACTTGGAAAGCTTGAATGAATGGATGAATAAAACATGTACATTTATTCCCTTATAATAACTCATAGTTTATGATAGTTCCCCCACTCCCTCTCAGTGAACAATTAATAGGATCACATAAGCATTCAACTTTCACAAGGTAAGGGATTATAGGGCAAGTGACCATTGCTGTGATTAGATGATCGTTGTTATTGCACTGAATTACAGAAGAATGTCAGTCAGTGTACCAGTACACAGCAGTAACTAATGAAAGTTATATGGATCTTTTTTATTTGCCTGTCTTTGCACCATGTCAGTGAATACCTGCATATCTTGCCCAGATATACAAATCCACATGGAGACACCTGTACCAGATTTTGTCCAACACATGGGGAGCGACAGTGAGCGGTCAGCACCACCTGCAGCATTTCATGTCAGGCCTCTCTGAGCAGCAGAGGAGTCCAGACTGTTATTTCCACCCCAGTGGTATTCTACCTGCTCACTGGCCTGCTCCCATCCCTGCTGCCTGCCACCTGTGCAGTGTGACAACACACACAGCCCCACACACAAATCATGTCAAACCAGGCCATATCACAGTAGTTACCTGGCCGAAGACAGACAGAGAAAACATATCCATCTCTTGCTCGTCAGTTCATGTGGAATCCGTGCCTGCCAGGGTAGATAGATGTGTCTGCTGCTGAATATGTGTAAAAGAAGTATAAGCGTCTATTTGAATTATACAGTAAACGCGTCATATTAAAAATTCCCCACAATCATAGCTCAACATTACCATCACAGTGGGAGAGGATAAAAGGATAATACCAAGTTGATCATTCATTAGCAGCGATGTGGGTGGGACTATTGTACCAAGGAAGTATCATGGGAAAACATTGATTTCACATCCAAATCTTGCCTGTTCATTTCAAGATTGCTCTTCATTTTACAGTAAATGGGCCAAAACAGTCGCTTTGTCATTAGTAACATAAATAAAGCATGAAAATAATCCCTTACCCCATCTGGCCTTACTTTACAAAATCACCTGGGAAAGGATTTGGAGATTTTGCATTATGGTTTAGTCTTGGAAACTACAGGGACAGAATACTACAGATGGTGATTGTGTAGGCTTGTTTTTTTTGTGTATATATCTGTGTGCATAAAGACAAGACAAAGAGTAAAAACCCATAATTATACAGTACAACTGGGAGACAATGGATGATTGAAGTAATGTTAATGTTGAAAGTATTATAGGGATTACAGTATCAAATTCAATCAGTCCCTTCTATGACATATTTGACTTGCATTATGCGGATGGATCATGTAACCAAAACCAAAGGTCCGCCTGAGATATAATCCACTCTTTTGTCTGTACAAGTTGATATTTTTTTCTATTTGAATACAAAATAATGTATTTGTCTCGATTTATTGATATTCAGTCACACACAAGCGTTATTCCTAGTGGTTGCTTCTGCCTCTGAGAACTCCATGAGCACAGGGACTGAAGCCAGCTCTGCTTATTCATCACAATAAAAGGGGGGACTGGTATTATCGTCCTGTAAGGAAAAGCGAGAGGTGAACTGCTGGTGCGTAATAGACCTGATGTGGTAAAGTGCTGAAAAGGTCAGCGCATCTTCTGGAGTTAAACAAGGAAGAACAGCTCCAGTGACAATAAGGTAATAGCATTTTTAAGCTTGATCAGACATGTGAACAGCTGAACAATACACTTCTGAGTCACTATATTCTCTTTGGGACTGTCAGGTTTTTTTGCCTTGTCTCCTTACACTCTCCTTACACAGTCCCTATAATTTCCCTATAATGTCTCACTTTTACAATATTTCATGATTGGAATTGGTGACTTTGATTGACTTTGTTACCACGGAGGACCTAAATTAAACCAAAGCTAAGCAACAAGCATTAGGGGAAGGCATTATGTTTATTGTAAATCTCAGCTATAATGACAATTCAAAAAAAAAAGAAAGAAAGAAAAAAAACTTGTGGCTTAGTGGAATACAGAGACAACAGCTGGCAGGGAAAATTGGACTAGAAGCTGCGCCCATTGTATAAACTTGGCATGAATCCCTAGCAATAACAAGATTAACCCTATTTTCACATGAACTATGTTCTCTGCATTTACAGTGAAGCTGTGTAATCCGGGATGACCTCCAATCTGATTCAAAACACTGGTCTAACTTATCCCTTGGCAATAGGCCTATCCACAGGAGAGGGGAAAAGATAAAGGGTGGCCATTATCACCAGCATACATTGCCCCTGTATTCTACAAGTTGAAATTAGTACTGCAGTACATGCCCTTTCAGGCTTTGATAGTCAAAAGTCTTTTAATGAGAAGACTGTGAGTCAATATTTACCTTCCCTGCTCAGCTTGTGAGCTGCGTGTGTCAATGTATTTGTGTGTTTAGGGAAATGTGTGATTAAGTCCTTTTGCTGAAAAAAAGATGGTTGTGAAGAAATGTGGTGCTGTGTTGTGGTGACTGCTTCAAATCGCAAATTCTGTTTTCTTGTATAACATTATCTATTGTTGCTGATGAAACTGAGAATCGTCATCACGGTCCATGCTTGTATGATACAAAATCAGTTACATCATATAGATATACAGAGGCAGAGGAGTAAAACAACACAGGGAGACACTCCTTCTGCACCTTTGCTGTCCCTTTTGTTTTGTTATTATTTTCATGCCATCTGTCAGCCACAACGCAGAATTCACACTAAAGGCTTCAAACTGAGACCCGCACTCTCCACACATATCCTCAGTTTTTTGCATCTCCATAGACACACATGCTGGAAAGATAGTGTGCTACCCCACGGCATCGACAATGTGAGCCTCAAGCTGTTCCACTTTCCTTGACAAATATCACCTCAGGTAATTCATCAGAAACATGAGCCCATTCTTAAATGTTAAAATGACTCTACCACTAACATACTGTCTTAAAGCATATTTCTGTCCAACAAGCAGCCAAGTAGTCAACATGTCGTTCTAATTACAGCTAAAAAGTCATGGTTACAGACTCAACTTAACCCTTGTATTCTTTTTTTATGTTTTGTAATTAATAAACCTTCAAGTAAGATACATTTTGTGTTGCTAGGACAGTATGCTCAAGCTTGTTCATGTTTTTTATTACTGTGTCAGTTAAGCACTGCCCTGTAGCCTTCAACGTTCAGGAAGTAAGCCAGACTCGTCAAGTTACTGCAAAGACAAAAGCAAAATTCAATTTTGTGCAAAAATCTCTAGATTTATAATTCATGTGCTGTTCTAGAACCAGAACAATTTTATCATATTATCACAGTTCTTCAGTAAGCACAATTATTTTATTAAACGCTCCTCGTGTCAAACTGAAAGAAGCTTAAAATAGAATTGAAAAAAGTCAAGTTTTATTCTCTGTGTTATGAAGTCTGAATCGGTGCTGATGAGCCACAGGTAACAACAGCTTGCAACTTGAGTGACGGCATTACAGCAGCAGGCACATCAGCAATCAGACTTCATTTCCGAGTAATTTGGTGTTGCTCGAGCTGTATTAACTCCATAGGCGGTCCCGTCTGTTTGGAAGGCTAAATTAATAAATAAATGTCATAGACCTGGTCCAGATCACAAGAGATCTATAAAGTAATCACGAATGTCACCCTACTTATGCAGAAACCCAAACTGATGGCACCTTAGTTCATTTAGGTGGTCTCAAAAGGCCAATTGAAGTCCCACGTGTTCTGATCAAGGCCTCTATTTCACATGTGTGAGTGCAGTGCAGGGTATTTTGCACCTGTATTTACACTCACATGCTCAGTTGGGCCTGTGAGATAGCATCAGAACCTTCTGTCCCACTTATATCAATATTGTCGTATTCTAGTAACACGGGTCTTTGGCTTGTTTAGAAGGGAGATTACAGTGTTTATTATAAGACCAACTGGCAGGTGTTTGATTGGAGTTCAAAGGGGGTGGGGGAGTGGGGGAATAGTAAAGGGGAGCCCATGGTCTCTGTTAACAGGAAAGTCTTCTGAGTCTTGCTTTGGTCCAAACACTCATCTATACTTTCACACCCTTTTTACCATGGCCATTTTCCCAAAGCCTTCCCTGCCTCACCATGTTTCTGACTGAATGCACAAACAAGATGTCCAGGACAGAGCCACAGGGGGTCATCTGATACATGTAGTTGAAAGGATTTCTTATCAGTGACAACACAGTGCAAAATTATTTTCACCAGCAGCCTAAGGTTACAAAACAAAGGCGGCTGACTGAGACTATGAGTATTCAGCTTTATCAGTATTTTTTTAGTCTCTCTCTTGATCGTTCAACACATGAGTACAATAAATCAAGCTTGTGTTTGGTTCCTTAAGGTTTTTAGTGCGGTGGACCCCAAGAAAGCACAACCTGACCATGCATCAACCTGCTGTGCCACAATAACAAGAACGATGAACACAACAGAGTCCAATCAGAAAGGACCAGAAATGAATGTTGATAAATGACTTAATGAAACATTAATGGAAAATATATGATGATTATGTGTAGATAAGTGTGACAGATAAGTGTGTATTTCTCTTGGTGGGGAATTTGATAGGGGGGAAAGCATGAATCTTCTTCTTCTTCTTCCAGTGTAAAAACTGGAAGAAGTCAATTTTAAAAACATCTCGCAAGTGCTAAAATGTATAGAGAGTGGAATCAGCAACTGTACTAGAATACAAAATAGTGCTGAAGTGGTTCTGGACAGTAATAAATATTGAAAGGACTACAACTCAAACTATAACTCATATGAACATCAAGTTAATGATATAAAGTCAAAAATATCAACAGTAGAACTGGATATGAGAAAGAAATTATTCACTATCAATGGCCTATGGCATTCTTTGATTTCATGGCCAAAATCTATTCAAATAAAGTTGTAATAAACAATATTACTCGAGTTTAAATCAATACTAAATATGACCTGAAATTAAAAGGAATCAATTATTGCAAATGCAAATTTTTCATGTACATGATCCTGTCTTCCAAATTATTAAGTACGTGGTTTTGAATCCTTGTTTCATTTTCAGATCAAAATTATATGAAGAGAGCTTTAAATTGATTGACTATAATTACTTTGTTGTATTGCATTCCTGTTATTGCTGAGTGTGAAGTCAATAACAGCAAATAATCACACTGGCAGACATTGGTGTGCTAGCATACTAAGATATGTAGCTTATATTTTAGAAAACACTATTTGAAGTCTTAACTTACTGTAATACTTGTAAAACTAGTACCACAACGCAACTAATATATGCATTCATTCCTACTGCTATAAAAAAGAGAAAGGAAAGGAAAAAAATGTATTTTAAGTTGACAAACAGTATCTTTCAGTTTACAAATGTCAAATTGCTGAGGTACAACATATCTGACTGAGTGGATGCTAATACTTCTTTTCTAGATACTTCAGCCTCTGGGAAGCTGTTAATTAACAGTTTACACAAAGACAGGAGACCTTAAAGCTGGAAAAAAAAGAAAATCAAGCCTAATTGCATAAAGCTTTGCCCCAAGTACTCAAAAATCTATGCTTATGAAATTTAAAGCAATTGATGTGAGTACATTAGGATAACAATACTGGATAATCAACACAGTAAAACAAGTTATTGATTTGCTTTGTTGTTGTGTTAGAGAAGCCATCTGATGTCTGATGGAATGATGTCTGAATGTACCGCACAGTGAATGATGCTTAATTTGACCCATATAAACACAATTCACAATCAAATAAAGTTTTGCATATTATGGCTGTTTTATTTCTAAATGATGTATATCATGTTTGTATATCACATGTGGAAACTCAGTGCACTAAACAGTTGTTTATTGCAGTAAGCCAAAAGCAAAGGTTACCTTCAAAGAGACATTTTTTTGTTTTGTTTTGTTTGGGTCCTACACTTCTGTGATAATGGGGATGGATAGCAAGTGACATGTGACAAGGGTGTGTGAGTCCGACTTCCCACTCAATTTTGTACTCGCAGAGTGACAGCTGGGGTAGAGAGCAAGCTTTAATTGCATGTGATGGACAATCACGCTGGCAGGGACCTTCAAACCAGTAGAGGATCACTGGGAAAAGGGCAAGGAAAAAAGTGGGCTGGAAACATCAGAGTGGCATCCTCCCTGAAAACCATTCGCCTGATTGCACCCACCCCATATACATCTACCACCCCACTGCATCATACAAGTCAAAACAAACATGAGCTGCGTGTGCACAACACTCACTGACTCCTTTGAGTCAGGCAACCTAACCTCACACTTTAATCCAGCTTGCTTGCTTAATGCTTGCTTTTTTGCTTCTGCAAGGAGAGGCAATCTGCATAAGGGAATTCATACGGTGCGCAAAATGGAAGGAATTAGGGGATTAGGGATTTAAGGAAATCTCTCATCTGGAGCAATTGTTACTACATTTTCCTTTTTTTCTCATTTTTAATCACCAAAGACAAATTAAACACTGGATCAGAATCAGTTATTGGACTGTAGACTGATATATGATGGCCCTCAAAAAGGAGAAGAAAACATGAAAGCAAAATGTAAGAAGAGAGCGTGGAAAGAGAGACTGAGATAAGCAACATCCTTCAAAGTAAAAGGAAGTGAGCTATATTAGGACCCTATGCCTAAATAGGGAAATTTTGCTTTGCTGTCCATTCAAGGAAGCTGGGAATCTATCAACCAAAGAATAGAGGCCCAGGAGCATGTATTCTTTGAACTTGGGATTGCTCAACCAGGAAAATGGTTTTACACAGTTGAGGGTTGAAAAAAACATGTGGATGAGTAGCAGAGACTGAACAAAAGCACGGTTACACGGGTGGATGTGGCAGTAAAGAAAGCAAGATGGCAAGACTTCTGTTCATATGCCGATTATTAGGCATGGGGGAGAAATAAAGACAAAATAATAGTTTTCTTGTATTTTTCTAGACAGTGACTAAAATTGTTCAACTGGAATACTTCATTTTGTTAGCATCATCAAGGTTCTACTCATAATGTGACATTTCACATATACCTGCAGTCAAAGGTTGCATAATTAGGTTGTAGGTCTGTTTGGAACATCCAGTATGTACTACATCTTATTGTTTTTTTGGGGTTTTTTTTTGCCATTTTGTAGTCCGCTTTGAATTATCAAATGTAGATGAAATTACTGTGCACTAAAAACACACCAAAGTGCAGCATATACAGAAGCTGTACTCGATCATCTTCTGTCTATCTTCTGGAAGATGATAAGGTGCATGAAACTGCAAATGCAATTTCCTTAGCACATGAAGTATCCAGTGAACTATACTCTCTATCTGCACACAACCCATGATAATTGGGCTACAGCTTCTTTAGAATTAGTTGAATGCTTAATTAGTATGTATTACTACATGGTAAAAACTGCATTTATTATCTTTTGCCATGTTTTTCTAGTTGGATACAGCAAATTTTAGTTTGTTTTAGATTTGCGTTCGCTACAAAGACCACGCACCATGGTGGATCAGCAGTTAGTAATAGCCCACACCTGCCCCACGTGATGTTTCATGTTTCAATAGTAACCAATCCAAACACAGGACATAAATTCTTTCCACCACAGAAATCTGCACAATGTGTTTGAGGTCTGCTTTTGTGCAGAAAAAAGGCACAAGTAGGTAGACTCTACAAGCTTGCAAGGGAAAAAAAACCTAAAATGTCTCAAGACATTCTTAAGTCCTTTGCATGTTTTTGCCATGCAGTTAGTAGCCATTATTTTTTAGGAATTTGTAATGATAGATTACCATTTGATTTACCTTCCTTTCTCCTTTTCATGAAGGCAAGGTTTTATAATTTGATTTGTTAATTGTAATTTGGTCATCTTTATTATATTATATTTTATTAAATTTGTTTACTTGTTATTTTGGCCTCCGCACAGCCAAAAGATTCACCATAGCTCTATCAATTTGAAAATAAGTCTTGGGACCCTGGAAAGATGGGTCAATTTATCAGATACTTTTAAATAAGTCCACATTAACTAGGATTTTCCAATGTATTCTACGTTCTGTGATGAGCAATCTTCTTCTGAAAATGTGTTTTTTGTATTCTGAAATTGCTGCCATTTTGGAAAATTGACGCTGTAATTAGGAAACTTTGTTTTACTAAATCTAAAAGCAATACAACACAATATAAAATACATGAAAGTATTTCTAGAATCTAACCTGCCCATATTGCAATAGCAAGACAAAGTAAAATTATAAAGTGGAGGGGAGGAAAGAAGTCAGATACAATCATAGCAACATAGCGACTGCTGCTCTGCAAAGACCTTGTCCCGACAGCGCACAGCAGCAGCAGAAAAAAGCAGAGAGGCAACACAGCAGCTTTGATAAACACCAACAAAATCTCAGCAATCAAATCCAGTGGAGACTTAAAGCATGTACTGCTTCATTTCACTTTATCAGTCTTGTTGGTTTGGTGTAGGCCTACACTCTAAGAAATGACACACTGATGTTGGTAGCATTATGTAAATGTTTCATGTTAAAACTAATGCCACCAATTGATTTTTAACTTTAAACACAAGTATGTTGTTTTGAATTTAATTAACAACATAATATTTCAATACAACAAAATGCAATAAATTAAATCCAACGTAAAAAGTTCATTTAAAATGAAGAGCACTTTAATTTAAAGAGGATTGTCCTAATAGGCTCTCCGTACTTCTGAGTTTGCACATGTGCAGTGTGGAAGTTTGATCATCCGCCATTTTCAACTGAGACTTGCATATGCTTAGCATCCTGGATAGAATCCATCGCCATCTGAGGATTATTTGGTAAGTACAACAATTTAAGGATGACAAATTTGATTAATGTATACTAACTGATAAACATCTGACACTTTCGGGAATACTTTTGCATTTTTTATAAACAAATGATGCCTGGTAAATTTTTTAACATTCTAGCTTGTATACCTCTCTCACGTGTTAGAAGTATGAAAACATTTAACAAATATTGTTGAACCTGCTTCGGTGTAATTTTCCAAAATCTTTTGCGATTCCTGTTAAGGTGAGACTTGCCTACTAAGACCGACAGTTTTAAAAATTACTCCCAACATCTACCGCACCTGCTCCCTGACATCAGTAATGACCACTGGGAGCGCCAGCGATCCTGTAGTTTGAAGAATGAAATGAATGTGTAGTGTATTTTAGAAATGTGCATCAATTAAGTTGCTACATTGTTTGAAAGAATTCGACTCCATGTTGATTTCTGGTTTAGTGTCAAACGCAGGGATTTAAGCGATTAACACTTTGATTTGTAAAGTATAAGACATGCGTTCATCTGTTGTCATTGAAGTGCAGAATAATGTGTAATACTGTTATATATAATGCATTTAACTCCTTGTATCAGTTTCCATTGGTTATCATCGCTACCGAAGACAGGAAATCATCAAAGACATGCCATTCATTGCAGAATGTCTGTGAAGGTTCTCAGTCATCCAGGTCATCGTAGACTAAGGAGCTTGGAAAGAAAAGCGTCTGGACTTCTTGAGTTGCTTGAAGACGTTTCACCTCTCATCCGAGAAGCATCCGAGAAGAAGAAGAAGAACTGAAGAAGCTTCTCGGATGAGAGGTGAAACGTCTTCAAGCAACTCAAGAAGTCCAGACGCTTTTCTTTCCAAGCTCCTTAGCCATTCATTGCAGAGGTCAACAACAGTCGGCCTGCCCTGTTTTCAGAGACTGAGGTAATTCTAACTAACTTTGTTATTGCAAGTCATTTTCATAAGAACCTAGATTTGAAGAAGAACAAAGTACTGTAAATGGTTAATTTTAAAAGATACAAAATGTTTGACTGAAAGTTGTAACATTCTTGCATGTGGCCTCTATTAAAATTAATAGTGAATACTCTCTAGTTGTAATTTTTAATATGTTTCAGGTTGTTGCGGAGTTCACCCGCATCACCATGGTCCCTTTGTTGTCGACTTTCATGGCCAAGCTGGACCACTACGCTGACCACCTTCTTAGAGTGTTCAAAAAGAAGGGGGGGACAGCTAAACGCAATATCAACTTAATCATGGCAGCCATGGATGGGGTATGTATTTTAGTTGACCTTGATTGAGCTCTGAAATTATTTGAATGCTTCTTAAACTTCTGTCTGTCATTAATCAGAAATTTTTTTCAACTGAATATGTGTATATCTGAATATTTTGTAGATACATGTGAATCAGTGACATGCAGTCAAGTGAGGCACCTTAATGAGAAGTAAAATACTAACAAAAGAGAAATTCAATTTGTACACTAGATCTTAAATTTGCTTTCTGTGTGATTTCAATATTTTTATGGTCAAAATTGCTGTCATTACGGATTTTCTGTTCAAATACAAGGTAAAACGCTGAGAGGAGGCAATGATGATGCTGTGTCTCACCGCGGACACACACATGCGCAATCCCACTGCTGTTTCTCTAAATCGCCAACGTACATGTTTGATTACACATGCAATACAGATGATGACTTTCTGCAGACTACCTCATTTATTTGACAAATGTGTGTTACATGTTTAATGTTATTGGTCATAAATGTGCTGCAAAAATGCATGGAGTGAGGCTGATGGAGGGCAGTGCTGAACCCTAAAGGCAACATGTATAAGAGGTACACGTATATGGATTCACAGTGTAATCACATTACACTGAGAGCGCCATTGACACAGTGATAAAGCAGCGCACTTAGGGAACATCAGTAAATTTCACAAAGGACAAATTGACACCAAATCAGTCCTAAGCAATGAGACACACCAATTTTATTTCAATGCATCACCTATTTATAAATTAATAATTAATCAAATTAAAATTAATAATTTTTCTATAATTGCTTCCAGGTCATTTGACCAATTTATTTACTACACACAAAAATGAGACACACCAAACCAAAATAAATTGTAATGCATCTTCTGTAGGGCTGGGCACTTATTGCATCGCTTATCAATATTGTGATAACACACGTCCTATGTGATTAAAATGATAGACTGCTTTTAAACCTCTAAACAAATATATGATAATTTAGTTGAGACTATTACTTCCATTAATGGCAAACTTATCATCAATTCAACAAGATAAATAACTGCTGGTTTGTCTAAATAGCACATTTGCTAAGTTTAATTTGCAGTATTTGTATTTGTGAGGCTGCATTGATAGATTTATAGGCAAAAATACTATTATGATCTTTTATTGTAACTCTTATTGTTAAGAAGCTTGGAAAGAAAAGCGTCTGGACTTCTTTAAGTTGCTTGAAGACGTCATCGTCTTCTCGTCATCTCTCATCCAAGAAGCTTCTTCACCGAAGAAGCTTCACTTTTCTTTCCAAGCTCCTTAGACTACGATGACCTGGATGACTGAGAACCTTCACAGACTTATTGTTATCCACAAAATGTCATGATAGGATTTTAAGTCCATATTGCCCAGTTCTAATCTTCTATTTAATTTTAATATTTTTAGGGGCACAATTATTAAATATATTGTTGAACAATCTAGAATTGATTAAAGCAAAAATGAAAGCTTTCACGTAATGTCAAAATTGAAAAGCTTTGATTTTTGTGTTCATATATTTGTTAATCTGACACAGAGGAGTCAGTGCCTTACCAATCATGAATCTCACTGCACGTCACTGATGTGAGTTATGAAACATTGCTTAATCACTTATCTGGATTATGTGTTAATATTTTTGACTTTGTTTTGTAAAGAGGTTGAAAGGAACCAAAATAGGAAACTTCTCTCATATTGAGTTCTTATCTCCACCAGAATCCCAGCGTTGATGTTCAACGGGAATGCATTCTGAAAGCTGTCTGTGTCTACTTAAATGAAAAGCCAGATGACCTGTTCAAGGAATTCTTGGTAAGTTAAAAAAGGAAAATGATCAGTTATTTTCCTTTTTTTAATTTGGGATTGGAAATGGAAGGTGGACTTACTTTTCCATATGTATATGTACGCAATTAACTTATCTTTTTCTTTTATCTTTATTTAAAGGATGTGGATCTTGGTGCAAGCAGAGAAACGGAGCAGCTGACTTTGGGAGTCTATGTTGTCAGACATGAAGGAGCAAACTCTGCAGATACACCTGAGGACATTGGTGTCATCATAGAAGGATGCACTGTGCTGCAAGCTCTTAGTGATGTGGCAAAGTGTTGTGCCCTCCTGCTTGGACTAATCTACAGTCTAAATCTGAGCTACCCAAAGCACCTGAAATACACATTTGAATTTCTTCAGAAGGTGCTGATGGAGTTGGATGGGAACAACCTATCCATGAAGGTGCAGGTTCTGAAAAACAAACTGCTTGTGTGAAACACCCTGCACTGAACTATAGAGGACACTGAACTTTAAGGTTCTCGAACCCTTCTCCTTGCACTTCATAAACTGTTCAGTTTGAATTGCCACAGGAACTTCTGCAAGGCCTTTCACTTTTCTGCATTCTTTGTTCTTGAACCTTTACCAACATCCAACTACACTGAAAAAGACTGCTCCTAACTTTGGACTTCAGTTTAAGTTTTGAAGCAAAGGTTATTTTTCTAAATATGGACAAAATGACACTAAAGTAATTTCTACCTGCTGTATTGTGGGCTTTTCATTGTAGCCCAATCAAGTTTAAATTAAGTCATGTTAATAGTAAAAATGTTGGAATCACAACGCTTTCCAGTTTTAATCATTTCAGTTTAACATGACATTCTGTATCTTGTCTTCCTGCACTTAAAATGCACTTGAATATATGTAAAGATTGTTTAGGAAAAAAGATCTAGAAGCATTTGAATTGCTCAAAGTGTGCTTCAACAAGTTTTACACAAAGTGTTATTAAAGTTAGGTTAACTGACTAAACTTGTTCGATTTACTTAATTTACAAACTTAAATAGAGTAAGTTGCAATTCTGTTAAAGTGATTTAATCCTATAGTTTCAGTAGAGCATGTTTTGGGTGAGTAGATTTATCAGATTTACTTAAAATTTCTTGTTCAAATTAAATATATCATACATTTTATATTTCACTAACCCAGTTGTGTGGAACCGGTTGACATAACTGGGTGGAGTAAATACAACATGTTATTTCTCAAAGTAAGTACAGCTTGTTTTGGTTGAGTAGGTTTTATTTAGTCTTCTCAATTTAAATCAACAAGGTTAGTTAGATCAACATTATGATATTCAGCTAATACAACATGATTCTTTTGATTTGCATTTAATTATCCAAATGTTATCAGATGTACTTAAAATTTCTTGTTCAAATTAAATGCATCATACATTTTATATTTCACTAACCCAGTTGTGTGGAACCGGTTGACATAACTGGGTGGAGTAAATACAACATTTTATTTCTTAGAGTGTAAGTTTAGTCAGCCTCTGTTGTTACAGCTAGACATATACCTGATAAGGTTATCTATAGAACCTCTTCAGGCGACCTTACAGGGTACAGCCCTCTCATTAGCACTATACTTATTTATGTATACAGGACAAGATAATTGGGATATCAATTATCAGACAGTGAGCCCCCACCATCCCAACCACACTCACTCCCCCTCATCCCTCTGTATGTGCCAGTGGGAGGCACAATTATCACCATGATGTATGACTCTCTTTCATGTCCTCTGCTCTTTGCTCCAGGCTCATTGTGTCACCATCCAAACACAACTTTTACCTTAGAATTCAAGGTCTAAACACGTTCAGCTCTTAACTGTGATGTTTTAATTAATCATTCCTGTATTGTATACAGCATACAGAATGGTGTGAGATCTGAATGCAGTACAATACAATATGTAATACAGCTGGAATGTAGAATTATTGACCAAACACACCAATATATATATCCTATGTACCTTAAATGTCTCTCCTAAATGACAAAAACTACAGGTTAGATGTGTATTTTTTGGTCATTATCACTGGTCATACCGACATTGATTGGGCTTAATATTGTTACAGTGGTACAGCAAAGGTATTCAGAATAACATTAACCATACATGTCTGTGTCATATATGAGCAAAGTGAAAAGGCTTTGTTGTTTCACTTTACAATATTCACATATTTAGTTTTTACGTTAGGTTACACTAAAGAATTCTCCGAAAGAGTATAGAAGTAGGGGAAAACCTTTAAATAATGGCATTGTGCATATATGACTCTTGCACTATTCTGAGTAGTGCTCCTCCAAATTGACTGTTAGTAAATCTTGAGTGGATGTACATGTTTTAATTGGTCTCATTCACACTAGTTGTATGGATACACACTCACTTTATGTATGTACGGATACACTCTGTTTTGCCTTTGAAGTAACAACACTGACCGTTTTCACCCAATCACTGAAAATATACTTGAATGACCAAACACAGGTTAATAGGTATAGGTAACAATATCTCGATTGTTGAGTTTTTCTTGATAGCTTCAAATTTCTTTAGGGGGAAGAAAATATACAAAAAATAAAGAAATGAAAAAATGGAGAGATATCTTTTCACCACAGGCCTGATGACCTTATCACAAACAATGTTTTCTTAGTAAAGTCAAAAGTTCAGAGAAACTCAAAAATGTTTTGAGTCAAACTATTTCGAGTTTTCAGGGCATTTTCCCTTTCTTTCAGTGTACAAGACTTTCACCTTTTTCTCAGAATGCAATTTAAGACAAAAAATAACATGTTTACGTGGTAGATAAATTAAAATGTCAAGTTCATGGGTGTTGCAGTGTTAAGATGTTGACTCCTTATCTTTCATTGCAACAGCTGATAAAGCAGATTATTCTGGCTTGTTGGGGAAAACCACATCTGATGGTACAGTGTTAAAACATCTCCTCGGGCTATAAAAAGGACAGTGTGTGTTTCAAGCTTACTCTTTGACTCCCTAACCACAGCTCTCTCTCTCTCTCTCTTCCTCACCCTGCAGCTAGAGGCTCGCCTGAGGTCACAGCTTGCTTTAAGATGGGGGTATGCAGGGTCCAGGCGCGTTAACTGTGGTGCTTCTCAGAGACCCAGGTTTCTGCTTTATTCCAACACGTATAACAAAAAGTGATGATGGAGGTGAATTAGAGTCCAGAGAGCAGCAATAATCTAAGCAGCTGTTTTTCAACAATTTTCTATTTGGCACTTCCAAATAGAGACATGTGGACATAGAGTGGTATATACACATGCTGTGTATAGTTGACTGCCAAAAACGGTTAACATCCGATTTTGCGTGATGTTCCTAAATATCATTTCTTGTCAGAGGCTAAAAAAACAACAACAACAAAAACAAAACAAAAAAACAAAACAAAACAAAACAACTTAGTTAAATTTAAACTAAGTTAAATGTCTGAATTTTTAGCATTTTCACATCAAAATCTCATCCTTATCCAGTGAAACTAACAAACTTTTGCCAACATCTGACTTACAGAGGCAGCACATTAGCAGAGTTAGCATAGTCCTTCTTTGGTATCTTTAACTGGCATTCAAGTACAGTACTGTAGGTAGGCCATGAACATTTGAGCCACAAGGATACACATGAAAATTCAAAACTGCTTCAGGATGCCAGTGTAAAATTCCACATCACATTATCTAGCCTGCTGTACCTACCTGCTGTAAAAACAAGCAATGTGTTTCCATCAGTGGGACATCTGAGGAACCCCTATCTGGCACATTTGCAACAAAGATCAATAATTTCCATATTCCTGTACTATTTACAGGCTTGATCTTATTCTGAAGTCCAGTTTGTTCAAAGAAGGAAGAATCTTATGAAGAATTTATGCCATGCAGAATTAATTTCTTTTCAATGAATTCTAATGAGGGTTCTGACTATGGTCCATTTATAAGTTCTAACAGCTTAAGTCTGTCAAGTTAGCTAGCAATTTTCACTCTATGTCAAACACCTTTCAAGTTAAGAGCAAATCCAGTTTCAAGGTAACCTGAAAAACGCTTCAGAGTTTGCTGTGTAAATTAATGGAACAACAATCATTTTCACAAAGTAATTTAACCTCTCATTACTGTGAGCTCAGCTTTCTTGCCCTACAATGCCATTTGAAGGTCAACACACGAATAAAGCTTCAGGTCAGCACAGATTCTAAAACCAGTTTAATTACAACCCCAATGGTAAATTATAAAATACAATTATAGCAAGTGCAGTATATTTCTGTCCTTTATGTACTGTAAATAAAGCACAGAAATGTTTCAGCGTGTTTGTTAGCCCAGTCCTTAGTATTTAGCATTTAGTAAACCATTTTTGAGGTAAAATGTGAATTTTCACTTTGACATCAAGTCAATTAAAAAAATGAGGCTGTTTTTTATGATGTCCACCTTCATTCCTCATTCTGTCTGATCAAACTTAACCTGAACAATTTTGATGTAAATGAGTGAAAATACTAAAGTGCCAGACATAGATGAAGGCAGCTAAGAGCTGTGTTAGATCACTGGTATTCAAATTAATGCAACAGGAGATACAGACTCCACAAAGCAGAGAAATAACATAAAACATACTGTGCTTAAGGGAATTGAAATGGCACAACCTCCCTGGATTACAAAACCTCAGCTGTCACATCTCATTTTCAGATTGAACTTTAAACCAACATTCATCTTTAACAAAGCATTCAAAAGTCTGGACACGAATATTTTCACAGTGAATTAGACCTGGATAATAAATGTTTTTACTTATTTGTTAAAACTGCATTATTACAGGGTGTCAAAGTGTTAACACTGAATATTCAAATATCAATTTTTGTAAAATACTTGACAACATATGACACTGCAGTTAAAGTCATTGAGCTTTCTGACACTGGGCAAGAGTTCTTCTCTGTACTGGATACAATCACCAGTTGCTAGGGAAAAATGTGTATTCACCTACTGGTTGGCAGTGGTTCTTGGAGGTTGCTGGCTCTTGCTAGGCGAAATTAGTTATACAGAAGGTGATCCACCAAAAAAAGTGATTACTGCGGTTGCTAGCAGATTGCTATAACTAGCTTAGGTTTTTCATGTTTGCCTACAAGTACTCCCTTACTACTATCCAACTTGAAAAAGTGCAATGCAAACCACAAAAGGAAACATGGCACACTTTTAAGTTCTACATCAGTGCTGCAGCCAACATGTTTCAAAGAGCGCAACTTTTATTTAAAGGCAGTCTCTATTTCCAGTTTGAGTTGCACTTTTCAGCTTCAAAACAGGTTGGAGAGTAGCTGGCTAGTGTTGACTTGTTGACTTGTCAATGGCATGGCATAACCTAGCTGATAGATGATAGATGATCTGCCGCTGGGCAATGCTGGACACATCGCAATCACAAAACAGATGTGTTCATCTCATTTTTCTGATTGTTTTTGTCTCAGGTGCAGGAACATATTTCTTCTAGTTCCGAATTAGCTTCTATTCCTTTTACCAAATTTAGTGGTCTGTCAAATACCATACTTTGCAGAACTAAACCTGCCCAACCTTTAATACAACTATAGCGATAGATCTGAAGCAATTCTTAGAGAAAAAGTGTAACAGTTATGATGGTCTACAACAACACAAACAGCTTCATAACTAAAACGGTTTCTTGTCAGATATCTATGTGACAAACAGTAACGGAAAACCTCACCCATAATGTTATCTTTTTTTTCTTTGCAGCCAACACAAAACAGAAATGAACTAACTGTCTTAAATAATGTAGATCGCAATATTACATGTTTTAATAATGTGCAGAATCATTGCTGGCATCTTGTGCTGGTTATTTTATGTTCTGAGGATAATCAAAAAGCACATCACAGATCAACTAGACCAATAACTTTATTGCAAGTGCCATGTCTTATCATTAAAAAATTTCCCACAAATTGATACATTCATCCTCTCTAAGGAGAGCAGACAGCAGCTCCTTAAAATATCAAGAAAAAAAAGGAAAAAATCTTTCCTTTGACACGGCCCCTTCACCACTGAGCTAACACAGTGAGACATGGATTTGTTAGTGCAGACATCTAAAGGGCCTTAAAACTGACTGAAAGTGAGAGTGAAAGACCTTTACATTCCCACCCACGTGTTAGATAAAAGGAGTAAATACACCGCTGCACTGGCAGTCAGCCATAATGACCCAATTTACGGTCCTCAAACCAAAGAACATCTCTGGAAATAAATTAAGCCTGAGCAAATGAAAATCTTCATGTTACGCTCCTCATTCTTGCTCTCTTCTCCATTTCTCACGACTGCAATCGCTCTCTCCACAAATTCCTTGTTCTGATTCTCTCCTCCTTACCTCAATCTCTATTCTCTCCCTCTATCTTACTCTCTCCATTTCAAAAGGACAAATGCTTCCTGCAGTCACTGTAGCACTGCATTGGTATTCTGCTCTCAATTTAGCTAAGAGCAAGGCAGCAGTGTCTACTTGCTGCAACCATACAGCAATCTGACACAGGGCACAGAAACAGAAAGCGAGAAAAGTCTTGAAGAATTGAAGGAGCTGTGAAATATGAGAGGGAGACTGGAAGGAAGCGACAGACCGACTTATACGGCTGTCCAGCAGTGACATCATTTGCTGTGCTATAGGGTCACTAAAGAGCAAAAACTCATCTGCATTAATTAAAGGCTTCTGTTCGGCTTTTTGCAGAGAACAAAAGCAGCACAGTAGAGCTTTTTAAGCTATCTGAGACAGCTCCAAACTTACACTAACCCTACATCAAAATAAATCAAAAGCTTTGATCTAAATTGCACCCACATGCTAATTTTATTCTTATTACTTCAGATCTATCAAAAGCTGGACTCCAGTAAAACATTTTGTTTGGGTTGATTTCCTTTTGGGGCACCGTCAAAGCTTATCTGCGAGCGCCACAAAAGTCTAAAGCATCAAACAACTGTCACATAACTTTTGGCAAAATAGTTATCGACCTTTTCAACATTCTATAATTACAAGTGATTTCATCATGCAGGACCAGGTAGAAGCTACTAAGTCAATTGATTATTTTAAAGGTTACAATGCAATAATAGACCATAGTGATAATGGTAATGAAGACCACTCATCCTGCATTACAGTTGATCAAGATACAAAATAAGTTCTGATGGCTGCATCGAGAGTGAGAGAATTCCCAAGCAAGGTGTAGAGATGCAGACAGGATGAAAGAAAGAGGGCAGAGATAAGTGAAGGGGGAGGAATGTCAGGAGTAGGAAGTGCTGACAGCGGGTAAAGGTGAAAGAGAGATAAGTTGAGTAAGGGAGCAAATTCGAGAGAGACATGGAGGGGGAGAGGGGTGACGAGAGGTGGAAAGTCCAGATAGACTTGAGAAGAGATGGTAGGAGGTGAATGAAAGATATGCTACTGGATGATGAGAAAAAGACATGGAAGAATGTGAAGGAGAAGGAAAAACCATAGATATGGAAATGGGATGTGTCAGTGAAGGAGGGAGCCAGAGGTTTAAAACAGAACTGAATTTGACATGAGTTGACAGCGTATGAGCATATCCCAAGAGCAAATGAAAGCAAGAGCAGCATGTACGCCAGAGACAACAGGCTTGGAAAGAAAGAACGAAAGAAGGAAAAAAGAAGTAAATTCAGTGAAAAACACACAAGAAGAAAGCCAGCTGAATAGCAGACCTTCAATGTGTGATCTTAAACGTGAAATATTCAGCAGCTTTGATGTTAAATATTGTTTCTGAATAAGTCCCTGCTGAAATCAAAGTAGCACCTGTGCCATGTCTGCAACTCTTGTATGACTCACATAATCCCTAAAAAGAGTGATCTTCTTCAGCAATTCAATCTTTAAAGAAGGTTCTTAAAAATAGTGGATGAGAGAATACTGAAAGATCATGCATACTTTAAGTAGTCTATTCACAAAGTCCCACACCCTCCTCCTTTTGAGCCCTCACTGGATCAGCACCTCCTTCATCAAACATTGTTAGAAGAGACTTTCGACAGCCTAAACAGTGAAATGAGGTCCCTGACCTCTCTGCAAGACTCTGACTTGAACTAACCGCAAATTTTGCACAGCAATTATAAAACAAAGACAAATAGAAGAGTTATGATGGTGCCTTACCTTCCTTGCAGTACTTTCCCTTGAAGCGAGTGTGGGTGCAGTCACAGTGAACTTCTCCATACTGAATAGAACAAAACCCTCCATTGAAGCATGGGTTCTGTTTGGTGCAGAGGTACTCCAGGTCGCTCTGAATACCCTGGCTATTGAGCAAAGTAGGAGGCATCTCTCCCACCTTCAGATTGGAGATCAAGCCCTGGAAGGGTGGTTCATACTTCACTGTGCTGGATGTCAGTGCAGACAGTCGCACGTCAGGTGGTATCCCACCTACAAACAGGTCACTGACCACTGCCATTTCCCTCCTCTTTGACTTGACCTCTGCCACTTTTGTTTCCCCATCTACCATTAGCATGGTCTCACGGAAGTTGCGGGTAAGCAAGACCATGTGCCAGCGGTCGTCATTCACCCGTATCTCCATGTGTACGGTGGCTGGCTCTGCACAGTGGATGGCAAAGCGCAACTGGAGGCGCCCACCGGCAATCAACAGCTCCAAGAAGTCGCAATTACCGCCATCGTCCAGGTAGAGTACCAAGGCTTTGCTGATGTTGGTCTTGAGACTGAAGCTCAGCTCACCCACTGATCCAGCTTCCCAGCGCCCATAACGTGCCCACTGGCCAGGCGCCCCACCGAATTCCAACATATTCACTGTAGTGAGCAGGCTGAAGAGGGCCAGAGGCCACACGGGCAAATACACGATTCTTAACCCCCTTGTCATGCTCAAAGTTCTGGTGTGTCCCCCTTCTTTATTAATTATGTAGGTCTAATGAGCAACAGCTCTCTCTTCACTGAGGAGAAAAGACTGTAATATAAACAGGAATATAAACAAGAAGTATCATATAGTACTGAATTCGGTTATAAAAGTCAATGGGTAAGCAATCCTCACAGGTGCTCTACTACAATTTGACTGACCAATAAGCACTTTTTTCTCCTCTCTCTAGTGTTCTAATTCTTCTCCTTATCCTGATTCTCTCCTTCGTCTCTCCATCAGTTGGTGCCTCTGGGACTGAGGAATAGGGGGAGAATAAAAGAGGGGGAATATGATAATTTCAACACAGTTGTTTCTTCAAAAGCCTCTTTGTCTATCCTGGACCAAAAATAGAATGTTCCTCTCTCAAATCCAGATCTCAGAGCAATTTCCAGGAAATTTGAGCTGCTGCCAAAAGCTTGGGGGTGGGGTGGGGGAAGATTGTGATCTTTCTTCAGGAGGAGAGCAAGTAGAAGAAAATGAGCAAAAGAGGGAGGGAGCTATATAGTAGACGGGTATCAGAGCCTGCTGGTGTCTGCTTGAGCATTTGATGTGCTCATCATTTTCAGTGTAATGCCATTCTTCTCCTTAAACTTACAGAACACAAAGATTTACGCAGGTATGGGTTCCATGACTGTGATGGGTGCTGGCAATCTGGGAGAAACAAGAAGAACAAAAAGACAGAACCGTCAGTTACATGCAAACACTTTACATTTCAAATTAGTTGGTAAGCAATTAGCCTGATAGCCTTAATAGATATTTGATATGGTATTTAATTTTTTGCTTTGCCTACAGTTTTGCACACCATATTCTATATTTAATAATCCCTACACTTTTATTCAGTTCAAAGCTGACACTTCAAAAAAGTTTGCCTACAGCCATCTAAGTAAGTTTAGCAATTTTGTGTGGCTCCAAACATCCCAAAAGACCCTGAATAAAATAAATGTCTTATTTCGTCTGCTTGATTGTTTGATATCCAGTAAAGAAAGTTGCCATCCACACGCAACACACACGCAACATACGGTTTTCAACAGAATGAGGTAATATTTGATAAATCACAGCCCCCCATAGTGGTGCACACACACTTTACGGATATGCATATGCAAACACACACATCATTAAATCAAATGCAATTCAGACTGGAGTGCTGGAGAGTCAATAGCTATCTGAATAGCTGGTCTTGACCCTAGGGCTTGACCTAATCCCTAGCCATTAATTCTTAAGTGAGATTTAATTTCAATCTCAGACAGTCTGCAATTAAAGCTAGGCTCACCCCTGCTCATGCTCCCTTGTGCTATCCTGCCTCGCTTCAAAGTGACAACAGAGATGATGTTGGCATACATGAAGAGGAGCGAAGAAGAGTGAGTGAAATACAGAGAAAGGGAGAGCTGCTACACTACAACCATGATCTCCAAAGGCCAAAGCTTAACATCAGTGGAAAAAGATTAGGGAGACTAGAGGGAAAAGAGAGCAGAGGGAGGGAAACAAATAAAGATGGGACCATTTTTGTTTGGAAGACGACACACTGATAACACGACAAATGAATGCTGCCTTTAGATGGCTGTTGTGAGGTTATATTTGTCACATGGGATATACACCCAGTGTCGCTGGAAGGGTGGGACATTGCATCACATATGTGAAAAAGCACAATGCATTACTAGATTCTGCATGCAAAACATAATAATGATATCAGTCATATTTGGTTATTTTTTCTATTATCTACATTCCTAAATTTATGCCCAAAATCAGCTGTCTGTGTCGAGTGCAGAGCTTCTTTACATGTCAATGAGTTTCTGACAGAAAAGGAAGGCTAAAGATGAATACGTAATGTTTTATGATTGCAGCTTTTCACAAATCTCATATGTATACATAAGATACCAAACACATGGCTAACTGTAAGTCTAGATGTTGTTAAATGCAAAGCACAGTGAGACAAAATGTCTACAAGTATGTGGCAGGCACACCATCCCTCTAGGAGTGATAAATTGAGGCTGGTTTATTTTGGTCTCACCAAAATAAACGTCTCAGAGACGGCGCTCTGTATCAGTATTTCAATACATTCTTTTCTCTTTTGCAAGAATATACACATAAGTATGTTCACTACACAATAATCACTTTATTAGAAGTAGAAACAATCTTATGTGCAAGCATGTATATTAATTGATTTATACATTATATGTACATTTTATACAATGACATGTACAAGGGAACATTAAACAGATTGAAAGTTTGAGAGTTTACATTCGTGCACCATTATGGGTACATAGCACAAAAACATTTCCTGGCCAAGAGATTTTTCTGTCTTGTTGGAGAGTTTCTACCACCAAAGGCAACCAAACATTCCTTGCCTTTCTTACTGCTGCATTTATGAAGGTTACCATGCTGATAGTCAACATATCCTCTACGCTTTCTCTTTCTGCTTATTATATGATCTTAGCTGGCTTGCCTGATTGTTCTGTTAAATCCCAAGGACACTGAGGAAACACAGCAAGTCTCAAGAGATAACTAGAGCTCAGCGAATTGTACCATGTGCTTGTGATTGATTCAGGTTGCACGTGCAGCTGTTTGGATTTAGCAAAGCTACTGTCCCTATGTGACTGTGCAGTGTTACGCTGAAGTGTGTGTAATCTACTAATTTCGGGACCTGCATCTGTTTCTTTTCAAATACTCCTCAGTGGCTCTCTCCATGGCACTTAAACCCATTGTTTTAACAAAGACAAAATCAGCCTTAGTCAGTCAAATATGATTTACTATTGTTTTAATAGAATGTTTGCTTGATATCCCTCTGGCTAAAAAATCCAAACTAAGCTACAGCAATATACTAGACTTAAAACACAGTCTGTACCAAGTCTCATACACCCTGATCTTACTTAATTTGTACAAAAAGTAGAACCTCTGCAACTCCCAGAACGACTACGTGGTCATGTAAGCCACCACTGACCCATTTCCTCGCAGATTAACCCATGGGAATGCTTCTACTATCTTGACAAAAATTCTACCTCAGCACTGCTAAGGGTGTCTGGCTTAAATCACACTACACACTAAGTTTGTGGTGGAGGTGTGGTCCCTGGCTCAGCTGCAGGGGAGGGGTGGTGCAATGAGCTTAAGGGGGCGGTGCTGGGGACACAGGTGAGGCCACAGGTGGTGACGTTCCCACTAATGACAGCCTTCTCTATTATAGTGAGGCGGGAGGCCAGTGCGGGGTGTGACAAGACCAGCTCTGAGAGGAGACTGAGTGACATTATTTGCAGAAGATATCAATAAAATCTGCAACTGTGAGCACAATCATTGTGTGTGTTGGGTCCATCTTTACAAAGATAGACAAAGGTTTGATAGCTACCAACAACAGAAAACCAAGCCAGTTCCATTTTCTTTATTTAAATGTCTATACTCATGTCTCTGGCTGGAGTACTAAATCAGATACATGGCAATAAGATAATGGAAGCCAGGTTATTTGAGAGAGTTCTAAAAGTTGTCAATAAACAAAAGTAATGTTAAAATGGCCAAATCCAACTGAATGGCGAAAGAACACAAACCATAACCACAACTTATTAAGGCAAGCAAGTCTCAGTACAGCATAGAAATGTGGCAAAAATTGAAAAAAAAATTACAAGTTGATTAATTGGCCAAAATGTATACAATAACTGGAAGAATGAGAGAGAGTAAGAGAGAGTGAGAAAGAAAGACAGCGTGTGAGAGAGGGAGACATCAGTCACTCAAGTCACAATATCCCCATGTAGGTGCCATGCTGTGATACAGATACCACAGCACTGAGACAGAGCAGAGAGAGATCAATAGAACAAGCCGCTTAGTTTGGTTTCTTAACCTGGTTGCTTTTAGACATTGCTTCCCCTTCCGACTATGGATTGCTACAGTGTGGTGAAAAATTAATTTACAGCTGAATTTCCTATTTACAATCACCAACGGCAGGCAGGCAAAAACAGTAGACCTGATTAACATGTATTTTAAGTGTTGATGCAAAAGTAAAGGATCCATTCTTTCTAATTATAATAATAGTGCCTTGAACAGAATTTGCTAATGGAAAAAATGACTTAACTACACTATCAACCTCCCAGTGAAAGCATTGTTTAATTTTATCTTCTACTACAATGTTTCACTTTAGACAATATCAGACGCCGGTTTAGTGAATGCCACCCTATTCTAGTCAAGGGGCTCAAATGCCACATACACCCAGTAAGGTAAAACTATACCATTTAACTAAAGTATAGTACAGTATAGTATAGTCATCCACCCAGCCACTTCAGCTTATCCAATTCAGGATAGTGGGGACAGCTGGGATCTATCCCAGCTGCCATAGGACGAAATGCAAGGAGGACTCTGTAAAGTATATAGTATATAAAAATAATAATAATACTACTAAGAACAATAAAAATAATGTTTACATTCTCCTCAAGAATGCATTCCTTTTGTTACAGTCCTATTTTATCTGGGCTTTAATTGTACAGTATCTAAAACTGAGTGTGATGGATCAAAATAGCTTTAAATATGTATTTATGTAAATAAATGTACACATTTGTTTTTTGTCGGGGTAAAATTAGTTTTGGTGTGTGCGTGTGCAAAAGTGAGTTTTCTTGTTTAATTCATCTCTTACTGAGCTACGTCTTGGCTCCACGTCTGCAGATTCCCTGCTGACCAGATTACACCTGTTGTGTGGAACTGTGCCAGGCTATCAACTTCCACCTCCTGCACAGAGTTCAGTGCTGTGGATTATTTTTTTTTTTTTTGTTCATCTTCAGTACGACACTTTATTCAGAACTGTCAACAGGACACTTAAAATATTTTTTTTTCAAGTACTATATAGCTAAAGCTTGGGAAAAATGTATACAATAAAATCATGTAAAGTAAAACACTTACATAAACAAATACTATTCATGTGCACTATGCATCACATACACAGTTTCTACATATAAGCAAATACACACACAGCATATCGTAGTCAAGCAGGAGCCATTAATCCTGGCCTGTGAGGAGCTCAGCAGTGTACCATCCGTCAGCATGAAGCTGTTGCTGCCACTGCTGTGCTCTAATTAACCAGAGAGGCACGCTGAGCCACTTTTAATATTCCTGGTCAAGTGGGAACACAAGGATTTAGTATGAGAAGGAACAGCAAAGAGAATCATAGGCAGAGATGGCTGGCATCAAGTCATTTAAAAAATTAAAGGAGAAAGAAGAAAGATGGAGAAAGGGCAGGGCTGTATTTCATTTGAGACATTGAGTGAGACATTTCTAAGGAAGCTGTAAATTGAACTAGAGCTAGCCAGACATCAATCAGACTGTCAGCGTATCGTACATACTCTGTGTTTTGATATAAAACCCCTTTGGTGACCTTGGTGACAAAAGTTAGAACAAAATGATTGCTCAATAAAGAAAAACTAATGGAATCTGTATAGCACATGCTGAACAGACCCCTTTCAGTCACGTGAGTGGTGTGAACTAACAGAGGTGTGTAGCTCTTTATTCAACATCAGGCTACTGACTTTGATCAGTCTCGTCAGCTTTAAGCCACTAGTGACTAGCTCTGGCTGTTAGTGCTAACTGCGTTTAGCCTTGATAAGAAGATGCTAATGAAAGAGATCAAGGGCTTTAGCCTTGCTATTAGTTCTGTAACAGCCAGATTCATAATGACTTTAGTGGGACTCCTTGTTGCTCCTTTTACTGTGACACTTTGACAGGCTGAATCATGGACAAGAGATGAATTTGCTCTGCAAACTAAAATGCTGTAAGGTTGAAAAGAGAAGGCAGCTATAGAGGGTTTAGTTTGGTTTATTAAGATCCAGATTAGCAGTGTAGCAGTTATTCTTCCTGTGGTCACAAATCTTTACATTTTGACCGGGCATTTTGAAACATACACACATCTGCAACATAACATCATAATAGAAATAGAAAGATAAGTGCCCAACCAATAAAGGATTTTTAAAACTGATACTGACAGTGTTGATTCAAAAATCCAATAATTCAGCTTTTTCTTTTCTTCCAGACAGTTGAAACATACACAGATTTCCCTGAAATTTGTTTTGTGTGGTTAATTATGATGGGAAGCATGGTGGTGCTGTGGTTAGCACTGTTGCCTCATAGTAAGATGGTCCTGGGCTCAAATCAATCCCTCCAGGGCTTTTCTGTGTAGAGCTTTCATATTCTCTGCATCATACTCAGGCTTCTTCCCACACTCAAAAGACATGCTGTTAGCGGGGTTAGAGTAATTGGTGATTCTAAAGTGGCCCTTTGTTGATTCTGCAACAATGTGGCAGTTTGTCTAGTTTGCAGCTCTCGCCTTTCAGTAACTAGGATAGGTTCCAGTCCCCTCGAGACCCTGAACTAAATAAGCGGAAGTAGATGGATGGATAGCTATTTATGAGTCCTTAGTAAGATAATATGACAATGCAATTTCAAAATAATCTCGTTTTATTGTTCAAACAACTTGTGGATTAGTAATTTACCCTCTGCCTTACTCGGCTTAGATCAACATGTTGTCAACAAGGAAGTTGGAGAGTGCAAAAACTGTGCAACATGAACACTAATAACATCAATGAAGGGCGCTTCTTTCGTATTCTCTTAACTTTCTTCTTTTTTTTAAATTCATCATCAACTCTGAATGCCAATATATATCAGCAAATAGAAAATATCGACCTTTACTTAGAGATAAGTCTGTAAATTCTACACCATCTTTTATTCCACACAATCTTTTCATTAGGTGACTCAGTAATCACCAATGTCAAATATGAAAGCTTTTTAAAGGGAGTACTGTGTAGGAGAGGTTATTGAAGCTATTCTTGCTGATCGCATATCAGTAAAAAGATAAAATGTCCTCTGTGAGATGAAAAATCAAGCCAATCAATCAATCGAGCCAAAAAAAACCCTCCATTAAAGGGAGAGAGAAAGACACTGAGCATAAAGCACATAAATAGCACAGCAGACTCTAAGCCTGCAATTATGCTGTTTCAGAGTTTATGTACTGATAATCATACTATAGTATCAATATTAGTCTCATATTCATTATTGCTCTCATGTAGTGTTTTTAGTCAATTCATTTATTAACTCATATTCACTTTTTTTAAAATATCAAAATATCAAAAGGCATGTGGTCCTCCGAACTGTCTCTGAGTTTGAACGATTCTTTGTGGAAAAAAGACAATTTGCTTATGACTTGTGAAAAGCCTCCACTGGCAGTAGTTTGACATTGTTCTTTTGCAATGCAAAGCTCTCCAAAAAATAAGCAAGCATTCATTAAAGGAACTGAAAGAAGGAAATCACCTGTCCTCTTTTTCCATCCCTAGTTTGACACTGACCTCCTCATTATGCCTAACCCTCCCTACTTTGGTCACAACCAACACATCACCAATATCAATTTGGTTCCACCTATTTCTAACATTTCAAGACGTGTAAGAGCATGCAGACTTAAGATATGGATAGTACTGTGGGTTACACTCTGTCATGTTATCACATGTGTGGCATTTAAATAAAGAGGGTAACAATTATGTTTTTCTCTTAAATTTCCAAAAGGGGAAATTACAGCATCTGTTCATATGGCACACAAGTGAATTTTAGTTCTTACAAACAAACAAAGGTAGCTCAGGCTATTTAAACCATTTTACAATGTACAGGTTGTTATATTTGTAAGTACACTGTTCTTCTTTTAGTTTCTTTGAGTAAAATACTAAATCCTACCTGTTCACAAGATCTAAGCTGCTTTGCATTCGTGAAGTGTAAAATGTTTGCTGGGGGGTTTGAGAGGATCTGAGCGGATGACTTTGTGTGCATGAGTGTGTGTGTGTATCCTGAAGCATGTGTGTGGTTGTCTTGGTGCCTGGAGATGTTTTGGTGGGAAGCACAAGGCTCACTGGCCAGGCCTCAAGACTCTACTGTTCCAATTAACCAGCCCAGCAGCCTGCAGCTCTACTGGCCTTATCTGGAGACAGAGAGAGAGAGACGGATGGGGATGGTGGTGGTGGCATGAGTTGGGACACAGCAAGACAGAGTGGGTTGGAAGGCACACCAAAGAAAGGCTTGAGAGGGTGAAAGGGGGAGAAAGAGAATGAACGGAGAACTCACTTCACAACCAGCCAGCGTTTCTGCAAATGCCTGCTTACTTATCATTATTCAACTCTGATCTCTTTGCACACACACTTTCATTTGCTCCTTCCTTCTCTTCAGATGAGGGGGAACAATTTTAGAAAGAAAAAAGATCCAGCAAGTTTGTTTAGGAATGGGGGAACTGAAAGTGTTCACCTGACAGGATTAGAAACATTTAAATGGTAAATGTTTGCACACCTTGAGTTTTTTGGCCATATACCAAGTTTATTTCCAAAAACGAACTAACTAAATAAAAGTTTAATAAAAAATTTGACTTTTACTTGTGCATATATAAAACTAAAAGTGCGATTGCATTTCAACAGCATCATTTGTAACATCAGCATCATTATGCTGCTAACATTGCCTCTAGAAAATTGCACCAACAATAAAGGGAACCATTATCAACTGTGTACGACTGCAACCTCATCTTTCCTGCATGATAATTGGGGCAACGACTGGCACAATTAGAGGCCATTTCAGATTCTTGAGTAGCCAGTGACAAGAAGTATATCAGCAGCAGCTGAACAGGTATATGCTCTCATCTGTAGCAATAAGAATCAGCAATTGTAAAATGTGGGTATGTGAGAGCAGACAAGGAAATTAATTATCTATATCTAAGCTATAAGCTATAATATAAGCTAAAATCTAATAACACTGAATTTCATTTATTAGACAGGGTTTGGGTGGTGGGTGGGGTAGGGTAGCAGGGGTGGGGGTGTGGGGTTCAGTTATCATCAATGAATTATGGATGTAAAGGACAGAAGAAATGAGAGGGACAGCTGATAGTAAAAGTGAGATAGAGCCAGAGAGGGAGGGGTGGGAACTTTCAGGCACACGTGGCAATTCAGAGAGAATTGGCTGTGTTAAATGACAGTCGATTACCATCTTAAATATACTGTCAAAAAGCAATTTGCTTCTCTCGTGCCACAGGCCTGATATTTGCACCTTATTAGGAAGTCTGCCCTATATTTTAAGACGCCAACCTCCCGACCTCCCTCAGTTTCCGTGTACCCATAAGCCAGCTGTCTAACTGAGGACATTTTTTAGGTGAAAGGGAGGTGAATAGAGCTGTGCATAGAAGCCTTTCATATAACAAAGTCCTGTTATGTAACCACAATTAAAACACAGACCAAAGAGGCTCTGCGATACATCGCTGTGTTATTCACACAGACAAAGGTGAGGTTATAATGAAGCTCTAAAGCGTAATCCTTTTGTTGAGAGAAATCACTGTAGGTTGACTATGGCTATTATAAAAACGATATAAAATTCACAACAGTTTATTTAAAAGAACCTGTTTGACGTTCTTATTTGTTGATTTCAAGACCTTCTTAAGACAAACTCTAAAATTCTAACAACCACAGCTGCAGATTTGTACAAGAAACTTTTCAGTATCCAAGCTACTGTATCAGTGATGCTGCACACAAATCAGAAGAACGAAACACATGCACAGTAGAGACCTGGGGACAGGCAGAGGTAATAAACCAGAGCCAGGACATCTTACTCAACATTCCAGCTAAAAGAGCTCCACTGATCTCGGTGCGCCGATATGATAACTATGAGTCAAGGCTCACCAATATCTGCAGCAGGTGAGCAATGTGTTTAATTTCACAGGCCTTGTAGGCTCGCTGAGCTCATTACTGGCCTCTCAATTCACTCACTACACTTGGGATATTGATCTGGGTAATATAGTTAAAAAGATGTGTGTTACAAAGACACCTCACCAAGCAGTACGTAGTCCAGTTCAAGTGTGCTAGTTCAGTATCAGTTCTGCCTCTACCCACTTCTTTTTTCTTGTCTTTTGAGGAGCTATGAAGGAAACCACCAAGAATAACTGATGAAAAATGGAAGTGACACTGCTCTGAAAACACTGATTCAGTTCTCCTTTAGTTCAGCTCTAAATGTGAAAGCGCGGGAACATGCACAGGCATGCCATGTCGCTTTGTGACTCAGGACAAAAAAAAAATGTGCCAAGAATTTGGTATGAAAAGATATAAGGTGACACAAAGCTTTGTGTGTGTGAACATACATGGACATGCATGGGAAGCTGTTAAAAAAAAGGGTACAGATAATGCACGTACACTATTTGCAAGTCTCTGAGAAGAAGTATGTTCGGAAGAGATGAGAAAACACAGGGCGGGTTTTTTATTTTAAAAATCACTGATTTCTGTATGTTTTGCGGTAGGGGACAAAGGGGGGATTTGATTATGTAAGCTAATGCTCACTCCCCCCCTCTGAACAAAAGCTCGCACAGTGGAGAGTGAAATTTTTGAGCATCCGACCTGAACTTGCAAGACAAACTGCATCATCCTACCAACAGCCTCAGTGGGGATATTACAGACAGGATAATTTATGACCCCTGCTATAAAATAATATTACACCGGCTGCCTCTGAGGCCAATTGAAACCTCTCAGTGCCTCGCAATTTATTGCCGAAACCAAGTGGAAAAGCTAAAGGACAATGATCAATACAAAACCGACTACCCATATGCACTGACGGTGACCTTGTAAAATCTGTCCATCTAGGAGGAGGTGTGAATGTTGTCTCAGGTGAGTTTGTTCAGTCATTTCAAATGGTGTTGTTCTAAGATGAAGTTAATATACAAGCCTATTGATTGCTGGCATACCAGTGGTTGTTATGCGCAGTGCATTGGTAATGAATGTGTTTACCTGTATTCATTTAACATTAAGCTTCTCCTTATATTAGTTAATCTTTCAGTGAATCGACTACAGAGTTGAGCTCAGTCAGAGCAGTCAGTGTCTCAGAAATCTTCTGTTGTGCCAAACATGAAATTAAATTTAGTAAGAGGGTTTGGCTGGATGCATAAAGTAATGATGATGCGCTATATGTAGAAAGGGTAGAATGCTTTGTGTTTTGTCATTACATTTACAATGTCATGTGTTTTGTAATTTAGCTGTGAAGTTTCCATGGAAACTAATTGAAATGTTATTAAAAATACAGTTAATGATCATTTAAAATGCAAAGAAATAAGAAACTGTAAACAAGGTTTAAAAACGTAATTGTTTTCAGCCAGTGAAATAATGTTTCGACTTAGAGTTATCATAATATTTCATTTTAGGCAATAAAAGTAGGCAACTTCTTCTGAGCACAAATTTACAGAACAGAGCCACATATGACAATGGCAATTTTATTTACACAAGACATTTCATTACAAAAAAACAGTGGAAACAGGAAAGCAGAACTAAACAAAAACAATGTACGCCTTAATGAGTGAGGGTGTACATATAAATAGCAGTTAGTGTCTACTACCAAGTAACTATAGTAATAGTAGTGTGTATGAAATAAAGTTGGTACCAATGCCAAGAACTTTAACCAGAAGAGTTAATGTGGAGTTATGTGTACTTTAACAGACATTTTCATTTTATTTATGTATTTATTTATTTATTTAATTAGGTGACACAGACTTAAAACAAAACCGAACATAATTCAAAAAGACAGATGATTTATGAAATGACGCATAAACACAAGTTTTGTTCCAATGCCTGACTGCTATTTCCAGAGTACATTTAGAGTATGTTTTTTGACCACAAAAAAACCCACACTTGATGGATTTCCTGGCCTCTTCAATCACTTATATACTGGACACCAATCTTCCGATGCTGCCTGTGCATCTTTTGCAGCAGGACTTTTCCGTTCAACATCATATTTTTGCAAAGGCAAACAGTCAAACAGTGAGCATAAAATGTCATGCTTGCAGCCTTCTTCTATAATTCTTGCATAAAGCGTCATTGTCAAAGAGAGTTTAGGAAGGCGTTTAGTAGATATGTGACATGATGGCTCGGAGGCTAAGCTAGTTGCTTTATGTTTGGGTAAAAACTACAGAAACATTGGGGAAACTTTGAATCTAAAGTGACAACAATTCACAGCCATATTCGCAGTCAAATAAAGGGTTTGCATATTAAGTTTCATTTACTTTGGACTGGTATAACCAGTAGCCCAAGTTGCTGTACTCATGGAGCTATTTACTGCAAGATGGCCTACCACTCATCTATGAACATGAGATAAAATGAAGGTTGAGTTAAAAGATGGGTGCGGCCAGACTAAGAGTACAGAATAAACTTACTTTACTCACTCACTTCATGATCCAGGCTCTTAATCTTTTAAATGTTTGTAAGAAGTGAGGTACATTTATCTCACTTATTACCATAATATTTTCTAAAAACTGCGTGCTTTGAGGACAGGGATAAGATGGGTTCACTATATTGTCTGTAGCTGAATATTAAAACTTCTTTCTTCACATGTTATTTCTTTATCAATCTCCTACAATGATCCCTCCAAACTCCCTCCTCCACATTCTTGCCAAGTTGTGACTTGTTCCAAGTTCCAGCTAAATTGTGAAAAAAAGCTAAGTGTCAACTGCGACATCAGTGAACTTAAACAAGTGCTCCCTTTTACCAGAAAAGTACAGTAAGAATTATGCGCATGTCTAACTGGATATACCTTATAACTCTTACAATTCATACTGTGGAATGCTCCTGCTGTATGTGTGTATATAAGTGTGCTTGTGTGAGCAGCATAATATGAAACCAGGTGATGGGACTTGGACGTGTGCCTGGGAGCGTTTGCATGCATTCAAAAAACATGCCTGCATATTGAGGCACACAATGTGGAGCATTGTGACAAGCATTGCGGGAGATAATGGAGAAAGCCCGAACCATGTTGGGAGCAGGAAGGTAAGAGGAACAGAGCGGGGAGAGAACATCCAATTCAATTTCGAAACGGTGCCGGCTCACAGTACAAACACAAAGGCTTCATTACAGGAGGATCCCTGTTGAAGGCTGGAGCTAATTCACCATCTTCAAGCACAAGAAGAGAAAACATAAGGGAGGGAAGGAGAGAGGGAGCAACAAAGAGATCAGCAAGCCAAAGAGGTGATGTGACATAACGGCAGGAGAAAAGGGACGGAATCAAGAACAGACCCAGCAGCAGTTATTCTGCTCTGAAGGAGAGAGTGTTCACGACCAAAAGTGCCACTAAGAGCATACTAATGCCCTATTAGAATGTAGCACTGAGCAGGAGAGTAATGACTCCCATTATGTGTCCCCACACATGTGCGAACCAGGGGCATGTTATTGCATTTATAAATCTGGTTAAGTGATCAACATTATAAATAAATGACTAGTTGCCCGGAGCATGGATGAGGCTAAAAATAGAATTGTGTAATGATAAACACAAATGAGATTGCTGTTTTTATTCTGATTGTGTTTGTCAGATATGTGTTAAATCACCGCTACAGTAACTTTAGGATATTTGTGAAACATTTTGTTGTTGTTGCTGTTTACATTCATATACAACCATTGCAAAGCAGATGCACTTACTTCCTCTAAGGGATTCTCATTTTCTCAGCCAACAATGCTAAATATCCACCAAGTGTCTTATTGATGAGCCCATTGATCTGTGCGCACAAGAGACTGCTGTCAGGTGACAACCAGAGGACTTCAGTAATAGCGCTATTTGTTTCATGCAGTGGACAATATGTGTGTGAGAGCAAACAAGCCTTTTGCTAATGGCTGAAGGTCAGTGAATAACTGACCCCCTCCTATCCACCCCACCCCCACACATATGACACAAACTGCGAACCCCTGAAGCACGACTACATTGTAGAGGTGTCTCCTGTTTGCACACGCAAAAACACACAGCAACGCACAAGCGCAGGGGCAGGGAGAACACTTGAGGTTTGTGGTCCCAGGTGTAATGCCTCTCAGCTGGGTGTAAATCAAACTGTGGCCAGTGGACAGGATGTTGATGAAAACAAAAAAATAAAGAAATTAAAAAAAAAACGAGAGACAGACAGTGAGACACAGACCGAGAGAGACAGAATAGTGTCAGAGTAGATTAAAAATTCATGGCTTTGCTCTTGCTGACGTAAGAATGAGTGCCTTCATTTGTTGCCTGTCACCTCTGGGAACTCATGGGACCAATTGGAGGAGGGACAGAAGGACATGAGTGGAACCAAACGGAGAGGCTATACCATCAGTTCACAGCGGGCAGCAACAAAAGAGACAAAAAAGAAAGAGGAGAACTGGAAGTGAACTACGATTCACACTCGGGTGTGAAAAGGGTTGAGAGGGATTAACATGAGAGTTTATTATGTGGAGATTGCACAAACTATAATGGCTCAAATAAAGCCAGGCCTTCAAGATGTGACACACGGACCATGAAAAGAACCATTAAGGAACACAGCCCTTGCAAATCACCACTTGCGCTCTAACAATAACTTGGGAAGAAAATGATCAGCGGCAGAGCAACTTCTGCCTTTTACAATGCACAAGTAGTGATAGCACATCAGCACATCACAGATAAAACTAAAGATAAGATGAATACAGGATAACGGGTCACAAAACTGCTCCCAAACCGTCTCCTGTGATTAAAAAGTAGTGTAACTGCAATTAACGAAAGAGATTTTAAATAATTGATTGCATATGAGCTACATGAGAGTGCATCCAATGGAGCTGACGCCATGGATGTAAATATCCTGGGATGTATTTATGAACTGATAATAGCAAATGAGTACATGACATATGTGCAGATGTGTCAGTGTGTGTGTTTGGACAACTGAAATGATGGTGTGACTAGTTGATAATGAGTTTTCATATTCTTGTCATTTGTTTTAAATAACAAAAGTAGTGAATAGCTGTAATTATAATACTTTCAGCAGGGGCGAGTAAAAAACAAAACAAAAAAAACAAAGAAAGTACAACTCCAATTAAATATTGCTAATTCTGATATTTAAATCCAATCATTAGTCACTGTTTGTCTTGCGTAACATATTTGGAGTGATTACTCACGCTTGTTGTGAATCATTAAGACAGCTGGAAATCCTACCACTGCTACCACAGTGATAATTTAATAACACAGCTATCCACTTTGATCATGATGTTATAGCTTTGCTATTCTAACACCTAAAACACCTAAACTAACATGACCTGACATAATGGAACAAACACGGAACAACTGTGTATTAAATGCAAAACACTGGGCAGTGCAATAATAATAAATGAGTGAAGTGCAGACTGTATTATTTATACAAAGAATCAAAAATGGGACAATAGAACTGGTAAAAAAAAATACATACTTGAAGCTTACTTACTTAAGAAATAGTTTAATTTACCTAAAACTGAAATTGATCACATCCAGTTCTTAGGTAAATTCATTAAACCCATAATGCCTTGTGGCAAACAGGCAACAAGTTAGGGATAGCTCAGTAGGTAGAGTGGTGGCCCCATGATTGGAAGGTCGGGGGTTTGATTCCCCTGAACAGCTACCCTTAGGGACGGTACTTTGAGCAAGGTACTGTCCCTACACACTGCTCCCTGGGTGCTCAGTGGCTGCCCACTGCTTCACTGAGTGAATGGGTTAAATGCAGAGAGGAATTTCCCCATGGGGATCAATAATATATATATATCTATATATATATATATATATATATATATATATATATATAGATATATATATATATATAGATATATACATATATATATATATACGCAAAACCATATAAACCCATAATGCCTTGTGGCAGACAGGCAACAAGTCATTTAACCCACAAACACAAGTAGGTATGAATGGATGAAGCCTTGTAGGTCTCTGTATTATACAGCAATGTAAGGATATTAAAGCATATAAAATTATTATCAATAAATCAGAAAAGAATCATAAAATAATTACAGCTGACTCAGTAAAATCTTTATGAAAATACAGTCATTAATAGTCTATGGTACTCTCCATTTTTTATAAGACTTCCAGCACAGCAGACTAAATGTCCTCCTTTTCTAAAGAACATCAGATTATACAATCAAATCATTCATTTTACTCTATATTTTGATTTAACTAGATATTTAGGTGTATTTCAAGGTAAAGGCAAGGTAAAAATTGTACAGAGATAATAATAGTTCCCTATTGTTTATTTGTCATAACTAGTTGAGATCAGGAGATCATTAATTGATTGATTGATTGTAATCTGTGTAACGCATAGGCACATCTGTGGGAGCCAGAATTCTGGCTGGGGTGTACAAGAGTGCTTATGTCACACACTGATATGCAGATCAACTTATTTGTAAGAGTTTATGTAATGTGTTTTTCCTGGATTTTTGCTTGATATTCTGTCTCTGTTGATTAAAATGAAACTACCTTAAAATTAGAGACTTCGTTTTTTTCTAAGTATCAAACTTAGCAGTAAGTTTCTCCCACTGTATAAAGAGCACATGTTTACGTGATAATTATTTACACTTCCAACAATTATGAAAACAAACTAAACCAGGATTATTACTCTTTTGCATTCACCTTTGCTACAGAGCTCTTATTTTGTCTTGTGCTATAAATTCAGTGCAGCCTCTCCCTTCAGAGAAGTGCACCTGCTTTTAAGCCCCAACTCACACACTCACAGCTCAAGCCAAGAAAACTCAGAGTCAACAAAATCTATGTAGAGGAAATAAAAGCCACTGGGTTTATGCATATGAACCTACAGAAGGATTACTGTAGTAATGGCTGAAAGCAGGTGCATCTGTCTCAAGACTGCCAAACGTCTCCCATCCAGTCCACTTTGGTTGCTTGACAGTAGTGTTAGTTTCTGTCTGCTCTGGCAGCTCCCATCACTCTCTTCTGTAGCTGCCATGCAGGTCTCCCAGGTTCACTGCCACCTGTGGCTTTCTGTGTTCCCATCAGCACCCTCAAACATGAAGCCATGGAGGCAGGCCAGCAGAGACCAGCTGCCTATCCAAAATGGGCTTGATAGTTGAATGGATGACCCATTAACCCATTATTATATAATCACGATTGCAACCCTTGGTATATTCAAGAGGACCTATATATACCAAGTATTCCAGTTTTGACTTAAACTTTTATGCTATTATTTCCAATAATCATCAGTGAATATTATAGCCATGAAAAATATGAAATATTAAGTATAAATATGACAAAAATGTTCTTTTGTGCATCAAGTGAGGATTAAGGCATGTTGATCAATATGAAGAGATATTTGAGATGCTGAAAAGCACTCACAATATGTGTGTCAGTGCTGAGTAAAAGATTCCTGTGAAATCTTTTTGGTCTAAAAAATCTAACACGCCTCTAGATTCAAACGTATGTTCATTTAATAACTGACAGTCTTCATTCTCAACATCTGAAAGTTTCAAGTTGAAATTCGTTGTAAAAGAAAACCTTAAATAATCTAACAATGTAAAGACAAATATAGTGCAGATGGTAATACAGAAATGGGATGCAATAACACATATCGTACACGTAGGTATTACAATAGGCCAGTCGCAGTTACTTTAAAAGCAGTGAACAACCAGTTTAACATTACCTGGTAAAGATGTCATGGTCATAGATGAGCTAGTAATGAAGGCCAGCTGAAGTGCTTTGGAGGCACTGAATGAGCCCAAGGCCAGTGTACCTCAGCTCAGCCGAGGCTAACACGTCATATACATTTAAGGTTTAGTCAAATTATGTCATTAAGATTTGCTGTAATAAGATACAATTATACGACCAGGGACAAAGGACATTTTTTAGACAAATGCATATTATTTCAAAGCAAGCAATTTTTAGTTTTTCACACTTTTACACTTTGTTGCACTAAATTATTGGTGTTACATTTAAAAACAAAAATAGTAAATCAGTTGATGTATAAATGTATTTATGCTGGTTTATTCTGTTGTTGCTTTTTGTGAGTCTATAACACTCATTATCCCAGTTAGTAATATATCATTTTGAATATTAAGCATGAATCATTCCGATGCCACTCTTGGAGCTGAATGTACTACAATTTTAAATTAAAAACCATAGATGTGTAAAAACATGCTAGGCTGACAACAGGATGATGTAAACAATACTGCTGCAACTGTGCAGCTCTTTGATGGATTATTTCTCAGTTTTTTAGTAAGGGGAGTTGCTAATTTTGCCAAATGTTAATTTTTGTATTATTGATTAAAAGATTTTCTGCAAGTTTGCAAATTTGTTATCTGATTCCACGACATTTAATGTTGTGGATTGCAACCTAACAACAACAAAATTTTTCTTAGGGTCCCATGAAGGCTTTGTATGCACTATTTTAGAAAAGCAATAATGTAAACAGAGTTTGATTTGATGTAGCCTGATGGCGTGAGACAGTAAAAACAAAAAAAGATTCACTGACCAGCTAATTCTAATTGTCCATCTGAACCAGTGAAAGTGGTGCCACCATTTGAGTTTACTTGTGAAGCATTGAAGCTTAAATGATTAAATGAATCCTCACTAACAAGTATTTTTTGGATGGAAAGTATTGTTTTTAAGGAGAAGATAAAACTGACGTGGCATGTATGCAAACTGCTTGCTTAGCATCTTAATATTTTTTTGTGGACCAGCAAAATTATGCAAGTAAAAGTTTGATCCAGCCTGGAGGAACAAGTTTTTCTTGTAAATGAGACATTGAGTTCAATAAATGTTAAATTAAAAATAAACAAAAGTATGTTAAAAAATACTAGTCAGTAGTACTAAAGTATTTAGGTACTTCATTTGGCCTGCTTGGTACATGCTGACTACACCTTTCACTATAACCCAGTCTGAGTAAAATAAAAGTCAGTCTATACTTAGAAGATGAAGACATGAAGGGCAGGCAAGAACGGAAGCGACTGAGCGAGAATAAAAAGGGTAAAGAAAAGCCTAAGGGTATCATGAGGAGCTAGGGCTGGAAAAGATGATGCGGATGATTAACGATGCCAGCTCCAAATGGATGAAAAAAATATGGGCACTGTCCAGTTTGCATTGTTGGGGAGACCCAGAGGCAGAAATATAGGTAGCTGATGCTGACCCCAGGGCAAGAGCGAGCATTGACACAAAAGCAGCAGTCCTTCAGCACCTCCTCCTTCACAACCATCAATATTATTTTCTTGTCCTTACTGCAGAGTAACTCACAGATGACCTTTCAAGAACAGAAGACAGTCATCACTAACTTGCTTCAATTTGTCTTCGAAGGATATGTGCAAATCAGCTTTCATTAAAAAACACAGTGTAACCTCTATTCCTTTGAAATCGGATGATCAAGGATAATATGAGCGTAGACATCACATTTCAACATAATTGCAGTTTGACTTTTTAGTCTTCGAATGTTTGTTAAGAAGCACTGAGAACAAATCATTAGGGAAAGAGGGAAATACGATTTCATGGAAGCTGCAGCTTCCTCAGGACTGGAGGTGAGGGAGTTGCTCGACTGACTGATTGCTGCCTTTGAAGCTGAAGGACTTGATCAATTATTAAACAGGATCTTTTAACAAGGTAAAGTGCCTTGACTAGAGGCTATAAAGCTAGCCCATAAAGATATGTATAGCTTGTCTGCCCAGTAGAATAATGTATACTAAAAGTCACAATATTCATTTTTGAGTGCACAGACACACACATAGACATTAGGGTCAGTGCTTGTACCTGCAGTTGTTTCATTAACCTTTGACATATCTGAGTGCCAACCTCACTAGCCAAGGATAATTCTGATTTTAAATATACTGCAACAGTAAGCATACCAGTGACACAATATAGTCACAACAATTACATGTCCTAATTTTAATATGTTACATTTTGGTTGATGGCTAAAGGTTAGAGCATCACACAGTCTTTTTAACCGCTGCCTTGTTTCGTAAAGTGCGGATAGTCAAAAATTGATTAAGTGCAGCTTTAATCCACAGAACTGTCATCAACAACAGTGGGTGTGACTCTGTACGTACCTCCCTTGCACTGGATAATGCGCACAGTACACTCTGATTTCCTTGACTAACAATTCTTCTGTAATCAATAAGCCACTCCACTGCTCTCCTTTTTTCCCCCCACTAACTCTTGTTTCCTTTAATCCATTCGGTTTTCTGGTCATATTTAAAAACATATGGACGGAAGCCATTCCAGAAAAAAGTGAAGAAACCTTGTAATTGCCTAACAACAAAGGAGTGTTGTGTTTGTCTTTAATGGTGCAGGGGTGTGTAAGGCACATAATTAAACCATTTTCACCTCGTTTTCAACATTTAATTGCAGCAGACTGGCATAATATCTGACTGCACAAAAAGATTTGTGGAGAAGGCTGTAATTTTCTTCAACTAATGGTAAAAGCAAACATCTGGGATGTGGTTTAGGTTTTTTTCGTTTTTATTGTTTGCTTGGGTTTTGTTTTCAATATTATGCTTTTTCTTTTTACACTTTGCTGATGCTTCACTAAAAAAAGAACACTTTTGTCTAGACCAGTCGCTGTACACTTGTCAGTCAACGCCGCCTTTGCATGAACACACAACCACCAGTTCAAACAAAGGCACATCTGTTTGCTCTACCATTTGACACCCCATATAAGATTTCAAACATGGAGAGAGAATGTGCAAACATCACTGATGGTCAGTAAGGTGACTTCAGCTGACTTCATCTTAATGGTGCACTTTACCAAGCGCCACTCCATAACAGTTCAGTTAATTGAACTGGGGACAGAGAGCATGTTGAAAGAAAGATTAGATTTGATGAGAAAATATTCAGTTTGCACAATTGCAGCTTTAATTAAAACCAGGATTGACCAAAGAGGAAGGGAAGCCACTGGCCAATAAAGGTAAAGGTTATCGTCCTGGTGGGCAAACATGCGGTAAATATAATAACTGCTTTGAACAAAACTGATGTGCATAGTGCTGCTCTGAGCAATTTACATGCAATTTAAACCCATGTGGAAAACAACTCAGTTATGATGCAAGTTGATGATATATTGTTAAGTATAATGAAAGCTCTTTCTTTATAATCAACCCTAAAGATGTTCTTCCATGAGCACAAGATCTTGAACAATCTTTAAGGTAATTCCCCCTTTAAACAGATATATATCAAAAGCTACATCAACATTGCAGCCCATTAACACAGATTCTCAATAGTACACTGAGCTACTAAAACACAACCTAGAACATAAAATATGTGAACTGCATTATAAAGAATATTTACACTATAAATTAAAAACAAAAACTGTTGCAAGAAGGTATAATACAAAATGTGGAAAATGGAATCTAATGTCTGAAGGTTGTGTTCACTTGTCACAGCAACAAGAGTTTTAGTATAGCTGCAGGGAGAATAGAAGGAATGATTTCCTGAAGCATTGTTTATGGCAGTGCGCTTAAATATATATATTAACATATGGAGGTGTCTCTTAATATTGACCAGTTGTTACATAAAAAAACAACAACAAACAACATAAATAACATGGATGGCCAGTCCAAGTAAAATCTATTTAAGGTGAAGTCTAAACATCATATTTTTGAGACTCATAAAGTTGATGCTTTAAGAGTGCTGATCCAGAACTAGAGATGAGTTTAGTCACCACATCTTAAAGAAAGCGATAAGCGTTTGGAATCTTGTGAAGGACAGAATAAAAGCTCTAAGAATTGGCCATGCTGTGGTTTTATAAAAAATGTAGTTGGGTGTTTGAGTGATAGTGAGGTGCAGGAGTGGGAGCTCACCAAAACCCCAAGCTGCCTGAACACAAGCTTAAATCTGAGTCCCCAAGCCAGATGGGGATCAAATCTATGGATAAAGCCAGTTGCAAATAACTGAGCAGCAACCTGCTATTTCATGTTCTCTACTCTGATCTGAAGACTAGACTCTTCAGTCCTGCAAGGCACAATATCGACATCCTGGGAGAAAATCAAACACTTAACACACAGTAACAGATCTCCAAAATGAACTCTCAGGAGGGGAGTGTTTTAACGCCTCTTCGTCTACAAAGCTGTTTCATAGAACCCAATTTAGAAATGACCTTTTCTAAATTCTAAACTCAGTTTTCATTAACTTGATTGAATTTTAAAAAGCACCATACTCGTGGTCAGTCAATTACAAACTTTTTAAAATACTAAATCTCGGTCAGCCCTCGGTAGGTTGGTCATAAACTTTTTAAGTGTGGTTATTACTTCACACATCATCAATGAGGATAGACAGGCTATTGTGTGCTTGTGAGTATTTGTTTGAATCAGGATCATAGCAAAACACTCGGGAAAACTACAGCGCCAGCTTTTCCAAGCAAGCCCTACCAGTAACTCATGGCCCTCTTGTTGAGTGAATGAAAAAAAGAGAGATCATCAACGTGACATGCTGGACAGGATGACAAAAAGCAAGAGAGCGAGCTAGACAGAAAGTGAGGAGGCCATCATGTACAACCCATATTGATACAGCACTCAATAATCCCCCCATCCAATTCGATACACGTGCTTATGTTGCAAACAGCCTTAAAAGCTCAGTCTTAAATCTTTATGACTGGTGTCCTCATAAACTTCTCCATGAATCCTTTTCTCTGTGGAGACTTGCTGATGCCTCACACACAGTTTTTATTGCGAGGCATCCGATTGCATGAACCTAAAAGAACAAGGAGAAAGAAGAGTACCATCCTTATAAAACTCTGCCCTCTGTTTTCATTAGATGAGGTTTCCAATATCTTTTGAAGTAAACAATTAAAATAATGAACCACCTTTTTTAAGACAGAGTTGGCATCATTCCTGACCAACAGATCTTTAACATATGTCTAGCAAAGTTATAACTCAAGTTAAATACAACACTGATTGCTTACAGAAAGCTTTTCACCTAAATTCATAATAACATTTCAAGACAGACATTCCACTCACATATTCAGGCAATGAGTATGTTTGTCCAACACTTTAACAAACATGTGAAACTGAAATTGAATCTGACACCAACAAGTCCAATATCTCAGTAGATCAAATTCCCCTAAATTTCAGTATCGGCTTTGGAAACTGAACTGTTTAATGACCCTATATAAATCCATATAATTATGTTCATTGAGGGCACATTATGTAAATAGGTTGATCATTACATTGCTGGTCTCCACAGCATGTTGTACACTGAGTAGATGTGACCCTGATTCACCTTTGTTTGCCCGTGCTATCAATTTGCAAGTATGAGGGGAATTCCAGCCAAGCATGTCGCAAAGTCAGGGCAAATGCCGTCCACCCACACATAAATAAACGCATTAATATGGTGGCTTCCACATTGTCTCGCATTGCATCGAAACGTAAAGTGCTGATTCAAATGTACCCTTGAGGCCCCGTAATTAATGTTATAGTTCCCCCTGCCGTTCCTGTTCTTTCACCTTGCTCTGTTTGCCTTTCGTGGTGTCTACATCACATATTTATCCTGACCCACTTTGAATTCCCTCATACTCTACAATTTATTACCTAAAACAATAGCACGGTGATAAAAACATATTGCAGTGGGTTGACATGGGACTTTCCTGTCAAGACTAAGATGAAAGAAAATACAGAAAGGTGGCAGGTGTCCCCGTACTGTGATACAAATCACTGCATAATCCTGTAATCCCTCACCAAAAGCTGACAAGGTTCAGCAAAAAGAAGACCTTACCAATCACAAAGCCATAATTTTCTCTTTTTGTGTACCAAAGAAAATCAAGCTGTTGTTATATGGCCTTAATGTAGAAAACGATATCACCATCATCATCATCATCAACATTTGGGAGCTCTGGCATTTAAATCTCAAACTGGAGCTCAACCAGTTTAATGTCATTATTACCCAATTTAAACAAGGGTTTAAAGTGGGCTGGGACCAGTTAGAACAGCATTCCGGCACATTCAGTTTATGAGGAATAAAATTTCATATACAGTTTAATTCAGTTACATTAAATTTTTTTATATAGTGCCAATTTGCAAGAATGATCAACTTAAGGCCTTTTATATTATAAGGTAAAGAGCCAACAATGAGACAAAAACACTAACATTACATACACATATGTCCCTGCACTGAAGTCTAGCAGTCCTTTCAGCTGGTTCTAGCTGGACAGTTCCTTATCATCCCTGTCATGTGTTTATGTATGCAGGCATCAATAAAGTCGCAGCTGTGGTACTTCAGCTGACACAAGGCAAGTGAGCATAAACAAAGTGTACGAAACAGTTCCACAAATACCACTAAACACAAACTTTCTCTGTGCAGTTTGACACGCAGTCTCTCTGCTGGCTAAAGGTACAGAAGCTGTATTTTTCAGTGAGAAAAGGAAATTTTGATATGTGAACATTTCATTCTGAGAAGGAGAAAAATGCAAAACAAAAAGGGCTGGAAGAACAGATTGACAGAAAGATGGACAGAGGACAGAAAGATGAGATTTCAAGGTTAAGGAGCGACTGAATTTGGATTAGGACTCCAGCGCAAACATTAAAATAATGCAAACATAAAGTTGTGTCTCTTTTTGACACTTAGGCTAGCTTAAATATTTGCACTGTATGATAAAGCACTTGACATGTTTGGAAAGCAGTCATGATGGCTCATGTTAATCTGGAAAACTGCACAAAAAGCAGTTAACCACAAAGAAATTCTGCTGGAGCTCGAAACAAAAATGATTACATGACCTGTCTGTACGTGAGCAAATTTGGTTTCCTCAACAGGTGAACCCCTCTTAACCCCTGAACATACTGTACCTGAAATAGTGCCTAGATTTCTCCCCAGAGTTATCTGGGATCCGATTTTGGTTGAAGGTGCAGCAGGTCTTTCCACTGATAATAACTACAAATTAGGTTTTCAGATGAACTTCTCTGTTACCCTAATCCTAAGTGTAACAGAATGGACACCCTTTTATTTGAATCAACAATGGTATGTGTTCAGTTTCTGTATTCTGAGAAAAGCTAAAACATGGGTGACCTATAACTCAGTCTTGTGCCTAAACACATCAACTAGACTTGATTGAAGAGACATACTGAGTTTACCAAACATTTAACTGACTGACTGAAATGTGCAGATGTTGGCTTGAGCTGACTGTGATTTAACTTTTTCTTTTACTAAAGCATTAGTTAAACCATGGGTAGAAAAGCTTTTTTTTTTAACACACACTGGTAAAAACAAACATCTCATGCCAAGCATCCACCCACCTGCCCACCCATATACATGCAAAACATGTTATTTATGCCACACAAGCTCTTCACAGCTTGACTGTGTTTGTGCCAAACTGCACTGTATGTGTGTTATAACAGATAATACAGAAGAGGAACAGAAGCCAAACACAGCAGCTGTTCTCGACTGAATGCCTAGGGGCTGATAACGGGAGGCTCCGAGACCTGTGACCCCGAACGTGCTCTGTCATTCCGGGCAGGCAGAGCATCTGAGAGTTAGCTTCTCCAGTCATGAATTATTCCATGTCTATGCCTCACTGAGTACCTGTAGTCGGCTCTGCAGAGACAGAGTCAAGGGGCTTTGACTGACAAAGCCTTTGATCCCACAACAGCCACGCACTCTATGATCAACGTCTCTCAGAAGGAGGGAAACCAGAGCTCTCTTGACATTTTCTCCCAATGAGCTCTTTCTCTCCCACTCCTGTCTCTTTCCATCTATCCATATCACTCTTTATCTGAACTCTGAACTCTGTATATCTGTGAATAGAACTCTGATGCAACAACACACGCAGACACAGACAGACTAAGCCATCTTTGTTCCCTTTTAATTAATTATAGCTCTGAAACACATCTCTAAACGGATGTGTCTAGGGCAGTGTGCTTAATTTTGGATCTATAAGTGGATGCCTTGCATAGTGCTAGTGACCATATAAGAATGCCTCTTGCTAATGTTTAACAGTCCTACAATTGTCCTCCATTTATAATGAGGCACTTTTCTAATTTGGCAAGAAAAAGATTTATTCTGATGGTCTGTCTGATTGGTCACTATTTACAGCTGTCCGCTTTTATCAGACACGCAATTCTCCATTGACATAGCTTATTTTTATGCTATTATCGTGTTCTTTATTCTTTGTCAAAAGCTTATTCACTGTGACTTTATATCAAAATATTTTAATCAAGATCCAGTAGTTATAACAGAAGTTACACATTGACTTGCAGTGGCAGTATATTTTGATGATTTGGTGGAAAACTGCACAACGATTTCAGTTGATTATAATCTGTCATGATTCAGGACTGGAAAGTATGATAAATGCATGGCTGTCCTAATGAAGTTCCTCTATGTAATACTGAGTATCCAAAACCAAGGCACTCTCTGATATTCTGCGCTCACATAAATACATCTAAAATATGTGAAATATCTGATGTAATTTCATTGAAATACATTCCATATACACTCTCTATATATTTTTCATCACCAATAAGTTATGGCTACTTGGTCCAAACGCAGGTCTCACTCTGTGGAGAAAACACCACATACAAATAACCCACAGGGGACGAAGCGCAGAAACACTTCACTTGGCTGAAAATGGGGAGTGGGCATAGCTGGCCCAATTTCTGCCTAATATTATGAGGAGTGACACTCTTTTTTTTTTTTTGCATTTTTCTTCATTTGCGTGTTAGCTCATAGCTCGGGGAGAGATGCTCTGTCATGACCCCAGCCCCAGCTGCAAGCTTGTACAAGTTAGTTGTTCAAATAAAAATGTTGCCAAACACAATAACAAAAAGCCTACAGCTGTGTGTGTAGCCATATGCTGCCATTTTACAACATTTATCCAGTGCAAACAAAATAAAAAGAAAATAAAAAAAAAATAAACAACATTTTGTTAAACACAGAAGACCACCCCACTTACAGTATATGAAACCTCTCTACAAAACTGCATGGCACTCTTAATCGGAAAAGTTATAATTTCCTTATAATATACCTGTGTGTGTGTGTGTGTGTGTCTATATTACAGAAAAGCCATTGTACATGATCTCTATCTCTATATTTATCTATTTAAAGTAATATTTATCTCTGTGTCTACACTCATATGAGTGCTTCATGTTTGTTGTATATTTGCTGCTATGACAACTCAATTTCCCTCTGGGAGTAATAACGTTTCTCTGATTCTGATTCTGATTATGTAGCAATCTACACCGTAAGTGTACATCAGGTTTTTTTTCTCAATTTGCATATATTTTGCACATGTTATTTTTCTGTTGTATTTATCATGTGCTGTTCTTTTTCATTGTTTCTATAGTTTATAAATGATCATTTATTCTATTATCTGTTTTACATGTGAATTTCATTGTACAGGAAAACATGTTTGTTTAGTGCATACAATAATATAGCTTTAAAACTTGAAAACATTGAGCTTTTTAACCAGGAAACTAATTTTTGACAGAATTAGATTTTTTTTGTATTTAATGAATAAAACATTCAATTACGTTCAATTATGTTAAATTCCAACTTTAAAATGAAAAAAATAAAAAATTAAATATTTGATTTCCTTCAATCCACCTTTGTTCTATATATTCATAAATGCATTCAAGACTCAAAAATAATGTTCATCACATCACAGTTTTCTAAATAAGCATTAAAAATAACATTTCACATAAATTCCAAGTGCTTATTAAACTCTGACTGAAAGGATATGCAGAAGGCAGTCGACTAAAAGAGTCGTCGAGGCGTTTTCTTCACTCGTGTTTGGAGAGCAGAGGCTACAACAACAAGCATTTCTTTTGTTATCTATGATCAGCTGAAATTAAGAAATCTCATTGCACTTTAAGAAAGCAATCTGAGTGGCCCTGTTTTTGTGTAATATTTTGTTTCAGACAAGCTGTTTGCAAATGGATTTTCATTTGGAATTCATTAGGACAAATCCGACTGACCATTCAAAGTGCTCTACAAGCCACATTGACCCATATGTTCATACAGCGCTTTATTCTATACACTTTAAGCACTTTACCTACTTCAGGGTTTAGAATCACACAATTTAGAATCACTCTAACTGATCCAGTTCAAATCACCAAGTAGATACAAAGTTATTTAGATCATTAAATATGATGCAGCAAGCTGGGTGAAGCTAGCGCTACACAGCTTTTTCATCAACAATTTTTACCCTCAGCAACAGAGAACCTTTTTTCCCCATACGTACAACAATTTGTATTGTTGTACTTGCATTGTACAATATGCTCAGACAGAGATGTTGATGCCTCAGCAGTGTGATTTCTCATTAATAGACTAAATAAGCTTATTTAGCAGACAGAAGATGCAGAGGTAATTTCATGACACAAATCAGTGACGCAGATTTAAAACATACTTTAACTTAAATATAGCAAAAGTTCAAACTGTTCTGATAGATGTTGTTACTTATAAAGTGTCTGCTTATTTTTATTTGCTCTCTAAATAGTATCAAAAACATTACATGTAGCTAAATCACTAGAAATTATTAGTTAAGTTTAGCTTTCTAAAATACTAGTCTGCTGGTGTATTGCTAGTTGCAAGCAAAAGATTTTTTTGTAATTTATTATTTTAGTTTGTTAAAGATTTCTATTGCTTTTCTGCACTTCATTCTTTGTTACAGTACAGCTTCAGATTCAAGTCTAAAGGAAGTCTATGTTCAGCAGCAGCAGCATTCTGAATATTGTTATAAATACAGATCAGTTTATGCCTTTTTATTGGTTTGTAAATTCTGTTTCACTGTTAAATTTCACTTTTGGGTGGCAGCATAAAGACTGAGAAAGCAGGATAGAGAGCGAGAGAGCAGGATGAGGACAGCCAAAAAAAGAGAGAACAAAAAAAGATGGATAAATAAAGGGAATGTAGCTTCTATTATGCCCATATTTTTTGATGATGATTTTTTTTTCTCCCAGTGTCTAGATGGGTTCTCTCTGGGTACTCCAGCTTCCTCCCACAGTCTAAACACATGCAGTTAGTGAGGTGAGGTTAATTGGTGATTCTAATTTGCTCATAGGTGTGAATGTGAGTGGGAATGGTTGTTTCTCTGTGTTAGCCCCATGACAGTCTGGCAGCCTGTCCAGGGTGTATCCCACCTCTCATCCTATGGCAGCTGGGATAGGCTCCAGCATCCCCACGACGAACGAGGATGGATGGATGGATAATTTTACATGCATTTAATGAAAGCGAAAATATTAGTGGATGTTCAAAAGAACATATTTATTGATATGAATAGTAGCATTTGACAGCTCTCTTACCAGTTTGCTTCTCGTCTAGGTGTCAGGATGAGTTTTCACTTTCTTTATTGGAAAATGCTACTTTAAGTGCTTGATGGACTTCCACTATGTGGCTTAGAGACTGAAACAGTGTTGTGTATGTTTATTCTTTCTCATGACAAATTCTTATTTAACTTATTTGGAAAACAAATCTGGTTAACACAATTTAGCCTTTGCCTCAGATTTGATAATTATAAGTATCCAGCCTAAAAATGGTGTATTATATTAAAATCTGGGATTAATTATTCTGAATTCATTTTAAACATTGCAATAGTTCATCCAACTATCGAAATTGATTTTGAAGGTAACATTATAATATGTACCCAACTGAAATGATGTTTACAAACGTGAATAGAGTTAACTACAAGTAGCACATTCCTTTAATATTAATTGCAAGGCACTGTATGCATGACAGTCTGACTGGAAGCTGAGCACCCCTAAATCTTTAAACCTAGATTCCCCCTGGTGAACACGATTCTGACTGTTGGCAGACAGTAAACATTTATATCCTACAAAACCATTCAAAAACACACTGAAGTCTACAAAATAGATTAATAGTTCAGAAGCAGCAGATACTGCTATCAGGAAAGGAGTTTAATTTTCCTGTTATTGCTTTTTATATTATTGCTTTAATACTCTGTAGTCACTGCTGGCAACCAACAAAATGCAATGTAATCACATATAAACCTCAAATTATCTTGTATTCCTTCCCATAGACCTATAAATTTAGGCAAAATACCTTAGACATTATTTGTATATATGAGCTTGTATGGGATTTTTTTTTCAACTCTTGGGAAATATATTTTCTTTTTCTTTCTCATTCTTGTTTCCATTTCAGATGTGCAGTAATTGGGCGTGCAGCTTTAACTAAATTATATAGGAAATTGAGGACAGTTCGCCAAAAACCAGCTTGACTGTAAAGAAAAACAAATATTAACTGACTTTTTCAACAAATTTCACTAACACAAAACAAGGTTGATACCTGGTAGATAAAAGCGAGAATGTCCATGTTGGCTAGGACCACCTCCTCCTTTGCATTTCTTATTCAATGTAGGAATCTTGGTAATTTGCCTGACATACTTAAACTAGTTGAATTGTGATTTGATACAGTCACAGGATGTGTGACACAGCCCTGGAGTTTGGGCAATTTGGTTTTTTCTTTTTTCTTTTTCTTGGAAAATAAAAATCTTCATTAAAACCAAAAAACCCCAGTATTTTAAGCTTCTCTATTGTTATGTTATTCCTATCAGTCCAAATTCAATCAAATTTTTTATTCAAAGCAGATCATCTGCCTATCTATCATCTTTCATTTTGATTGGTCTTTAGATCTTTATCTTGATCTTTATTGGATTGAGAGTTTTCCAGGAAACCTTTTGTTTTGTCCAGTTTTTAAAATAATAACTAGCTTAGCAGAATTGAGACAGTAATATGAAACAGGTAGAGCTGTAACTGAATATTAAACTGCATTATTATTATTTTTTTATTGTTTCAGTATTTGCTTTTTAATTGTAGGATTGAAATTAGGCGTGTATGAGACTTGAATGGAGGTTTAAACGTTGCTATCACTGATAGCCAGCACCAAAAATGCTAGTTGGTTGAATATATTCTAATTTAATGAGTGTACAAGAGCAGTTACTGGATCAGAGGTATTACAATGCCAGGCAGTTGTGCCCTTCTCTCAGTATTTCTTTGAAAGGAAGCTGTAAATGAGCCAGGGTAAAATAAATAGAACACAGCCATGACTTTGATGTTAAAAAAAGCAACCATATAGATAGATAGGTTTTTCTTTCATAGTAGCTCTGTCAAGAGGCTCAGGGTTCAGAATCTGAACATATTTTATCTCTTTAATTTTACAGTTAGTTCGAGGTAGATGCACTCTGACACTGTCAAAGTAGTCCTCATAATTGGATTTGTCAGCCTGAGACTTGGCACACATGAAAATTAAAATGATAAGCTTCATTTTGCAGATGATGGTCAGTCCCAGTGGAAATATGTTTATATTGCAAGTGATTAGCCGAGGATGATGTCTGTTTTTATGAGTCCACAACAAGCATCAGCAAAGCAGTAGTAAAATGTGCCGGCCATTCCAAGTGTGTTTCTACCCCGTGGGGATAAGAGACCAACCAGGTCCACAAATGGAATAAAAAAACAACATGAATAATTTACTCACTTCAAGTTCAACGAATACGACATTGTTTCCCCAAAAAGTTGGGACGTTTGGTGAAATCTAAACAAAAGGAAAATGCACTAAATTTCACTAACATTTTAGAAAGACATAGTCTGAAACAGAAGATTTGTATTTATCTGTTTTTCACACACCACACACACATGAAACAGTCAAAGATGCACAAAAACAAAGAGAAAAAAAACAAAAGAAAGAAAGAAAGAGAGGGAGAAGAGAGGGAGAACAGAAAATGAGGCAGAGATGGACAGAGCACAGGTTGGTGTGCTGATCTAATATGTCTGAGGCCCCCTGAGAGAGCTAAGCCTATTAGCTAATAAAAGGAAGTGGAAGGAAACAAGACAGAGGTGGCCTAATCAGGTTGGCCTGAGGTATTGAGATTTAAGTAGCAGCGACTTTAGAACCCCAAATATGTAAGTCAAAGACCTCCCTCACAGTCTTCTCTGAAACTGACACCCGGGTTGAGCTACAGAATCTCTGCTTTTCTGAACTCGAAGGAGTTTCACATTTAATTATTGCAGTGCTCTGTAAAGGTCAAATTCACTTTTCTATTTTCTCATTTCATCAACAGAATGGATAAAATAGCAAAATTGGGAACAACTATGGGAATGGAAACTCGTCTTAAAAGCATGAAATAAAGGCAAAGTCATAAATAACTATCTTCATAGACAACAAGAACAACAAGCTCTGCCTGCCAGTGTCAGTATAGGGTTAGATTATATTAGATGGCTGAGAAATATACACGTTAAATGTTTTTTTAAATTATTTAATTCACATTATTTCACTAATTTGTGATCTTGTCTCAGTTCAGCACAGTGCGAGAATTCTACTATACTATATTTTGCAGTGATCTATGCGGTGAATTATATTTCTAACAAGTAGCGAATAATGTAAAAGACAAAACCTCTCAGTCTGATGGAAGGGAAGCTAGTCAGGTAAATGGCACTGGAATTTCTGCAGCTGAACCACCCAGAAAACACAGGTCATGCTTGGACCTGCACCTCATTTTAAAGACAGAGAACACACTATCCAATGTTCTTCTGAACAAAAAACAGTGGGCTACTTTCCCCAAAGCACACAATCTTATTCCTCATAAGGACTGAGACAATTCTCCAACACTCAGGTAGAACAACTCGCACCCCATGTACCAAACTAATAAATCAAAGTTAGCCTGGCAAGATCTCGCAAGTCTCTCAAATATCCAGATATGATCTGATGATGGGATCTGGTATTGAGGATTCCACATTTATCATGTGATTAAAAAACACAAGCAATGAATCATGTGTTAAAAATAATTCCCATGTTCTATTTCATTGTGTTGTCAAAACCACTTGATATTACCAATAAAAATAAAGAACGTACCCTTCATTTCTTAATGAATTATAACATAGTCCTTTTCTTTGTCATATTGAGACTGAAAAAACAAAAAGATGACAGCTCACCACAGGATTTTGAATCCATTGCACTAGAACTCTAGCTGTAAAAGCAAAAAAGCCATCTTTTTCTGTCAAGACTTGCCCAACAGTGTATATAAGTAAAATCGTAGGGCAAATTTCCATAAAACACTGAAAGATATAAAAGACAAAATTGTCTAGTGTCTTTTACATAGTGCACACATGGACATTTAAAGCAAGTTCGTAGTTAAGACTTATGAGAGCACAATAGGCTGTGGAAAGACGAGTGCAACTAATGCTTCCATGCATGTATAAGTACACTCCAGGAGAAGAAATGGCAGTTAGATCTGGCACCAAAAAAAAAAAAAAAAAAGGCGCAATGAACTTTCAGTTCCCAAACAGGAAAAGGCACTCAGGGATCTCAGGAAACACTATGCATATTTCACTTTGTGCAATATAAATAAATAAATAAATAAATACATAAAAAGGACAATCGTCATCTTCGAGGCACAGAATCCAGCACCACTGTGAAGGATTTGTCCACACCCCTTTAGTGCAGTTCTTAAAAAAACATCTGAGAAATCATATCCAGACCCGGCATCTCAGTCATTTCAGCTGGTTAAATAGGTGACTTTATGTAAAATTTCCAACTTTTGACTTTGAGACGATGACTCATTTGGCATAGTCACAGGAAAAGGGGCAACCATTAAAAATTGACACAGGTGCCTTTCCAGCAGACATTTGATGTATTACTTCAAGTGGAATGAAGAACTTTTATTTTGTCAGATGAATAATCAATTTTTAAGGCGTCTTAACAATTGCCTTCTTCTTATGCCTTTCATCCTTTCATGTCGTCCACGCTGCAGTAAGGTCTACTGAAGATGTCTAAGAGCAATCTCTTTTTTTTGCCCTCAGGCGTTAAGGGCTGTAAGTTATATGCACCTGTGTGTAATTACAGGTACATCTCGATGCAAAATAATCCCATTGACACAGTTTACTGTTTACAGTTCTAAAGTTCATAGAGTTGTGCTTTCAGATTCAGTCAGTAAGGTTGTTTCGACAGCATTTCACAAAGAAGATGGAAAACAACCCAAAACATACAATCAAACTAATCCGGGACACTTTAAAATCAGAAAAATTCCAAATCATTGGCTACATCAGTCATCTGATCTCAGGATGTAATCAACCAGAACGTCACTTGCTGAAGACGAAAACTAAAAGCACAAAGAGCCAAGAACAAACAAAAGCTCACAGTTGGAGTAAAGGCCTGGCAAAACATCCCAAAAGAGCCTTCTTTTGTGTCCAGGGGTTCCACAAATTAATGGTCATAGTCATAGCCTGCAAACAATTCTCAACAAATAATTAAAAATGAGCATTTAAGTAATAAATTCAATTCAATTGAGGCCCTGAATATAAGGGGCTGTTTTGTAACACCTCTAGAACATGTACTTAAAGCCTTAATTTACATGTCTGTTTTGGTAAATGGCTGAAAGAGCCAAAACTGTCCCAAAGTAAAAAAGAATAATAATAACTAAAGAAGTCCTCACCACCAGTCCTCTTTACTTCAAATGATCTTAACCGTGTTACTATGGAGACACTGTCATAAGTGTCTTACACAGAGAGGTATACACTCACTATCAACATACACACTCCTTACATTCACTTTACACAACTCTGTAGTGGACACTTCTATTGATCTGAGATGTGGAATTTTACTTTTCTGTGAAACAAAACGAGGACCAGTGAGTGTATGTGGGGTTTTTTTAAGTGAAAAGAGCTTTTGTTCCCTTTTTTTCAACAACCACAAGCCTCGAGCAGCCCCGAGTCTGTCACTGTTAATGTCAGCTGCAGTTTAAGCTACATTTTTGATTTTAAAGGTTCCTAGAGACAACATAAAACAAATGTATTACCATAATCTCTTCCTCCCTGTGAAAAACATCTTTCAACTTAGTAAATAAGCAAAAAAAAAGGACAAGGAGACCAGCATCTACTACACAGACAGCTGGAGCTGCTTTTTGCCCCCCTAGGATTTCAACTGTCCCTTGTAGTGTTTGTTTATTTGTTTGTTTTGTTTTGTTTTTGCTACTCTCTCCCCCTATAGTGTGTTTCATGAGCTTAAATCATTTGTCACACTCCACTGAATATGATAGTGGAAAGGTAAAATGTGATGCCAATGAAGAACTATGAATAATTCAAAAGTTTTATTCCCCCCCACAAAGCATTTGCCTTTGTAATCTTTGAGCATACATTTTTCCAGGATTCATGGCTATATTTTGCTGGGGATGAACACAATTAACTGCCATTTTTGGCCATAACTCATTGCCAACTCACACACCTGGTTCATGTCAACGATAAATTGTTTTGGAATTATTTATAAACCTAACATCACATTAATAAATTTACACATTAATAAATTTACACGGTCCATGCTATTTTATATAATTTTTTATTTTATTAGCAGTTTTATGAGCTGGCATTCCTCCCATCCAGGTCAAATTTGTGCTGTCCCTTTTTGATTTTACATGCACTTTGACACAGACAGTGACAGGAGTTCATTTTTGTGGTGCAGATTTCTTGTTGGAGTGGCTAGTCATGGAAGATCATTTGAAATGCGCATCGCTATTGCATTTTATTTATTCTAAAACATTTCTATCTTCTGATTATGGCAGGATGAAACCGCTATCTTCAACAAGAAAATGGGAACAAAAACAGCTGACCCTAGATGGCAAAATTTTAAATGTGACAGGTATAACATGTCATATCTTAGGTGTTGGGGTATGCTTTTTATTGGCTCAAACTTACACCTAGACACTCATTTTAGTTCTAGCGGTTAAAAAGTGCTGTAAAACCATGTGTGTACTTAAATTTTACATGCATCTAATGCAGTGTTGAGTAAGTTACTTTAAATTCGTAACTTAGTTACATTACTAGTTACTTCTATCAAAAGAAACTCAGTTACTTCAAGTTACTCGTTACTTTCAAAGTAACTAGTTACTAGTGAAAGTAACTTTGGTTTTACTCAGAATTCTCTTGTTAATGTGTTGCTTCCGTAACTGGATACCCAGCAAGATTGCCAGGCTTCTAGCTTGCTTACTTGCCACAAGTGCACTGTGCCACCTACCAATAGAAAGGAAAAGATAATGTGCATATTTCCACGAGAGAAATCCCACGCCTGGACCGCCGTTGACCGCTGCCATGATTCTAGCCTGCGTCACAGCGTCATGTGCGCTTTTTACATCCAACACGAAAACTGCAGTTGTGGTGCTTTCGATTGTACTCAGAACTCGGAAATTCTGCCTTCCGAATAGGAAGATGTAGGTAACACCAGACTGCAGATGAGCTGCATACAGGGCTGGACTGGGACAAAAAATCGACCCAGGCATTTTGATTAGAGACCGGCCCACCATTATAGGAAAAATCATAAAGCCTTTGAATGAAAACAAACGCTGTTGTGACAGTGATGTACACTGTTTTGATGGTATATATGCATGAATCAATCAATCGTTTGTTGTAAGATTCAGATAATTACTTTTTAAAAGCTAGACATTTTAAATGAGAATAAGAAAGAAAAGTACTTCTTTTTTCCCCCCTTTCCCTGTTAATGCCCTACCTGGCCCCCCTGGCAAAACTTTGCTAGACCCGCCCCTGCACAGTTACCAGCTGTCAGCTACATAGAAAAGGATCCTGGTGTTATTTGTCTCTCAGAAACAGTTCATAACTTCCCTTGAACTCATTCATGTCACCTAAAAGGTAAACCTGTTTCTCCATCACCTGTTCAGCTCTGATGATTCAGTAAGGACATCTCCTGGTTTCATCTTCATGTTTCCCTCTCACCAGATAACCAAACCGATATCATGACCAGCAGCTTTTACAGCTGTGCCTCCAGCAAACATCAGCTGATACTAGAAAGTAATATTAAATAAATTCTAACAACAGCTGACCAGCTTAATCGTACTGCTGTTGTTTAACGCGACCTCCGCTGGTTTACTCTTTCTGGCGCAAAGTGGGTGATAAACAAACAAGATAGACGGGACTTGCGACAGGTAAGCCGATCAGCTGATCATTGATCAGTTTCATGATTGAAGTAGCAACAGGAGAGGAGGGAGGGGGGAGAATGAGAGAAGAAGATGCAGCTGTGCAGCAAAGACAGAATAACTCCAGCTTTGTGTCTTTTCCATTGTAGCTGAAGTACGGGACAAACTGCGTTCCTTTTCACCTCAATACGAAACGCGTAATATTTTCTCTGAATACGGGACGATTCCATTTTTTAAGGCAACTCTAATAATTAACCTTATGAACAAAATAAAGTTCAACATCAGTAACATCATAGCACCCACCCAGCTGTATAGAAACTCCGTCATGCTAGCTAGTACCCAGTACGAAAAAGTCAGCATAACGAAAATAAACTACACCTAAACTTGGTTTATATCTGACCCAGATAGACTGCAGGTCATAACTTCTTACCTGAAGTTCAGCTCACCTGACACTCGGACCGGCGGCCGCCTTGGGTCTCTCCTCCTCCTGCCTCCCCTTTCCCTCATCCACCTGCTGGCCTCCACCACTTGCTAATGTTACTGAATCTGTGGAAGCTCCGTGATAGCCACCACACGAAGTAACGAATAACGACCCTATCTAAATCCCAGTAACGATTAACGCGTTCCTGATTTTGGCATAATAACTAGTTACCGTGCTCGTTACCACAATAATAACTTAGTTACTGTAACGCGTTACTTAATAACGCGTTAGTCCCTACACTGATCTAATGTTGTTAATTTATTTATGCTGTGAATTTTATGTGTCATTTTAAAAGGCTAAGGCAACCACTTCTGTTGGATGCACATACTTTTTACAGGTCTGTATAATGGCTCAGTCACACTGGAGGAAAAATACCAATGCAACCACTTTGGAGCTATAAAAAAAAAAATTGCTTTAAAAAAAAGTAGTTATGGCGACTGTCTGGTTGCCAAGACGTTGATCACGCAATATCCTCAATGCCTGGACAACCACTTTTGATTGCTGGGTATCTGCACAGGTCGCCTGTGCAGATACCCAGCCAACTCACCCAACAATCACAGTTTGTCTCCGATTGATTGCAGTCGTTCTCAGACAGATTGGCTAAGGTTTGTAAATTACTGGCATTTATCATATATATGAGTCCTTCTGCACCAGTGTGTGCAACTTGTCTGTGACGCATCTCTTTGCAGTAGGTAGACTTAACTCAGATGGTTGCCAAATCAAATCTTAGTAGTTAATGTGAATTTCCATGTTTATAACTAGCAAAAGAAGCCTATCCCAGCTACCATAGGGCACACCCCAGACAGGCTGGCAATCTGGCACAGGGCGTACATGTCTCAGTATGAACAAATTAAAACAAACAAAGAGTATACAGAAAGATTTTTAACACTGGCATCAGTAAACCACGTTCAAATGACTTGTTGTGATCTTGCTGCAGTAGCTATTGACAGAACTTGGCTGCTAATTAACTACTAATGTTTGATTATGTCTGGAGTCTAATTAAATGGTGCTTCAGAATTTTAACAGAGATTTGTTCTACATATCCTTTCCTGGTGGAACAATTACCACTTGCCAACGTTGTTGACAATATTTTGACAATTTTGACAACACTTTCTTTTATTAAATAATAAACAAGTTACTCTAAAAAGACTGTTGAGTAGACTTTTCAGTAATTCAGTGGATAAGGTGACACATAACTTTGTATAAATTGCAAGTAAATCCATTCATAATACAACAAATGTACTTTTATTATATATTTTTTTAAAAATTCACCTCAAAAAAATCCAGTCATGGCGCTTCTAAAGCTTTTCATATGTTCATGTAAATCTCTCCTTTTTGGAGAAGAATTAATGGGTGGATAAAACACGAGTGTACGAGGTGGGGGCAATAAAGATGATGTCAATTTTGTAACATGAGCGTCTGGCCAAAGATCCCCTAGTGGAGGGAAGCGGGGATCAATCCAGGAGTCCTATTACTCTGTCTGCATGGGTAATGTCCTCAGATGATCCCTACTAGCAGTCTCTGGATGAAAATCAAATGACTAAACAGAAGAGAGGAATTAAGCGAGTGGGGGAAATATACTGAAAAAGACAGCAAGGAAACCAGTTCAGCTTTGGACTGAGTACTGTTGTCTGCAAGAGGAAAGCAGAATTAAGCCATTCTCTGACACATCCCTCCTAAAATAAACATCCAGATATTGTGATCAAAGCTACTACAACCTCTTCTGCCTCAGAAGAATCACAGTGCTATTCTAATCACCTGCCTGCTGTGGGTACAGCATCAAAGTGATACAATGAAAATGCCACCGGGCCTCCCAAATAATTATGCACATTTAAAATCCCAACACAAACAGACATGCGCGCACATTGCAGGTTGAAACACTGCCTTGCCCCAATTGAGCAGATGAAAAAGTGATAACAATGACTCCTTCAGCTGGATAATAGAAAGAGGTGTACTTACAAGTTCTTATCTTTCTCTCCATCTGCAGCTTTGACTCTCCCTTTCTGTGTCATACCCCTTCTCCCCTCAGCACTGTTCCCACTCATGTACATGTGTACACTGGGGGGAACCTGAGAAGGATCCATTACACGCACAGTGACTGATGCCAAATTAAGTTTATGCAAGCGTAAGCTCAAATATGTTTGTGCAATGAGTGCTAAGGGTGTAATAATACATGCATTTGTCTTGAACCATTCGCCGTGTGATTCAGTGTGAAATATTCTCAGATCGGTGCACTTTAAACAGCCCTGTGTACTGTCTACTCTTACTGACAGTGTGCAGCATCTGGGAGGTTTTTTTCTTAGAATTGTGGTCATTTCAGACTCTTTTTATATTTAAAAAAAATACATGCAATTATTTTATTCTTTTGTACAAAACTGTAACTGGATACTTCCAAGTGAAACCTAGGAATAAAAGAGAAACGCATGTTGGTAGAGAAATCTTTAGAGTACTGCCCACATCTCCAGAGGAGGTTTAGTTAGCAGAGAGCGAGCAAAGCTCATAAGACAAAGCCCTTCTCTAACTAGGTTAAAGGGTTTTCCTCTACATCCATTAGCCTGGTAATGAACCACTGGCCCTTTTATGACTTCCCACAGTGGTGCTATCTGTATCTCTCACCAAGTGTTTATGCTATATTCAGGGGGAAACGTTATTTGTTGCTAGTGAATTGAAAGCCTTACCTTAACAAAAGAAACAGAATAATTTATATTTTCACACTTTATATGCTTCAAGTTGTAACATGCAGCAAAGTCAATAATCTAATAAAAAAAAGAAAACTTATTTTCTTGCCACTGCCTTGTGATCACACTTTTCTGTGGGAGAAAAAAATGTTATGAATGAAAACTCTGGGTACCATAATTCTGATTACTCAAAACATTATGCGCATTGTGACTAGGGAGACAAGTTATATCAACACACCTCCCAATTTTCCTTATCTTACAAAGCTAACAACAAAAAAATGAAAAAAGAGCAACATTTTAAGGCTACACAAAAGCTAGTGCAAGAGGTAAAATGTGGCACTGAGAGCATATTACTCCATCCCCGTCAATTCATACAAAGGAAAGGAGGACATGTCGGCGCTGATGTGGCAAGATACTATCATCCCAACACCTGGAGTATTACTTACAGCAGTTTTACATGGTGTTGCTTAACCCAGTCAGGCCTGTTTGATTGACCCATCTAGCCAAGTGTTGTTCCACAACCTTTTTGCACTACATTGACAGCAATAAGATGATAGGATCAATAGCAGGCCTGCAGATTGTTTGTGTGTTTGTGTGTTATGTGCACGTGTGTCTTTCTCTGCCATCAATCCGCAGCAGGATAACTGCTTATTCTGCCCTTAGGTTACATCAACTTCAATGGCTCACTGTGGGAGAAGGGTTCCAAACCAACATCGATACAGAGCATGCTGAGACACAGGGAGAATGACTGATTGAATGAAACCTTGGACTGGTATTTGAGACCAAAGTCTCTGACAACAACAGCTCAGGCTGTCAGCCTTCCAAATAGACAAAAAAAAACCCTAACACAAAGCTTCAAGGTTAAAAGGAAGAGGGCAAAAAAGAAAGGAAAAAAAGAAAGAGGATGATTTGTTTGAGTAAATGCTAGCACTGTTAGCTAGGAGGTGAAAAAGGCAGACAGCTCATATAAATACACTACAGTGTTTTGAGGGTTTAATATCAACTACAGTGGTTTCTCTCCTGAAGACTAATCTGTGCTTTCAGTATGATGTCAACTGCTGAAACACTGAATAGCCACTGGTGGCCTTAAGTATCTCTTTTTACAAGAGACATGCACAATATGCTGGATTGTAAATTTGTTACAAATTTACCAGAAATACCAGTTTTCCTGAACACACACACACACACACACACACACACACACACACACACACACACACACACACACACACACACACACACACACACACACACACTATAAAAGCATGAATGATTAATTTAAATTGCCTTTTCAGGGATTCCACAGGCATATGAAATACAGACACTCATCACTGGCATCTGTGCAGTGATGACGTGCAAAGTATTGGAAAATAACACTCTCTTTTCATTTCATTTTAGTTTTCTTCAAATTATTCAAGTCTGTAAAAGCTTTGAACGAGTTTGCATATTACAGATAACAACATTAGGCTACTAGGGTTTGTTGCTTTATTTGAGGTGTGCAGAATCGCAATATTTTAAATCAGCATTCAAGCAAACCTCTTGCTAGACATTAAGAAAAAAGATTGCCGTTCCATCAATCAATTTTTTTTAAACGTGCCTCCAGCTAGGCTTAACTCCATCAAGATCAGAATGCAATCATAATTTTGGAGATCAGAATCATTAAATAGGGGTCTTTTAAATAAGTTCCTCTCTGCAGTCCTTTTACTTTTCAAGCAAATGACTGAACGATTTCCAATGGCTGAAACAAATGAGTAAATAAGTGAGTATTCTACAGTATCATTTAATATTGTGTTCAGTATTGGTGTTTGCTATTCAGACCTTTTAATTTCTGGAGGGGGGGGGGGGATGATGTCAATAAGAGGGGGGTTCCTTCTATAGTGTTCCAATTAGGGCCAGCTCCAGGCAAGGCCATGATAAATGCCTTGTGGCTGAACAATACATTTATAGCCCCTGTACCAAAAATTACAAATTATGAATCAGACCTTGAGAGTGCATTTCTTTTCCTGTTTTTATTGCATTCTAAATGAATATAAAGGAAGTTCTAGATGAAATACAAAATCTTAGTTTTAACAAATTAATAAAAACAAACAAACCTCTGATAACTAGAGACGATGAGTCAAAGTCGTCAGTCGTATTTGCAGCATGGCAGACAATTAATTCTGACAACATAGTAACTTTGTTCCCTTGCAAAATCCTTCCATTAATTAATCTCAAATGTAACTTGCATTTCTCTCATCTCCACATGCAGTGCTGCTGCTTAGAGTTTGACAAAACCAGCCGTCTGGGATATTATCAAATCTTTTAATTACAGGTATTGACAGTGTAGTTTTCTTAAAACATCATTACCATATAACAAGGTCGTTTTTGTTTGGCACTTTTACCATTAATTTTGTAAATAAAGAAGTTAGGTAAGTGACATGATGTTGATGTTCGTAAATTAAAAAGAATCATTAAAATAGTAAAAGAAAGTCTGAATAAATTAAACATAACTTTATTGAAGCTTAAGCTGACTTAATGATTAGCTAATTAAAAGTAGAGAGGTGCTATAAGATAAGTGGCTTATCAGGAAATCAAATTATTGTTTTATTTAAATTATGAATTTTTTCTGTTAATGATCACATTGGATCAGGCTGAACTTGCTGTGGAACCCACTGAGAACAGTTTTAGGTTATTATCCCCCACTGACATCCACAAGGGTGGGATTGAGTGCCTTTCAGACAGAGACACACACACACACAAAGTGGAGGCCTCAGTATTTGAAAGAGTTGTATCTTATTTGGATGATTTTAAAAAAGCGCTTCTGCAACAAAAATGCAACAGCAGACTGTACAAACAGATACAGTTTTTAAAAAAGCATTTTTACTTCGTACAGTTTAACTCCAGCAACAGTGTCCCTGTTCTAAATCTGTTACACTGATGCACAAACACTAAACTGCCCTGAAAGACAAACCCGATGCCAAAGAAGTTGACTTGGTGTATAAAGTGGAATTTACTGCAGCTCTCATAAACCTATATTTGATTCACAACAGACTAGTGAAAACAGATCACATATTTAAAGAGACAAAATGTGGTAATTTTGAACTTCATGCCAATAACACTTTTTAAATTTTCATTTATTAGCCATTATTTATGCCAATACCAGTATACCAGGCTCTATACTTATTTTTGGTTAATTTGATTTTGAAGCTTTAGACTGTTAATATAAGTTTATATAAAATGCTGTATTAATAAAATCATGTCTTGCTCCAAAATGAACCACTAATAAAAATATTTGCTAATGTTTTACTGAGTTACTTCCTGCATATTAGATGCCTCAAATAAAAAAAAATTTTTTTTCAAGAAACTAAGTAAAACCAATAGTGATGCATATGCTAATACATTTCCTGTATAAGGAGAATGCTTCCTACACTGACTGCTACACTCTAAGTGCCAGAGTTTCTTGAGGGATCCCACGGGAAGATCAAGCGTAAAGCAGAAAGGTTCCTGAGGTAACTGAGTTGGTGGAGACCTTGCCGTCATCTTTTGTTGTGCTGTTGCCAGCTAACTGCTAACCGTCATCACAAGGGATTGGCACTAAGAACAGACAGCGGGAGAGTGGTGATGTCCAAGTTCAAGCAGAGTGACAGCTAGTGCCTTTTGAAAAACTGGCCGTGGTGCCACCAAAGGGAACTAGAGGATAGGCAGTGAAACGTTCAGCCATCTCATCCTGGCTCACTATCACTCTCCCTCCACTAATCTGACAGCTGATTCATGCCAGCATACCTCACAGGCCTGTTTCTTTCTCCTTCAGTCTTTTTGTTTACATTGAAATATTGTTTCTCATTAAATAAAACTTTTATTGTGACTTTATGCTGTATATCTACCACTCAGACCAAACTTTCTGAGCATGTCAAATGACATCACCGTGAACCATTCTGACCAGCCATACATAAACTCAGCACAAACACAAACAGTTCATTAGACTGATTGAAAGACTACCTAAGGGAAATGGCTTGGGTATAGCACCACTGACTGATCGATTCATTGACTGATTGATTTTAGGGAGTGGTGCCACTTTTCCCACTCTAAAAAATGCTGATGCAGTCCCCTCACTAACTCACTGACTTCATACCTCGTTCCTTTTGTACATTTAAATGAAAAGCAAATTGAGTGCACAATCACTCACACAATGAATATTCAGAAAGACCAGTTGCATTTATGCAGAGAAAACAATAATTAACAGCAGGCAAATATTCCATCTCGCCTGATATCTCTTCTTGTCTTTCCCCTCTCTTTGCATTTCAGCCCTCAGCCTATCTGAACTATTCACACAGGGACTGCTAACAAGATGTTGCCTATTAGATCCTAGGATGGTGGAAGCCTTTAACTATGATGTGTCATCAACATGCCTGTTTTATAGCAGCTTGGTGATTGGAATATTCCCTACCACTTCTCCAATAGTTGGCTAATTGAGAATGAGGGAGTGATGATTAATTATCTACTCCCAGTGCACTGTTTACCTAGATGATCATGCTGATGAGGGGTGATTAAAACTGCACTGCCACTCAAATTCAGGCTTTGTGTCAAGCATTGTGTAGATCTGGCGATCCAAGTCATTTTTCTACTCCTTTTACCATGGCTGCTGTTTGTAAAATCCTCCTCTAATTGTATCTTCCGAGTCACGTTCGAGAAAATAGTGCATGAACAAACAACAGCTGATTTAAGAGTATTACAGTTTCATTCATATATTGTGAATTCTTGGAGAATCCTGAACAGCTTAAGGAAAGGATGACACAGTGCAGAAATTTGCTAGTCAGTACCAATACCACTGAATTACCAATGTGAAGTGTGATCACTCCAACAGTAAACACACATGCATGCACAAGTAGTGTGTGCGAGAGTGAGAGAGAGAGCTCAAGCGGTGAGCGAAGCTGTCAAGAAGGTATTTGGTGTAACCAACACCTTCTACAGAGATCAAGCTGGAAAGGATGTGCAGCAGGTCAGGATGATTAAGGATAGAGAATGAAATAATAGTATGCTGAAAAGACTGAAAGAGTACTCGGAGAAGCTGTTGGATGAAGGAAATAAGATGACTGATGGACCATAGTTAGTGAATCGGGACGAATCAGGAAGGAAAATGAAGAGCGGAAATGTGGTTGGTCCAGATGTCATACCTGTGGAGGTACGGAGATGTCTAGGAGAGGGGGCAGTGGACATTTTATCATTGTTCATGATTGTTTAACACCTGAGGACAGTGTATAGCTCTGTCTTTTTCAGAAATCATTACTCTAGTAACGCCCATCACATCAAAAACTTCACTGACTTCACCAAGAAGTTTCAGAAACCAACCCCAGGTTCCAAATGAAATCATAATGTTGTGATCTCACTCTTCACTTGCATACCTACAACAAAATCCAAGAAGTAGAACTCTTCACTATTCACATCTCAGTTTCTGTCCACTGAGTTCATCAACTCAGTGGACAGAAATATAAAGTTCACCGGTTAAGATACAAAGCAAAATAGTTTACCATTTACCACCAACTAGGGAGAAACAGAATGACAAGCAGAACCCTGTAACAGGTTTACCAGAGAAACTCAGGAGAGTCTTCTCCAAGCACGAAATCCCAGCGTACTTCAGACCCAGCTGCATCTCAGACAAAAACTGGTTCATCCCAAGGAGACAACTCCCAAACACAAACTAAACAACATAGGGTATTCTGTGCAAAGCAGCAAGGGATGTTTAGACCTCTAGATTGGAGAAACCAAACAGCCACTTCATAAACAACATAGAAGAGTCATCTCAACAGGACAAGACTCAGCTGTACATCTGCATGTAAAGGACAAAGGTCAATCTTTCAGGATGGCAATGTTCACATTTTGTACAGAAAAGACTGGTTTGAAAGAAGAGTGAAAGAAGCCATCTATGTCCACTGTGAACGACCATCCTTGAACCTACAAGTCAGTTTTGAGATTCCTTCCCAGGCACCTTAACACCCACTCATATCTTCTTTCAGATGATCTCAGTAGGCCAAATGATAAGGTCTCACAACCTCTGCTGATAATGACCCACACCCTTTTTCACACCTTGGCTCTTGTCATGAGGCACATGATCAATAGTGGGTCAAAGACCCTCTTAAGGGACAACTCCCACTAGGGCTTAAATACCTGGGACTCTTCACCATTTCGTCCTAGAACTGAAGAAGCTTATTAGAGGTGAAACGTCTTCAAGAAACTTAAAGAAGTGGAGATGGTTTTCATTCTAAGCTCCTTAGATTTGTGTGAGAAGGTGCACTGCCAGTGCCTTACAAAATGACCTTCAGTTAGCTATTTACATGCATGTTTCAAACCAAACTGTCAGGCACTGTTTCCTTGAGGAGGGTATTATGATCAGATGTCTTTTACAGGGACCTCTGCTCATAGACCAGTACCGCGCAGTCTGGAGAACACCAGAACACCAGAACTGGCAGGTCTGCCACTGTGACAGAAATGAAAGAGTCTGGAGAAGCCATGGCATCTGTCACATGTGCTCATTGTGAACCTGCTCTCATCTGTGAAGAGAACAGAGTGCCAGTGGCGCAGCGTTGTAGTTGCTGGGTCAACATGTAATTCTAGATCAGCTTCCCTGGCACTGATCTGACAAGTCTCTGGATTTGGAAAATTGGGACTTGATTCTGCTAAAATAGAGAGTACCCCATTTGTGGGGTTGTTGTTGTTTCAGTGATGCTGGTGGAAAGTTTTTCATTCACAGTGCACAGTCCATTATTGTGACTGTTAAAACATTCGACAGTCACATCCAAATTAGCTGGTTAAGGGTGCACGCCAAGGACATAAATAGGACTTATTGGATTCTAATGTGCCTTCCATCCTCTTTCCATCTGGAGACTGAAATGTATTTGCCAAAACAAGTCTTGAGGAGAGTGGGGACTGGCCTCTGTTTTTAGCCATTAGTGATTTGATGAAGGTCTTCAGCGATGCCACATAGAAAGGAACATGTTGCCCAAGTGGCAGCCAGCCATAATGACTTGCTTCAGATCATATAAACAGATCAGTCAATTGCCAAACCAAACAGCACCAAACGATGGGTGACAGCCTAGACTAACTGCTTCCATAGTTTATTTTTACCCCTTTTTTTTTTAATTATACTGCCGTGCAATTCATTTCTTGAAAAAAAGGGAGGGACGCGCATTATACTGAGTCACTGTAGAATGACAGCACCACACCTGACCTTTATTAACACTCCATTACAAATGACACAGATGTTTATGAGCAATTCATTTTCTTTTATTCAGTTGTATTTAGGTAGACTGGAAATATCATCTAACATTTGTGAGAGAAATTCAGAGTGAACTGAATTAAGATGAAAAAAAAGAACAAGAAAAAAGATACTGCTGTGTATCCAGTACTGGACACTACTGAATTCATCACTCCAAAACACAGACACTGTCTGTAAGACTCAAAGTACCGCTTTGGCTCATCAGTCCTCACATAACACATTGTTAAAGTCTTGCTCAGTGGGGTAGGATAGACACAACAGTCAGAAAAGCCAGAAGAAGGGGACAGGAAAAATGGAGAGGCCAGCAGCTGAGAAAAAGCCAGAGGGTCTGAAAAGCACAGGCTTTTTTATTTGAATATTATTTGAATGTCAAATGATAGCAATTTTCTATGCCCATCTCTCCGCCAGGACTTGTGAACACAGAATACATTTGTGGAAATCACAGACACCACAGTACATTTAGACTTTATTTTACATCGTGCCTCTGACTATGAGTTCCAATCTCCTCTCTCGCCAGTTTTTCTGTCTTCCTGTCCATTTCCTGTCCTCTTTTCCTCCTTCCTTCTGTCTGAACCAGCCAAGGATCCAAAATTGTCATTTGTTTTCAGAGCTGAATACATTTTTTGTCATTAGAAATGTTGTAGAGGGTTAATAGTTTGTGTGAAATAACATTTAATGATAGTCCATTACTTGTCATTAAAAAACAACAAATAGTTATTGTTTTAAAACAATCCATAAATTGATGTAAAATTTATCATTTTGTGTAGTTTTAGCAAAATAATTTGCTCTGAATCACAGGTCAACTTCATGGCAGTCTTAGTCTTCCACTTTCTAAACTGCAAAATTTAGACTGACTATATACTGATTAGGAAGGCTGGCTCTGTGATTGGCTGCAAACTAGACACTCGTGAAGCTGTGGTGGACAGCAGGTCACCGAACAAACTATCCATCCTGGATAATCCTCAGCACCAATTCCTGGACAGGCAGCAGAGCACCTTCTCTGACAGACTGATTCAGCTCTACTGCCACAGAATGATCATAGATACAGGACATCTTTTATACCACATGTTCTGACCCTCTATCAATCACCTGCAATAAAATAACAATAATAATAATAATAATGTTCAACTGCAAGTAACAAAGTAACAAACAAGTATCTCTTTTCTTATCTTAAGTACAGGTCTGATTAGCCCACTCATGCAGATCCATTCCATATGAGTGAACCCTCACTTGATAACAATCTCATCCATCCAATCCACCCAGCTAAGCACATGACCAACAAAATGATTTCTTCACGCTAAATTATGCACAATGACATCTTACACATGCATTATCTGCTGTGCCGTGGGGCCTGAAATGCTTGGCCTCCTCATTGTGCAAGTGTGTGCACTAAAATCCAAACCACAGCAGCGCCTCAACACTGTAGTAAGAAAGGCTCCCGACCCATCTATGATTTAATCCTCATTATACATGCTGACATCCTCCACAGTAACGCCTTTTCAAACCACAGTCTTCCAAACCGATTGTAGGCCATTACAAGTGAACGTATTACAGCAGCCACATTGTGCGAGGGAGAAATGTATCTTAAGCATATTTGGTGTGATCTGACGCTAGGTTGTTATGCAAAAAAAGACATCCGGTGAAAGCAGAGACATGCAAATGCACCGATTTACTGACACACAGAGGAGATGTCTAGAAGGGCTGAAAATGCTGAAAAGAAACGTAAGGGAATTTGATGGATGAGCTGTGGTGCATTATCTCAGAATGATGTAATGCGGAAGACACAGTTGATCAAGGGAGGCAAAGTGCTGTTTAGCTGATATCTCTGAGTAATGGAAAATCTGCATACATTTTTCTTCAATCCTCAGGTGGCTATGCTAAAATATGCTAAACTGACAGAAGGCCGATTGAAATAAATGATTATGCCCCAGAATTTTCAGCTGTAGCCAGCACCTGTGGGCAATCGCTGTGCTCTGTGTGTTTATGTATGGGTTTGTGTACCAGCTTGACTGTTAGACCTTGAAAGTGAGAGCATTTAGGAAGAGAGGTATTCCTGGCAGCTAATGTACTAGTAACTTAAATGAGAGAAATTAAGGAAAAAATCAGACGAGTCACCTAGGGTGAATGTAAGGAAAATACTAGGAAAACAGCCCAAAGTTAGCACGATCTAATGGATGAGGTTAAACACCAGCCTTAAAAATATAGTGTGCATATTTTTATTTGTGTACTTTGCTGTAAACACACACAATTTCAGATTCATTTGTCGAAGTTGGCTACTGTAAAATCATTATCTTTTTTGCATGCATGTGCAGAATATGCTAACACAAAGCTTTAGTGTTTGCATGTCTGTTTATGCCTTGAGGCAATTGCTGTTGTGATTTGTTGCTATATAAATAAAGGTGAATAAAATTACATTGAATTGAACTGATTGAACTCACACTAAACACAGTTGCCTTGTACCATGCCTGAGCATGATTGTTCCTTCTCCCCCTGCTCCAAGGTCTGTGCTCATTCGGCATTTAAAAACTCAGACACAACCTGTTTCTGTCTTTCATGCACATGGACATGTGAAAATAGAGAGCTTTTTAAGCTTCACTGTGGAAGCGGTGACACACTGTCCTTTAAATATATTTGTCAATTCTTTCACAAAGTGATAGCTGAGAGAATGTTGGAGTTCCATGCTTGGATGTGATTAGTGGTCACAGGTCCAACTGAACTGTGCCTGTTCCTACGTTTCAAGCAAGTGCATTGTACAAGTGCATAGTAAGAAAATGCTTTCCCTGCACAGCTGCAGAACACATTGTTAAAACATCTTTGAGTTTAAATCTTACACTACTTTTCAGGCCCCCAGTGTGCCCCAGGTGTTCTGACTGATGGACACGACCATCAGCCACAGCTACAGGGCCTTATTATTAAACAAGCATTACAGAGCACTGAAGTAAAACTAGTAGCCAGTCATTACATTCATACACATACTGCACACGGTTCAAAGGCAGGGCAAGCCTTGTTCAAGACTAAGAAAGTGGAGTAAGTAGTTCTACACTTTTTTTTCTCCATAATGCATACATCTCTGTCATAAAAAAGTCCATCCACTTTCACATGCAGTTCTTCCTGACCTCCTTTCATAAATCATGAGTGAACATTTTTGTTTTGGAAGTCAGCATAGCTCCAAAATAAGTCCTGGCACTAATGCAATTATGAGGCCTTCACATACCAATAGGCAGCAGCTGTGCAGAAGGAGTCTCCACTCTGAGACATCCTCTCCTTCTAAACAAGATTGTGTGCCCTACCAAGATCCAACGATGCAGGAATGCTTCCTTTTATTTCCTCATACCAAGACATTCACCTTTACTCACACTCCGACAATAATATGAACACATCTACTACTGGACACAGTGACACACAGAATCCCCCGGGAGCCTTAAAGTCATTCAGATTACACACTACACAGCAGCACAAACACACACCTGAGTAATATGTTTCTGAGTTCAGAAAGGAAAGTGTACATCTAGGGATGACTGACCTTTTAATTTGGCACCGCTGGGCATTTTTTATTCAAGACATTGCTTGTCTAGTCATGACATTACCGATGAGCCACCACAGCTAAGTCATGGGGTTCAAGGCATTGAAAATGTTGCTGCGGCTTTTAAATTAACTCCAAATGCACTCTAAACTCACATTTGAAACTAATTGCTTGTGCTGTTTTATAAAGTACAAACAGGATGCTGGTTTTTATGATCGTTTATATCCATTCAACCTGATTTAAATCAATTAGAGTTCATGGCAAAATCCCAAAACCAAGAGCCTGGGCAAAGGATGTTTCAAATATTCATTGGATATCAAAACAAAAGCTAGGATATTGTTGTCTGTTATTGTTATCACTTTGGTCGGCTGTTAAAAGCCCATTAAAGCTCAAGGATGCTTTGATTTGATGTCCCTTAAACCGGACTTGTGCAAACTTGTGCAAATGGGTCATTCTATCTACAAAATAAATAAAAATAAACAAAAAACTTTTCACTTGACCATCAAATTTAAATGAAAAAAGTGCCTTGGGAAAGACACATTCTTTCCCAACAGTAATTATGCAAAATTTCAGGTCATGAATGTCATTAGTTTTCTGAGAAAAAAAAATACTTTAATGGATGTTGATAGGAGCACTTTTCTACCATCCCACCATTTGTTTGAGGGGGCATTTTTAAAAAACTTTTAATATGCAAAGGACACAATATTTTTTAAAGCACTCCAAATCAGGAGAATGATTTCACAAATATTAGCTTGAATATAGGAAAGTGTGATATTCCCCAGGTATGACACCATGTATCAAATCATTTTTAACTTTTATAAAAGATTTTTTTAATGATATTCTGGTAATATTATATCCAAAGTCTGTAAATGCAATCTCTCTCATTTTCACATTATTAATTTTTGAAATATTAATGTCTGTATATGAATTTTGAAATTGTCCCTCAAAAATAATGTGAGCAAAAAACATAAAATGAGCAATTGGTCTAACTCTCAAAACCCACACTGATACTGCTTAGGTTACTGTAATACTGTGAAAGAACCACAGGGTGTCCTTTATAAATGAGATGTCAGGGCAGACACTGACATAAGGTTACTAAAGAATCCCCCAAAGCTGCAAAGACGAAAAAAGAAAAAAGGTTGAGAAAACTGAATGTTTTGTGTTGGTTCAAAGCTGTTTGTGAAGACACACAGCACACAATAATTGACAGAGTCGACGACACAAACCAAATCATAACTAAAGGCAGGCATATAGGGTTTATCATGGCTAGGTCTGCACCAAAATACCAGCGCTGATAAATCATTTCCAAAAGGCCAACTACACCTGCAAGTCTTGTAAATGTCCCACTGCATGTGCATATGCTGACACACCCAACAAAGTGAGGGAGATCACATCCATTGGATTATCAGGTTATTCCCTGAGATCAAAAACACTTTTCACAACAGCTGGTTGGGAGTCACACTGTCCTGGCTCCTTGATAATCTTTTAGCATGTTTGCATTTACATACTGCTACACTTCTAATCGCAATAACACGCACCACTTCTTCCTTTAAAATGCATCTATTCATTTTAAATGAAAGAAGTTACTGTTACAATCCACATACACTTAACAAATCCAGCAGCTGAACTTACGTGAAGAAAGAGTGAAGCACATTTGCTTATTTCAAACCACATGTTAGCCTGTACTAAGTAGGAACCTGCTTATGTCAAGCTGTGACTATCTCAGTTAATACAGCCATGTTTCCTAAATCATCATCTTAAGAGGCTGACATAATAATGTCATATAGCCTATAGGAGGGGAAGTGACTCATTCAAGCAGATCAGTGTTGTAAGGAAGGTGCCTTTGGAACTAGATTACTGAGGTATGTAGGTACAAGTTGGATCAAAACACTTCATTAAACATGTTTCTTTTTGATCAAAACAGTATTTTAAAACTTTCCTATATATTATATTGTTTCTTTATTTTACTCAGTGAAGTCTCTATTCTCATTAACCTCAGACACAGTGGTAGGCCCTAGACCTCTATTTTAAGACAATGATCAGTTCCATGTGCTCTAAACCTCTGATTACACGTTTCATGTTGAGACAGATAATAAGTTGAACTGTCACAACATATACAGGTTATTTCCTGGAATAAACAGCACTTACTTACAGCATGCTGGAGATAAAAAATGCACACATACACTGATACACTGCTCCCACCTTTTAAAATCTATCAGTTTTAAATCAGTTTTCAGTCAAATGAGGACACATTTGATAACTTTATACAAAACAACGCCTTGATGTTGCATCATATTGAGAAGGCAGCTGCGCAAGTTACACTGTGACAATCACCTGTTAACATGGGCAGCTGTCTATTGCTTATGTTAATGTGTTTGCTAAATAAGCAGCAGCAGGTGTTAACCAGCTGACAGAGTTAACAAGATATATGCAGGTAAACTCAAGTCTCCCTCGAGTTGGTTGGTGGTGTCACACGGAAAGCCCCCGCTTCTGAGTTATGGCACGGAAAAGCACTTTTTTATCACTTTAAATTTATTGTGAAGACAATAGTAGGACTATAGCATGAACTGGAGATGGCAACTTTTTTCAGTGAGCTCTTTAAACTTGTCAAACCTTATGATATACTGACAGGCAGAGGGGACTACTTATTGAAAATGATGAATCTGCGGATGCAACATCTGGAACATCGAGTGGACAATGTAAACAAATCTCAGCAGGTAACATGAGGATATCAGTTAAACTAAAATAGCAAAAGTTGACAAAGACATGCTAAAATGAAAGCTTTTTATCTCTTCACTAACTTCACAGCTGGCGTTATAAGCAACTAGAAAAAACACCTCTGTGTGTAAAATTGTGCACATTTAATGTGAAATGACTTTTAGTATTTCAGTTGACATCTTGCACATTTTTATCCTTGAGCTCCATTTTCACATGTTGTTAGCTTCAAAACAATTAAGCTAGCAATCTGGGAATTCCATAGTCTACTTCAACACTGAACATTTAGCTTGTACCTATATGTATTTTTAGCATCCCGTTCAGTAGTTCTGTTCATTTGTCTCTGTTTGTTCGACCACCAGTAAGTACTGTACTATCTCACCATGTCAGGTGAAGGTTGGACTGTACCATTACTGTATGAGGAGGAGCCACCCAATAAGCAGTGAACATTTTTGGCCTCAACATAACCGAGGCCAACGACAAAACAATTTAAACCATTACTTTACCATCACAATAGAGTAATCCAACACTGAGCAAAACCTGTCAGTAATCCTCCTTTCTCTTAATTTCTTATACACCCCCTAGCAAACCCATGCAATCAGTCCATCCTGTCAGTTTTATTCTACATTGGGAACCAATGTTGACACAAAGTAAAAAGATGAAATACAAAAATAGTTACATTGCAACTGAACTATGTTAACCTGGGAAAGACGGCGAGGGAGATGCATCTCTTAGCAATGTCAGACAGGCAAGCAGCTTTCTTTGAACCCAGTGCTCTGCCTCCTCACTCCTCCTCCTCCACTAAGGAGTCAGGCACAAGGAAAACACCCAAAGGGTTGAGAAAACCATGCTCTGCAGTAAGCAGTAACATCCTTAGCATTTAACACTGCACAAGAGACAAAGATCTGTCTCTCACTTTTTTCTTTCCTTCTCATTCTGAGCTTGTTTTCTCTGCCTCTCATCTTTGCCATCTTTGTATTACTATGACTGATGTTACGTCCTAGACTGCCACATTCTGTCCCCTCACACTGACTTATTGTCTCTCTCTGTTTCTTACTGACAGTCCTCTGACCCCTCTTTTCTCTCTTAATAGGAATGGATGCATTTTACTTCCTCCTTCACATGGCCTTCCACAACAGTCCCACTGCCCCTGTACCATGAGATCACAATCCCACCTGTCCCTGAAAACTCCCTGTACCCATGTTCAAAAGTTACATGTTTAAAAAAGCACCATCAGTGGAATGGTTTGGTAGTGATAGTCCAAGCATGCAGGCAAGCAAATAGAACAGGAAGGGACATTTTAAACAGCATGTGGGATTCATCATGCTATTAGGATTACTTTGGTAACTTTCTGTTTGCTATCCTGGATTTTTTTTTTTTTACATTAGAAAAGCAGAGAGATTTTCCAATTAAGACATTATATGAGCCTAAAGTAAAATCCCTAAAATAAAACTCTGTGGACACATAGCAAAGGTCATGATTTGAATTCAAACCTACAAAATTGTAACCAAATTGAACATGGACCCTGGCTGACAGGACTATTTGGTTCCCTCTAGGAAAGAACAGTTGTGGGGAATTTTGCAGCCACCTTTTTTCTTACCTACATAAACAAGTGCATTAGCCATTCCCAAGGCCTCGGTAAATTCATTAAAACAGCAGGGAGTGGACCAAGGGGAGACAGATAACCTCTCCTTTCAACTGTCAGACAGCCAAGGTTAGCCAATGTCAAACCACAGGTTGCACTCGGCACCAAACCTCATCTCCTCTCTGTCTCTGCCTGTCTTTTTCTCTGGTACAGTCTTACTGTGTTCACCTTTTTTTTTAAAAAAATGCAGCATTATTTCCCCCCCTTCTTCCTCTTCAACTGTTTCATCCTCCTTCTTAACAAATAATTTCTCCTCATCGTCCTCCCCCACAAGTCATTCCCATTACTTACCCAATTCTCTCCTCATTTATTTTTTATTGTTACCATTTCTCTTTCACCTTTACCTAATTTCTCCACCCTCTCAGTTCATTCCTCATTCCATCTGACTTCATATCCAAGCCCAAGCTAACAATGAATAAGAGCCAAAGCTCCTGACTGAACTTTTCCCCTTTTGTGCCCTATGTGCATTTGTACAGTGGTGGTATATCACTGTACAGCACACAGAGATGAGGTCAGTGCAGCAGATTATAACATGGGATGAACTACCATGTGTTTTTTTTTTAATCACTGCAATATACTCAAAACAAATCTGTATGCGAACATACTGCTACGCAAAATCTGCAAAACTCACTTGTCATATTAAAAGCGACCAGAAAAGTCTGGAACGATAATCACAATTGAGCTCCTCTCCTCTTAAAGAAGTAGTTATTTTGCAGTTTCAGCATAACACATAAAAACTAGTGCCTCATAAAAGAGAGTAAAACAAGAGATAGTTTACTTTCCATAATGTAAAGATCACTTTAACTGGTCTTTATTCTCTTTGGGATGTTCATTTTCACAGATCTCTAATGTCTATGAAGTGGTAAGATAAAGTGGAGAAACAGTAAGAAGTAAATCAGATCATGCACTCCACAAACACAGCCACCTTAAACTGTCCCCTGCCTTTGCTTCTCTCACACCCTCTCACTGCTATCTCGTTCTGTTGCTGTGACACTCAGCAGCTGTCCCTGGGCCATGCCATGGCCTATCAGGACCATCTGCAGGGATGAGAAAGGCATCGGCAGCCACATCAGAATCAGCTGACTTTACTCAACCTGAGGTCACAGGTGGTGCCAGGGGACATAAAGAGGGTTTGCATATGAAAATAAATATGCATGTAAAACCTTATCTAAAACACATTCTATGGGATGTGATCATTCTTGTTGAAATGGGGATTACATGGTGTGTTTTGTGCAACAACAAAAAAATGTATTTAATACTACATAGATAGCATTTTCTTATTTGTTGTATTCACAAGGATGCATTCTATCACATTTACCCACACAAGTGCATACTATGGCACTGGGCTCTTATTGCACACTGAGCACAACTGCTTAGCTATGATATTCCATAAATCTCTACAGTATTTCCTTCAGTGAAAAAGTTCCGACGTTGCACATGCCATCAGACAAAATTTATGCACTTCAAAAGAGCTTACATAGATATTCTGCAGCTACCTTAAGTGCGCTAAGAGGCTTGGGCTTAACATTGCATGACCTCATCACTACATTTACACCATGACCTGACGAAAAACCAGCAGCCCAAACATCAAAGGGCTCCAGTCAGCAGTTCTTGCCCTGAGCCTCGATTATGCTTGGCTCAAGTCTAGCTTGATATAAAAACGAAATAAATAAATAAGAAATGCTAGATGCAATACAAGACTGGGGTATGGGGGGAAAGAAATTGGTGCAAAGAACTAGGTGGGGATGAGAGCATGTGTGTGGGGGAGTGGGGTAGGTCCTTGCACAGTCATCACTAAGACATCTGAGGACTGTAAATCACACATAATCATAGTAGTTTTATCCCACCGAGGCTTCAGGTCCTTCCCATTGGCATCACATAAGTCAATAATTCATTTTAAAACAACAACAGCTTAAGCTGTAGCCAGCCCAACACATACACTCACACACAAACCATTTTTGTGTTGTACTTAGAAATAGACCTGCCTAGGTTGTTTCATGGTTATTTACTTCCTAAGAACATTCCCTTAATTTCTGCAACAGTGGTGAGTGAAAGTATTAGCACTGGCAGGAGGGTAAACAACAACAAATAATACCAGACTCAGAAAAACCTAGAAAGGTTGACATAAAGAGAAAAAGACCAGATCATAGTTATAATGTGTGCAGTTCAGCACACACACACGTACACACCTCTAAACCATCACAGGAATCCTGAGCAGCAGTGGTTATGTATGGAGCTGTATGGAGCTCTACCAATAGCAAAGACAGGGTACACACCATGTCTGCTACACACACTTGCATTCATTCACACAGACACTGAGGATAGTCCTGGAAAGTTTGGGGAACGAGGTGCTGAATAAACAGCTCCTCTGTGTTTGAGGGGAAAAATGGCAGAGGGACAGTGAGCGGCAGTCCCAGAGCTGGAGCTGTCCAAGGTATTGAAACCCTCTTACTCCCTCAGACACAATTGGCTGGTTTTGAAGAGAGCGGAGGCAGAGTGGGCTGAAGAGAGGAGCTGTCCAAGGTACGGAATAAACAGCATGGCTTTCCTTTCTGCACCAGATATATTTCCATATACAGAGTAAGCCTCTGTCAGACTGTTTCCTTATACCTTTGATACCATCCAACTGAATTTCCATGCAGCCATCAACGCTGGCTGTTCACAGACAAAATGGGCCGTCTGATGAGCTATAAAAATTATGCTCTGGCTGCATTAAATAGAATCAATAACAACAGAAATTTAACCTTATCTTAAGTTCTAAGAACAGGAATGGTGCTTAGCGCTTTGTTTGTTGACACATCATGTCTGTGTCAACACAGATAAATTAGAAAAAAAAAAACACTGTGTGTATTCCATGAGCTAAGTATTGCTGGAAGAGATGTGTGAATGGTAAACAAGCAAAAAAATCTAAATTGTTAGAAGCAAAGCATCACCAGAACACAGCAGACATAGTGTGCTTGCCATTATCACTGTGCCGTGTATCGATTCTGTTAAAAGATTTCTATTTAAAAAGTTGCTCTCATGTTCTCCAGAGCTGCAATGATGAAATATGAGGGCAACAGTTTACACTGGACCAATCGATGTTGGGCGTTTTGTAGCACAATTAATAGTCTAATTTTATTTCATTATTGATGTTTATGCTTTACCAACATCAGCTCTTAATGTGTTAGACTCTATATTTTACAGCTGGAAAATGTGAAACATTGACTTGCTCTTTCAACATCATTCAAATGATGTTTTAATCCTGAACTGAACCATTTATGGAGCATCTGAGCGATGATATTCAGCATAGGTTACCAGGGCGATAAGCTGCAGTTAAAATTAAGGCATCTTCATGCAACAAGAAAGTCAGTGTTAAACCCAAGGTTAGCTGACTAATGTAATAGTCTGGCATTGTGAGACAGGCAGCAGTGTGGGAGAGAGGAAACAAAGCATGTGGGTAGAGAACTGTCCACGGTGCTGAAGCGACGGCAGCTCTCAATACAGTGGCAGCACTAAGAGCTGTCTGTGAAATATGTGGTGCTGAAGTGTGCCAATGGACCGTGTGCACAAAGCATGTCCTTCCTTGATAGTCATGGAGTCCTTGTGACCTATTCCACGGTGCACCGTGCACCCATTGTTTCTGGTTCAGCTGCACTGCTAAAGTGGAGAGGCAGGAGGTGGCAACGCACTGTGGAATGTGCCACAAACACTTAATGACATCACGGAAGGTCACTGAAATACTCAGAGCTAACACTCCACATTTGACTGCAGGCAGCAGACGGAGAAGATCTGAACTGACTAAACTCTATAGCTTAAGGAATAATATGAAGGAAGACTGCACATTTATTCTGGACATCTCAAATTTTGGTTAAGCGTTGTGGTTTTGGTTAAGGGCCAATTAAGAATTTTCATTTAGCTTGCACTTTAACTGATGAGGGAAAGCAAGGATTGAGGCTTTTAGTGGTCAGTTTCCTTTCAAATACTCTGATTTGCAGTTTTCCTATTTGCCCACATAAAGTGAAAATCCTTTCTGTTGCTGACTCGATGAATACACCAGTTACTGGGCTACAACTAGTTTTAGTTTCCATATTTCAAACGATAAAAAATATAGCAGTTGTTTTCCACTATTCACAAACTTGGTTCTTGATTAAATTTAAGGTCTGCCACAGATATTTGCATGTTTTAAACCTGTAATCCTAAGAATACTGTGAAAACTACATGAGCCACTTCACCTCAACAAAACAGTCACTTCAAGGCGCTTTATACTGTAAGGAAAAAATCCTACAGTAATACAGAGAAAGGCCCAACAATCTAATGACTTCTCTGTCGACAGCAGAAAGGAAAAACTGCCTTTTAACAGGAAGAAACCACTGACAGAACCAAGCTCAGGGAGAGGTACCATCTGCCATAACTGTTTGGGGGTGAGGGGAGAGAGACAGGACAAAAAACACAGTGTTGAAGAGAACCAGAGATTTAGAATAACTAATGATTAAATGCAAAGCAGTGTAAAAACACACAGACAATCAAACAAGGTGAATGAAGAAGAGACATTCAGCCCATCATTAGAAGCTCCCAGCAACCTAGGCCTATTCGAATAGAACTACTCCTGATCACCTGATCCAGCCCTAACTGTAAGCAGTATCAAAATGGAAAGTTTTACCACAAGTAACCCAGCTGTCTGAGAGCAAAGTGTTCCATTGGGGTGAGCTTATCTTAAAGACCTCATTGTGGTACTATGAGGTCTTTAAGATAAGATGAGACCTGGATATTTAAGAGTGTGTATGTGCGGAGAAGGATCTGAGCATCTTTTTTTGTTGCATTCTTATTATTCCAATTCTTGCATTCAATTGATCCAAAAATACAAAATGAAGCCAGAAATGCTTTTTGATGCCATGCCATATGTAAAGCGAGGCTGTTCAGCTCTCACATGCACATAAAATATATGGCACTGCTTCCAGCTTCAAAGCAGCATAAGTTAAACCTCCCCATCCATAAGCAATGCATCTCAGTGTCAACTTTCTACCAGCCACCAGAGTTTTTTTATGTAGCCTAACAAGTGAAATATATACATCTTCTACCATTTATAATGTTGATTACAAATGCTGGATGTGATCACTTTGCAAATGTATGAGAACTCCAAGAAATTGCTTCTACTCCCCCCCAAACACCTAAAAAGAATAAAACAGGACGAAGCGGAAGATGTTAATGTCAGAGGAGAGGACAACACACTCTCTCACTCTCCTCGCTGACTTGCTCCGGGCCACACAGGTGTGACTAAGTCTTAGAGACTGAGAGTTGAGCTGGGTTAGCCAGTGAATAGTGGGTAACTAGAGCAAAGTGCACGGCTTGCAGATAGCGGCATCCTTGGAGAAAATGGCTTGGCAAGAGTGTTAGCTTTCAATCGATAATGCTCTGAAGAAGTTTGATAGGTCTTTGGAACGGCTGACTTTTCAGCACAGCTTCTGTGTTTTGGAAAACCTAAGAGGTCCTCTGGGCTCCTATGATCTGCCTCTGTTTCCTTCTATTTTCCATTTTTGTCTTTTTTTCCCCTCTGTTAATATCTGACTCTCTATCAGCCCGGAAGCTATTCCCTGTGATGATGTTGGCCCTTCTTCTTACTGTAACGTGGGTGTTATTATTCAACTCCATCTCTGGTTTAATACTGTAAGAGTAAAATCAAATAAGCTAGCGTTTGTTTGTCTTTGTCTTTTAGTTCATGCAATGTGTCTTGTAACACTTACAATTAAAATACACAAGGTAATAAATACCAGTGAGTTAAAAACAAAATAATACCCTATTGTGGAAATCCAGGTTTTGATGACTGCTATGTTTCCTCAAGACATGCCAAGGTGACAGACTGCTGTGCCATATGAGAGGTGGAAATCTCCAATACATTCTTAGGGATCTGCTTTGTCAAAACAAGTCCGAGCGTTTCTGGCGCTAATACCATCTGTGACACACATGCACACTTCCTGTCTCCCACACTCTACAGCTTGTTGTACACCGGGGGCCATGTCAAATCACATAGTTATTCCAGGGACTCGCTGGGGAGTGGGAGGAACGTGTCACCGTATATTCCAGTCCCGGAACACCCAGGCCAAATGGTGTGACACACCAGCTTGGAACATAGGGAAAACACTGATGAATCCTGGACTGCTCCATTTGGAAATGGTAGAGAGACAGACTTGGAGACCTGGTAAGTGCTAAACCCCCACAATTAGCACCATTGCAAGGAAGAGTGGCTGTGATCCCAAAGCAGTCAAGTCTGGGCTTATTTAATATCCAGACCATGATCTGAGAGGCTGCAGCTTTGGACACCTTCAGTTTCTGCTGAAACCAATCCCAGAATGTCTTAAAATACAGATAGTGTTCAAAATCATGACAGTTCAGATTTTACACTCGGCATGAAAATACACATACTGTTGATGTGGTTTCAGTTAATATCATCTCAAATCAGTTGTTATTCTAATTAAAAAACAAATACCTGCTGGAAACGTGCAACATCTTTTTTTGTGCAGTAGAAGATGTTTTGCTGGGGGACAGCAAAAGCAGCAAAAACAAACTGCATCATTGTTGCACTATTATTGCATTATGTTTTTAAACAGAGTTCATAAATTAGGGCAACGGCATATTTAAGGCATATTCAAGTCAAAATAGTAAGGAATGAGGATTTTATATTTCAGCTCACTGATTCACAACTAAATAGAAGCATATGGGACATAAATGCAGGCAAAAACAGTAGACTGTGCATTTCCTTGGAGAAGCATACAGTCCGACAAACTAAATAAAAAGTCTGTACTGCATCTCAGCAGTTAGTCAGCAAGTCTCACTGAAGCTATTTGGATGGATGGCTGGACTGAAACAGCTGGACTACGATGGAGGAAGGGATGGATGGCCTGCGACTCTGCTCTCCCTCTCCACACACCCTGGTCATTCTCTCTTCTCCGCCTCTTTTCCTCTTACCATCATTCTGACACATTTAGCCTTCACATCTTTGCTTTTCTCCTTCAGAATAGGAAAGTGGCAGCCAAAGTGGTAGATTGGCACAAATGTGACACAGGTCTCATTTGCTTTTGACAAATAGGAAAATGGGGAGAAAAAATCTGCATCGGCAACAGAGAAGTTACTAAAACGGAAATTTGAAAGAGTGCATATTGTGCAAAGAAAAATTAGCACCTCGGTTATCAGTGAGATCGTTTTTTTACTACTAAAAACAAATATTCAAGAAACACAGTGCTTGAAAGCCTGATACATTACAACTATACAAATACAATAAAGCTAAATGTGATTGAACTCGATGCCTGTTTTATGTCTGTTTTTACTTTGAATCTCAAAATTGTGCCAGCAGTCATTGCTCAATGGTGCTTCTGTATTCCTGGCTCATTACAACTGAGAGAATAGTGTTGGGTAATTGTTTGACCCTGTCTGCTCAACCTGTGTCCTTGGCTCCTGAGAGCGCTCGACATGAGAGTTCTGTGGGATAAATGGTGGCTATTCCCACATTCTGCCCTGTGGCCGCCTGCGAAAAGAGTGCCATCGTATCAGTGACAAGAGAAGCCTGATGCAGGTACGCTGGCTGCACAAACCCAAAGCAAGCCCCGGCAACAGCAGAACCACCTCTCTAAAAAGACCCATTGTGCCCTGCCAAAGCCTTTCCCTCTCTGCAGTGAAGTGGCCATTGTGGCTTGCAGAATAGTCACTCCTTTCCATTGCCTGGTGGGAAAAGTGCTGTCGTGCTGGGGTTGAGTGTGGCCGTGGTTGCAGCAGTAGACAGTATCTCAATATCATGACCCCCATCAGCCCCCGAGTGCCCCCTGTCGCTCAGTTCATTCATCCTGCACGTAGGAACAATCCAGACCTAATTTCAGATGGTGAATAAAACATAAGGAACAGCTGAACGCTGGGACTGGAAAATAGTTACACTTCAGAATGAGGCTAGAGCTAGACTTGTAGGCTAAGGAGCTTTTTGCACGAATAACTCAGGTTTGAATATCTCGTATTGATTTGGCTGCAGGGATGGCTCCATGAAAATATGTTCATTTATGACAGTGCGGACAAAAGCTTTATGGATTTCTAGGAGAGGAATAAACTGTGGGGGAGAACAACAATTCTCTTAAGGGCACTTGACTGAGAGCAGTACTTACAGTTTTTCAAGTTGGTCTGTTGAGATTCACGAAAGAAGGTGGGAGGAGGTGTACAGAAAAGAAAAAAAAACATGCACAAAGACAAGCTCTGTTAAAAACGTGGTCTGAGGAAACCTGGCTCGCTGGAACTCAGCGGCCAACTCATGAATGAATGGAAATATAGATTTGTGTTTGGGTCGGTGCGGACGCATTCATATTGATAAGTGATGACTGAACTCTCCACACTCCCTGCATCTTTAAAAATGGTTAAAGAAAATAGTCTCATACTGTGCTTTGATGTCTAAATTGTGTGTAAGTGGTTAATGTTAAAGTCCAGTACTTATCTTTGGCAGTAAATGCTATTGTGTGCTTCGATATGCAAGTGTTATGCAAACAAACTGCATGATTATAGAGAACTAGCAATAGTGTGGATGACTGATATCCCACAGCATAAGGATTAGTTACTTACACCCACTCCTCAATTATGAGCATAAAACTCTTATGTGGGGTTTTTTGTGTCCCATATCCCTGTTACGCAACCTGCTCCACTTTGAAATATGATCCTTTTACAGCTAGCTTCATGTTAGCATACCCTGGAATAGATGGGTATAGCTGAAAGATGGAGGCAGCCTTGCTGTTTAGATATAAGGCTCAGAACTGTTCTATCGGTCTTACAGGTTCTGCAGTGCCAAAGACCTCCAATCATTCGCTGACTCTGAAAGGAAGGGCTAACTTTAGGTTGTTGATCATCAGTGAGGTTACATCAGCATGTTTTTCCCCACAACATGCCTTTCCAAATAAGGAAGCAGCCATGATATTTTTAAACCTGAGAAACAGCAGCTACCTTTGTGCTGCTCGAGTAATTTAGGTTAACTAGCTCGCCTGCAGGTGCTAAAGAGACGTGTCCCACACCTGAAACATAAATTCTCAGGCCAAGAGTTCTTTTAGGTCTAGACTGGGCAGCACCTGGAGGAGACGACATTTGAGGCGAGCCCAAAGAAGAGACGGGAAGAGAAGTTTTATTTGTGTGTTACTGATACTTCACTATTCTCTTTAATAAATTCCAGCTAAACTGTAGCACCAAGGATCTTGGTTGAGCCTGCTAAAAGGCGAGCAATATGGTAATGCAAATATTTCACATCAAGCTCTCACTGGAGGCTACAAAGAACATCTTCATTAATTCATTGGAAGAGCCTGCTTTTCGGGGGTTATTCAGATATGAAAAAAGAGGTCTGGGATTACATTACTTTCAACAATTCGTGAGGGGGGGGGTGATTGAGGGGGGAAGAGAAAACCCTCATCCAAGATTCAAATGCACTTGCAAGCTCTGCTGAATGAATTCATGACCCAATCTTTGTGGAATACAGTAGGGTATATGGCACAGTTCCAGCTTTTTTCAACATAAAACTCCTTCTCATTTAGAAAGACCAAAGGCAACTTGTTAAAAACCACACAGAGCTTTGAACTCAAACGGCTCCATCACATGACAATTTTGTGCCTTTTCCTCTGCATCTGACAGCGCTCTGAGAGATGTATTAGCTTTGATATGCTCAATAATAAATGTCCTGCCAGGCTGACTAAGATTAGTCTCAATCTAGGCACGGATATCCTACCGGCAAGGCCACACAGGAGGCAAGGGCGTAAACTGATAGGATCGATAGGCCATACTGTATCCTCACTCTTCAGTCTGTGTGCTGCTCCATCTCTTTCACTTGCAGATCCATTCATGCAATCACCGTGAGACAATGAAAGGTGCTTCACTCTGTCTTTGCCTCACAGGCTCTTCTTCTACAGACTTTATCAAAGAAGCTAACATTATAGGCAGAACACATAGCAACCATGCTTATCATGGTCCCCACAGCTAAAATGGAGGGCATGAGGGAGAGAGAAATCTTTCTTTTCATATTTCTGTTGCATTTGCTCCTTCTTTTCTAACAGAAGCGCAAGTTTCTACCTTGTTTCTAGCTCCCCTGTGCACCTCTATAGTATCTCTTCTGTCCTGCACTGGGGGTGGATGGTGGACAAATGGACAGAAAGATGGATGAGAGCCACGCGGCAAGCAGCAGAATAGTGAGTTAATGAGGCAGATTGCTCTCTTTGTGGGATTACAGGCAGATTACCCATTCCGAGTCTCTTCTCTTCCAATTTTACTCTCTTGGTCTCTTCGGTGGTAAACCGGAGGGGCCAGGCAGGGCAGAGGGGAGGCGTGGGGAGAGCACAAGTACCCATGTTTAGTGGGAGGTGAGATAGAAGACAGTTTCTCAGCTCTGTCTCGCTGTCAGAGGAAAGATGTCAGCTGCTCAAAACACTGACCTATGAGTATATAGAATTTCTGAGTGATGCCTCAGCCAGCTGCTTCAAGGGCTGGATCTGAGCTAAAATACACCCAACCTAAGACTGAATCTCTCATTAATCACATTAAGTCTAGGTCCTTTATTAAATCTATTCCCTGATAATAGCTCTGCTGATCTTTGTCTACAGATTTCTCCTACATAGAGTCTTCTCAATAAGTCACATTATACTTTTGCAAAGGTTATTTTTCCAGCATAAAAACAGGCTGATGGCTGTGTGTTGACCCAGAATGATGGCATTTGAGTTGAAAAGCTGGAGATTTGTATTCAGGAAAGTTGGTGAAAACCTCATGACAGAGGGATGAGCGAAAACAAAGAGAAGCACAGGACCTCAAATCCACTTTTTGCACTCACTGAATAACAAACAGTGAAAAGGTCTGGAAAAATTATTCAAATTGCAGAGGAATTTGCAATTATTATAAGTCATCTCAACCCACAAAAGCAATGTTAAGCACCCTTCATGAAGTGCACTGAAAGCTCTGAGAACAAAAGTGGAACTGTATACGGGCCCATTTTCTGTCGAAGGTGTCTGCTCAGCGTGTATTGTTATAAAATGGAGAAGCTATTTAGGTATTTCTAAAGCCATTGTCAAAGCTAGAGTCATTAGACTGTGTTGATGGTGTTTCTTTTTACCAAGTGGGATTTAACAAGAAACTGCCAGAGTACAAGTATTTCTGGGGAAAGACGTGTGCTGTCAGTGTTGATTGAATAACAATAATAATGACAAAAGATGGAACAAAAAAAAGATTTTGACCTGTGAGTTAAGTGCCGCTGGACTTCTGTAGTGTGGACTTGTGTCCTACATTTGTGAGCCTGCACATTTCTAGCTTGGCAAAGTAACCAGGAAGTGAGTCATATCACCTTAGTGGATCTCTCCTGCAGGGCTTCATCTGCATTAAGAACATGGGTGGCTTCATAAGAAATACCAGCTCGTGTGGTCCCCCCTTCGAGGGTTTCAATTACTCCTTCAACTAATGAATCCAGGTCAGTGAGTAAGAGCTGGGACGCTTCTCTCTGTGTTCTTCCAACTTTGATAAACAGTGAGCACAATGCAAGCATCTTCTTTGCCACTGATATTTCGCAAGGTCATAAAAAGGCAACATAATTTGCCCCCCAAAAAAGAAAAGGAAAAATGAAATATGACTCGTTTTTTATTAGTAATCAAGATGCAAGCAATAAACATAACGGCGAGCTAATGCTCTCGTATTTATTAAAAGTTCACTGGGCTTCATTTTAAAAGCACCGAGCAGGTCAGCTTCCCGCTGGCGTTCACACAGACGTTCATCATGTGGCGTCTGCTTTCCTCTCTCTGGTCCTTCCCATCAGCGTCCGCGTCTGCCTCTGCGCCGCTGAACAAGACAGAGCTCAGTTCAGATATTGGCCAGTACAACTAACAACAACCCAGCCTTGAATCTGATAATCGGGGATTTTACCGATCTGTAGCACTTGTTAATTACTCTTTTGGCTCGGGGATTTTGTGCGGAGACACCGTTAAGCACCCCAGTGGGCGTTTGGCTACACGGTGGCGCAGGAGTCTCATACAGTCGCAGTACACTACTCGGCGCAATATAGAGTCCAAAATACCCACGCACCTGCGTGCGTGCATTTCCAACTCGTTGTGCGGATCAGTTTTACTTGGAGAAACACTTCTGAGGTCGCTTTAGGGAGGAGAGTTACAGACCATAGGATTTCTGTCGTTTAACATATAAAAAAAATAACGCATCTGTTCATTCAAGAGAGTATACCCTCGGGGGGCACAATTGTCCGGGGCATCTTTTCCTTTTATCCTTGCATTTCTAATAATTTGAAGTAAAATGTTGCTGGATGAATAATCCCAGCGGATAAAGCCAAAATCAGAAACCGACTACTCAGTGAGAGGACTCCCAGCAAAATTCGCTCTTTTTGGACTGAAGAAGTGCGTACAATTAATCAGGCTGTGTGCGTGTGTGTGTAACGAAATAGGCGAGAAGTATTATCCCACAGCGTACACTCGCTATAATTCAACCATATATTCTGTTCTAAAGCCGAGCTGCTAAATTGAAACAAGACCTCGGGTTTAACGAAGGTCGGAACCTGTAAGAATAACCTCTCAAGTCATCTGCACATTGCGTAAATACATCCACAGCTCGCCGAGGCACAAAAACTGACTTTCCAATTCCCCGTGAGCTCGGTGAAATAGAAAGATTTTTGTTCCCTTTATTTTATTTTATTTTACTCAATTCCCACACTCTGACATTGCTGTCACGCGTGGTTTCAAACCACATATGTCCATCATTCCCCCCCGCATGCCAAATTCAGCGTGTCTGCTCCAAGAGCCGCAGAAAACAAACAGCAGACCTCAAATCCACTCGCCTCCCAAATCTCCTCCAAATATTGACCCATTACGCATCATTTGCTGCTCGCTACATCTTAACAGCACAAAGCGAGGAGTGTTTTAGTGTAGCTTTTATTTTTTCCTGACATCACCTGTCACCAATTGGAGAGCCTTTCCACAGAGGGACAAATCCTTATGGCCAAAAGAAAGAAGGGAAAAAAGAGCGCACACGCACACACGGAGTGACACACACGCACACAGAGGCATACAGTCGCCAAAGCAAAGAAGAAAAAAAAGTCCTTACTTGTATTTTGCGGCAATCCCTTCGATATTATTCTCCAGACTTGGGGAGGTTTGTAAATATCCCTGGGTATAGTCTGGACGTAGTTCAGGCTTCTACGCTTATTTTCTGTTCAATTTTTATCCAGAGCGTTGAACAGACCCGAACGCAGGTTTTCTTCCCCCCCTCTCTCCTTCAAGACAGATGTGAACGGTCCTGGCCGAGCCGCTCCACCTGCATTCCTGCTGTCAAGCTAGCCAGAAGGCAGGAAACTCCGCTTTAGATTCTTCTTTCCAAATTAAAATATCCACGCTGATGTGTTCCGTTGTGACTTTTATTGTGAAGGTCCTGGCACCCTGTTTCTTGTGGTTGCTTTAAGGGCCTTTTGACGCACCTCCACCTGCATCCACTGGAACAGAAGACAGCGGCATCAGCAGCAGTGGCAGCGGCACCGCACTGAAGAGGCCGCCCACGGAGACACGCCCCACTCCGGCTGGACAAGGCTACTTCACCCCGGGCGAAGGGGGCAGGTGTATCGTGCAGATACTTCTCTCCCTCAGGAGTTACCACACATAGAGAGTGAAGGATTTAGAAATCTATAGACACGGTTATCAAACAACAAAACATAACCCCCCTCCCCCAAAATGGGCCACAGATTTTATAGGTTGAGAACCATGGTCACAGGTTCATCCAGTAATGCAAAGATGAGAGCCAATAGATTGCCATAAGCTGTTTGTGAATGTAATATATATTACATTTGTCTGAGTCAAAATGGAGCAGTAAAGCCCAGACTTATTTAAGATACAACAATAGAGTGCACTGCTGCTATTATTTTCTAATGACTGCTCGCAAACTGAAACATTTCTGCAGGCAATTATGTAAACAAAAGAGCGAGTCCACAAGCTCCTTTTGAACTTCATAATTAAAGGGAAAACAACATAAAAGGGATCTTTTTTCTTCTTCTTCCGCAGATAGTTTGTTTATTTGAATCCACACAGAAAAATACCCCATAATAATTTATGATATCCCAAATAGGTGAGTTAAAACAAAATGATGCATAATATATAAAGAGAATATTAAAATCTTGGATTGCATAAGGGTGTGCTTTTTTGTTTATGATAAAAAAGAAAAAGAAAAAACTGAATGAATGTAAAAGTATTAACTTCATCTTACTTAAGTGATTTAAAAACAAAACAAAACAAAACCTGGTGTTTGCAAATCTACTGAGATCAACAGGACCCTGGTCAAAAAGCATCCCATTCTGCCTGTATATCTGTATTAGATTGACGTATTTATTGAGCTCGTTTTTGCCAGAGTTTCATATTTGAAGTATCATACTTTAATACGGGACTTTGGCTTGTTTGTTTCTTGGAGTATGGACACTCTGTAAGTCAGTTTGAAGGAAAAAAAGGTGCATATGCTCTGAGCATGGTCCAATCACAGTTTTTCAAAAGCTATAACTCCTCACAGCAAAGGAACAAAATGAAAATTTCATGTTTTTTATAGTCACCATTGTTAATATTTTCCACAGTGTCGGATGCACAGACAGATGCATATATTACTGTAATGTAAAGTAATTCTAAATTAATTTATCTATTCCTTGGAGTTAGCTCTTATTATTACTTATTGCATTTTTGTTTAAATCTTTGATGCATTTTGTGTAAAGTCAGTATCTGCAGTACTGCAAATCCATTCAATGAATGCAGAATAAATGCTGTTTTCTGCTACAGTTAAGCATGGATTTACTGATGTCAATTGATGATCTTTATTTGAACATGATAAAGCTGCAAAGAAGTTATGTTTTGTTGACCATGATTATATTCGGAATCAAAGAGAATACAGATATCAGGGCAGACTAGGATAACAGTTAAGGATAAGGAGGATAAGTGTCTGTGTGGTATAAATATACCATTAATAGTAAACATCTTACTCTGTGTGAGTCTACTAAATGTTTCTGTTAAGCTTTTACTGTGATAAATATGTCATTTTCAAATTCATAGTATATTTCAGCTGGTCAAACATCAGCTGCATTCAAAGGTTTTGTAATGTTGAGAGGCAGAGCTGTTTGCTCAAGTGGAACTTGAATAATTTGCTGAGATGATGTGAATATCCACTCCTTTATAGCTTCCTTTTGTGCACCAGCAGGATTCAAATCTTTGTATTTTCTAAAGTCAACAGAGCACTGATTATTTTTAATCCTACCAGTTAGTTTAATTGCATTTAGTTTACATCCTAAGTGCAAATCAGCCCCCAATCAACAGCTTAAATTAAAAGCAGTAGGGTTCTTAGCCACACTGGACTTAAAACCCACTGTTGATGCTGTTGTTTTGTTTTTTTTAGAGCACATGCAGGATGAGCTTTAGATAGCCAGGCCACTCTTTTTCTGCTGTGCTGTTATGTATTACCTTAAAGACTAGCCCATTGCCATTGCTCCTGACAAAACCTAAGTGTCACCTGCACAAGTGGGAGCATTTGATCTGGACACAGATGAGGGTCATTTGAGTCAGGAAGACCATTGGAGGGTGAATGAACTGCATTTCTCTCTGCTCTTACTTTCTTTTTCATGTCCTTTGTTAATCATGTCAGACTCTGGGCTGACAAAGTTCCTCATTAAAAGCCTCCATGGCCTTCATGTGGTCCATTGCTCTGTCTTGCCTCAATGGAAGAACGGCTGTGTCTGCTCATCACATCCTACATCTTGTGAGCAAATTGTTGTAGAAGAAGTCTTCATTTCAGCCTGAGATACTCTTTCACAGGATATAGTTTTTCCTTGGCCAGAACACCGTGGTCTTTCATTCAAAACACATTGCTATGCTGTAGTTCAGTATTCACATAAAAATATAATTTACTTATAACATGGCTAATTGGCTAATTTATGTCCTCCCAAATGATCAATCAGAGCCCATTAGGAACACACATACACAACTTACATGTAAGTCAGTAATGTTTTTTTAAGTAGTAGTAGAGTAGTTCACTCTGTCCAATCAATCCAACCATCAGCATGTTCTGCCTCGAAGGTCTGTCAACAATAGAAAAACCAGGGTGTCGACAGAGAGAAATCACAGTCCTAGTCAATGAACCTGGAAGGGTGGGTATCAATCAGCAGTTTATTGAACAGCATGGCATGAAAGAAGCCTTTCAAAAGAGTACCAGAACTGCAGGAGAATTGATCTCTCCGGTCAAAATGTCAGATTTAAAACAGTGGGATTTGAAAGCACATTACAGATTGTGTCATTGTCATTTCAAGTTTTTCAAAGTTACACCTGCTCGTGTTTGGAAGACAGAAACGTAAACGGTCGGCCCTCTTGCTTCTCAATGTGGGATTTTAGAGGCCTCCTTTTGGGACGATCACTCACTGCAATCTTGACCCCAGAATGTTCATCAGCCAAGGGTTCCCACTTCTGACACCAAATTGTTATAAAGATCTGAAATAAACAGATCTACAAAAACAGGTTGTCTTTGTGAGATTTGAATTTGCCTTTGCAGAGGAGTCAAACAACAATACAGAGCACAATAGCAGTCTGTGTGGCTTTTGATAAGGAAAAATAACAAGCACAGAATAATTTATAGAAACATGTTATCTAACCGCCATGGTCGTAGAATACAATCATAACATTGAGTGAAAAAGATAGCTTGTACAGTTGATTATATCTTGTATTACAAGATTATATAAAGACAAAGCATCATCATCATTTTTGCTAGGCCTGTGGCGCTTTTTCACATTCTTCATTCTGTATTTTTTGGTGAGTTGAACAAAGTTTTGTCGCAGATGTTAATGACTGTTAAGTTACGTACGGGCGATGTATGTTGAACGTGACATGTGAGGCAACCACAAATGGTTGGGAATGAGGAAATAAACATAAAATACAAAAAAATAATCCAAAGAATTTGTATTTGTAATAAATCTGGATAAAACACATTGAGATGTACATAATTTGTGTATTTGTGACGATGTAAAGCTTCATCCAGATTGTCCCACCTTTAAAGGAGCAGATAGGGTATAGAAATATGCATGCAGCATGTTGATTATAGTAAGATTACTAATCCAGTAATGGGTCAGCAGCCACTACATTCTGGAAACACAGTCTAACACAGGGCTAACACAGACAAAGATGACCATTCCCACTATAATGAAATAGTATTTTGGTCAAACTGCTCACAAACCTTTATTTGAGATGTAATTTGAGGTCACAAAGAGACCTGGTAAAGGGGCTAATCTTCCAAAAAGGCCAAAAAGCACCAACTTTATAGATCCCATTGTTTGTTTGCAAAAATGCCCTTTCCCACAACTCCAGAACGTCTTCTGATATATAAAAGTCTAAGCTATCATCAGAGAGTGTTTTTTATGAACAGTATATGACATTTGTCAAAGTCCTGTCTTTCACAAACTGCTGGTCTCTGCGGTCATTGTTAGATGTAACCATCAATCAAATGTGAGTCAGTGTTGTTTAGCCCAACGAGAGTTTTCTATCACATGCGCCATCTAAAAATAAATGAAAATATCTCACAGCAGACAGATGTCAGCTGAGTGTATAACACAGCAAATAGCATCAAATAACGACCAGCTTGTTATCATGATCTGATTTGAATCCAATAGAGATTTCATGCCTTTTAAATATCAGTATAACTCATTCCAGTCATATGTCTTCCAGCGCCTTCATTTAATATTCTCTACATATAAATCTGGCTGATTTGATAAGCTTTTACTCATGAGTAATTCATTTCATTGGAGGACCCAGTGAGGTTGTTGTTTTTTCCTCATTCTCTCCATTGAGCTAATTAAAACTAATTGAATTGAATTGATGGTACCAAGCCCCTGAATTGCAGTGCTACCATCTCAGTCCTGCTCATCCCTGAAATGAGACAAATCAAGTGTGCCGTGTAATCAGACATGAAAAAAAGTCAACACGCCAAAGAAGTTATCTCCCTTGTTTGTTGTTAGCACATTATCACATTTCCATCAAATTCACAAATAATAACTTGGCAGAGCTGGCGTGGAGGTTGCTGTTTGAACACAAGTAAATCTTTAAAAAAAAATTGGTTTATATTTTCCTGTGCTTAGTATAGCCCCCAAAATCCTCCCTTAGTTACGCTGTGATAGGTCTAGGGCGCTGGGTCTTTCCTCTTCAGTCTTTTTCACACACTATGTGTTTTTAGACCTCTCTCCATTTAATTATTAGTTATTATTAGTCTCTGGCTCTCTTCCACAGCATGTCTTTGTCGTGTCTTCCTCCCCTCAACCCAATCAGTTGCAGCAGATTGCTGCCCCTCCCTGAGCCTGATTCTGCTGGAGGTTTCTTCCTGTTTAAAGGGAGGTTTTCCTTCCCACTGTCACCATATGATTGTTGGGTTTTTCTCTGTTTTCTGTTATTTATTATTGTAGGGTCTTTACTATACAATATAAAGCACCTTGAGGCAACTGTTGTTGTGATTTTGCACTATATAAATACAATCATATTGAAATAAATACAGCTGCCTCATTAAACTGAACATAAAAAAGGGTACAAGCACCAGTTTATATTCTTTGATAATACATTCGAAGAAAGTTGAACTCAGTTACCCCAACAAACACTTAGAAGTTTGACCTGGTGCATATGTGTGGTGTCAGCAGGTTAGAACTTTAAATTATTACTTCAATAAATGAGCTCCTACAGGATACAGTAATGGTAAACAGGGCAGGACTCATTAAAGGAATGTTTACAGATCAATGTGTACTTACTGTAAATTGAAAGTGCTGTTGTTGTGGTGAGAAACCTAAAAGTTTCCTTCCAGATCATTAACTAAGAAGTGAAGACCAGTGCTGAGACACAGCGCTGGTCCAAAAAATGAATCTGTCTCCATTGTGTAAGAAGGATGTTGATTAATGGTCAACAAATGACAGAGAAACAGCAGAGAAGAGGTTTGCATGCTGAAATCGTTGAGAGTTTAATATTGCTGCAACAAATCTGTGCTGCTACCCTTTGAGATACATTTGCAGAATGACTTCCTGAAAAATGGTGCAGTATTTGCTGTTTTAGTAAAAAGAGCCTCTAGAGCAAATGAGAAAATAGTGTTTGATACCATTATAGGCTATACGTCCACATACATAGTTGTTTGGTCAACAAAATGTCACATATTGATTGTTTATTTTCTTTTAGGGTCATAAATCTCTAAACTTGGCAGAGTTATGCCAGTGATACTTCAGCAACATTTGCCAGATTGTTTATGTAACCTAAACAAATTCACTCATGCCAATCCCAATGTAAGATAAGCAAATTATTTTGATTTGACTCTCTAGTTTTTTTGTTTGTCTTTTTGTGATAAAATTGGGTGATATTGAAAAAGCTGAAGAAAATAGAAGGATAGACAGATTATACAAAGGAGCAATTTTTATATAATTAGTAATAATAATGTATTATAAACAAAAAGACAAAAGTCAGGAAATTTCTATTTTTTTTTATTATTTCTTTCTTATAACAATGTCTCTTGGCAATAAGTCTTATAACCTTATAAATCTTGTTTATTTTCCTATAAATGGTGCCACTGAAATTGTATTTTTGGCTTGAACCATAGAATTGAGTATATGAGTTGTGCTCATGACAAACTTGCCAAATCTTTCCAAATCAGCAAATGTGGTTGTGTTGGTCACTTTGGTATAAATGACATGCCCACGCTGATCCCACAAGTGTTCACTGGGTTTAAAGTCAGGACTTTAGGCAGACTATTCCATCCTCTCCATTCCCGGCTAAACCTCGCACTGTGAGGATGAGCATTATCATCTTGGAGGATGAAGTTCTGACCCGGACTGTGGAGATATGGGATTGCCACTGGTTGAAGAATCTCACCTCAATATCTCTCTGCATTAAGATCGCATCTAATCATTACTTGTTTGTCCAGTGAGGTAGATGTCACCCCACCATCACACTACCGTCACCAAAAGTTCTTACCCTATCAATGCACCACTCAGCATCTTCTCAGATGTTCTCAGCATCTTCTCCACACTTTGACCCTATGGTCCAACTACCGCAGAATCTGGACACTGTTCAGGTTCCAGTGCATATGTTGTCGACACCAATGATGGTAAAGGGTAGTGATGGCAGGCCTGCAGGCACCCCTATGAGCCCAGAGATTGGTTATGTGCAGTCTGTTCCAGATTGGCTGGGTAGAGAGCAGTCAGCCATATCATCCTTCAAACCTCGACTGCAAATCTGCAGAAGACTTCCTATGATTCTTAAATTTAGAGATGGTACTTGGGCTCTTTCCAAATGTTACTGCAACTTGGTTTTGAGGAACATCAATTTGAAGTTGCCCTATGGCATGGACTATAATTCAGATCAGTAAAGCATGGCATGCGCCAAGCTCACAGGTGCTGCTGATCAGGCACCTGATTGTCAGTACCTGTAGTAACAGAAGCTCAAAAAAACAACAACGAGAGCAACAACAGCAGGATGAACAGTTTGGAACTGGCAGAGAGGATCTGGCAAGATTTTCATGGGCGCAACCCACATACACTGCTGTTCAACCCACAAATGTGTTTTCCTTTCAAATGTGACACAGTTTTTCCAACAGTATAAAATTAATTGCCAAGAATCATTGGTACAACAAAGAAATAATCAACCAAGCACAAATTTTGTTACGTTTGTTGATAAGTTTATTAAATGGTACTTTATGAAAGACAAAAGCATATTAGCCTCAAGGAAATTAGACGGAAGATTGCAGTTAAAAAAGACTGCTTTTGGCACATGCATGCCAATTCTCCTGACTGGGAACTTTCTGACTCATTATCAATTTCATTATTTCAACTGATGCAACAAAGTAGACAGTAGCAGTAAAAGAAAATGTATTTCTCTCATCAAGATATTTGTGGAAATTTTATTTCAGACTGAAAAAAGCACTTTAACTGAACAATAACTGAACATGTAAGCAAACGTTGATAGAGCTGTTCGATGTGTCTGAAGCAGAATCAAGAGATAGTACCTTTGATGGAAAAAGTCGAGACACATCAATTATCTTAAAAAAATTGTCAAAGCAGCACTTCATTCATCTGGCCACAGTAGCAAACCACTCCTCAGATATAAATCTGTAGTGTTGAAGGGCGTTGTGGGAGAACTGTGTGATCAGCATTTATGATGAGGCAAAAAGCAAGCATGCTCTCTCCCCAAAGGCCTAGTTATGATTAGATGATCAGGCACAATGGCTCCAAACATATTTACCGTACAGAGCCCTTTGGACATGGTATGTGTGTGTGCATGTGTGTAACGCAAGAGTGACAACATCAGCACATTTGCAGATAAAGGCTTCTACAGAAGACAGAGAACAGAACACAGATATACAGCCGAAACAGTCTGCTGGAGATTTGTATCTGTTTCTATAAATTGTGTGTTTGCATGTGAAATGTGCGTCAGTATTTTTATGTTCTTTTTCATTTTGTTTTGTTTTTTACAGTGTAGAGAAAGGAAAAAAAGCCATATTGCTGTAAAGATTACAATCTGGACTGAGACCTAAATGTATTTATCTCTGCGTGGTGTATTTATGAGCCTCTCCAGACTGAGTGTGCTTCTCACCACAGCGTGTGCACGGATGCACATCAGGGGGTGCTATTTTCCACGGGGCCCCTCCACTGATTGCTGTTGCTGCATCGAGCACGGACAGCAGTGGTCTGTGTTTGAGCAAGGTGGGGTGGGGGCAGCATGGCTATTGCTATCATCATGCCCGGCCACTGAAGGGGGATGCACTTTACACAAAGTGTGTTGGTTGGCAATTATTCCTTCTCTCTCTTCGTTTTTTTTATCCCCATGAGGTGGAGACTGCCAGCCACTGGTGAACAATGCTGCTTTTGTGATGGACTATCAAGACTGAGAAAATCAGAGCCGAGCTTCCCCACTGTCCCCCTGTCAGGCAGCATGTGTACCTGTGCTGGTATTCGTGTGTGTGTGTGTGTGTGTGTGTGTGTGTGTGTGTGTGTGTGTGTGTGTGTGTGTGTGTGTGTGTGTGTGTGTGTGTGTCTGTGTCTGTGTGCGTGTGGGTTTGTCTAGCTCTATTTAATTTAGAGCCTTACATCTTCAAGGTTACACCATAATGTTGCTTCTGAGGGTTACAAAATTTCAAGATACAAGATATTTTTGCAAAATATCACCGCTTATGGAGTTTGCAATCACCTTGGCGTATCTAGTAGAAAGCACCTGCATTTTACCAGCAGGCTGAACACATTTACACTTGGTGTGTATGTGGTTTCTAGAACAAGAAAGAAATTAAAGAAAAGCATACAAATAAACAAACATCATCAATACTAAATACAACTGGTTACACAGTACCATAAACTTGATTTATAAGCTATCAATCCAGCTTCAGCTGACTGTAATTATCTGAAAGAACAGAGAGAAACGTTATTTGAAATTCTCATATGAAGTGAAAAGACAGCAAATATTCATATTCATGCTTTTTTTTTTTTTTTTTTTTTAAATTTCTGTCATACGTGCTTTATCCAGTGGCAGATATTGAAAATTTCAATATTTTAAAGTTTTAAACAATGTGTTCAGCATTTTTGCTATTAATCCTTGTCAGCCAAAACCAAAAGCAGTTTTTTTTAATCTTGGCTCTAATATGGTCTCCTCAAACACACAACTCTGACTGGAAGCACAGAAGCCCAAATCACCTGCTCCGCAAATCATAAGAAATTTGGCTCAAATGAAGGGAGAGTGGAGGTTAAAGGACTTGTTTTAGACAGAGGATGAATTAAGGGGGTCCACCAAGGCTCAGTGTAAAAAAGATTTATTTATTTTGAACTGTAAGCCTTATAAAGCTACTCGTGTAGAATGTGGAGCTGCAAATGAACTCAATGATGAACACAGTTCAATTCAATTCAATTTCATTTTATTTATATAGTGCCAAGTCACAAAAACAGTGGCCTCAAAGAACGTTATATTGTATAGATAGATAGATAGATAGATAGATAGATAGATAGATAGATGTGTCCTGTACCAATACCAACATTGAACATCTTAAAACAAGCATCAAATTTTTGTGGAGAAACTGAAACAAGAGAAAGTACATAAGCCAGTTCACAGCATACTTTGTAACCATATTGTCTAATGTGACTGATGGGGGCTGCACTTTCTGAATCTATGTCAGCTGCAGTCCTCCGTAGCAGATATCCTGAAGGGTTAATTTTAGAATATTTTCTGCTAAGATCAAAACTTCTCAAATAAATATCGCAACATGTTTGGTAAATTTCCACATTTCCTGAGATTTTTTTTTTCCAACAATTAGTTAAATTCTTTCATCTCTTTGCATAAATACAGGTGTAACATCTATTACAGTCACACTAACTCCCCACCCTAATCAGCAGGAGTTCTTAGTGTCAGGAAATGAAAGATTGTTGGATTGTATGATCCAGCAATAAGCAGTCAGCTTGTAGCAAGTAATTATTTGCCCCTGACTCTGCTGTACCATGCTTTATGTTGATTGCTACTAGGTATAGATTGGAGTGAGGCCTAACCTCATACTCAGACAGTGAATGTAGAGCTTATACATAGCAGATAAATGACACATGGGCCTTTAAAGTATAGGAAAGCAGACTTGCATGCATGAGTCTGGTTTTAAAGAGAAACTGAGATGGCCTCCTTTGTCCCTGATTGCAAGTCATTCCTTCAATCTCTCGGTCAATCTTTTTCTCCCCGTCTCACTTTCTTTCTTTTTTTTCTCCGGGCCATCTCTCACTTAATCTCCCATTCTTTCTCTCTCCACCTTCAATTCAGTTTAATTTGCTTGGTTGGCATGGGAAGTATGCATTTATGTCAGCCAGGCATCTGCAGGGATAAATGATGGCGCAATAACCATAGGGAAACAATGCTCTCAAACAGGAGGGAGTAGGTATCGCTATTGAACCATTAAATAAGGGAAGGCTCAATGCTCCGTGTGACTTTCTAGGACAGAAATGAGTGTCTTTTTTCCTCCAAATGACTCTTCTATCTGCAGCAGGGCTGGCCTAAATCAAAGTGATGAAGTAACTTCTAATTTGTGCAGTTTTGCCGCCGTATCCTATGAAAACCCATTTATAGTGGAGGATGAGTGTTAAACAGTGTGGATTTACTGAATGCATGAGTGCCACTGATGGATGGAGTGTGGCTCCATTTTGACTTAGAATAGGGATGCATGGATGGGTTTTGGATGTTTCATCAAAAGTGTTGTTAAGAAAAAAATATAATATAAATATAAGATATATATACATATACATACACATACACACACACATATAAATGTATGCAGATAGATAGATAGATAGATAGATAGATAGATAGACTGCTGTAACACACAGATTCAAAACCTTCCCCATGTGCTTCATAGGGTTAATAGTTTCTAAGAAGGCCACAGCATATGATTTACATTATATGCATATTCAGATCAAAACATTTCTTAAACCCCTAATCCCCTAAAGTCTGTTTTCCATGATTCACACTTGAATTTTTAGAAAAAAAAAGTTCTGATGTAGAAGCATATTAGTGTTATTTTTATGACCTCTGTTTATTATATCATCATGATGAGCAGAAATGAATCGGGTCTTATTTACTAAAACTTGAAATATAAAGTGAATGATGATGAAAACATCTTGAAAGTATAAGATATTTATATTTACGGTATTTTCTACTGCCTCTGAGTTTACTTCCCATGTCCACGTGTCTGTCTGGTCTCTCTGTGTCCATGAATACATCTGTACTCCTGTCCCTGTCTTTTCTCCCTTCCTGTTTCCATGTTTTTATCTCTGTGTTTTGTCCTTTTGTCTCCATGTCTGTTTATCCCCAGTCATGTGTCTTAGTTTGAGTCTCAGTGGGTGTTACTTCCTGTTTTACAGTCTCCTGACTCGCCGGTGAGATGTTTAGTTATGATTCTCTTCAGCTGTGTTCCCCATGTTTATCAACTTACCTTAATCAACCTCTTGTGTATATATTGTATGCAACGTCTTCTGGGTATTGTTCTTTTCTCCTGCTTTGTGGGGTAGCGGTCACGTGTCTGTTAGGTCAGCTTGTTGTCAGTTAGTAATTAGTCTGTATGTTTCTATGTTCTAATTTAGTTTTGCTTTTTTTTTTCTTTTCTTTTTGCCAGTATTTAAATAAAGCTGAAATTTTGAGGTATGTCAGTCTGCTAAGCCCCGCATCAGGGTTCACACCCTGTTCGCCACACACCTTTAATTTAATCACGTCTGTGGCTCTTCTTATAAACCTGAGCAGGTCCTGCGTATTCATCCCTCCTGTACGCTGTGTATGTGAGATCTATTACAATTAGGTGATACTGCACTTATTCTGAGATAAGGGTATACGCATCATTTTCTCTTAATATGATTTACTCACAGTTTGATTAAAATGGATTAAAGGTATTTTAAATTAGAATGAGGTGCAATTTGGATTGCACCTCATTCCAACAGCTCAGACCAACAGCTTTTTTGTACATGGGTTTAAGATCCTGGTAGAAAAAGATCTTTAGTAATAATACGAGCCTTTCTTATACAGTTATCGTAGGTGAAGGATTTCCTGAATATCAAAATATTTACTTTTATGCCAACATACCTTGTGATCACAAAATTAAAGAGGGGATATAATTAGAGCCATTTCATCTCCAGCTGTCTGTAGTTAATATACCTTTTTAAATATTGAAAACCAGAAATGAAGCAAAGATAGGATCTTAATAATCCAGGCTCATTTTTATACCTAAATAGAATATGACTTCATTACAGGTGGTCTAATCAAAAAGGGGAAATTCACCCTGAAAAAACAGAATACACCATGTGTAATATATTCCTGGGCCCTTTTTGAGCTCAGTTGCATATTTTTCTTATTCCCTTAGATAACTGGAGTGATGCAGATGATTTGAATATCAGGCTTGGATATTTCCTGGGTAGATATGACAGAGTCTGATAACAGCTTTTGTTCAAAACTTCAAGTTAATGGTAGGTTGTGGTGCCAAATAGCAAAAGCTTTTTTATAAAAGCCCCATTTCAAAGTGACATTTAACAACCACAATGTAGATACAGTTCAGAATATGCTACATTTCTCCAGGGACAGTGGCTTGTTGTACCTGGATTTAGTGCAGCTCTTGACTGTTAGCGGTGTGACATTTTCAGAAAATTAGATTTAAAATAATCTGTCATATCTGAAGTGTTTGTATTTATGCATGTGAGCGTGGCTCATAACAACATGCAACATGTAACTTACTGAGTCACATGAAAAGAACACTGTTTTAATTAAGGTGATATGCATCCACTACTTAGACCTACATACATATATTACATATGACTAACAAAGTCTCATCTTCTGCAAATACATATTTTCTTTCAAAAGACATTATGGATAATTTCCCCAGTAACCATATGCTGAAAAACACCTTTGTTCCTTTATCATTAATTTTACATGAGATGCTTACACAAGCCAGTTATTATTGACAACATGCCTTCTGATAACTGCAGATTAGAAAAAAGAATACAAAGTTTTCTCTGTACTTTGTACTCTGTACTCTCAGTTTGCCTTTACAGGAAACCATAAACCTTGTTTGTACACCGCTCCAATTACTGCAACACTGAAAATGGTCTATGTATTAAAGTGTGCTGCGCCTCTATATTTTCCGATGTCATTTCATTTGTCCAGTAAAATTAAAATGACATTTCTCATACATACAGTGGCTGTATGCAATCAAGTGTTCATAAAAGATGCCGATGCATGAATAGCATATCAACTCACTTGAAATGCTCACTGATAACTACAGGTGCACTGAACCTCTCCTATAGACCTGATACTTTATAGCTGTGAACAGCAGTTCTAAAGCTTGTTTTTAATAGAAGAAATACACACACGCACAATTCTAAACATACACACATATATATGAATTTGAAATTCACTTGCTGTTTAGTTCTTTGAACTAAGTGCCTGGAAACTGTACCAGTGACCTGCACATCTGTTTAAGGCTTCTTACGTGTTACTTTGTGAGTGAAATTTCAGCCTCACATTCCCATGAGGCGCTTTCTGGCAGTTGCCTTTCCCATACACCTGTTAAATGTGCTGTAATTGTCTGTTAAGTACTAGTGAGCATTTCGGAAAGGCGTAGATGGAGGTAAGGGAACTGAGCCAAGTGGGTTTTTTGAGTTTTATTGCAGCTGGTTTGAGGCGAAGCAAGAAATGGAGAGACGGTGCCAGAGGAGGAAGATATGGGGAGGCGACGCTGTTAAGTTTTCATCTGTCATTGTGTCATGAAATGGAATTCAGAAAGTTAGAGAGCCAGTCAATGTGCTTACAGGTACAGAATGTCTGACACTCACACACTCAGCGTCAAAAACTGCTCACAAAAAATCTGGAGAAAGTTCCACATCCACTTTCCCAAGCATACCATCGCTCTGTTCCTAAAATGATATTTAATTCAGCTTTTTCACTTTTTATCCAGACAGTTTTTTTGTACAGAAAATAAATAAGAATTCATATCGAGCCACCACAGGTGTGTATTTGTGCATTTTAAGGAAGATTGTATGTCTCCATATAATATATTAATATATTTCTTGAACTTTTGGAATTACGGTATGAATGCTAGAAAACAACCTTTTAGTAGATGCAATGTCTTCTTTTCCCTGACAGTTGTCAAAGAAAAGAAAACAGATGCAGGTAATAGCAGGATGGAGAACACCCTATTAAGTGTAATGGGGCTCTTCTTTTAAGTAGAAGTAAATAGAGAAATATATGTACAGCATGTACAGTGGCTTGCAAAAGTATTCGGCCCCCTTGAACTGTTCCACATTTTGTCACATTACAGCCACAAACATGAATCAATTTTATTGGAATTCCACGTGAAAGACCAATACAAAGTGGTGTACATGTGAGAAGTGGAACGAAAATCATACATGATTCCAAACATTTTTTACAAATAAATAACTGCAAAGTGGGGTGTGCGTAATTATTCAGCCCCCTGAGTCAATACTTTGTAGAACCACCTTTTGCTGCAATTACAGCTGCCAGTCTTTCAGGGTATGTCTCTACCAGCTTTGCACATCTACAGACTGAAATCCTTGCCCATTCTTTGCAAAACAGCTCCTGCCCTGTGACGGCCTCAGAGGTTGTCTAAGAGAATATTGGGAGCAACAACACCATGAAGTCCAAAGAACACACCAGACAGGTCAGGGATAAAGTTATTGAGAAATTTAAAGCAGGCTTAGGCTACCAAAAGATTTCCCAAGCCTTGAACATCCCACGGAGCACTGTTCAAGCGATCATTCACAAATGGAAGGAGCATGGCACAACTGTAAACCTACCAAGACAAGGCCGTCCACCTAAACTCACAGGCCGAACAAGGAGAGCGCTGATCAGAAATGCAGCCAAGAGGCCCATGGTGACTCTGGACGAGCTGCAGAGATCTACAGCTCAGGTGGGGAAATCTGTCCATAGGACAACTATTAGTCGTGCACTGCACAAAGTTGGCCTTTATGGAAGAGTGGCAAGAAGAAAGCCATTGTTAACAGAAAACCATAAGAAGTCCCGTTTGCAGTTTGCCACAAGCCATGTGGGGGACACAGCAAACATGTGGAAGAAGGTGCTCTGGTCAGATGAGACCAAAATGGAACTTTTTGGCCAAAATGCAAAACGCTGTGTGTGGCGGAAAACTAACACTGCACATCACTCTGAACACACCATCCCCACTGTCAAATATGGTGGTGGCAGCATCATGCTCTGGGGGTGCTTCTCTTCAGCAGGGACAGGGAAGCTGGTCAGAGTTGATGGGAAGATGGATGGAGCCAAATACAGGGCAATCTTGGAAGAAAACCTCTTGGAGTCTGCAAGAGACTTGAGACTGGGGTGGAGGTTCACCTTCCAGCAGGACAACGACCCTAAACATAAAGCCAGGGCAACAATGGAATGGTTTAAAACAAAACATATCCATGTGTTAGAATGGCCCAGTCAAAGTCCAGATCTAAATCCAATCGAGAATCTGTGGCAAGATCTGAAAACTGCTGTTCACAAATGCTGTCCATCTAATCTGACTGAGCTGGAGCTGTTTTGCAAAGAAGAATGGGCAAGAATTTCAGTCTGTAGATGTGCAAAGCTGGTAGAGACATACCCTAAAAGACTGGCAGCTGTAATTGCAGCAAAAGGTGGTTCTACAAAGTATTGACTCAGGGGGCTGAATAATTACGCACACCCCACTTTGCAGTTATTTATTTGTAAAAAATGTTTGGAATCATGTATGATTTTCGTTCCACTTCTCACGTGTACACCACTTTGTTTTGGTCTTTCACGTGGAATTCCAATAAAATTGATTCATGTTTGTGGCTGTAATGTGACAAAATGTGGAAAAGTTCAAGGGGGCCGAATACTTTTGCAAGCCACTGTAGAAGGCTAGTCAGAGCTGTTCACTGTTTTTGGAGTCAAATTGGGTTTGCTTAGCTAGCAGGTCCAAAGCCAAACATAACCGACTGGAAAAATAACCGACTTTTATCCAGTGTGAAACACTGAGGATACCAAAAAACAAATGATAATTGACAGGCACTGAAAAACCTCTCAAAGAGGTGGAGTCCTCAGTAATGGACACCACATTGCCTCATATCACTCTTACCTTTCATTTACATCAGTACAGAGAGAATCCAGTAGACCTAAACTCTTTCATAAGATTGTGTGTCTAAATCTTCAGTAAGTGTCTGAATTCTCAGACCAATGCAGCAGATACTTTTTATCTTCTTTGCCAGGCAGCCAAAAGTCCAGCATTCAGCAAGTGCTCACTTCTGCTGAGACCAGGTGATTGAATCGGCCAATCTGCCCCCAAAAAGCTCTTAGGTTGTTTTGACTGTATTTTCTTAGGTTTTGCCGCCCAATGATTTTTGATACATTTGTCTGAATGAGAGCACACAGAATGTTCCTGTACACCTCTGCATTCATCCTGTTTCTTCTGTCAGCAGTGAAATCATCAATAAATGGCAGTGTGCCAGTTCCATTGGCAGCCATACATACCCAAGCTGTAACAGAAGCACTGCCATGTTTGACAGATAAGGTGTTGCGTTATCTCATGAGCTGTGTTTTTCCAGCACAATTTTTCCTCTCTCCAATATTCTGATAGCGGCTTATTTTTGTTTCATCACTTTGTTTCTGCAATTCTGCTTCCTGTGTGTTTTGTAGGATGTGTGAACTTTAACCTGGTGTTTCTGTACTGAGGGAACAATTTACAACTTGTTGTGAAGCCCCCCCCGAAGTTCTGATCAGGGAATCTTTCCTTGGTTGTTGACGAGGAAACATTCGCGCCCACATCCTGGAGCACATTCTTGACTTGTTGTGTAATTATAAAAGGTTTTTTTCTTTTTCTTTTTTTTTCACCATACAAGTAATTTTCCACTTACCTATAAGACATTTGCTCTTCAGCAAAAGAATTCACTAGACAGCTTGCTATTTGAACATTTCAAAGTGTGCTAACCTTTAGCATACATCTCCCATACAGTCTATACATTATCTACTATGTGCCTTTATGTGCTGGAGACATTTTGCGTTGAAAATGTAATAATAATGCTGTGGTATGCAATGGATACCTGCATATAGTTGTTCAGTATTATTTAATATGCGGAAATGATTTTAAAACGGAAAAATATAAACCTGCCTAACACTAAGAGGTACAAGGCTTTTATTTGGCCTTTTGCATTTCTCCAAAGCTGTGTTGAACTGCAGCTTTTCTGTCTTTTGTTGTTGAAACAAAGATCAAAATGCCTTTTGACTTGGATCACAACACGGATTCCCCTGTGCTCCTTCTTTTCCCCTTTTCCCCCTTCTGCTTTAAAACAGAGTCTGGAGGCTTACTAATAACTCCCATAAAGACTGCAGTTTCACTGTAGAGGCATGAGGGAACAGGATAGATTTCATGCTCTGTGGCTTTAGTGGAATAAACAGGTTAGTGGAGTAAATTTTTGCATTGCTTTCTCCTTGTCTGGCTGTAACTTTGACCCTGTTATTCCACCATAAGACACGACTAAAGTCAGCTGGGATTAGGGATAAGTCAGGACTTCTATTTAAAATTTTACTGTCTTATCAGGCAAAATTATAAATCAGATCAGCAGTAGTAGAGAACTCTCCACATGACTCTACATAGATCCATCCATTTGCTTCCGCTTATCCTTTTTCAGGGTCGCAGGGGGCGCTGGAGCCTATCCCAGCTGTCACAGGGCGAGAGGCGGGGTAAAACCTGGACAGGTCACCAGTCTAACACACAGAGACAGACAGATTCGCGCTCACATTGACTCCTGCATTCACACCTATGGGCAATTTGGGCTAACCAATTAACCTATCCCCACAAACTGCATATCTTTGGACAGTGGGAGGAAGCCAGAGGTAACGCACGCAAACACGGGGAGAACATGCGAACTCCACACAGAAAGACCCCGGCCTGAATTGAACCCAGGACCTTCTTGCTGTGCGGCAACAGTGCTAACCACTGTGCCACCGTGCTGCGTGCCTCTATATAGAGTCATGTCTAATTTCTAAAATGTAAACTGACTGGTTTACACAGAATCTTACTCAGTTTAAACATTTAAAGCAAGAACCGCGTCCTTGGAATCGTTAGTCTGCTTGTCTAGTGATTCCACTGATCAGTTCTTGGACTTGTGCGACAATCAGTTGATTTCAGTCCAAAATGTGGATATGGGCATTACTTTTATTTTTTTGCACAATCGGATGAGAGGGCAATGATAAAGTGGAAGCTACACCCAGGACACAAACAGCTGCATTGTGTTGCTAACACAATTTCGGTTCTTTGCAAGCATCTGCACAGACAGCATGCTAGCTAAGAACCCTGGGTGATGTTAAAGGTGAGTGAATGCCGAGCCCAGCCCAGCAGCCAGACCCTGTTGTTGCTTTTGTGTTCATACCTCAATACTAAGAGAAAGATCATATTTTTTTCCTCATTTAAATATCAATTTTTGTTGGTTTGTGTGACTGTGGCCTCAGTTTATATTGGTTAAATGGTAATTATGAGACAGTGTGTTTCAGCTAGTTTACATTAAGATGTAAATATCTTAATATAATCAATTACTTTTTCCTGGAAGTAATTAAGTAACATACTGTTTTTTGTTTTTTGTTTAACAAAAGCAATATGTGTAATAATTCCTTTTTTGGGTAATGACCACAACACTGATCACAACAAAGAAGGGAAATACCTCCAACATGGACAAACATTTGATCACACAACATGCAATTAATCTGCACAAATGCAAAGTCTTTGATATGCTGATATGATGGTGGTGACTGTCAAAGCGGAGCCATTGAGAATCGGTAAGGAATCAAATCCCACAAACACAAACACACAAACAAACAAACACACTGATGGCCCAGGGATACTTCAACACATTGACTGAAAGTGCCATTTGTGTGTCAGATATGCCACATCATTACTGGACATTTATACACATTTGAAATGACAATTCAAAGATTAAAAGCTGGACTGCTGCAAAAAATACACATTCCCAACCAAACTTCCCAAAAAGGTTTTTAACAATAAAACAATTATTTTAAACTATTTAATGGTAATTACAGTTCAAAATCCAATAAAATTTGATTTGCAGCATTTTAGTAGTAGAAGTATTTGTTTCTTCTATAAAGCAGAGATACAACACATGAAAGTTTGGTTGGTATATTTTCCTGCAACTTCCTTTCTCACATGGCAGGAAATAGATTGTTGCAGAGACTTTTACACTACTCTACCTACTCTGTGTGTTTGTGTCTCACTAGACACCCACTGTGATGTTGAATGCATCACACTATTAGCAGCGGTCTTCACACATTACAGCAATCCAGCACCACCGAAACTTTTTTTCCCCTAGGGAGTTAAATACCAGTGTGTGTGATGTTTGCACTCTTACATTTAGCTTGAAAAGATCAGACCTACAGGCATTTGTGAAAACAACTTACTGTATATATAATCTACTACTCATGAAAACAAGAGATGCACACCATATGAGCAAAAACCGTGTGTCCCTAACCTGAAGTTTTTTCATTAAAGAGTTTTCACAATGACTGTATGAGTTGATTGTTGACTTAGCGAACCACTGTACTTGAGCCGATGAAGTACATGCATGTGTGTCTGTGTGTGTGTGAGCACCTTCACCTGTCTAACTCCCTCTCAGTGGTGAAAGAACTAACCTTTCTTCGATAGGTTTCCCATAACAGCTTTGCATAACTACTTATTATGCTAATTAGAAATGATAATGATCCAGTAAAGTACACTTTCCTCCATCATGGTGTGCGGTATGCGTTATCCAAAACCACCCCCGTCATCCATTTGTTTGTCACTTTTATGGAAAACGCCATCCTTGGCATCTGTATCCAGCAAACAAAGAAGAGAAGAGCCGGAGCTGTGTAGACACACATGTGTGTGCTGAAGCAGCTGCTGCTGCTGCTCGGCTAATGTGCTGCTCAAGCAACGTTTCCTGGGTAGACAAGGTGTTAGATGATGAATGCTTTTGCTTTAACATGGAGCCACAGAATAGCCTCCCACACTGGATACTGTGCAAGATTCTATTTTTAAAAATGAAGAAATCTTAAGCCCAGTTAAAAAAAAAAACCTCAGTTATTTCAAGGTCAAGAAAAGTTGTGTTTACATGTATGGACATATCTGGCTTGTTTATCTCCAGTAACAACAAATACTAGTCATAAACAGTCTTGAACCATAATGTTAGGTTGCCAATGCCATACTTGCACAGGCTGATTGAAATCAACTCTTTGCAGTATGTTTCCAATAACTGTCTGATTCATACCTGAAAAGCTAGTAGCATCCAGTCATGTTCATTCAGGTGTATAGCTGTTATAACTTGTTACTTCTTTCTGTTACTCTCACTATCAAACTCATGCCTTCACTGCTTGTGAGGAACACCCCCACCTCCTACACTGCACATGGTGTTATTGATTTAACCAGGTTTTAATGTTTATGTATGCTTTTATTAAGGAGGATTAAACTTTCTCAGCAGAGCCCTAGACACTTTTCTCCAATGTAAACTTGCTGTATGAAAAGGAAATGTCAACGACATGAAAACAAAAACAATGAAATCTGACATTATTGTGTTATTAATTGTCGGCTTGTACTCTGCTGCTTGTAATTGCCACTCTCCTACTGCTCTGTTTACCATGTATAGCTACACTCTGCCATTCACTCTCACTGCAGTGCCTCCAAATAAAGAAGCATGGCCATACTGCTTGCTCCATGTTCGCATTAGAACGAACAATTGCCTGAAGAGTGATGGGGCTTTCAAGGCAGCCACTGTAAGTGGAAGAGAGGAGTCTAGAGAGTGGGTGATGGTGGCAGAGGTGGTGGTGGGACTCCAAGACTGGTTGCAGAGGTGGGATGAAAAGGATTCTTCACTCACTCACAATGATGCACGCATACAGGTGCACACTTTAGTCGCCATGAAACACCACTTCCAGCAAACAGCAATATGCCCGAGATGAATGCTGGCCTTAAATAAGTAAAGGTTAGAGCAATAGAAGGAAGGTGGTTGGATGTGTTCCTCTGAATATGTGATCATTTTATTTTGACCAGTGGTGGTAGTCCAGTCCCATTCCCTGTCCGCTCCTTGCTCTGTCTTTGTGAAACTGCTGATGCTTAGCTGTTGCCTCCATGAGTAGATACCGGTGGCTCACTAGGATAGAGGCCCTCTTTGGAATGGCATTTTCCTGGCTCATCCTCAGGATGATTGAGGATTGAAGGTTGTGTTTCTGAGGCCAGTAAAGACGTCTCAGGGCACCTGTTCAAAGCACCAGGGACAAGGGCTGCTCTTTTGGCCACTGTTCCCAGGATCAGGCATCTTTCCAAGGGATTAGCAAAAGTGCAAGTTGGCTTGTCAGAACCAGAATGAAGGAGAGTCTACGGAGGCAATTAAGTCTCATGGGATCTACTTTCCTTAAGTGGGTCCACTGGTAACCCCAAGACTGCAGTGTTAAGCCAACATGCAAAGTTTTAAATACAGACAGAGGCTGTAGAATCAGCCATAGAAATAGGACAGAGAGAAAAGGACATTCATACGGCATGCTAACATGCAAATAGCAGGATTACACAGGCAGACTAATCATGCTAATCATACTCTTTCCTCATTATTTCCCCTGGGTAAGAGAATAAGACATCTTTGGTGAATTTAGGTCACTACAAAGAGATTATATGTGAACCACAATCGCTCCCTCCTCCTCTCCCCTCCTCTGTTCTCTGTGCAATACAAACAACCACATTATTGAAAACAACAAATATTTTTGGCAAAACAATTCCCTCAGCAAGCTGGGAGCCTTATTGCCTTGGATGTCCTCTCTCAGCGGCATGTGGGGTTTTTAAAAAAAATGATTTGAGATCCGGAGCCTCATTCCTTGTTGTTTCTTTAATTTCCTTCCTCAGAGCTCCTGTGCTGAAAAAGAGCCAGAGAGTATTATTGCTGTGATTATTCTGCCACATGATCTAGCTGAGAGCAGCGGCAAAATAAGGTCGCAGTCGCGACTATCTGTACCCTAACTGAGTGCTAGCCGCCCCTATGGACTAACTGATAGCTGCTGCTGTATATGAGATTTATGCTGGCCTCTGGCATCTGGCCTCATAACTGAATGGGCTGAGAGAGACACAGAAGCCAGGCTGGAGCTGAAGTTGCTGCTTGTCATACAGTCGTACCCTGATCAGACCCCCATCTCAACTTGAGGTTGGGGTCTGGTCATGGTCAATGTTTCAGGGCGATTGCATATAGGTTATTTATTTGAAAGCGGCGTTCATCCCCACTGTGTCACATTTCCAAGGGAAAGACAGTAACTGCAGAGCTTTTGGGCTTGATGAATATCACAGAGGGTTCAGTTACAGATGAAATCCACTAACAGGTAATTTGATACAGATAACCTTTTCTACTGTGATATTTTGATTAGATAAATAGCACTTGTGCCACAAAGCACACTTTAGTTGTTGCTGCTTAGTTGTTTTGTTGTCGCTGTAATATGGAGGTTGTTGGGACTTGAAACATTTTAGATAATGTTGGCAAAAAGCACGTTTATGTTTGAAATGTGAAAAGATTTGACTTCTAATGGCAGTTTCACAACTATGACCACCAATCATCATTAACCTATTTTCGCCCCAATTCTCAAATTTTAGCTAAAATATTATAAAAGAAAAGAAAAGAAAGACCCTGTCATTAGTGAAACAGGTTTAATTTGCCACATGGGAACATTTGTCAAGGACCCCATAGCCTCTGATTTTGGTATTTTTAAATCAGACATAATCAGCTAATTGGCAATCTGACTGAGAATAAAGGAATACTGCAGTCTCGTACGCAGACTTACTAACTTTAACTAAAGAACTCTAAAAAGGACAATAATTTATCAGTTGAAAAGTTTTTAAAAATAGATTTTAAAGTAGCAACTGAGACCATAAAGTTCTCAGGGAAATTTTTACTGTGGTGTTCAATTCAATTTTATTTGTACAGCGCCAAATCACAACAGTCCCCTCAAGACACTTTATATTGTAAAGTGGACCCTACAATCCCATATGGAAATGTTATATATAAAAGTTTGTATCTGTCTTGTGTGAAACTTGTATGAAAAGCATACAAGAGTGAAAACAGATATAAGATCCCTAGAAAAATTATATAAATGAAACTTGTATGTTTTGGATACTTACTAAAACAATATATGAAAGTGGCCACTTTCATGAGTAAATCATATAAGCCTTATATGATTCACTACATGAAGTAGGCCACATCTGATGCAAGTCTTTTATAAGTTTTTTCTATTTCTTTTCCATATGGGATAATACACACAGAGAAAAACCCAACAATCATATGACCCCCTATGAGCAAGCACTTTGGCGACAGTGGGAAGGAAAAACTCCCTTTTAACAGGAAGAAATCTCCGGCAGAACCAGGCTCAGGGAGGGGCGGGGCCATCTGCTGTGACCATTTGGGGAGAGAGAAGTTAGACAGGATAAAAGACATGCTGTGGAAGAGAGCCAGAGACTAATAACAGGTAACAGATAAGTTACCAGGAAGTCATTTCACCATTCAGCCATACAACAACTTCTTTTTAGTAACAAAGAGTCACACCCTGCTAGGCGTTTAAAGCGCGTCCATGTTCGCTTCTCTTTTCAGACCCTGAAACTACGTCCATCTAATGTCACTGGCATGTCTTAAACTAGAAACACATTTCACTGGACTATTTACATAATATCTATTATGTAGCTCCATAGTGGCTAACATATTTACTTAACATGCAAAAAATCCTTGCTTTGAGACCGGAAGGAAACCCAAATTTGTGGGAAGGCTGTGTCAGGAAGGTCATCCAGTGTAATTCATCCACTGTGACAACCGATTGCAAATAAGGGATCACCCAGAGGAAGCTTCTCTTTTCATAGTATTTATTTTAAAAAGTTGGCAGCCTACGTGCTTAATTTTAGTCAAATGTGGCTATGGAAATGATTAGAACATCTGAATTCAGTGATCAGGATGGATGAGTCAATACCGTGTAACACCTGCTGTAAAGAAGATACTTATGTGGCATAGAAAGACTCATATTCATATCTGCGTTTAAGTTGAACATTAATCAAAATACTGTACAGGGCACACTGAGGAGGATGATCAGGTGAGTGAATTGGGTAGCTGGAACAGATGCAATGGGTTTGACATGTAAGATACTACGCACAGAGGAACACTGCCACATTTTACATAGCGCCTACTAATCCATGCATAATCGGTTTAAAAACTCAAACAAAATAAAAATTCTCTGTATAAACTCAATCACGGGGAGGTAAAGCTTCCAAGCTGAACTGGTCCCAGGTGTAGAGTCTGTATTAAACAAACTCTCAAAGAATTAAGAGCAAGACAATAAATATCCGCGCTCAGGTTGCTGATCAAACAAGATAATAGATCTGCTTCACGTATTAATCTCGTTTACATGGACCACACTTTTCTGATTGGACGTCTGAGTGCGTGTAAACACCAGATTGTATTAAATCATATCACGTGTAAACATTTCTGCTGTCCCATTTTGCTTCCCTTTCAGAGAAGTCAAAATGTCTGCCACAAAAAAAGAGCACTTATTTATTTAATTGGGATTACTGTCAGAATTTTTTTTGTAAAGGTAACTGCAGCTACATCTTGTGTGTGGGAACAATTACCTGAACAACTGACAAACAGTAAGCACAAATATTATGCTAAATCAAGCAATAATTAGCTCAATTATGATCACATTAGCATAACGTGTATTGACTAGTTGTAACATGTGGTGATTTTATAAGAATGTAGGGTGGCTCACGTCTGCTTGATCACTGAGAGGTGCAACACATCATATGCTCAATTCAGGGTAAACATTGTAACTGTTCATTGCATTCATTTTCATTCATTCACACAATCACCTTAAGCCACCATCTAAACTTAACACAGTAAGGAAATTTATGTTTTTTTGATTATTACTTTGTTGTAACACCTTATCCTATTGGAAAGCCTGCTTATTTCCCTTTAAATTGTTCCACATTTGTAAGGAAAATGTGGATTAAACAGCAGAGTTGAGTATGTGGGTTGTGCCCATAAATAACTTGCCAAACTCCTTAATTTTTTTAGAGTATGTTTTTGGATGAGATAATTTTTAATATTGTACCTTCAGTCTTCAGTTGTAGAGAGTTTCTAACAAAATACTCATGAGAAGAACTCCCAGCACTCAGCAGATGGTCTGGAGGTAAACCCAGCTCGACTATGCATCACATCTGGAGACAGCTTCACATCAAGATATGCAGCAGGATGCTACTGATTTCTTTATGGCTTTTCACAAAAAAACATCTGCGATTCTGTGGATGAGTCAACATCGAGCAGTCAGTTGTCTAGAAAGTGAAAATGTTTAATGGTGATAGTAAAGTTCAGAGGTTCACTTTTTCAAATCATAACCTCTAGAGTGCGTTCAACAACAGCAGTCCTGAGGCAGAATTTGATGCTGTTTTATTTTTTGTGTTTATTAATTTATTTATTAAACCCTTTCCTCAGCCTCCGCTTTGGGTTCTCTGCACGTGGGTTTGATTTTGGTTTTGTGACATGAAATTAGGCACAAACACTGACAGCTGCAGAGGTAGACAGGGGTAACAGAGGGTGGATAGAAGGATGTGAGGGCTGGACAAAAGGTTTGTAGGTGCTAGAAGGAAATTAGAGGAATCATATCGTTAAAGGAAACTAGGAGAGAATGAAGGATGACAGTGAAAATCAGGTGAATGAATAGAAGAAAGGGAAGGAGGGTGGAGGATGAAAAGAGTGAGGTGCAGAGAGGGGAAAGAATGTGGGAGATAAGAGAAATCCAGAGGGCAACAGAGAGGTGAAGTGATTCAGAAAAAGGTGGAGAGAAGGGGGAGCAGCCTTCTTTAGCTTCTGCATCCAGTCATCACCAGTCAGTCTACCTCTTAACTGTGGCAAACAGGGGCTCCCTTGGCTCCTTGGTAACGCTCTTACTTACTGTGCTGACGTGCTTTCCTCCTTGGTCCTAATGTATCCCTGCTGGTTCAAGAGTAATCACTTACCAGCCTTTCTCTGTGAGCTGGTCCGTTCCCCTGAAACCTCTTCTGTATGACTCTCCTCCTGTTCCTCACCTGCTCACTCTCCAATGGTCATTTCCTCAGGAAATAAACCAGTGGACTCGCCCCTCCAGAAAACCTCCTCCTGTAATCCAAGTAAGCGCACAACATCAGTTCTCAGTTCTGTCTCCTTTCCCTCAGAACTCCTCTCCTCTGACCCAGAAAGATCTTCTGCATCCTCCTCTTAACCTCACAGCTGTTGCCTAATTCCTTGTATTAAAATAAAAAACTATTTAAACTTGGTTTTTGGCTCCGCCCTGAAACTTCTGTGTGGAATTTGAATGTTTCTGTGTGCTTTCATGGGCATCCTAGATTCTTGCTCCCTCATTAAGTTGTGATTTTTAATTGGCAGTAGGTGCTGCTATAAGTCTGTGATGGACCAGTGACCTTTCCAGCGTATGCTCTGCATCTTGCCCTGAGCCAGCTGGAGCGCAGGCCAACCCCACCATGGCCCTAAGTTGTAGTTTGTTGAACCTGCTTTCTGCAAGAGACCTGTTAAAAAGGTGTAACACTTTACTGCAATATGATGATATTCACTTTCCATGTAATTTCAGCTACGCTGATCCGATCAGCTGTTCGTAACACTTCCTAGGTTGGAATAGATGTCAGCGCGAACTATCGTATGTCCGCCATTACCTGGCCGAAACCGGAAGTGACGTCATTTTCGCGGAAATGTAGTTTTTTACCTTCAGGGCCTTATAAGCCTATACTGGTGTTTTTAAAAGTCATATTTGGCTTTATGCTTTTCTGTATAATTTCTGGAATGCTTAGAACTCAAATTGCACTGCTGGAAATAGTTTATTTTGATGCATATGCTGATTTTTTTTGCAAATTTGCATTATAATATTTATTTTCATTTTTCCTGCAGTATATAAAAATTGGTGTATCTCAAAAATAAAACTATGAAGACACTCAAAATAAATTTCCTGTGACTGGAAACTATTTTGTGCAACTTTTTTGTATTTACAGTTTTGAGCAATCAACCTCTTAAATTTCTCTAACTAGAAATATATGTAAAAAATAAAACAAAACCGATTTTCAATTTTTTTGTAGTTTAGTGCACTTTTTTGCAATTTATGTAGTTTCTTTGGACTTAATGCATACATATTATTAAAATTTGGGCTATAACAGTTGTATTGATGTATAGCAACTTGAAATGCTCCCAAAAATGGCACTACAGCATGTAAAAATTTAAAGATAAGCTCTGGCGGACTTGGTTCTATGGTAGGTCTTAAAGGGTTAAAGCACCAAAACTAACTAAACTGAGCAAGAAAAGTTTTTTCAAATTTGAGTATTTTGCTAAGTGAACTGCATGTTTAAAATTTCTTTTCTTTTGCTGATGGCTACAGCTGGCACACAAAATTACCCCTTTAGAGGAAAACAGTTTTAGGAAGGGATGAAAGAAAATCTTTTTTTATGCAGTCCCTGCTGCTGCATGCTTTTAGCATATCAGACCTCTCTTGCTCTCCCTCCAGCCTGGCTTTGGGTCTCACCAATGCAGAATCTTGTGGCAGCTAGTTTTTAGCCTCACCGCTAATAACCCTGTGTACTGAGCCTTGGGAAATTAGCTGCTCATTGAAGCATGCCGCAAGTAGCCTCATGAACCTTTGTTGGAGGAAGAGCAGCCACACATAGGTCAGAGGAATCAATGTCCTTTAGGGACCCAGAGGCCAAGCTAGAGAGCAATGAACTCTCTCTAACCTCAAACAGTGGCTGCGGTGTAATTGCACTGATGCAATGAGTGAAATAGGGTGGGAACTGCCAAGAACTAAAGCTACAGAAAAGCATGCAGGAATCTTGTTTACTTGACGGCAGGATGCCATGACAAAGACTTATGAAATTAAAACAAAACCTTTCCTCTTGTTTGAAAAAAGAAAAACCCACAGGCAAACTGTGCTGTGCTGTCAGGACGCATGAAATTCTTAGCTGAATTTCACATAATCTCTGTGCAGGTCAGACGTAGCATTAAAAAAATATAAATCCACAACTTTCATTTCTTCTGAGAAAAAATAGTTGAAGATGGTGTTTTGTAAAAGAAAAAGAAAATTAACTCAAATTACATAATTGTAAGAACAGAAAACAAAAGAACATCCAGTGCATTTTCAAAATCTATTATTTCCTCCTCGGGAACCATGTGTAAAGTTCAACTTATTTTATCCAAACTACAGTTTCTGGAAAGCATCATTGTATTACTGTCTTATAATGATAGTGTTCCTACCTGTAGCTGAAATCAGCGCCAGACTACATAACTAACTCAAGACTAGTCTGAAGTTTTCAACTGAGAAAAAAATACACATTTGTAATTTTTTGAGATCCGATAAGCACCTAAAACCTTAGATTTCAAACATATTTGGCACGTATTTAAAGTTAGATCTATTCTTGATGCATAGATGTATTTCTTGACAATATGATTTTGTCCTGCATTGCAGCTGACAAGCTGCCCACAATCAGCTGATAAATGTGCTGAATAAATGGCCAACAGTCAGCTCAGTTTTCCCTCTAGAGCGTTGGTGAATGAGCCGTCCCCAAGCAAGTGACCTAGGCCTGGTCAGGCTCAGTCACCCAAGGAAGCCATCTGAGACTGCCTCCACTCAGCCAGAAAGCACAAGGGAGGTGACTGGGGCATGGGCACATCAGTAGAACTGCAGCTCCCATAGGCCAACAGGGTTAGAGATCACAGATGCGGACAAGAGGTGAGGGAGTGTTTACAGTTTGGGGAAGAAGCTGATGGAAATTAGAAATGATGGTGGCAAAGGGTAGGAATGCTCTCATCTCACTGATACAAAGAGACAAGAAGTAGGCACTGTACTATGAAGTGAAGTCTTTACTAAAGGAAGTTGGACTGCTTCTAAGAAATAAAAAAAAAAAATCACTCTTGGCACCTAATGGTTCCTCATAGATAAACTATTCAGTACTGTCGGTGTGCTTTGTTTCCAAGACATCAGTAATTCAGTTTGAAAGAGACATAACATGGAAACAACTCGTATTTTGATATTCCGTTAATTTTGGAATAAAGAGATGACTACTGGGATTCCTACCATTTTTAGACAGAAAATATAAGTGAAATTAACATGTCGCCTGACCTTCATAGAATTCTCAATATTACTGATGAGAATATTATATACATATTATATACTTGCTGCCAGTCATACTAGTTAGAGTTTGATATTTTTGGATTGGAGAAACCTTTTTATACTATTGAAGTCCATCCATCCATTTTCTGCTGCTCAAGTGGGTCCTGGACACCCAGACTACCCTCCCTTCAACCAGATTACATCACCATTATGTTATAAATAGTGAAAAGTAAATAAATATATAAATAAATAAGTTTGAGTGATTTTCTTTCTGTTGGTTGAATCAAATGAGGAAAAAAACATGGCATATCATGTAACAAGATGCAATGCATATACAGCATAATCAATTAAAATTGGAATTATGAACTTTATTCTTCTATTTGCTGCTGATGCCAGAAACGTAAGTAATGATTCTGAGGAAAAATAATAAAGAGTTTAATGTAAGATGCTTGTAATGTAAGAAAATCTTGTTATAGTATTATAATTCTTCAGATTCAACTTTAATGTTTAACAGGCATAGTATTGACTGTGCAGTGTTTACTGTTTGCTTTTCATTTGATAGAAGAAATGTAATAATAACAATGCAGAGGATTAAACTCATGTGCTCGAGCCTGCTCTGGCAGATATGGAAAATCAAATAAAAAACAAAAACTAAACTGTACTTAAAACACAATAATTTTCATCAATAAGCATAAGCTTAGTGACTTAAAGTATACTTCTTCAGGGTTTTTTTGCATCTAAATTTTAGCAACTGCAAAAAACTTTGTCCAAAATTACAGATTTAACTCTGCTTGCCACTCCATTACTCATGTATTACAAACAGATAAAACATTCATCTAGACATATCACGGGCAATATTTGCTTCAGTAACAATGACCATGACCAAATTGACTTCTTTTAAAACGTTAATCCTGTAACTACTAGCTCCTACAATATTTCAGCCTGCTAGCTATGCTAACAAGTCTACTGATGCTGTCTTGAGAATGACTTACGGCAGGTCATAATCCAGTTTTCAGTCACGTGACTGACTGACTTTTGGGAAAAACATTGCTCCATGGCCACTAGTGGACAGTCAGTAATACTGCAGAACAAAACTGATGTTTTTTCCTCTGTCTTGAGCCAAGACTACTTAGATCATCTGTCAATGGAGGAAAAACAAAGATATGAAGAGAAACAATGAATTTTGGGTACTTGTGATCCATATTGTGCCCTGGCAGCTTCATTTAAATCCCGTCTCTTCCAAAGCTCCATTTTGGTGATATCTACGTATATCTTGTAGAGAATCTATCACTTTACACTGCTGCCAGGATGAAAGCTTTCAAAGTACGGACAGCTAGGTGTATTTTCAATCTGGATGGGTAAACTAATGCTGCTGTGTGAGGTGAAGAACAAGCAAAGGTAAGCAGTACATAGCTAGCTTAATTAAGCTAGCACACGTACGTCTTACATTTGTTGACTTTGACAGTGTTGTGCCAAAAAAGTTCTGGTAGTATTAATTATAATTCAACTTTATTGTTAATTAACTGGAAAAATCCCAGTTTAATTAATGCTTTTACCTTTTGGGCTAAAAAGGATTAATTTTATAGACAGGACAGTATCGATTCATTGGCTCACCCACTTTCTAATGACCCATTACATCCAAGAAACCTGTTTGAACATGTGCAAATCATAATTAGCAGATCACAGACATTTTCCTGTTACACTGAATCTGCTGCTTGCATAAGGATCAGTGAGGTAAGTAGATTTCCCCGAAAAAAAGTTGTCTTGTACAATTTATTTTACCAATAACCACTACTCTCTGAAGAACGGGGAGTTTGGTCTTTGTCACCCATTAGAAGATGAAATACATTGACAGCGCACTTAGATATCGGCCCCTACCGTGCAATAAAACTAACTGCCGTTGTTGTCTTTTCAAGTTTAACAAAGAAGATAAAAAGACCCTGGGAGAATGTCAGAATTTTCTCTGGCATATCAACTTTAATGACTGAATTAATTGCACAGCACTTCACAGAGAGGCACGAACACGTTTCCCTTCATAGTCTTTGAAATCAATTACTGGTGTCCTACAAAACAATAGGTAAAACATAACTCCATGTTTATTACTGTCACAGTGTTTAATGCTATCACTCCTCATGAAAAAGGCCGCACATATGTTTCAAATCTCAATGGGAGCTATTTACCAGAGATACAGAACTAGAGATTACAGAACTAGACAGGCTCATTTGCGATTTGAATTATTTCTGGCAGTGTGATTAATAAGCTAGAGTTATATAGCTGCCATTGCTAACAAGAAGAAAGCAATAACAACGAGGAGATATTAATAACCAAATGGTGAAGATTGCTTTCCAAATCTTAGCTGCAGAAGTACTTTTATTTTGTAATACAAAATGTGTGTATTTTAAATTGCAAGGATTTTAATTGTCTCCAAATTCCTGCTGGCATGTATTTCAGTAAATATTGATTCACACATTTAAAAAATTAATTTAGAAGACTTTTTTGGTGACAATTTAATTGGCATATACAACCACAAGTCATGCCAGCGAATTCTATCCTGCCTTTCTTCTTTTGCTAATTTTTTTCTCTTACTCAGCTCAGAACTGGCATCAAAATGTTCAAACAGCGAGCATCAACAGGCTTAGGAGGACATCTGCACCCATTGTCAAGAAAACAGGTTGTTGGGTCAGATATCTGGGCAGGTAAGTGTGATGAATGCTCCACTTACCTGAAACTTGGATTTAACTCGCCTTCCTCCAGTGCTTCATGGGCTCAAATTCAATTCTAAGATTTAAACTGTCTTCATGTGGGAAACAAGAGAGTAATGCTAATCCAAAAACAAATGGCGTTTGAGTAGATTTTGTGCATCTAAGTGTTTTTTTTTACAGACAAATTTCACACATTACAATTAATTGAAAAAATTTTTTTTGTACCTTTAGTAACAGGTTATTGATCCTTTAAGACTAGATTGTAAGAAAACAAAGATTCCCAGTGTTCCTTTTGATGACACTGTAAGCCACTAGCCTGATGGTATTTGTTGAAAATGCGCACCAGGAAACTAAACTGCTCTGCTCAGCCGAGCGCATCATGTGGATGAGTTTGTCTGTGGAGGAGAGAGAAACCCCTCTTGTTGTGGTGACAGGGGTGACATTGCTGTTAGGCTGCCTTTTCTGATGGTGACTTAGCTTCCGAATGCTGCCTTTGACTGACTTACATTACTGTGCAAATGTCTTCAGCCATCATTTCTTTATATTTTGTTTCCAAGGAGCTGGACTCCTCGGAAGGAGTCTTATTTTTTTTTTTAAACTGAGCAATAGTTCTGTGGACTTTCTGAAGGTCCTTCAAAGTCATTTTTTGGAGATTGGTGGCTTGTTTGTTTTCTGTAAGTTATACCACTTAACTCTGACCTGTGAATCATTCACGACTTCCTTCCCTATGGGATGAACCAATGTTGTGTCAACACATAAAACACAGATTAGCAAAAATGTAAAATTTAATGATTAGACACTTTCTTTAGGTGATTTTTTGAAAAGTATCAGGTGTGACTGACATAAATTAATATGTTTGTGCCAATAAGGTTATTCCCAGAAAGCTACAATGCATCTGGAAAGTATTCAGAGTGCTTCACTTGTTATACATTTTGTCATGTTATATAACTGAGAGCATATTAAATACTTTTTTCACCTCACTATACCCACACAATACCCCATAATGACAAATTGAGAAAATGATTGATTGAAATACTTGTACATTTATCAAAATTAAAAAACAAAAAAATAACATGTACGTAAGTATTCGTAACGTTTGCTCAATACATTGGTAAAGCACCTTTGGCACAGTGAACGAGGGGAGGACACAGGAAGAAGTGTCAGGCCAACTATCTACAGCAAATGAACAGTATCATAAAGTGATGTCCTCAAGAAATAAGAAAAAAAACAAAGGTCTGACACAGGACCTGAGTGATGCTTTTGGCCCGTCAGCAGATCTCATTACAAACAGTTAAAGAGTGACTGTCAGGAGGCTGTTTTTAAGGAAGCCAAACAAGGAGGAAAACTTTGAGGTCTCCCACATTAACACAAGAAATGGATTGAAAATCAGTGTAAACAGGTTTTCTAAAATATTGAACCCAAATTTGAAATCATTGGTTTCATATGTAGAGATCAGGAGAGCTCTACAACAGTGAGTGTCTACAGTCATCTGTAAAACATGATGGAGGCTGTGTCATCGTTTGTGTCTGCATTTCAGTCAGTAGTTCTTGGGATCTTGTCAAAATTTAAGAAATGTTGAAGACATTTTTCATTTTGAGCTACTATGGAATGACATGTGAAACGTGTGTGATTGTCAATAGCTTCATTTTACAACATGTCAATTAACCCAAACACACTGTGCGATCAGTAAAAGCATAACTGGATAAAAAAAACATAACAGAACACTATCAGTCATAGATTGGCCTCCCCAGCGCCCGGGCCTCAACATTGTTGAAGCTGTGTGGTCTTGACAGAGAATAGGGGAAAAAAGTCGGCCGACCTATGGAATGTCCTTCAAGATTTCTGGGTAAATATTTCTGAACACTATTTAAAGAAATTACATGAAAGCTGATAATGCTGTGTTTATTCATTTACCAATTGGTGTCAAACAGTGGCAGCGTATGTGTGGCTGTGCGTCTTTGAGGACTTTTCACTCCCATTTGGCCTTTAGATGATGAAACTGCTTCTCCTATGTTCTGACACGGCCTGTCCCTTCACATCAGGCTTCTGTGATGGAGACTGTCAGCGTGGCATGCTCGCATTTGTCCCTGACTCATAAATCCCTCTTACGCATGTGTGCTCTTTCTTTCTCTCTCTCACACACACACACGCACACACAAATCACCTTTGGCTCTCCAACAACCTCTTGTCTCTTTGTTTCCTCACATGATCACAGCCCCTGAGATGAACAGACCTGAGATGAGACAGTAAATACTTGATGCCTTGGACAGCCCTAAAAATGGACACACGTGCGCACACTTAGGCATACACTCATCTCCGTGTTTACGCCTGGCTTTGAAATCCAGTCGTCACGTTACTGATCACAGAGTCAGACCTTTGCACAGAAATATTTCATGCATGCCTGCATAGAGTCAATTCAACATCTGGATGTTCTTATTCTTTTGAAATAATACATGGCTCAGTTGTGAGTGCTGCTTGATTGAAGCTGTGCCTGCTCTTCAGCTAATGACCATTAAAAGTACCTTTCATCTCCCGGCAGCTTGTTGCCCAAACGTTTTCCTTTTTTCACAGCAGCGCTGTCTAAGGGGAAGAGCAATGATAGCATGGAGGAGGAGGAGGGCAGGAAGAAGATGTGGCGTAAAAGCAGAAGAGAACCTTAATAGTAACACAGTTGAAGTAAGACAGGTTTGATCATAAGGGGATGGGGGCGACTCAGATTTTAATGATTATTCCTTCCTATAAAAGCTCCATGGTTTCTGATGTCAGTGCAGAGATCTGTATAGATCACTAAAATTGGACTTGTGTGAGCCAGCGTCTATAACTGGGGAAATAAAACACAACTGGTCTCAGTCTGCTAGCGTTTATGCCCTAAATGCTTTTACATGTGTGGCTTCAATGAAGAATTGGGACATTTGCTGATATTGCCACAGCATCAGCACTAAGTAGAAGGATTTGTTTTCACACATTTATTTGCTTTGTTCAAGCTGCAGAAGCTCATTAAAGACATATTGTGGAGAAGTGAGTGCCAATCACTAATGGTTGTCTTAAAGAGAGTGTGGAACAGTTACACAGGGTGAACAGTGTGAATTCAGTTAAGTGGGGTCAAGAGTTAAACTGGTAGTAGCCAACAACATCGATACATTTCATTCTCCCTTTATAGTCAATCATATAAAACTCCCTAAAGTCATTTAGCATAGATAAAAATAAGTAATTAGGGACACTTTATATAGGTCAGTGTAAACCCTAATAATACAGACGCAGATCAATAAGGAGCAAAGAGAAAAATTTGTTACAATGTCTAACATTTAAGTAGTTTTGGCAGTTGCTGATGACAAGTGACATCTTAGAGCAGACGCCCAGATAAAGGTAGGAGAAAATGATTGGCCCACCCAGAGTCTTGACCCTAGTGGTGGTACAGAGTTAGTAGATAGCTGATTTGCCAGGATAACCTGGATAAAATTAAAATGAGGCCTGATGGATAATTGGGCAAGAGCACTGTAATGGAGACCAGGGGTTCCATTACCCTTACCTGTATTTTTTTTTTTATTTGAGTGAGTGGTATTTAAAAACTATATAAAAAAGAAACACACATTTGTGGTTAGTGATTCTTTATTAGGTCATTAGCTGGTATTTAAGTCAACTGCTTGTGGAAGGTGAAGAGACTGGCCATCCTACCTGTGTCAGGAAAAAGAACCTGAGTTAGAGCAGTTCACGTCGTCTCATTATCATTGGTCTGTAGCCTAAATTATGTTTGTATAAAGAGAAGTGTGTTAACATTACTCACCTTTCCTGGTTGCTTCCTTTGCAGGATGTGGAGCAAAAGAGTAAACACAGCTCAATCACCTGCTTATGAGCTCCTGGAGCAAACCAAAGTGCCAGGTTAGGGGAGTGTGGTTAAGGTGTTTTAATTTATGTAGTGGTGGTTGAAGTCTATATGTTATTGAATTAGATATAGGACTTGGTACAAATATAAATATTTCTTTCATGTGTTGTATTGTGGTTTGATGTTTGCTCATGTGGAGGTTTATGTTTTCATTTGGTTTGCTAACCCCAGACTTGGGTATTCCAGATGCTCACCTGAATCGGTAGAGTATAAAAGGAAGTCAGTTGCTTTTAGAGTTGGGTTCTTTTGCTTTGTGTTGGTGTGTAAACTCATGTTCTCTTTAATAAAGTCTTCCAGTTGCTGGATACATTTTATTCCAGTCTCATCCCATTTTGTTTGAATTGACACATGACCGACGGCCAAAACTGACAAGCACTGATGTCAGATTTTTGAATTAGGGATGGAAGTGAGAATGGCCCATATCGTGGAGAGGAATGGAGACTGAACAACAGAAAACAGATCTTTATTAAATTCAACATAGCAAGTTAAACTTATCACAAGGACTATAGTTTAAGTTTATCTGCTGATTTGAAGAAAGAAAACTAGAAGGGAATATAATGCGATTGTCGGTCTTACACACTAGGGTTGTTATTTCAGCTGTAGCCATTTCTCTGTGGCAGTATGTCTGTGACATCCTTGCTCTTTACCCACATATGTGAAAAGCCAAATGTGGTGAGAGCACACATCACTGCCCTTACACGCGGATACCCAGCAAGCACCCTGGGCGACTGTTGATGTGAATTGGTTTTATATAAATGAAAATGAATTGACTCAAATACCTGGAACACATAAAGGCAGGGCTAGCAGCAGAAATACTCCCACACAGAACAAAGCAAGTCTTAATGACAATGCAAGATGTCAGAAAGTCAGAAATAGCTGGAAAGGCATGGAAAGGAGGGGCGGGAGTGGAGGTGGGCTTGTGAGGCAGTTTGCAGAGGCAGCATCAATTGTATTCAGCCTTAAGCAACTTACAATAAGATATCCAGTATAAGATTAGCCAATAGAATGCATAGGGGGACATCATGTGATGCAGGCAGGAAACGATACTAGATTATCTCCGTTTAAATAATGTTGAGAAAAATTTGTACTAAATACAACAAATATTTAAAAAAAAAAACACCTTTTTTTCTTTAAGTTTTATGAACAGCTCCTCGGAAGCTCAAAACACTTTGTAACAGCTTTAGATCAGATGTAAATTAAGCATACACACAGATGATTCGTCACGATATTAAATTTGCACAAAAAGCAATTTAACCCATTTAGATTTGCACATTCTTATTATGTTTCTGGATTTGACTGTTTTACAGCACTCTAAACTTTTAATCCTTAAATTGCTTGATGTAACATTAAAGAGAGAGAGAGGATGTTGACACGTCTTTGTTTCTGTCCTGACAGGCTTCACCTGCTTCACCTGTCACCTGCTTCTCTGGTCCTGGTTCCCCAATTAACAGCACGGTGGTGTTCAGATGGAAAGGACTCTGAGTTTAGGGTTCATAATCTAAATTGTGCAAGTTTCCTCCTCTCCTTAATATCTCACTGTCTGGTGACAGCTACAGTGCGAATTAAGTATTCCTTTTTTTTCTTATCCAGGTTTTGTCAGCCATTTGATGCGCCGCCTTGCTTGGCAGTGGAAGACAGAGCAGCAAGCAAGCACCGGCTTTGAGGGTTTTGATAGCTCATGTACAAACCCTTATGGATCATTCCTCGCAGAGCCAAAAGCTTTAATCAGTGCTCCTCCAATATGTTGGAAAGGGGCGGATTTGGAAAGAGCTTGAAATAGTTATTGAACAAACAAGCATGCTTGTTTATGTCCTCGGTGTAGGCTTGCCTCCCAGGGATGAATTACATGGATGTCTGCAAGATGGCTGCCATCTCGATAACATCCGAGTGTGGGAAAATGTGATGGACAGATTGTCTCACATGAACACGCTTCCACACTGCTCACCTCTCTCCCTGACAGTTTGAGAGGTGTCACAGTCTTAAGGATGCAGAGAGGGGGCAGGAGAAAGGAGGTTTCTGCTCACGTCCTCTCCCTGTGTGTCTGACATGTAACGCTTAATGAGAGATGCACATTTGGCACCTTGTTCTGTCTGTACATTCTTTTTCATCCTGGCTCATGTGCTGCTGAGACACTACGAGTCTGGCTTGTTGAGTGAGCATATATCAAAAGAAAGTGTCGTGTGCAGCGTTTGTTGATTGATGGTGTCTATCCACTTAAAGTTCCCTACATTTCAGTCCGATATGGGCTCTCTGTGATCTATATCTCTCTTTTAGTCAGACCCTCAGAGACCTGGTGGAAGCTGTGATCATACTGGAACCAGTATGCCTGAGCACTGCGCTTCACATCTCTGATCTCCTTCTCTCTCTCTATTTTTTTTTTGTGTGTAATTGCTGTGATCCTTTGGAGTGAGGTGGTGTGTTTATGCCTGTGATATTCAAAGATACTGTTAGTCATTAAAAAAACCTCAATTTCAGAAGAGAGCACCCCAAAAAGCTTGTGTCAAGTGCTCAGACTTTCCTAAACAGGCCATTTATTGATGTCATTCACTAATGATCACGCTGGTGTCACTCACTGCTTATTTTATTGATTGATAGCCACTGTTTCTTTCACTGGCAGAAATCTTGTTATTTCAAATATAAATTCCAAGCTATCATTAAACTGATGGGTCAGTGCATACATTACAAACACAAAGGCCAGGAAAGCCTCAAGATGAGTGAGCGTAATGAGAAAAACCAAGCTCTAGCATCATAATATTAAGATGATTAGGGCACTGACAGAGGCACACGTCTTTGACGTCATTCAAAGGACGCTTACTCTCTGACTTAATCTACAGCGTGAGACTATTTGTACGTTTTTGAGTGCGATAAAGCAGGACTTTATTTTGCAGATTAAAGAATCTCTGTTGAGCATCTTCTTTCGCTGTCATTTTGTATATGACTGTGTCGAACACAAAATTCCTTTCACTGCGTCAACACCACGGTAACCCAATAAAATGATGCGGGGTTAAAAAAAAATGGTTCAAAGCAGCTATCTAATTTTGCATGAGCACATATCAGCCCTCCAGGCAGATCAATTTTCTGCCTGACCTCATCAGGTTTAAAGAGGTGAGACTCTGCTCGCAGTCCATTAAGCTCATTAGAAAATGAGTGAGAAATGCTATGTGAGAAGAGAGTAATCTGAGAGAGTATACGGTGTGGTATCTCAGCTCCAAAGCCTCCCTCTCCCTCTCTCCAACTTGATCCTGTCAGTCCACATAAACCTGTGTCATATAAGTCCCTTAGATTACTTCAAGCATGCACAATATTCTTTTCATCTGGAATGATGGAGGTGTTTGTCACAACACAGACTCACAAGACCCCTAAAAGGACGTCATTTGAATATTCTTTAACACTGTGTAATTGGACTAATGAAAGCTTAAAGGTCTGTTCAATTCAGTTTCCCTAAACAGCTTCACCCTCCAGTGGGTAAACACTGGACTATAATAAAATGAAGTACAATAGTTACATGTGTAATGCAATGCCATAACCTCCTAGGACATGGCGTCCACATATGTGGACATCACATTTTAGGTTGTCTGGACCGCAATACTAAATTTTGATCTACAAGGGCCTGATATCCTCTTCTCAGAAACTACACCAGGTAAAAAGATAATTCTTTGTTTTTACATTCATCAGGTCCCAAATAGCAAAGAGAAATTAAAAATGCATGCCATGAAAGAGTTTGGGTCTTAGGTGGATAAAGGTGTGTCGTAGTGTTGACCGGTCAAATTTCAGCTGCTTTACCTTTTTAATTTGTGGCTTTTTAAGCAATGTGCAAAATCCAACAGCTCCAAGATATCAAATCATCTGTTTGTGTTGTGCTGAAGCTAGAACATCAAAGAACATTCGAGTCAAACTGCTTCCCTCAAGCAGCGTATTTCCTAGCTCCTTAGGTCTTTTAAGCATTCTAGTTGTTATTTATCACATTTTAGATCCTAGCATGTCGGTTTTCTGTCTAACTCACGATAAAAAACCTCTTTTAGACCAACTGGCTCAGATTCTCTAACAGGATTGTCTAAAAAAAATAAATTAAAAGAAAAATGAAAACATGTTTTGTTTTTCTCTCCATTTTTCCGGCATCAACCACAAAGAGGAAATAAAACAGAAAAAAGTAGAACGCAATGCAGACTTAAAGAAGCTTTGATGAAAATTTTCATCTTCAGCAAACATCTTTGTGTGTTATCTAATTATAATTTAAGGTCATATACATTACACTGAACTAACAAAAACAACATATTTCCCAACTTTAAATGCATGTAAAAGTCACAACTGTAACTGAATATAATGCATTTCTGAATGTATTTCATTACAAGAGCTAGACTCTTTCATCCATACACATACAAACATAATAAGTGAACTACACTTAGACTCTGTGGGCCCAATTCATATGCTAAACAGGGAAATGATGGTAAAGAAGAGGTAATTAGGGAAGGAGCAGGGGAGAGGTGGTGAAAATGAGAAAAGTGGAAGCATTGAAGCAGAGAGATTGAGGCATTTTAAAAAGAGACAAATGCATACACACACACACACACACACACACCCCACCCTGCACGCACACACGTACACATGCACATACATGCACAAACACCCTACACATGCAGTGAAAACTGAACATCTCCAGGGCTGAGTCCCAGACAGATGTTCTTCTGCAAAGCAAATGCCAGCACGCTGTGTAAAATTATTAATGAGGAGTTAAATGGCATTTAAAAAAATAGCACATTACAACAGCCAAACTGCACCCCTCACATTCACCTAGATTACCATAAAATGAACATTTGTACACAGATGATTGTACACACACACACACACACACACAAACGCTCCTACCAGCACTCTCTGATGGAAATGCCAGTCTTGATCTGGCAATCTGGTGAAAATAAATTACAAAAAACATCAGTCATCTGCTGAAGTTCTGATAAGGCTACCATCTCTCACAAGACAGGCCTGTTGGCTGTTGGCGTTCTCTGGCTGCATAGAGCATCAGCACAGATAACAATATCGTCTCATGTTCCTCTACACATGAGGTGAGTCTGTCCACCTGCAATCAATTTACCTCAGCTTGCCTCGCCTAGTTGCATGTTATCTCACTTGGTAAAAGTCTGAAGATTATTTACGTCTGTTTTTTTGCCGAGAAAAAAAGATCCTTGCGCGTGTTAGGCATAAAGATTGTCTGACCTGTTGCTTATATGCATGTAGAAAAAAAGAGTCATAAAGCTTCTCTCTCTTAAATTCCTGTTAAGTGAAAAACATTGTGCCTTTGGTAGCGCAAGCCACTACTTTGAAATAAATAAAAGAATTGCACAGCTCACTGAATCTCTCTTTTAAATCTTTTCAGTCTTTTATTGTCAGTTCAAGTTTTAAAATCTTAATATGTGCAAAAATGACCGTGTCCTGATGTATTGTACCATATTAACACAAATAATATAAACTAGCATCTCCAAAAGTTGATTCTGTTCATCTGGACGTAGCGTTTTGTGGGAGAAACGTTTCGTCACTCATCCAAGTGACTTCTTCAGTCTCAGCTGACTGCAGGTTTCCCCAATCTTATAAACAGTACATTTGCATAATGACTGAAACCAGCCCACTGAAGGAACAATGGGCTGGGAACTAGCATAAACTAGCATATGCAAGAAAAATGCTGTGTGGTATTTGGGTCATTTGTTCCTTTTTATTCATTTTATTCTTTTTATCCAGCAGATTTCAGCATTACTGCTTAGTGAATTCTCCAGAGGAAACTGGACCACTTCCTTGAACCCATTTTAGGGATAATTATTTCAACACTATTAGTAAAAATAGTTGTGCCTTACTCTCTAGCAAGTAAGCAGATTTATTCAGTCTGTAAGCAGCTCACTGCTTGCAGAACAGAAACTGCAAATGCAAATTTCCTGTTACTTTATTTTACAAAACAATGGGTAGTTAACATTTTGAAACCAGTAGGCAGTTTTTAGTCAGTTAAACATGTAGCTTAAAAAAAAATCAGAAACTTTATTGTCATTGTCACAGGTACAACGAAATTAAGAAAGGTCCCCGATCATTGCGTCATCCCTAACAATATCAAAATATAAATAAAACAATAAAATGTCAATAAATAAAATAAACAAAATAATAAATAAAATAAACCAAATACTTAAAATACTAATAAGACATATCAATAAACATTCATATACATTCCCACATACATGCTTCAGACCGCGAATGGATTAACACAAGAGTGGCGTGATGGACATTTTTTTGCAGTATTCAGATGTGTTATTGCGGTTGGATAAAAGCTGTGTTTGAGTCTATTAGTCCTTGAACTGATTGCCCTGTACCGTCTGCCTGAGGGCAACAGTTCAAACAGGGAGTGGCCAGGATGTGAGGTGTCTTTTATGATGTTTTGGGCCTTTTTAAGACAGTGGATGTTGTGTAGAACTTCCAATGTGGGGAGTGGGCAGCCAGTGATCTTTTGGGCAGTGTTAATGATCCCTCGTAGTGCTTTCCTCTGAGCTCCTGTGCAGCTAGTGTACCAAATGCAAATACAGTAGGTTAGAACACTCTCAATGGTGGCTCTGTAGAAGGACACCAGCAGTCTTTGTGTGATGTTATTCCTCCTGAGAATTCTCAGGAAGTACAGTCTCTGTTGGGCCTTTTTCAGCAGCTCGGAGGTGTTCACACTCCAGGAAAGGTTCTCCGCTATATTGACTCCCAGGAAGCGGAAGCTTGCCACCCTTTCTACGCAGTCCCCATTAATGAATAGTGGTTGGATCTCTGCCTTTTTCCTTCTGAAGTCTATTATGAGTTCTTTGGTTTTTGAAGTGTTGAGGAGAAGGTTATTGGCCTTACACCATGACGTCAGCTGCTCCACCTCATCTCTGTACATAGACTCGTTACCCTTGGAAATGAGCCCCAGTAGTAGTAAGTAGTAGCTTATGCTGATAGGGGGAAACTACAAGATGTTATATAAAGTTTTACATGTGTATCAGTTTTAATGATAATTACTGTAATTAATCCTCTTTTAACTAAAATAGATTAATTTATGAAATGTCACTCGGGGGTGACATTTTTAAACCTCTAAAGTTGCTGTCTCTGTTTTAATTTGTAGTTATATTTTAGTGGAGCTTGTTTAGTTTTTCTGCTGGAACACTGCATCCCCAGCAAGCAGCAAGCACTTTGACAAAACAGAAAAGCTTGAATCTGATCCACAATGACAGCTGTTAACAAAACAGCTGAATAGAACCTTTGTGAGTGAGGTTGTGAATTTCAAAGTTCAGAAGTACTGTAATTCAACCGGTTTGAAAAAAAAACAATAAACAAACAAACAGGAAAAAAAAGAGTAGAAGTGTGCCCTGGTGATGTACATCATCAGGACCAAGTCCAGCCCTCTTACATGGAACTGTGACAGTGAAGGGAGAGTCAAATAATTAATGATCCTAAAATGAAATCACATTTTAGTTTAACTATCTATCCCACTTTCGTCACTTCATAATTGGTCTCTTCAGTACATTTTAATAAAGCCAGTGTAGAATACTTATCTGACTGGGCTTTAGCTGCCTTTCCCTATCAACAAGCCATTTTGATGCCATAATGATTACCTCCATTGTCATTGTGAATGCTACATGGGAGGCTGTGCACCCTGCCAAGATAGCAATTGTCAAGCACTGTCATGCTTTGGTAAGTGCCATTCCACTGTTGTGAGGCACATTAAATTTTGCACATTTTCTCTCGAAAATTGGCTTTAACATGTTTTTGGTGGCATTTGGTACACAAAAGAAATAAAAATCCACCATCAAAGACTCTATGGTGCTGAGCCAAATGGTTTCCAGGTCTATTTCACAGCATGTTTTTTTTGTGGTTTTGTTTTTTCAGCTGGATAAGCCAAAAACCCTAAAAATGCCATTTTTGTTCAGATATGTCAAGAAAATGTATTTTCAGTTAAAACTATTTTTCCCTTTCCATTATACGCATTTTCACTTACAGTGATATAAAAAAACTTACTCAGTAGTTTTGCAATTGCCAGATATTTTCTACATTTTTCAGGAACTACCAAACTTTTAAATTTGCTAAATTGTGCTAACTTCCCAGCAGACATTAATACACAACCACTGCATTTTTCCTGTTTTAAACACCTTAGTATGCTAGAATCTTTTTTGTCATGAATCATTCAAAAATGATCTTACTTCTAATGACTTCAGTTTGACTGTTTCATGCAGTTATTTGCATATTCTCCAAAGTTGTACTTATCAGTAGGTAAACAATAATTTTGAAAAGTTTAGCAGTATCCATGTAGGGCTCTTTCCCAACTCACTTTTTCTTCTTCATCTTTCTCAGGGATTTTCCTCTGACATATAGAGCTTTTCCCCCCTCATCTTCTGATGCTTTCCTCTATTATTTTTCTGAATTTCATTCTCTAGTGCTCTGTGTCTGTTATAACGAGACCCCTTTTTATCTGAGATTTCTCACTTTCTTAATAGACAACAATCCAACTTTTTCCTCAAAGGCGGAAGGGTCTAGAGCGATAAGTGGCAAGCTCTAGGCAAGTTAATGTTGAGCATTTTTACTTTTTAAAAGTAAAAATATACATTTTAAATGTATTTATGAGGGAATATCACACATTGTTTAAACATTGTTCTATAACTTGTACATGGATATATATTTACTGAAAAAGTTTTTATTACAATCATGACAAATTAAGTGAAAAATAAGTATGCACAAGTACAATAAAGTCTTCCCAACAAATGTTACCTAACAGTTACAACAAGAGTGCAAGTGAGAGTGAGATAGAAATCTACAGAGAAAGCCTTGTCACTGTAAGAGCTTTTGAGTCATGTCAACTTACTTGAAAACAGTTGGTGGTTGTGTCAAAAGCTATTGGAAACATGTAAAGAAATGTTGGTGAAGCAGGTCTGAAATGCTCCAAGCTGCTGGCCCTTCACTCTGTGCTCTCCCACTAGCTACCAGTGTATTGATGATAAAACATATTTTAAAAAGAAAGAAATAGAGTTCAATTAAACAGACTGTACCATTGTCACTAAAAGTGACCCAAACCAGCTATTAGAGTCAGGACTGAACCAATATCCAATTCAAATATTGGGCTTTGGTATCAATGAAATCATAAATTAAAATAAAGGGAATTTGACCTTATGCAAAACTTTAGAAGTGCTAGCATCATCACCTCCATAAGTGGACAGTGGTTTCAAATATTTTAACAGACCACATGACGGTTAATCAAGCATTAACATTCAACCACAAAAAAAACCAACCTGCTAATAAATTATTGTAACAATGCGAACAACTGTAGCTTCTTAATCAAAAATACTTTTTTAAAATGTTTTTAATTTTTTCTGAGTTTTTGACCAGGATGTGTCCTTCAGCATACATAGGACAAATACATAGGACTGCTTTCATGCATTTGCGCAATATGTCTAAAGTTATATTCTAACTCTAAAATTGGATTTAAAATCCTTTTTCTCACCTACAACAATATTAAGACTTAATAGTACCTTATCACCCCAACAGAGCACTTTGCTTTCAGACTGCAGGCTTTCTTGTGATTCCTAGGGTATTTAAAAGTAGAATAAGAGCCTTTGGCTTTGAGGCCCCTCTTCTGTGGAACCAGCTCCCAGTTTGGACTCGGGAGACAGACACCCTCTCTACTTTTAAGATTAGGCTTAAAACTTTACTTTTTGAATAAGCTTATTGTTAGGGTAAAAACAGGTGACCCTGCATCATCCCATAGTTATGCTGTAAAAGACTGCTGGGGATTCCCATGATGCACTGTGTATGTCTTCTTCACTCACCTCTTTTAAGTCTCTATGTGTTCATACACCATTTTGTATTTAATCATCACCACCCCTCACCCACAACCTGTCATAGCAGATGGCTGTTCAGACAAAGGGTTCTTGTTGTTAAAAGTAGGGATGCGAATCGAGAACCAGTTCTCTACAAGAACCGGTTCGATCCTGCTTATAAATTCTTGCACTCATGCTACAATCAACAAATTTCAGTTGTCGGCGGAGGAAACTAGTAGGGCAGTTTACTGCGTGGATATGGATCTTAATTTTTATTGCACAAAAGTACGAAGTGTGATTTTAAAGTGCAAACTCCATCTATGACAGAAACAGCTGCTAACACAACTTCAGCTCTTTGCAAGCACCTTCACAGATAGCATGATAACACTAAGCTAGCCAGGTACCCAGAGTGATGTTAAAGCCGTGTGGGACTGTAGCTACAGGTTTATGTTGTTGAATGGTAATTATGAGACAATATGTTCCAGGACATTTTACAGATAAATGCAATAGCAATTCACAAATGTGTTACAAATTACTTACAGTAATGTAATGTAAGTAATGTATTGCATTACTTTAAAAAAAAGTGTTCTGTGCAATACGTTACTTTTTTTTAGTAATGAGCCCAACGCTGATCACAACAAATAGGGGAAATACCTCCAACATGCACAAACATTTTGCCCACAGCATGTCATTAATTTGCATGGATCTAATGTCTTTGATATGCCGCTTGTATGCTGCTTTGATATGCTGATGGTGGTGACTCCCAAAGTGGAGCCAAAGAATCAATAAAACAAGCAATGAAAAATCCAATCAATAAGTGATATCGATAATGGAATCGGAATCGTTAAATTCTTATCAATTCCCATCCCTAGTTAAAGGGGAATTTTCCTTTCCAGTGTTCCCATTGTTTGCTTAGATAAAGTGCGTTGACGTGATTGTTTTAATGATTTGGAGCTGTAGAAATAAACTGAATTAAATTGCTTTAAAACAGTCAGTTTGAACACTGATGAATAACAACCATTATTATATCTGAGCATTAAAAATATCATTTTGATTAAAGAGTTTTCTGTTCTCCATTTCCTGTTTCATTTTGATAAGTATTTTTATGGCCTCCTGGTAGTTTTACATCTTATTTTTTTTCCCCACTTTTGCAATAACATGGCTTGTCCTCATTAGTTTGACCTGTGCCTTGTTTCCAGATCAATTCCTTTGTGTTTGTGGTAACTTTTCAGTCTCGCTCTTCTTCTTTAGAGATAGATAGATAAAACTTTATTAATCCCTCGGGTGGGTTCCTTCCGGGAAATTCGGTTTCCAATAGCACAGCACCGACAGGAGTAACAGAATGTGTAAGAATATGTAACTAACATTTCCTGTCTCTCTTTGTGCCACTTTGTTTGTTTCTTCACTTTTGCCTATTAGACTTTTGCCTTGTTTTCTTTTTGGATATTCTTTTGTTCATATTCTGAACATGCCAGCATTTTTGTTTATCAGTAAATTTAATTAAACTTTGTCTTTGTTTTTCTCTGCATCTTGTATTTCCATTCTTAACCTGAAACCTTACAGAATTCATGCAAATGAATATGATCATTTTTACAGCTACAGTCAAAGTAAAGATTCACACTAAAATTCCGCATCAACTGAAAATGTTAACACTTAATTTATTAAAAATATTAGACAAACAAATGTGAACCATTAAAATAATTAAATCACACAGCAGTCCCATGACATTCAGTAATTTCAGAATACAATATAGATATATTTAGTGTCGCAGTATCTGTAGAAACAGGAGCAATGATAAAACTGTTAATGTGAATGAGGAAATGTGTTGATTGATTTGAGAACTGTTTTAGAGGTAGTGAGAATAGGGCTAACTGATCTTAGACTTGCACCAATGATACACACAAATGATATGAACAATACTATTAAAGTGACAATCATAAATTCAATTATGTTGCAAGTATGTATTTAACAGTTAAATAGACAACATAGAAAAATTTACACGCTGGCAGCCTTCAGTGATAGATCACACAGTCATATGATATCTCCTAACAGAATGTCTACAATATCATAACCTCATAGACCTACAGACAATAAACTAATAGCCAATCATCCTCATATAGCTCTTTAGCTCTATGAAGCTCTATAAAGATCCATTTACAGCAAGCCTGTCTTACCTCTTTCCTCAAAGGGTTAACAGTTCATAAGGTTCCCCCACCAGGTCTTTCTGACAAATACAGTACATTGGCTCATTGTCTATGGAATACGGAGATAGAGCGGTATAAAATGCAACCATCAGATTCACAGGAATATCATTTATGTCTCGCAATTATGTCATCTTTATTGTCACCGAGTGTACACTTTAGGCACATTAAACGTATGACTGCTCAGCTGAAATTACAGATGGGACTTGCAGCTGACCATATGGTTTTAATAACAAAGCTGGCCAATTAGCATTTGCTTTAAAACTCATCCTTCAGCGTGTCCTCCAAAATTGCATGTGAACAATAGATTTGAAGCAGCAGACTTAGTTTCACCTTTATCTTCATAGACAAGGGTAAGATAAGGGCAGCGATATTAAGCAAAACTGTCCATCTGTCATCATGTTTTATTTTATTGTTTTGCTGATCTTTGCTTTATATAAGCTCTCCTCTCTATGTGCCCCCTTCACTTTCTATCTATCTCCTGTCTGTACTCTGCGTACCCTAGGTAGTGGATTCTCGTGAAATGCCAGCTGTCAAAGTGACAGACGCAGTGTCACCTCTGTGAAGTCATGTCACAGAGGCGACAAGCCGTCAACATGTGCATGGGTGAAGCATGAAAGAGAGAGAGAGAGAGAGAGAAACAAAGCTTGATGGAGTGTGTGGGTGTTTGTTTGTATTGCTACATTTGAGAGGATGAGTTTGTGTTTGTGGTGTCAGGATTGTGGAAAGAAAAAAAAAACAGGTCAGGATGAAATTAAATCTAGGGATTAAACATGTATTGCTCAGGGGCAAAGATGAGAAGTAGCATACTAGAGTAATACAGTATGTACAGTATGCAAGGTGTACACAGCATGCATGTAACTGATGAAAAGGCAAGAGCAACAGCCTGGGGTGAAAGGAGGTAAAGTCATGACAGAAGTGGACAAAAGGGGGTGTCGGATAAAGGGAGGCAAAGTGTCTTGTTGCACGTGGCAGCGGTGTACAAGGAATACAAAACTGAACAGGGAGAAAATATAAAGACATTGCATTTTAAGAAGGTACCATTTTAAAGAAAGAATGAGGCTGAGAGAAAACGAAAGAGATGAAAAATACAGTAAATACAAGTTCAAAAGACTAAAGAAGAACTACATAAAATGAGAGAAATGGAGTATACAATTTCAAGCTGAAGGAAAAGGCAGGGTGAGGGGATTAGAGTCTAAGTGAGTATAAGAGACAGGGATGTTGGTGAGGTAGATGGATTAGAAACAAAAAAGACAAAGGGATGGGATTTGTTATGCTTAAAGAAGAAACATGAGCGACTGACCAGCAGCTGAATTTGAACTAGCTTCCTTACCAAGCCTGTGAGCATGACCACTCACACATAACGGATAAGGGACAAATAATCTTCTTCTCTTCACTGTAAATGTATTTCCTGAGTCACAGAGAGTCTAAAAAAGCTATTGCCATAGCCTACTATTGCTACCCAGCTGTAGTTCCTAACACAGACATGATCCTTCACTAATTTCTAGCATAGAGACACATTTCAAGTAGAGTGATTATTAATCTTGGTCAAGAGACATTTTTCACATTTTCATATCTTATTAACATTTTATTGGGTTGTATGGTATATGATGGCATACAAGGAGCTGAAATGAGCTTGCAGTGATGTGTGCCTATGCCTGTCCTTGGAGATAGGGTGAGGAGCGTCATCGGAGGGTTGAGCCAGTACACCGCCACATAAACGAAACCAACTGGAGTGATTTTTATGATTAAGATGCCTCCAAAGACAGGTTGCAGGCTGTAGTTGGTAGGGAATACTGGGTGAGACCTGCTGCAGGACAGCCTGGAGAGCTTCTGCCTCTTGGGTGGCATGGGAACACAATTGTTTCCCCCGCAGAAGAGCTAGAGGTGGTGAAAGGTAATGAAAGGGAAACCTGAGCAGCTCTGCTTAGAGACAGATAAGAAGTAGGAATATGGATGGAATTAATGGATGGATGGATTCCAGATCAAGGCTCTTTGGTGGTTTGTATTTGGGGCTCATATGATGCTGTAGAATAATCTGCAATTGGTAAGATTTTTTTTCCACAATAATGATGTATTAGGAAGAAATACAGGCGTGCCCTGTCTGGGGCACTCCTCAACTCTTTTCTAGGTGGGTGGCGTGACTTGTCCTCCTTGGGCTTTCGTACTCTCGGGTGGACTCTAGATGTCTGGGGCCTGGATCTCCTTCATGCCTGCTTCATGTCCTGGGGGGCAGGGCTATGCCCCCCTACACCTACTATTTGACACCTACATGGAGAAACCTTATGAATACAAGCGCACTTGCACACACAGGTGTACAAACAGGTACTCACAAACACACACTAGCTTGGTTGGCTGCTGCGTCTAAACATATCATGGGTTATTAGTCCTCCATGCTGCTCAGTAAATTTCAATATTTATTATTTACTGTTACCTATGCATATGTTGGTTGTTGCTGTGGTTTCCCTACTGTGTGGTTTTCTTTTAGCTTGTTTTGTTTTCAGCAGGTGGTAAAGCAGATTTTCTGTCTTTTCTCTTGATCCCTTTTCTCCTCTATTTTTCTTTCCTCCTCCTTTTGTAAACTCTCTTTTTGAGATTGAATAAACTATGACAATGAAGTGGACCAGTATAGCAAAAGCCAGTCCACTTGGAAAAATAAATCGGCCATTTTTTGTGGCCTTCAGACAATAATGCTGATTGCTACAGTGCCAGATAGGACAGGCACAAAAAAAGGTGCAAGTGAAAGCTATTCACATAAGCTTATTTTACTACCTTATTTATATAAGAAAACCTGCATCACAGCAGCATGATGAAGCAGTCATAAAGACTAAATCATGAAGACTGATTTCCTCCTTTTGTCCAGTGTTCATCTAGCAGGACAACATTTGAGAGCCCATTTATCAAGCAGGCAGTTCAAAATAAATATATAAAAATCTTCTAGTGTATCTTAAGTGTTAACCTAATATTTTTTGATGACATTATGCTCCAACTGGGAAATCATTTCTTGGGGCAATATGATGAAAATGGAGTCAAATCAATTTTGTTCAGGAGGAAATGAATGTGTATAAATAATGACAAAGCTCTCACTAGTAATGTTTGGTCCTGTAGCGAAAATTTGCCAGTTGATTTCATTAACAATAAAGAATAAATAAATAACAAGTGTAGTCATTTTAATAACGTCTGAGTATTACAAGCCGTACGCCACGGTGAGTGTCCACTTGAGATTAAAATCTTAAGAAAATAAAATGGAGTGACAATTTTGCAGTCTCTGGTGGCATTTGGCTTATTCATAAGCAGCAATCACTCCTGGGTTACCTGACCTGGCCCTCCATGAATACTAATGACCGCAAAATGATAGAGCAGCAATTCACTTTCTTAGCAACCAAACAGAAGGGTAGAGCAGATATGAAAATAAGGCAACTGGCAAGTCAACAAAATGCCCCGACACTTCTCTGTGGTGTCAGACGACAACACTTTCCCCGGGGGTCTGGGAGGAAACCAACTGGCTTTTATTTACCTGGGAAACGCCGAAGTGCAGATAAGTGCAAAATGAGAAGGAGACGGTGGTGTGAGGAGAAAGACAGAGAATTAGAGAGAGTGGAAGATAATGATGAAAGGGCTCTTTTAGCCCCAAGAAGGCAATGAGTCATCCAATCATGCATCCTGACTCAGTGTGGCCTGGATACAACCCAAGCCTCAGGACATCTTTGGTCACCGTGGTTACAGGGCACACGGGTTACTACACGCTGGAGGAGGAAGTAGAGTGGAAACTCATATGTCTATATTTATATGTACTTTACAATAAACACTTCCAGAAGACCTTGACTCTCAGACATGGTAAGGAATATGTAGGTTATGCATGGTGCCCAAAAGCAGTTGGCAGCATTTATAATTGCTCTGTGGTCGGCTGTTATTTCAGTATCTGGCCAACAGGGATATACACTGTTAGTATTGACAGACAGACCCTGAATGACAGCTCTGCCTTCCTCTCCCTGTGTCTTTCTAGTCTCCCCTCTTTCTCTCCATGACATTGCTCAGAATCTTCATCGCTCCCTCGCTCTCTCTCTCAGTGTTCCAGGGCCTTATAATGAAATTCATTACTGTTACAGATAGGAGAGTAACACCCGTTTAGAGATCTGTGTAGAAAATCAATCACTGGCTAGTTCAGTGTGGGGAAAGTTCACTGAGGTTTCTCTCTCACTGTAGTTGTGGTTAATGTCTGTGGCCTCTCCAGCTTTGGTATTTGGTATTATCAGAAAGGGGATTTCTTGCATCAGCAAAAAGATACCTTCTTTGACCTTGGCCACCTCTGGTCTGTGTCTGCACAAATAAATATAGAGTGCTGGGGGAACTATTTGATTCAAGAGAATGAGGCATGGTAGTCAGGTTTAGTGCCGCCACCTACATTGATTTCTGATATAAAAGAAAGAAGGAGGGAAAAAAAGAATCACGGTCACGGTGTGGTTTCTTAAAATAAAGAAGAGAATGAGATTTTAAAGTCAAAGGTTTACTCTGCGAATGCATTTTTAATGAATCAAAGGGAACTGACAATGACACACTGCTGTATACGATGAGTAATGGTGTGTTCTTAAAATGTAGGCAGTAACATCAGTGAAATATATTTTAGTTTTGTCTTGTATGTGTTTTCTTGAATCTCATAAACTCATGATTCATTTTGTAGCTGGCTGCTTGACTTCATGGCTCAAACTGAGAAAATTATTATGTACTCTCTGGGCCTGTGAAAGATGCCGCAGCCGCTATTCAGCTCTGCATAGGCGGCTGCCCACCTTAAGAATTATATTAACAACCACATATGACCAGAGGACCTTGTTTATGCTGGTCAATATTTTATTATTGCTTCTTGGCCTGGTCTAACAATATACAGCATCAATGTGAAAGAGGCTTGAAAAAAAAATCATAAAAAAGCTTCAGTTTAAAACTTAAAAATATTAATGAAATTGAATAAATGAATTATCAAGTGGTCCTAGTAGAGACACAGATCGAAATAATGATAAGCTAGCAACAGTGTGACCATTACATATTCAACTAGAAAATGAAATCTGGAATATATTTTCCACTCTGTCAAGTCTATTTCATTACTGGTGATGATCCTAACCCTAATCCTCCATTGTTAGAATAAATAATATAAAGTAATTGAGTAAAAACAATTGGCCTCGCAATCACAGGATAAAAAACTCCCCAAAAAAACCCAACTTTTTTTTCCAGCTCTGCGTCAGGCTGGTGAAGTGTCCAGGGTGTAACCTGCCTCTCGGCCTATGATAGCTGGGACAGGCTCCAGCCTCCCCCTGACTCTGATAAGGATAAGCAGAAGAGAATAGATGGATGAATGGATGGATAGACACTTTTAACTTGTTTTCAATATAACTTTCTGAATTGATATATCCACTGATGAAAATAGGTTTGAATTTAAGTGAATTTTGAGCTAAACATTTTAGGGCCATCATGGAGTTTTGGTCCAGATAGGATGCTGAAGTGTTGTACCGTTGGTGTCAATCATAGGCACATCTGAAATCATACCTGACTTTTTGTCTATTTGATACTAATCAGGACCATAACTTACAAAAAGAACATGGTGCTGATAAACTCATTACCTAAACACTGGAGTCATAGATCAAGTAAGTGGTGAATAATTGTGTTGAACTTACATAAATGTCAGTACAACAGGTTTTACACTCACCAGCTACTTCATTAGTTACACCTTGATAGTACCTGTTGGAACACTCTTTACCTTCAAAACAACCTTTATGCCACAGATTTAACAAAGTCCTGAAAACATTCCGTATAAATGTTGGTCAATAATGACACTAACACCAGCATTACACAGTTCCTGCAGATTTGTCAGCTTCACATCCATGATGCAAATCTCCCATTTCATCACGTCCCAGATGCGCTCTACTTGATTGAGATTTCGTGACTGAATGGTCCACTTGTTGCCTTCTGAGGAGCCTTAATTCTTCACAGCATAGATTCAATGAGGTGCTAGTAATATTGCTAATTATAGTAAGTATAATTAGTATAGTTTTGGTCCATACTGACATTATAACATCATGCAGTTGCTGCAGATTTCTAAGCTGCACATCTATGATTCAAATCCCCCATTCTACCACATCCCAAAGCTTGTGACTGTGGATGAGGTTTTAGTACAGTGAACTGACTGTAATGTTCAAGAAACCAATTTGAGATGAGCTTTGTGACAAATTGCATACTCTGCTGGATATAGCCATCAAAAGATGGCTTTTAAATGATGCTCAGTTGGCCCTAAGGGGCCTGAAGAGTGCCAAGAAAATATCCCCTAAAACCATTACGCTACCACCAGTATAGTATCTGTTGTATAAGGCAGGATGAAGCCATGCTTTCATGCTGTTTACACCAAATTCTGACGGTATTATCTGAATGTTGCAACAGAAGTCAAGGCTCAACAGACCTATCAGTGGTTTTCTAATTTTCTGTTGTCTAATTTTGATTAACCTATGTGAACCTGTAGGTTCCAGTTCTTAGGTGTCAGGAGTGGGACTCCTGTGATGTCATCTGCTCAATGTGCTGTGAGTTCAGAGATGTTCTTTTGCATTCTTGCATATTTGAGTTCATGTTGCCTTCATTGAGTTCATTCTCCTTTGACCTCTGGCATCAACAAGACATTTTTGCCTAGAGAACTGCTGCACACTGAATATTCTTTTCTTTTTTAGACCATTCAGACAATTTTCTGTAAATATAGAGAATAACATAAAGACCAGTGACAGATAAAGTGAATAACACTGACTATCTCTTCATCATGGCACCTCTTAGTGGATGGGATATGTTGGGGAGCAAGTGAACATTTTGTCCTCAAAGTTGATGTGTTAGAAGCAGGAAAAATGGTCAAGTGTAAGGATTTGAGTGAGTCTGACAAGGCCCAAACTGTGATGGCTAGATGACTGTGTCAGAGTATCTCCTAAACTGTACTCTTGTGGGTTGTTCTCAATCTGCAGTGGTCAGTATCAATCAAATGTGGTGAAGCAGCAACAGAGTCATTGTAGAGACCCTTTCATGGAAATGGTATTCCCTGATGGTTCTAACCTTTTTCAGCAGGATAATATTCTGCCACAAAGTAAAAATGGTTCAGGAGTGCTTAAAGAGTACAATAATGACTTTGACGTGTTGACTTGGCCTCCAAATTCCTCAGATTACATTCAAATCCAGCATCAGTGGGATGTGCTAAACAAACAAATGTGATCCATGCAAGCCCGACGTCACAACTTAGGCTATGTCCACACTAGCCCGGATATATTTGAAAACGGCGTTTTCGTCTGAAAACGCTCCACGTCCACACTAGCGTTTTCAGTCGTTTTCACAGAGTTGTGCGTCCACATTGAAATGGCCGAAAACGCATGCGTGAAAGCGAGTGAGAATTAAAGAATTTGAAGAAGCTATCTGGAGCATGTACAAACTGATATTAAACTTTTTTAGGGCTGTCAAAATTGAGAGCACTCGAAACAACTGCCATATAATGCACTCCGCTATCGTTGTTTGGTCACATGACTGCATCACATGACTAAAATGTGTCATTGTTTTAGAAAGTCTGCGTTTTCGAGTGTCCACACTGTGACGGGACAGCTCCATTTTGAAATGTATGCCTTTTCGAGAGCGTTTTCAAAACGCTGCGTTTTTCCTTGGGCAAAACGACGTCTCAGTGTGGATGGGAGGCCAAAACGGAGAGAAAACGATGTGTTTTCAAACGAAAACGCATTAGTGTGGACGTAGCCTTACAGGACTGAAAGGATCTGATGCTAACATCTTGGTGTCAGATACCACAGCACACCTTTACAGGTCTAGTGGACCCCTAAAGGGTGCTAGGGTTAAGGCAGCAAAACGGGACCAACATAATATTAGCTAGGTGGCCATAATATTGTGCCTGATTGGTGTACTTTCATTAATGAGGAGTTACTCATTACTCCTTACTCTTAATTGCCCTTAAGAAATTCAGGTTTAAGGCAGCTGTCCATTAGTTTTACTTACAGTGCTGGAAGTGATGTTCCCCTTATATACATTATGCACTTGGTATGTATCAGCCAATTTACACCACCTGTACAAATTTCACAGCTAAACTAACATCCATTAGAAATAGCAAACTGTTTCTGCATAGATGAATAACAAAGAATAAATATGTGTGATATCCACCAGTTTAAGCAAACTTTAAGCTCTTTCTTACAGCCTTTTTCTGAGAAAAGATAAAGCCAGCACATAACATATGAGACAATGACCTGCTAATTTAAATAATAATTTTAATTTCTGTTTCTAGTCAGAAATTATTACAGTATCATGCTGGGCTGCACAAAAGTCCAGATTTCCAGCACAGCAATAATTTAAGCTGCAAAGACTCTAAGTGGTCTTTGCAGAGAGAGGAAGAGGGGAAAAACAACTTTAATTAGTGTGAAACATTTCTTACTAAAATGAGCTCAGTTATTATTTAGAATGTCAAGAGTTACAGTAAACAGAAACAAATGGACTTGAGTGTTTTGAGATCAGAATACGTAATTCTTCCAAATTAATCACTAAAAAATAGAACAGAGAAGGACAGCACACCAACTGTTTTTCCTTTTCTTTTACACTGCTGTTTGATTGATTTTTGCAGTTATGTACCAGCGCACGTTTCCTATCCTTGGGGATATTGTATTGAAAACTGTTACTTCACAGCAACCATATTTTCCAGTGCAGAAAGAGGAAAAAAAGAGAGCATAATTGCCACAGCAAATAAAGACGTTCAGACTCTTTTAGATGTTAAATAATTACAACACAAACACATAAGTTTAAAACTGCACAACAGATTTTATTAAGAATGTATTTTTTAAATAGGTTCAGCACTAAAAGTCCTTGAAATTCTAGTCTGGCAGACACAAAGGTGGCCATTGTTAATTCATTTCTTTTCTTTAAGCCCCAATCTGAATCTGAAGAGCTTGTCTGAGTCTGTGACTCTGCTTTTTAATAACTGAGTGTAAATGTGTGATTCAGAACCTCAGCCTTATCAGCTCCCAGAGACTAAAATAGGGGCCATCACTCTGCCTGCTTAATACTCACCCTAGCACCTACAGGGACAGTCCAGGAAGTTTGTCACTGCTTGTCAGCTCTTCCATCAAATCCCCAGAGGGCTCTGCAGTCACAAAACTAAAACTATATTTCTTTTCCTTTTTAAACCCTATTGTAAGTCTGTGATGATAAGGGATCATGACAGGTCAGGACGCTTTTTTATCAACTGTACTTTCTTGTTGAAGAGGGAGGAATATAGATTTAGAAGTGATGCTCCCATGACACTTTGTGATTGATGGAATTAAAGCAAACATCTTATTTATTTATTTACTTTTTCAACAAGAGTGTTAAAAAAGAGTATTGACAGTTTGTGAAAAGTATGTAATAAATGTAAAGGTGACAGACATAAACTTTTTTTTCACTGTCTTCACTGTGAGCGTTGTAATATTTTTTCTTTCTCACCTATTTTGCAAGATTCTACAAGGGTCACAAGGGTTAGAGTATTGGACAGAAAAAAGAACGCAAACATGCAGTCACAAGGGTCCTATTACCTGTATTACATTCTGTCTGTGATTAAGGATGAAATGCAGTTGGTAAAAAAACAACAACAAATAAATAAAAAAATTCTGGCCTTCAGCTGAGTGGTTTGTTTATGTGCTTCTGCAGAGAGCGGCTTGATTTACCAATCTCACTGATGCTGGCTGCTCTGTTCTAGTATTTTCCCGCCTCCACGGGTGGTAGGCTGGTGTAAATTAATGACAAATATTCCTTTGGTGAATGTATCGGGACAAATTCTAAAATATGCCACAAGGGATGTGATCTATACACATTTATACTTCACAGTCAAGTGACTGTGAAGCTCCTAATAAAGTTATTAGGAGCAGTTGTTCAAATTTTCACCAGTTCAAATATAATAAACTGTTGATTGCATGGGAGCAACTTAATGCATTTAGACATGTAGGAATGGTGAAGATGTCCTACTCAACTAAAGAAAAATGACTTAAGGGACTTTGAAATTGCCATGAGTATTTCAGATGATCTGTTGGGATTTTCCCCACACAGTTATCTCTGGGATTCGTAGAGAATGGTCTGGAAAAAGAGCAAATATCCAGTGCCCAGAGGTCAGAGGAGAATGACCAGAGTGCTGTAAGACAACAGTAATTTAAATAGACGCTTGTTCCAAAGTGATGCAGAAGAGCATATGTGAGCACACAACATGTTGAACATGTTGAATGCTAAAGCAGATGGGCTGCACGAGCAGAAGACCACAGCAAGTGTCACTACTGACAGCTGCTGTGACATTCAGATGGTAGGTTTAGAATTTGGTGTGAACAACATGAAAGCATGGCTTCTTCCTGCCTTGTATTAACAGATAAGGGAAGGAAATTTACTCCCTTAAGGTGGTGTCGGAGAGGCGGATGTTGTCCAAGATAAGGACGATGCTGGACAATACCTCCCACCCACTCTATGACGTGCTGGCCAGTCACAGGAGCACGTTCAGTGAGAGACTGAACTTACCCACAATGCACCACTGAACAACAAATATCATATCATACAGCAAATATAACATTTTTTCACATTCAGAGCCATTAACTGGAGTAGCAGTATTTGTATTATGCAAACTTCAGTATATGTTTATTTATCCCAAATCAAGCTAAGTTGCAGAATAGATGTATTGCAGGTATATTGGCCCCTACAAGTACTGTCATGGTCAACTAAGTTGATGACAGCTTAAAAGCTCTGCTAACAACATGTTTCTTGTTTTCCTCTCTCTCTCTCTCTCTCTCTCTCTTTGTCATGTTGTTATTAGATTTACTGAAGTTAACCACTTGCTGGGGCGATGTTATTGCATTTACGGCAACAAAACAAGTTTTCTTTAACTTGATTAATGTTATCTTCACTTAACCTGTGTCTTGCCTGCTTTACTCCATGTCTGCAGGGGTGCACATGATATAAATCAGAGATTAGAGAAGAGAGCGGAATTAGCACAACTATAAACTCAATTCAATTTGTCCATTCAGTTCATTCATAACGATTAAATGCAGAGTGGTTTATAAACACATAATGAGTGAAAAAAAAAAAACTCACTTGCAGCCTAGACCTATTACAGTGTATTTAAGGGATGATTCAGGGTCATTTGATCCAGCCCTAACTACAAGCTTTATCAAAAAGGAAAATTTTAAGCTTAATCTTAAAAGGAGAGAGGGTGACTGTCTCCCGAATCCAAACTGGGAGCTGGTTCAAAAGAAGAGGGGCATGGAAGCTGAAGGCTCTGCCTCCCATTCTATTTTTAAATACCTGAGAAACTACAAATTAGCCCACAGTCTGAGAGCAGTGCTTTAATGGGTGATATGGTGCCATTAGTAATTAAGATAGGATGGGACCTGATTATTCAAGACCTTGTATTTGATGAGAAGGAATCTATTCTGGATTTAACAGGAAGCTAATGACAGCAAAACATAGTAGAGACTTTCACAATTAACTAAAATGAAATTAGCTTAAATAAATTAGGTAAATAACATACAGACAATATCTTTGTCATCTATGCATTAGTGATAAATATCAGTAAATGTATATTGTATGTGTTACAGCTTCACTTTAACAGATGTGGCCATAAAACACAAGCTGATACTATGTTGTGTATGCTAACGTATTAGAAAACAAAAGCAAGTCACAGCCATGATTTAAAGCTTTGATATATTTATTTATGTAGAGATAAATTATCTATAGAAACCAAGGCATGCTTTTTTGTTCCTAAACACAAACAGAAAACTGAATATTTAACATGGTGATATAAGGAGAATTGGCTCACTTTTGGAGCCGTTCTCAGTGGACACTCACGGAACTGTAGGAGAAAAACTACTTTTTACCTCCACCTAGGAGGTTCTGCTGTTGTTAATGCTTGTGCGTCCCAGTGTGTTATTCTGTCATTGTGCGTGTCTTTTGAATGAATTCTGATATAACTTTGTAGGGGTCTAGAGTAGAGTCATGTAAACAATCCATTAACATTACATTAACTTTTTGTCCTGTTGATATTTCTTTTACAAAACAATGAAATGATGCTACACGAGTACTATATCCACCTAAATAAAAATCATAAAAACAAATCATTCTGAAAATTATGATCAAATACTGGTTTTAATGGGGCAAATAACCAAAGCAAGCACTTTGTAGTTGTTTTTACTGCACTAAAAAAACAAAGACAACAAAATTAAAATGTACAAAATACAATTTCCCTTAAACTGTTCCCAGAGAGAGTTACCTTGGCGGAGGTTTGCTTCTTTATTTTCATTTTCGGGTTGTTACTGCACCACACACAGTATGAGGAAAGAAAGAAACATCTTTGCATGTATTTGGAATTAAACTGCTGCAGTTGAAAGCAGATGTGTATTCATCACATTATTTAAAATTTAAACAACTGCTTCTTTGTATTTGGGAATCATTAGTGTAGCATATGTGGTGTAAACATCATAGCATTTTGCATATTTCATGCAGGAGTTATTCCCTTTTTAATATATGCTAATAGATCCTAGGAATGCACAGAAACACGTATCAGTGAAATCTTGTCAGGCTAACATGCTCTCTATCCGCAGCTAAAACTGGCCTTTGAAACTATCAGTCACATTTGCATTCGCACACTAAGGTCATCTCACATTTCTTGGGAAAGGTCATCTGTGTTTTGTTGCTTGCCTCAGATTTACATCTTCTCACATTATCACATATGTCACTTTGGAAATACTCTTACAAGCAAAGTGTGGAACACACTAAGGTGTTTGTGCTGAATATGCATGAAGATCACACGTCGTGTTCTGGATGCCTAGGTGTCAATGATTTCCTCCTGAGCCATTATCATAAACTGTGATTTATTGCAATAGTAGCACGGCTGCACCACTACATGATTACCCAAAGCAGTGGCATATAATATTCTAACCTGCATAATCAGAATCTCTCCCAAGAAGCAATATTACTTGAGAGGTTCTGACGCTTAGTGTTGTTTCAATTCCTCACTCTACCTGAAGTCTGCAGGGGAAGAAACGCCTGTCAATTTTCATATCGCCTCTTGATTTATTTTGAGCAGTTATTAAAGTTCACCTCCCTCTGAGAATCTCCATAATGATCTCTCTTACACTGGTATATATGAAGCACAAAGACTGCCTGGGCATACCAGCCCGTCTTTTATTAAATCTGTTGAGCTGTGAATTTACTCAAAGGCATGTATGATTAATGAAGGTAAGGATTCAATACAATATTGGAGCCTGTTTCACAACTTTGTTATGGCGAGGCGAGATATGTAAGGGTGAGCAGACATTTCTCTCATCCTACCAAAATCATCTCAAGGTACACTTGCTGCTTTTGTTTCGAGGTCTCACTGGAACTTTCAATACCAGAACGTTATTAGTGTATCAATAATTATGCTTCTTGTTCTCAGGCGGTTAAATATGCAAACCTGTGACCCGGCTGTCATTAAGGGGGGATGTGTTGTGATTTCAGCTACAATTTGCATTGCATGCTCTTTTCCATGTGTGCATTCAGCGCCTTACGCGCTTGAAACACTAAACAGCTTCAGCATTCAGACGACATACAGAGGGCCAAATACAGTGATTGATTGCCCTGCATGTGTCCAGAGTAGAAAAGTGTTTCTGGTAGCAGGGGGATTGCCACTGCACTACATACTCCAGTGAAGTGCTGAAAACTGCCTTTTTTTTCTCGCTTCCTTCCTTCTTGTCTGCCAGTCATCTCTCAGTACGACTTCAATCCCATGCAGCGGACAGAAACAAATTAAGCAATACATAAATGCTCAGAACACATATTTGCCACGGTGGGCTCCTGCCTCAGATTTGTCAGTGCTCCCCAGGAGGCGACTGGAACGTAAACAGATGAAAACATCTAGACATCCAGATGCGCTTGCCTCAAGATCCCAAAGCCCCCTCCCCAGCCCCCATTTGATGCAGGAGGCAAGCCGTAGCAACTGATGCTTGCCACTACTCAGTCAATAAAACCAGAACCCCCGTGGCATCTCACTCCGTCACCTTTTAATTACAGCCCTTTAATATTTAAACAGAATCGAGGGAAAAAGTTCAAGTCCAGGCAGAAGGCAACACAAACTTTTTAATGTGCACTCTTTATCTGTCTGGCTTTCTCAGTTCTTGTCACGCTACTCCATCTCCTCTCCTTTTACCTTTTCTCACAGAGACTTTTATTCCTGCATTTCACTCTCACCTTTTTTTTTCTTGTTTTCATCATCCTCACTTATCCTGCTTGCCTGATTTCCCATCTTATGCCGTCTCCGGCTTCAGCTATGGTTTTATAAAGAAACAACAACAGACAGATCTTCACAGATGAGTATTTTGAGAGAAAGTCAGTGTGCTCACCTGCATCCATCAATGTCACCGTTCACAGTTGGTGAGCCCCCGCCAGCATCCTGACATCACAGCGGGAGTTACAAATGGATGTGACACTCTTGTTCCTTTTCTCACAGCCCTCTCCCTTTGCTTGCGTGCCTTCCTGGCCGCAACATTCTCTGAAATACAGTGGGTATCTCTCACAGCCACTGCTGTGAACATCTACTTTCAATCTTTAACCTAGAGCATTTTAGAGATTTGAGGTTTTATCTTTGTCTTGGATATCTGTGCCGTGGTCCCTGCATTTGGGGTTTCATCAGCAGCAAAGGTGCTACCGATATCGCTCCCTTCCTGGACGTTACTGAAAATTTGGATTCTGTATGTGTGGGATAACAGCGTAACCTTCGGGTGTAATAACGTTTGATTCTCATAGGAGCAAATTAATCTGCAGAAAAGAAGATGGAATGAGAACTTTGTGGAAAGAAGTAGAGCTGTAGAATCCACAAAAGGTCATGATTACAGTCACTAAGAAAACACAGCAGATGGAGGAAATGGATTAAATTACTGCTGTCAAACATATTTCTAAGAGGAAATGAACAGTTCAGATTCCTGTTGTCAGTGCTGGGTTTTGTCTTATTAAATCCCAAGTTTTTTGGTTGTATTTTGTTGATTTGTTGGGTTGGCAGCAATGATCATAGTGTTCATGAAACTAGGAAGTATATGCAGTTTTCAGTTCCTTCTAAAGCCGCAGCTTTAAAGATAAACATGGTCATAAAGGTGCTGTAATTTTAATAGGGTAGTTTTTGCAACTTATGGTTTCATCATTGGACACATAATGATGTTTGGTTAGCCAAGTACCCATTTTTCCATGTGCCAGGTAGTCAAAAAGACTAACAGTAAACCCTCTCTGAAAAGGATATCACCAAAACCAAAAGTTCTCTACAGGTTTTGTCACTGTTACAGAACTTCTCCTTGGATAATGAAGCAAATCAAGAAGAAGCCTAGATAGGAGAAATATCCTTTCTAATATGATAAACAATGGGAACGTGTGCAGATTAACCAAATCCAGAGCAGTTTTGATTACTAAACTTGACCACAACATAAATCAAATAGTCAAAAATGCCCAAAGTTAGGTCCTGTGCTATATCCCTCCCGAGTATGGACATTTTTTTTACTTCCCTGTCAGATAAGCTGACATCTTAAACTAATTCTAATGAGGTTCATTAAAAAGACAGTCTCTACCAGTCAGGGTGGGAATGTGCTTCATAAAACGCTGATGATGATCAGTGTGGTGTCAGCTCTCAGGTGATCTCAAAGATCAGCTGTCAAAGAAGCTACAAGCAAAAATATGATACAAATATGAAAACATGGCCCTGAAGCTTTGGGGTGGAAGGGTTCAAACTGCACTTTAGTTTATTTGTTTATTTATTTGTTTTATTTTATTTTTCTGTTTTTGTACTTTTATTATTCTGAGGAATCATTCACTGGAAATCCAATTATGTGTCCAGGCTAAAAATTTGACTTTGCCAAGTGCTTGTTAGTCGATTCACTTTCAGTCCAAATAACGATTTTACACCTCTGCACTTGGCACAAAGCATTATCCACCATGACACTCTGCAGAATGCAAACAAAGACAAACTAAAGCTGCTAATAGGAGAGCACATCTTCCAGCATGGCTGATCCTCCGTTTAGCATTTTGGAAAATTCAGCTGGTTCTTGGTTTGCCCACAATCCACCTTTCTACTAAGTATCCTGAAACCTTAGCCGGTAGTTTTTTGCTGAGAGACAGACAAACATTGGATCAGCTCTTGGCTTGGTTGATGCTTTCAGTGTAGTGGGGAGCGGTGTTAATTTTGATATCTAATTTTGCCATTTAGTTTAGTTGTTGTCTTTTGACTAAAAGGCCATTTTGTTTTAGTTCTTTTAGTTCTAGTCTACTTCAAGTCATTAAATACCATAAGATAATCCAAAGCTGATATAAATATAAAGTGTAAAAGTTTGTCCTGTTTTTATCATTGATTTAATTTCCATGAATTCAAATGTGAAATGTCTACAATTTCCTTCCTCCTATGCATTGACATTTTGTTGAGTTTTCATGACAAACAGAGAGCATGGGATCTCCTCCGCCTGCCCCGGATTGGCATTTGTTGGCGACAGATCAAATGTGTGTATCTGTCCTTACTGCACAGAGAGGTTACTTCTGATTGAATCTCGTCTCTCCAGGACATTTTGACCTTGTTTGCACTTGTTGATGAAAGTGTCATATCATCTTATCATAGTTTTTGCCCTTAAGCATTCGTTTTTATTTAGTTTTTGTCTTGTTTTCATCAGAAAAAAAATCGTTAATGAAAATTCTAAATAAAATTATTAGTCAGTCAAATTAGCACTGGTGTGGAGCAATGAAATATCTGTTAGATGCATCTGTTTACTTCACTGTGTATCCAGTTCAGAGTAGCATGGGACTGAAGCCTGACCCACCAGTCAATCACAGGTGTGACACAGACACAGACAGAGAACTGTTGACACTCACAGTCTCACTTAGGGCCATTAGAGAATCACCAGTTTACCTAACTGTGGGAGGGAACGGGAGCACCCTTGAGAGAATCCACACAAGCAAAAACAGAACACACAAACTCTTAGTCTGTGTGGCAATTTAGTGTGGCAAAACAAGATCAATCAGTTAATCTGCAGAGATGAAACTGCAACGTTATTGAAATCATTTGCTTTTTTTTTTCATAGTGTTTTTAAATCATCTGTAGACTGGTTTAAAGGCAGAAATTACTGGTGCACGGTCCATAATATTTTTGTAACTGAATGGCAGCTGCTGATTTAATATTTGCTAGTGATGATGTAGAAATGTTATCAGACATCCAGGTACTTCACTGCAAACAAATAACATATAAACAATATTAGTAATGGTGATGATTGCTCTTGTCTAGGTTATTTCAAAGAATTCAATAAATCTTCTCCATCAAAAAACTGATGAGATGCGACTGTGAGCCTTCAGTCACCCACAGTAAGCATTACCACATCATTGCCATCAGATAGCAGTCACCTTGAATTAACAGTTGCCATCATACCTCAGCCTATTTTCCTATGCTGTGTGTGTGTGTGTGTGTGTGTGTGTGTGTGTGTGTGTGTGTGTGTGTGTGTGTGTGTGTGTGTGTGTGTGTCTGTTGGGGCACAACGAAACACTGAAAGTAGTGATTTTAGATAGAGCAGCAGTGATAAAACTAAACAAATTCCCACATGCAAACACATATATGTATAATTGCAGAAGACACTATAGCACGCTCAAAATCCTATGATTTTGAGTGCTGCCGTAAGGAGCCAGATGTTTACTGTAGTACAGCGCTTATGATATGAAGTTATGAGTTCATGATTGTCTGTTAAATGTCTCGGTAGCTGATATACCACACACCCTGCTGTTACAGATGCTATCTAATGCAGATTACCAACTCCCTCTAGAATTAAACATAATTCTGAAACATTCTCAAACCTTTAAAGATTATGTGCTACATCCTAATTTGTGCTTCAACTTTCCCTTGGAGTTCTGCTGCCCATAATGAATGCTATGGGGAGATACCCGGATCCCCAGTGCTGCCAGATGGTTGCCATTTTCCTGGTTGCTGTCTAGTCAGCTGTTCACAGAGCAGCCAGTTGCACACGTGAGGAGAACAAGCTAACACCTGAGGGCTTTCAAATAATGACGCATCCAGCGGAGCGCAGTCCATACAGCTTGCAATAGCGTGTCCTTCTGTGTTCTTGTTGTGAAGGTCATCATTGACTATAGTCATTCTCTAAATCAAGATAAAGACTAGCGCAATTTACTGCAGCTTGGCCTAGTGTAATGGGCAAAAAATTGGTTCTCCTAATCCCTGACTTTAGGGCCCTTTGGCAATCTCAAATTGCCCTTATATTTGTATTTATCTTCTCAAAATGTTATTCAAATATGGGTTAAATATGATTTCTGACATTCCAATAATGGCAATATTTCCTCTGCATGTATGGCATCTCCAGTCCATATTTAGAAGCAGTGCACACAATTAAAGGAATCTCTGCAGGAAGTGGAGACTACAAGCTAGATCTAATTCAGATCATGTTGGTCCTTTGCTCTTATATATAAAAAAACTTCCTGGAACAAAAGAAAAATGTCAACTAATCTTCTGAATGAATTATGCTGGGATGTACATACATGCACTCGCTGAAAACTTTAATAGGTACATCTTCTAAGTACTGGGATGGACTTGGAGACGGAACCTGAACTCAGACTTTATTGCTGGAGCTCAGAAAATGAAATACAAAATAACGGAAAACTCAAACTAAACTGGGATTTAGAACTCACAGTTACATAACTGAATGAAAGGAGACATGACAAAGATCAGGGGAAAACTCAGACAATAAATACACAAGAATCAGGGCAGAGAGGACACACCCGGGGCACAAAGGAATTTAACTGACAAGAGACAGGAAGCAAAGCAGAAAATAACACACATGAGATGAGGAACTGTCAAAATAAAACAGGAAACACAATTCACAGACCACAAACGACAAACCTGACATGGAACTGTGACTATATTCAGAACAAGGATAAATAAATTCAGACAAAGCTAGAAAGACCAAACATTAGAACTCGGGTATACTTTATTTCATGAGTATAAAAGTAAACACAGAACCACCAAAAGTCAAAATATATGGCCAAGATCCTATGATACTAACATTTTGTCTTCATAACTGCCTTGATTTATTTTTGGCATATATTCAAAAAAGTCCTGAAGACATGTGATGCTTGGTCTATACCAGGGGTGGCGGAACTGCAGGCCTCAAGGGCCGGCGTCCTGCAGGTTTTAGATGTATCCTTAATCCCACAGCTGATTTAAATGTCTAAATTACCTTCAAATTACCTTCAAATTATCTTCAAGTTCTCCAGAGGCCTGGTAATGAACTGATTATTTGATTCAGGTGTGTTGTCGCAGGGTTATCTCTAAAATCTGCAGGACACTGGCCCTTGAGGCCTGGAGTTCCCCACCCCTGGCCTATACTGACATGATAGCATCCAAAAGTTGCTGCCTATCCATTCCACCACAACTCAATTATGCTCTATTGAATTAGGATCTGGTGACTGTGGATGCCATCTGAGTACAGTGAACTTATTACCATGTTCAAGAAACCAGTTTGGGATGATCTGAGCCTTGTGATATATGGCATATCTGGCTGGAGGTAGCCATTGTAAGATAGGTATGGACATGGGGAACAACAATACTCAGGTAAGCTGTGGCATTAATACAATACAGACTTAATAACACATCATGTACAGAGAAAATAACAGTTCCATAAGATAAGAGGACCATCTCAATTTCAACTATATATATTCATGACCGATCTAAGAAGAGAAGCTGGCAAGATTGGCCTGAGGATCAGCTCTGAAAAGTCGAAGATCATGCGTGTCAGCTCCAAGGACCCACGACGAGGGATCTACATCGGGACACAGCAGCTAGAAGAAGTGGAGAAATTCACCTACCTCGGTAGTGTGATTTCCCATGATGGCGATGCGGAGGTGGATGTTAAATGCCGCATTGGAAAGGTAGCTGCGGTATTTCGGAGGATGAACAAGATCTGGTCCTCCCCGACCATCTCCCTCAAGATCAAACTCTGCTTGCTTAATTCGATCGTGATCCCAACCGCCATTTATGCCAGTGAGACTTGGAAGGTGTCGGCCTGCATCAACACCAAGCTCGACGTCTTTCAGCAGCGATGTCTTTGCCGGATTCTGAGGATCCGCTACACCGACCACATCACCAACGAGGAGGTCCTGCGAAGGAGTGACACAGTCAAACTTCACAACATCGTTGCACGCAAAAGACTCCGACTGGCCGGCCATATCCTCCGCACAGATTCCAAAAACAGCGATGCGCTGGCAACCCCTGGGCGTTAAAAGACCACGAGGACGTCCCCGCAACACCTGGCGAAGGTCATTCCACCAAGACCTAAAGACATTGAATATATCGTTGGAAGAAGCTGAAGCCCGGGCACAAGATCGAGCCTGGTGGCGTTCGTTTGCCGCCCGATATGCCACATAAGGCATGGGAGGATCTAAGTCTAAGTCTAAGTAATATTCACGTTACATATTGTGTATTGTGTTATTTAATTGAGTTTAGTCAGTTACCGTTGTTACTGTCTTGAATCAACTGTGGCCACATAATTTCCTCTGGGATTAATAAAGTATTCTGATTTTGAATCTAATTCTGAATAGTTAGTCAGTAATAAGGGATCCAAAGTGTTCCAAGAAAATACCCCCAAACCATTACAGCACCAGCAGTAGCCTGAAGCAGTTATGTTGCCTAGGCTAAATTCTGACCCTACAATCCAAATGCTTCAACAAAAATCTAAACACATCAGTCAGTGGAGGTGTAATTTGAGTCCTCAGTTTCCTGTTCTGAGCTTACAGAAGGGACACCTGGTGTGGTCTTCACCTACTGTAGTCCATCTGCTTCAAGGTTAAAAGTGTTGTGCTAAGAGGCGTTCTTCTTCTTAGCTTCGTGTTAATTCGAAGTTATTTGAATCACTGATATCTAATCAGCTTAAGGTATTCAGGCCATTCTTCTCTGACATCAGCCAGCCAATTTTCACCTAGAAAACATCTGCTCTTTAAATTTTTCCCCTTTTCAGATAATTCTCTGTAAACCCCTAACATGATTGTGCAGGAAAAGATTCAGACGAAAGATTCAGACCAGCCTCTCTGGCACAAACACACACTCAGGCTCAAACTTTTTTTTTTTTTAACCCTGTACGATGTCAAGCAGAGTGGATGTGCCTATGGTCATCTCAGACATGCAGAGCCAACATCCAGCTGCTGTGCAAACCTTTTGTTTACAAGGGACAGCCAATCAGAAGACAGTTCTAGACAGTGGCTGTGCCAAGATTAGGTATAATATAAATAAGGATTATCTAAGGGTCCAAGCGTAAAAATATTGAACTGGAAAATGAGCATTATATTCCTCCACTGTGGTGTTACATATGTGCAAAATTGCCTTCATGTATAAACACAGACTTTCAAACTTACAGACATATACGGAAAAAGGCTCAATATCTAAAACCTTCCGGATTTGGGGCTCCTCTCAGGAGAGACAAACCAATTAAAAACGACAGCAGAGTCTTATCCGATTTTTGTCTTTGTATTGCTCAAAAATCTCCCTTCCTCATTTCCTTCTCTTCACCCCTTTCTCCTTTCTGTCATTTGTGGGAGATGGTCTAGTTTTAAGGCCAGTGTAAGGCGGGGGTGGGAGTAGGTTTGGGGGGCATCTTTTGTGTCTTTGTTGCTCAGGATATTTGAGTGTAATTGCTGCACTTGCTACTAATTAACAGTCTAACAGAGATAAGCTGGCAAGAGGCTCAGAACAGTATCTGTGTGGATTCACTGATAAAGGGACACTTTCAAGAGGAAGCAGAAACCCACATGACAACCTATCAGACATGGACTAACTGAGAAGGAACACTACTTTCATTATAATTAGCTGGAATGCATTGGTTTTAGGAGAGCAGCGCTAAAAAGTTTTGGTTTATGCACTATTTGTTTAGAAGTGCTTTAAAAGACCATAAACAGTTGGTGGACTCAAACTTCTAATTAGCTTTGGTTGTCACAGCACGTGAAAGAGAACGTACGTTTTAGTACGACACACTGACTTACTGGGTTGAACGGGTCAGAAAGTCAATCTGAAGCAATGTACTTCTAGTGCTGTTGTTACTTAAATGTGTTTTGAATTCCCACTCAAAAGCTCCTACTTCATCTTAGTACAAAAACACAAACAACCCAAAGAGACATTGTGGTGGCTGTGACAGTCAGACATGGCTCATAGTATGTTTTAGCTCTGCATCATCCCAGAGAAATTCAGAGGAATTAATCCATCAATGACAGCAAAGCCCTAATATGGAGGCCAAGGAGGAGAGGGAATGTGTGCTGAGGGATTATGGATAAGCAGATGAGCAAACATTAGACATTATAACAGTAAACACTGATGTATTTCTTCTTTCTTGAAAAGGAAAAAAAAACAACGACTAGGGGATCAGAATAAGGGCCTCAACTGAAACTGGAAAAGGAGGGGTGTTGATGAAGTGGTTCCCCCTGCTGTTTGCAAATGTGAAAACGCTGTTTTTCACAGTCGCAATTTTGGATACCACAGCAATCTGGTAAGACTCATCCCCAACTATTTCCAGTCATTACAAAGCAAATTATAGCTGAATGTCAAGGCAATTTCCAGATAATCACTGGTATTGCAGAGATAGACATTGGTACCCACTCATGTCCTTCTTTTTCCTGCTGATGGCAGTACATTTCACTCTCCAGTAGAAACTCAAAGTATAGCTCCATTCTCTCAGCTGGGGCCTATTATTCCTTCCTTCGGTTTTGTAGAGATTCAATTCCACCATCAGTCTCCTGAACTTGGCATCAACAAAGAGAGGCCCAATCCCAGTGGAATGCTGCTTTCTCCTACCTATCTTCTGTCTTTCACTCGTGGCTTTCCTCTTAACGGAGCCCCTTTCCTTCTCTCCATGATCGGAAGCGATAATGGAAATGAGCTGCAGCACGCTGATTATTTTTGTCACATTTTACCTCCACAGGGGGTTCAATTTTAGAGCTGCGATCATTATCTAGGAATGGAAGGTCCTATGGGCGACACAACATGACAGCGACTGCTTAATTTGACACTCACTTGCTTCATATCTGATAAAACACAGGTTCTTGTATTTGCACTGATGAGGAAGATAGAAATTAAACATTTACGTGGACTCGTTCAACTCGCAAATGCTTTTCACTGTGTAGCTGAGACAGTGGAGGCAAGTTGGAAGAGCAATTATGACAAAATGCTGTGACAAGACAGGGAGGAGGGCTAGTGCCAGTGACAGACAGGTGAATTACTACTGAACCTGGACCTGGGGGATACTTGTCCCCATAGCTTACTGACTGGGTTAGGAAACAAATGTCATCATCACAGCACAGAGCAGCCAATCAGCTGTTGGACACTGGCTGTGTCAGTAAAGGGGGTTAAAGAGACAGAGCAAAGTGTTTGTGCACCTGTTTGCAGGTATGTTAGCTCATGTGATCACTGTTTTGATACATAGGCAGTCATATTGTATCACACTTAAAATCCAAATACTGAGAAAAAAAACCCTGCCCTTGCCATCTGTTTCTCCTCTACCTGCAGTGCCTGCTCCTTCCCCTCCACCTAGCTACTCGTTTCACATCTGCTCTCCCTGCAGTGTTTGTGTTTACTCGTTCTGCGGCAACAGTTTCCCTTTCCTTCCTCTCTCCTCTTTCCACTTCCATTCTTTCCAAGCCACTGGCTGGAGCCTTTAATCGTCAGTGGCACCTGTCCCCAAGAGCCGTAATGTCCCCCATCCATCAGAAGTAGATGACGGGCCATATGCTCTCCCCCCCCCCCCCCCCCCCCCCAACACACACACACACACACACACACACACACACACACACACACACACACACACACACACACACACACACACACCATCCGTGCCTCTGACCAAGCAAGGTGGGGAGGGTTCACACTCTACCAGACCAGAGCCGCTGTAAGGTGTTTGTGTAGTAGAAGAGGACACTCATGGTCATTGGACCCGGACTCTTAATCATTGAGGCCTGATGTGTCTGTCTCACCCCTCCCGCTCCAGCCACTACAGCATTTCCCCCGCATCCCCACTGGATGAGGATGGAAAAAGGAGGTGGACAGAGGGTGGAGGACATGCAGAACTGTTCGTCTGAGGGATACCTATAATCTGTGTGTGGGGTTCACCAATGCAGTGAGTGATACTGTCTATGTCTTGCATTGCTTCATAAAAATCAAGCAAGAATTAATTTATTACACACTAATTCTACAATACACTGATTCCATATACGTAAACAGAATTATCTTGAATTTAAATGCCATTTTTAGATATTTCAATCTTGGCACCAAACATATTCCAGAAAGTAAATGGTCTAGCTCCTTATAAAGCAATTTTCTAATTAGTCACTAAAAGCACATTTAAATGCTTTCTATCTAGCAATGACAATGAATGCCAGGAGAGAAACAGAAGGTTTATCTTACTCAAGGATACTTTGGCATGCAGACAAGAGCAGCCAATGATCAACCCACCAACATTCCGCTTAATAGATTACCTGTTCTACCTCCTGAGATACAGCCACCCTCAAAGCATGGAGACTCTTGCAAGTGGTGTTATAAGTGACCACTGACACTGAAATGAACGTAAGTGTTTGAAGGTGTTTAAAGATGGTTGCCAGGTTTCCCGACTTACTCTTTTCCTCTTTTAATGGCTTTGACCACATGGAAAAACACCATTCAAACAGATTGAGGCAGAAATAATGCATATGCATTAATACACGATTTACAAGTAGGTGTTGCTTCAGTGTGTGATGGTGGGAGAGCCTATGTTGTTTTTGTCTGTTTGTTTAGTTTTTTTGTTTTTTGTTTGTTTCTTTGATGTGCATTTGTCATAGCAACAACAAACAAATATTCACAAAGCTAGCTAACGAGCAGCACTGTTAAACTGATAAACTCCTTCAGTTTGATGCCAGACTCTTCAATTCAAGTGCACTTTATACTGTAAGTTGAAGAACCTTCAATTATACAGAGAAAACAGAAAAAGCCCCAACAATTATATGACCTCCTCTATGAACAAGCCCTTTGGTGAAAGTGGAAAGGAAAAATTCCCTTTTAACAGGAAAAAAACTCTGGCAGAACCAAGGAGGCAAGTCAGGGAGGAGCCAGTTGGGGTTGAGGGGAGGAAGATAGGACAATGACACACTGTGGAAGAGAGCCAGAGATTAATAATAACTCATTACTACATAAGCAATGACTTCAATCTCGGGATATCTTCATAATGTGATTCAATTGGTTTATGCCTGTGCTTGCACTTGAAACGAGTGCTACAAGGCTATTTGTTGTTGTTGTTGTTGTTTTTAACTGGAGAGTGAATCATTAACTATATTCCCAGGCAAAATAGTAAGAGAGAAAAATTATGTTTAAAGCTGAAAATTCTTTTTTTCTTTTCTTTTTCTTTTTTTTGCAAGCAGTCTCTATCTGTGCTTTTACCCCCAGGAAAAGTAATTTTCTACTATGAATATATACAAACAAAACTAAGGCTGTCCAACTGCTCAATGTTCTGCTTCATTCTGAATCATACTGATATACGCCTGCTCAAACGAATGAATTAGGTGGGTAAATTGGTTAGGATCTACAATTTCTGGAAATATAGGAATATGTGCCATAATATAATCAAAAATTATGTTGTTTGGCTTTTTTACTCAGTATTTTTTCAGCGGGAATATTTTCAGGCAATATGACCTTTAGTCAGATCAATGCAAACACAGTCAATAATCACCCTAGACTTCGCTATGACTTGGTATGACTACGATTTTAATTCAGTGAAATTTATACACAGAGTACAGAACCTCTATGGTCCAAATATGATTTTTAAAGAATAATAAAAATATAATTAAGGACCCTGAATATTTAATCTTCATAAAACTAATACAATGGGGTCAGAACTACTTTTCAGCTTCTTTTTAGCTACTTTTTTAATAGTATTGGTCATAAGTACATGAAGTGGAGTAACATCAGTCGAATGTCTAAACAGAAAGTAGGTTGATGGGTCACTACTCTTTTGATTCATTTGAAAGAAGCAAATGCAGTATATCACTGTTTGCAGCTATGGCAGCACAAATCACATCACCATATTTTACAAGAGAAAGTTTAAAGTGACAGAATGTAGATATTTAGTGGTCCTAAAAATAAAAAATAAAAAGTCTAAAAACAATGTGATCAAAGCTGAGCAGTTGTTTTGAAAAATGGTATTTTATTTCATCACAATTAGACGTGTCTGGAAAGCACTTTCTCAGAGATATCGTCGCTTTCATCTGCTCTCTCACAGAAATCACATAAATAGATGATAAAAAGCTCATTAACTGCTGTCTGCAGTGAAAACGGGTGCCAACAACTTCACCATTTGCTACATTACATGTCACTCAGCCATAATTGGAAAAATCAGCACAAAAAGGATGATCTGACAAAATGCCAGTGTGAGATGTTTCTCTTTCTCACTCACTCTTTTCCTCTATCTCTATATTTAGACCCGGGAGATGAACAGGAAAAAGGTTTGCAGTAGGAAACTTGTTTGCTAGAAATACATTTGAAAAAACATGGAACTCTCAGCTTGGCTGAATATACACAGCAAGAGAAACATTTTTAGGTCTTTTTCCCCACTTCAATCCTTCCTGTTACCATGGGGGCCCTTTAAGGGCTTTGTCTGCAAATTGCAAGCCATTTTTACTATGTGCACGTAGTGTAGCACATACTGTGAAAATCCAAGCTGCTGCCTGATCCAGCAGAGATTATGTGAGGAAAAATATATATAGCATGAATAGTGCATGAGAGCTTAAAACCGCTACAAAGTTTCAGAGCTATATAGTTCATGGTAAAATGTCACTGCCTTTTAACATCAAGTATTGTTCTATCATTCTGTTGAGTAAGTACAGATTACTTTTACAGCACAGAACCCATGGAAACAAAACTATGAATGCAGAATAGTGTTTTGTGGTATTTCCACTAATTATTGATATTTGTACTATCTAGTAAATGTGAGGAGAACGTCACAGCCCTGCACAAGCAGAAGCAGTTAGTTAAAAGTAACCAAATGCTGGGTGCGCCTCATGATCACTAAACTCGATATGAAAATAATCATAAAGCTGTAATATGTTCTACAATCAAGGACAGATGAGATGAGGGTGTTGTGGAAGTTTTCCATTTAAATAAAGCCTGCCGACAAGCGGTGAGCGGTAGCTAACATTCTTTAATCACAAATAAAGAACAGAAAACCAAGCTTGGTGGAGAGCCTGCATGATCGCGGGGCAGACCGTCAGCAGAGTCTCCCCTGAGTCTAACATGGCTCTCAGTTAAATACCTTCTCCAGGAACAAAAGGCAGTACACAGCTGTTTCACACCTTAAGGTTCACACTCCCTTGCTACCTCCCAGAGTCCTCTGAAGAGACAAAAGACTCTTCCTGTGGAGATGTCTGCTTCCCCCCAATTTCCTTGCCAGACCCCCACCATCTGTCTTACTGTATGAGTGTGAGACATGTTAAAATCCAGTGGCACCAAGGCATTATACAATAAAATAACGTGAATAATACATAAATAAAAGAAAATCCTATACAATTCCACCAAGCTTGGTTTTCTGTTCTTTGTTTGTGATTAAAGAATATTAGCTACCACTCACTGCTTGTCTGCAGGCTTTATTTAAATGGAAAACTTCCACAACAAGGGGCATCTTGATCATTGATAATGTTTGTGTGTATTAATCAACAGCATAAGAACATGTCTTAACTAACTAAACATCAGAGACAGTTTTCATTAGGGAAACTCCTGTGGTGGGCCTTTTACTTTGAAATTTTAGTTTGCATGTCTTGCCATATTCTTACTGTATTCTGTATATTGAAATTAAGTGCCTTATATAATAGGTATAATCCTATGTTCTCCATTTACTTTAAACAACTGGTAAGAATGTTGACCTCTTGAAAATGAGGAGTGGTAACAAGCAAATGTTTAACTATAAGACTGTGAGCCAATGTAATCAGTTCTACACTGGGACAATGGGAAATGAACAACAACAACAACATCATCAACAACAACAACAACAACAACAACAACAACAACAACAATAATAATAATAATAATTATTATTATTATTATTATTATTATTATAAGTTAATAAGTTTGAAAGTATGTGCTGTTTTCATTAAAAAAAGGCTGTAGTTACAAATTTACAATGTGGGAAATAATTATTTGACTCCCATCTGAATTTGTAAGTTTGCTTACTTACAAAGAAATGAACAATCCCTAATTTCTATGGTATTTTCATTTAAATAGAGAGAGACAGAATATCAATCAAGCATCCAGAAAAAACATGTTACATTAAAGTTATAAAATGATTTCCATGTCACTGAGTTAAATAAACATTTGATTACCAAGCAAAAAGCGATTTAGTAGATAATTTCAACATTTTGTATGAAGACAGACGGTAAAAGACATGGATGGATCCCATCTTCTTTCCTCAGATCGTTTCACTATGCTTTTTGAGGGAGCTGAAAGACACAGGTGTCTGTCAACTTAGGCCAGTACTAAACTGCACATATACTGCATTTATAAGCTACTTTAGTGAGGGTAGACAAGTATGACTGTAGGTAAACTTAAGTGGCTTCAAAATTTCAGTGTTGAATTGTTACAAGTAGCAAACGCTGGAACTGCTTTAGGATAGTATATTACACTAATCATACTTGTATCATATATCATGTGACTAAAAGTATATTTTACCCTATTGTTACGGCCGGCTGTGTACTTTTGTTGTGCTCTGTCTTTAAGACTCCACAGGTCCTTCCCGATTGGAGAGCTGGCGGCGGCTGATTGGTCCCTGATCATGTGGCTCTTTTCAAAATCCCTTACCAGCAGTTGTGCCGCGGCAGCCACTGACAGCAGCAGCAGACCTGACCCTGGCTTCCAAAACCTGTGACATTCGTGTTTGTGACTCTCGTGAGCTTTGTATATAGTGTGATTGGTTTTCACTTGTAAATAGCACATTGTAAATAGGCGCTGAAATAGAAGGGGTGAGCTGCCTTATTATTTTCCTTGTACTGTTTTCTCCTGTTTATTTCAGTTAGGGAGTTAGGTGTAGCATTTGTCTTTTGTTTGGTTTTTGTTTCACATAAGGTTTTAGACAACACCTCCTCTCCTGACTTAGCTTGCTTTGTTTGTTATTTTGGTTCACCCCGGAGCTTCATTTTCAGTGTAGACAAATAAACCACTGTTCACTAAGAAATTGGTTTTTCTGTGTATGGTTTTGGGGACCAGGGCAGGGTCACTTCCTTTTTTTTTTAACTCTTATGCTACGTTCCTGTACCCCTAGACTGGGGCGTAACACCTATATTTTAGTGAATACCTTGAATTTTGATTATTTCCACAAAACGGTGGTGTTAAAACTGTTATGTTAAAATAACTTTTGTCGACAGTGTACAGGAACATTCTGATGTACTTATTATATTCGACCCCATGTAAAAGTATGCGTGAACTTACCCAGTTACCCTTTCAGAATAACATACTCTATGACACAAATGCAACAATGTCTGCAATTTACCCAACTGATCAGTTAGTCCAGTCAAATCATTCACTGTTATGACTATTTTTTTCCCTTGTCAAAGATAAGACTCTCAGGCAAGGAAGAGTCTAACTGTGTGTGTGTGTGTGTTCATGTCTTCTGTTATCTTTGAACACAGGGACCATGCAACTCGTTCGCAAAATTGCTCAGCACTTATCTCAAAGTGTAGGCTTTAAAAACAAGCAGCAGTCATCAAGCAGACTGGCTTTTATAAAGCTGAATAGGAAAATGCATTAGAAATGGTGTTTGCAACACACACACACACACACACACACACACACACACACACACACACACACACACACACACACACACACGTTCATTAGAATAATTGAGTTTTACAATCCATCAAAGCCACATTTTGTTGTCTTATTTCCTAGAAGAAGCAAGGTCTGAAACAAGGAGATGAAGGTACAATTTGAATTTTGACCCTGTACAGGATTATGTTATTGATATATAATGAAAATATCAATCAGCTACATTTGTATAAACATGTCTTAATACCAGCATGCCAGTGTTATTGTCATGCAAATGTCTTAAAGTCTGGACAGTAAATCACTGGACAGTAAAAACTCATTGGCATGTAACAAATTATATACAAGCTGGGCTTGTGTTAAGGTCACCAGTGATTACTAAGACCTAAAAGCTTGGTCTTCTAGCTGCAAGCTTTACCTGCTGGAAGTGTTGATTCTATATTTATTCCCCAAAAGGGGTACATGGATCATGTGTGCAATTTGATAGGATTTCCCACAAATCAGATCACATGTTTAATGGTGAAACAGGATCCCCTGTGTGGCACTATGTGGAACCGTGTGTGTGTATAAGTGTGTCTTGACTGCTGCTCCCTGGATGCCAGCTAATGTGTTGTCATCAGGGTTTTTCAAGGTGGGATCACTTTCCCATGTCCTCCACGAACCACTCAGACGTGTGACCTTCACCACCGTAGGTGCCTTGGGTGCCGGCTAACCTTTCAGATTCATTCACTGTTAGCGAGGATGACATATGTGTCTGTGTACGGTTACAATATTCAGCCCAGAACAAATGTAATTTGGAAGATCCTCATGCGCCTTTGGGTCTTATAACTTTAAACACATTGTAATTTAACATCATAGAGACCATGTAAATGCAGGTCAAGAGTAATGTTTGATCACTTACACTTGAAAATATTACCATCTTTAAAAAAAGGAGGGAAAATTGAAAATATGGTAGTAACAAGTAACAAGAAAGAACATTAGGCTACAAAGTCACTCATCAGAACTTATTTGTGCTTAAATCGTCTGTACAAACAATTTAAGAGAACTCCAGTTAGAAAATACAAGAGGTAAATGAGAAAATAGATAATGAAGTGTGTGTTAGGATGTAAAGTGCACATCTGTGCACTCTCATGCATGGTTGTCTCCTGCTAACTGTGGCCTTAGGGACAGAGTATGTGAATGTGTCCGCCTGGTGTTCACCGAGCAGAGTCGGTTAAAGGCAGATGCATCTCAAGGTCAACCTCCATCAGGAAACTAAAGCCAATCAGGCTTGACATGACCCCTCCATCGCCACATGGCTGGGCATCGGTACCATGGCCAAATTCTCTCTTTCTCCTCCGACTCTCCCTTCCCCTCCTCATTACCTCCGCCCACGAAAGCGCTGCTTCTGCCAAAAACCTGCTGCCCTCAGCACTGGTGGAGACATGTCTCTCACTCTGTCTCTCACACTAACATACAGACTTGCTTACTCACTGGTTTGCTCATGCACAGTCATGCACTGTCATACACACACACAAAAGCAGCCACTGATTTTTTTTCTGTTCTCAGGTTATCCCTTCCAGATCCTCTGTTGCATTTCCTTCCCTCCTGTGCCTTACTCTGTTTATGTCTCTGTGACCTCTACACCATCCCCACTGCCACCATGACTGCCCACCATGTTGCCCATGAGCTTATTGTTCCTGACAGCAAGTATAAACACAGAAGCTTTGCTTAAGTAATTCAGAGTGCGTACTGTGAAAGGACTGCAGTTCAAAGTCGTTATTCTGACATGGAGGACTCTGAATGACATGAATCCAAATCTGAGTTTATATTTTTCAAGCTCTACTATTTGTTCCTTTTCATTAACTACTTAGAATTACGGATATACAATATTTTTACCATTAGAATAGCAAAAATTTACCTTACCAGAATCGTGCCACTAACTCATAGCTTTTAATTAGCAAGATCCCTTAACAGCTGTTGGGTGTTGCAACTTCAGGTGTGTCTGTTTCCTGTGGAGCGTGGTGATTCAGTAAATAAACCCCAGTGTGGAAGCAAAGAAATGACACCAAATGCTCTGGTTGTGCTAAAAGTTACATCCATATAAATAATACGCCCAGCTGAAAATGATTTCAAGCTGGTGTTTGGGTAATTTAAGTTCGTCTCTGGGAGGAGATACCAGTGGAATAAAAGTGTCTAAAGGAAATGTAGGTCTTTTGTTAGGCGGGAAAACATGTTACTACACTGGCACTCTTACAGTTTTTATTAATGATATAAAAAAAACAGTACAATAAATGATGTGTTTGTTCCCTGAATCAAACAAGGGTGCTGAATTGAGGGATCAGTGTTTCAGCATTAGATGAAAAAGATGTGAGGTAAACATATGCAGCTTATTTAACTGTTCCCCCGAATTCATTAAAAATCATGTTTAAAAGTGATAAAACTCGACAAAACCAAATGATTAAACTGCTTCAAACATTTTAAAGGTTTTAAATGCAGGGTAAAAGTATTGGCTTTCCCAAATTTATTCTCAAGCATGACAATGACCCTTAACATTACCACCAGAGTCTTAAGCAAAAGTGGTCATCGAGTAATCAAGAGACTGTATGACCCCACAAAATGATACGAGCATCCTCAAAGTAAATTTGGGCTTTGATGATGATAAAGATGCATTTGAAAACAGCATAGATATGTATAAGAATCTGGACAAATTATCCAAGGCACACAGCAATATAAACACATATTGCTGTGAGTAAGTGCTGACCACCATGCTGCTGCTATTAGACGCATTATTGTTTACACTCTTGAAAACATTCTTACCTTTATTATTAATGCCTAAAACATTAAATGGTGCTGAAACTCAAATGATTCATTCATGGTGTTTATTTAGCACATGTTAAGGCAGATTTTCTTTTACTATATTGACAAGCTACTACATGCCAACTACTGCTACTGACTAAATGTGACAAATACACATGATTATCTGAAAAAAGCTATATAGCCTTTTAATAAATGTGCCATGCCCTGTTGAGGAAATAGCAAGATGCACATTATTAAAAATCTTGGAAATGTAGTGAAAGTTAAATGAAACAATTTGAAAAAGGTAATCATTAGCATATGTAATGATAGAATATACTTGCTGATGGGACAGTGTTGTGTTTTTCTTTAGCAGACAGACAGAAAAGAAGAAAAGAGGCCAAACAAAAAGAACAGCAAGAATTTAATCACTTATAGAGAACATCAAAAAATAGTTCTGCAGTGAGGTTCAGGAAAATAAGTTCAGAACATAGAAGGAAAACAAGAAAAATAAAAACAGACAGCACAGCAACTGCACAGGTGAACAAAGTAAAGAATGAGGAAGCCACAGAAGTAAAATAACCTTCAAAATAAAACAGGAACTAAATGAAAGTGTAACAAAGATGAAGCCCACACAGACAAACAGGAGAGCACAGAGAGGGCATAGAAACCATAACAAACAACTGTCCACAAAGTTTATGGGCTGAGAAAAACAGCATCAATATGCAGTGTAGTTTACCATATGATTGACAAGTCAGATTCACAATTTGGTACATTTCATTTCAAACAAGGTGGGTGACACGGTAGTGTGCTGGTGAGCCCCACACAGCCTTTTACTCTACAGGGCCTCACAGTCCTGGGTTCAAATCTACCAACCAGCTGGAGCCTTTCTAGATGGAGTTTGTTCTCCCCGTGAACTTTCTGTCATTCTGTGAGACAGAATGATGTTTATTCAGTTTAATATATTCACAAATGAAATGCAAAATCCAAACATGATGACATATTATAACATAGTTGTCTGTGAAATGAACTTCCCAAAAGCTATAATTCCCAAGATACATTACCATACTAACCTAAATCACTAAAAATATCTTAAAACTACCCTAAGGATGCTAACATTTAAATAACACTAATTCAATTCACCTAAACAGTGGCACATGAAAATTTTAGTATGAATTATTTATAGTATGAACTTTAAATAGAAAGCTATTTGCATTCAGTTCCCCTCAAACATTTTTCCCATGTATCTGTGTGAGAGGAAGAGTATATTTGGATAAGCTGTAGTTAAGCCTACATACTATATTACACATTGCACAGGCATTATGAAAAAATGTTGCACTCAGTTAACTTCAGACATTAGTAGCGATGAAAGAGGATCACAGGGAGCATCTACCTTAGGCCGTGATATGGCATTCATTTGTTAATTCATTTATTTACTTTGTCAGGACGCCTCTGAAAATTCATCAGAGTGACCCCCCACCCCCCTAAAAAATTGTGAATTTGAACCCTTCAATAAACCATCATTTATGCTGACACATACATGTTAGACATTTTTCCAGTTTTGAGCAAAATATAATAAATTTGTTTTGATAACATCTAATAATTATTATTTTTTACATTTAAACCAGACATCCAATTTGATCAATTCCTCATTCATAATAGTTTGTGGATGAGCTTTTTTTTTAGACAATAAATGATTTGTATCATCAGGAAGCATTACACAAAATGCTTGAGGAATGGACAAAACCTTTGCATATAAAAGTTGCTCTAATAATGATCCCTGTGGAACACCACATTTAATAGTTTTCTTTGCGATATTAAAGCATTAATATATATATAGATATTGCTCTCCTTTCATTCAATTAACCAACTGAATGATGTGCCCCATCATTTTCTAAAGCTATACGGAAAAAAAAAATAACAACATTCAATATGCCTATAATAAACAATTTTCTTCAGTTCTTTGGAAAGAATGAGTAGTATAGATATAGGACAGTCATACAGACTGATAGAATAAGAGATAGAATAAGCAAGCAGATCCACATTCACAATGGCTTTTATAATGTCACTACAAAAGCCACCCAGATCTGTTTAATGGGAACTCTTCATTGTCACAATGATTTCATTAATCAGTTGGTGTCAAGGAAAAATCATTTAAATAATTAGCTTGAAGATATTGTTTATATATGAGAGTAAATACTAATAGTTTTAGAAAGATTTATTTCTAAGGAGATAAAATTGTCATTAAAACTGTTGGCAAGATTTTCATTCATTTCATTTTGGGTATTTTCCTCAACTTTGGTGTGAGGGATCACAGAGGTTTTGTGATCCAGGACAATGACCTCATTGGGCACCTCCATGCATTGCTTCTGATCACCCCAAGAAGTTTAATGTTTATGCGTATTCATTCATAAAATGCTTGTCAGCATATTTATATTTTTAATATATAGGTGTTTGACTTGGAGCTTTAATATGGTATTTTTAAACTATGTTATTTTTAAATTGATTCGAAAATACCCCTTTTAAACCATTTTCAACAATATTTCCCAGCTTATATTTCATAATAATTTCAGGTATGGTAGAGTTTGTGGAGTCAGTTATTTCATCATTTAAAGTATTATGTGCAGCATCTTGACCTTTACAACTAAGGACTGAATCCCAGTTTTATTAATTTTGTATTTTGACTATTTTTACTCTAGGCTTAAAGCAAGCTATCTTTTTCGGTAGATAACAAAACACGTAGTACCTCTACTAGAGCACTGATTTTCCCGGCTTTGAACTTTAAGTCGGTCAACTAACTACTTGCACTGTATTCAAGCTAAAATATCTATATTTATCTATGTAATAACATCACATTTTGAATGACAGCGAAATGTCCTGCAAATATTTATGTTCCCTATATAGTACTCTTTTTCTTTTTTCTTTTTCTTCTTAGCTTAGATGCGTGTTCCTCTGGCACTACCAAGAGATTCAAGAGGGTTTGAGTTCCAACTATATGTTAATTTACCATGAAATTTAGAATAGATATTCATGTCCCACATGAATCCAAATGACTGTGACAGTCCCCTGACTTGCTGCCTGGTGCCACCAGCTGGCCAAAACTTTACTTGTCTAGGGAAATATGTCAATAACAAGTAGATGACACAGATGAAATTTGTTTTCAGCAAACAGCCATGATTCCAAGAGGATACAGACATGACAGCTATTTAAAAGTGTAATGGATTTACACTGCAAAAAATGTTTAAAGTTTATGAACAAAAAAAGCTGTGCAGACAGGCAATGTGTATTTTTACGTTATGATAAAATGTAACAAATTAAAATAAATGTCCCTTTTAACATTGTGTAGCTTTGTGTATTGCAGGCTCGTGGACACTGCAGCTATTGGAGTGAAATGAAAGTCTTGTTTTAGGACACATATTCCCTTAATTGCCTATGAGAATACACAGGTTTTGATTTCATTTGTGGTATACTGCAGCCTTAATGCTACTTATGACTTAAGGTTTTAAACCAATTCAGGGCAGACTATTATTTAGAAAACTCCCACCACCTCTTAGAAAAGCAGACTTATCTGAGTGTGAGATTTATGTTTTAAATCTTCGCCTTGATGTGGTTAGACAAGAACAGCTGCTTAGCGCTCCCTAATGAATTGAATACTGGCTTGTGATTCAGGAGATTCACTTAACCATGCTGCGTGTGTGAATTTGTGTCTTGCTCACTTTCCTCTTTCTACATGCATCTTTGTCTGCCTGCATATCGCTGAGTGTGCTCTTGCATGTGTGTCAATCAGTGCCCGCGTGAGTTTAATGCTTTTGTTATTGTGTCTATGTGCTTGCCAAGGATAAAAGATAAACAAAGTGGGAGAATAATGACCCTTCCTCCTTCTCTTCTCCTCTCTCTCACCCTCCCACTTTGTCTCAGCCCCTGTGATGACAGTGCTGTCTGCTGGAGTGTGCTGCTTCTTGTCTCTCGGCACATTGTGTACCCATTAACAAGGCCGTGTGTGCACACACCCCCCGCTGCCAGCCACTCCACCCCAACCTCCAGTCCCCTCCTCCTCATCTTCCTTTCCTCTCAGTCGTCACATCCACTGAGGGCTGACATGTCTTGGGTAAAGCTAAGTGCTCTGCCGCAGCGTACTTGCACGAGGGAGCAGTCCAAATGAGAAACTGGTAAAGGGGTGGAACGGTGGAAGCAGTGGGTCTGTCTTTAGTATTCAGCTATATTAAAAAATTGAATTTGACAGAGTTCATGCTTGTTCCCTCCCAGGCCAGACAGCAAGACCATTAGCATAGGGAAACACTGCATGGAGTGCTAATCTTCTCCTTTAGACAGATGAGCTAGAACTGAGAAGAGGGAGGTTTTGGTTTGGCAAGAGATGGTGACCTGACACGTAGTTATGTCCTTATCTTTGTGATGTGTAGTGTCAAGGGTGTAATTTGCTCGCTAAAACCATATACAATCAAAAATGCATCAATATCTAATACACCTTTTAAACTGTCTGAGACACCCCAGAATTGTTTACTTTATTTTAAAACCACCTCTAGTGGCATCATTTAGCACTGAAAAAAATAACTGGAACTTAAAAATGAATAAAGTACCTATGACAGTAAAAACACACATAAAATAATGACAAATAGAGAAAAGTGTTGCAGAAGAGAGAAACAGCACATATTTGTTGTGCACTGCCCCTCCACTGGTATTATGAACCATGTTTAGCAACAAATCAGGGCACAGGTAACTGTCTAGAACAAAGAAACCCACTGTAGTGCCAACAACAAAAACATGCCCATTACAGTTGATGTATTAATAGTAAATAGGTAATGGCAAAACCTTTATTCAGGCATTGTCATTTGTTTATATTTTAGACCGACGGGCTAGTCCATCTCATTACATTTTTAGGGGAGCCTCTGACATGCATGCAACAATTTCAATAAGTACACTTAAAATACTCTAACTGGGGGTATTAGAGAAAGCATGGGTAAATACATTAAAAGACTTAAAACTTAAGAAGGTCAAGCATGCTAATTATGCTCTTAATCACTACATTGTGGTGTTAGCATGTCTGTGTATTCTCGCTATCATTCAGTTTTAATGATGTATCGCTGTTTTCCTTTCCCTCTCTCTCCCTGTCTTCCTGTCTTCTCTTCAGCTGTCACTATCTATTAATAGCAGAACTGACAAATAATAAATCTTTGCATAGATAATGTGTCAGTTTGGTTAAATAACTTGCTTTCTAATTTGCCTTCCCCCTGAGTTTCTTCTTATGAGTAGTCATAGTAACCCTTTGATTTTGTTAAGTCACAGTGGTGCGGATATCAATTTAGAGAAATTGAAAAGGAAAATATGGACTTTTGGCATCAGTTTGTTGAATTGCAAGAAGATGCTAACCAATATATTTTACTATCCTTAATAGTCATGCATTCAGTGCTGACTCATGAGGTTCAGCTGTAAGGTATTAGCCTAAATACAACAGCATGAATCATCTGAAGGGAGGGAGCACTAAGTCTTATAAAACTTTGGAAACATTATTTGTGTGTAGTTTACAGAATTGCTCTTGGTGGATGTTATTAAATTGCATCTACAATTAGGTTTTGAGAAGAAAAACTTTCACCACAACAGTGTGGTAATATATAATAAAAATTCAGAAGGGTTGAGGGAAAAAATAACAAACAAACAAATCAGGTACTCTGCAAATACTGCTTAAACTTCTGGCTATCAAATACTATGTGTGACAAAGGGCTATCCACATATTAGTGAAAAGATATCATATTTGCAAGTGCCATTGTCCTCTCAATAAACAAAAAGACAGAAACTACTGTTGCAGCATCTTTGCTGAGTTTCTACAACAACAACTAAAACATATTTTAGTGACCTGCATTTTTTTGTCATATAAGAAACTCTTGCCTGAGTATTTGGGGTCAATATAAGCTGAATTTGAGAATGCTGGATTAACCCTTAAGGACCCACAGTGACACTGGTGTCACCGCCCCTTTACACTTAGAGAAAAACTATTTATAATGGTTTAACTTTGACTTTTAACTAATAAAGTCCCTAAGTGACGTCTACTGCACAAACTAGTTCAGTCATGTGACAAGTGAGGCACTCTGGGTGTTCAAGACACCATTTTCAAAGTCTTGGTCCACCTGGTTAGCTAATGAGACCACTCTGCTAATTTTAAAAACTTTCTTTTCTTTTTCCAAAGGTAAGCTTTTACTCCTTCAGCAATTCTAAACTTTAGATAAGATGTCATAGGTTACTTGTAACCTAGTTTGGTAATATTTGTGAAACAATTTGATCTAGAATCAGTTTGTTAAATATCGCGGTGACAAATATGTCACATCGGGCATTAAACTCCAAATTTTCTTAAAAAAACTGATGTGACATATTTCTCACAAAAAGACAAAAACTGATCATTTGCTTAGTCACTTTAGCTTATTCAGTTATTTCAATTAAACATATTCTTTGTTGTTAATTCTCAGTCATATTTAACTAAATTCAAGCATACCTAATTTGTTAAATTACCTAAATTTGTGATGGAACTTTACTTTAGCTTTGTCGAGGCGTTTTTCAGTTACCCCCTATTTTCTGTCATTTTCACTCTTTTGTAGAATGGATAAAAAGAAAAAATATAGTGTTCAAGATGCACTGGAGTTTATCACTGCAGAGGACAGTGAGTATGAGGGATGTGAAAGTAGCTCAGATGAAGATTCTGAAGACCCTAATAACATCCCCCACAAAGACGTGGAGAGTGATGAATCAAGTGAATCCAGTGATTCAGACAGTTGTGATTCAAGTGATTTAGAGACAGAGACACATTCAAGCCATATAGACACTGGGCAGCCCAAGGCAGCTATCAAAGGACAAAAATTCTCCTGGAGAAAGAAAATGTTCGAAACCCCAGAGACCACATTCAAGGGACCCTGTGCCAAACCTCCAGATGAGATCCACACTCCACTGGAGTACTTCAAAAACTTCATCACAGATGATATGCTGCTGTTGTTAATGGAACAAACAAATTTATACAGTGCACAAAAATCCAACCATCTGAGAAATGTAAATACCACTGTTAAAGAACTAGAAATACTCATTGGTCTCTATCTGAGGACGGGTCTATGCCAAATGCCTGGAAATCGAGCATACTGGGAAAATGACATCAGGTGTCCTATGGTAGCAGATAACATGTCCCGCAACCGATTTCAAACCCTGTTGGGATCTCTACATCTCACTGACAAAACAGATTTATTACACAGAGATGCAGAAGACAAGTGCTGGAAGATCCGTCCATGGCTTGAAATGTTTCGCAAACAATGCCTGGATATCGTCCCAGAGGAGTACAACTCTGTTGATGAGCAAATGGTACCCTTCAAGGGGACACACAGCCCAATAAGGCAGTATGTGAAGGGAAAGCCCCACCCCTGGGGATTGAAAATCTGGGCCCGGTGCTCATCCTCTGGTATGCTCCATGATTTTGTTGTTTATCAAGGTGGTACTGGGAAGAAGACTTTACTTGGGATTGGAGGAGATGTTGTGGTGAAGTTGTGTGAAACTCTGCCAGCTGAGCAAAACTACAAAGTTTTTGCTGATAACTTCTTCTCCTCAGCCCCACTTGTGCTCACACTTCTTCATTGGGCTGATTTATTTTTTATTTTTTTTCCAAGAAGCTTGTTGAAGTAAACCAAGAAGTGTTACCATCATTATCCATGTTAAGAATTTGAAAATAAAAAGGAAATTCTGTTTTTAAAAGCAAGAAAGTGTTTACAGAATTACCTTCTAAATATGGAACAAATGTACCTTGTATGCCCAATGTGACGCATATGTGACATTTCACACCTGGGGCAGTGGGTGGAGCTATTACAAAAAAAACTTCAGAAATGTGTTATATATGATTCATTTGATATAACTTACAACCCCTGTAATTTTCATGAAAGTAGAAATAGGTCTGGGTTCTTAAGGGCTAGAGCGATCATGCTGCATGTTACCTCTCTCTCCTTAACAACATTATGTACAAAAGCTCCCTTCAGTTGTTCACCAACAGAAACAACAAAGTCAGATGGGAGACTTGATAGCGCCACCCTACACTGAAAACGTGTATGCAGTCAGATTGAGAGATTTGCAATTTTGGAGTACAGTCAACTTGAAAGTGACTCAGGAGAGGCATATAATCTGCAGTGTTATCTGTGACAGGATTCAAAGGCAGCGATGAGAAGGGACCCCAGGACATTATGGGGACTAAATAGCTCTATCAGGTCTAAGCTAGATCAGCACATGGTGGTGTAGGGATGCTTTGATCATACACGCACGCGCAGACACATACGGACACACACACACACACATACACACATGAAATACTAGGTAAAAAACACCCACATGAATGTTGCCTCCCTACTCTTGTGCAGTTCATGCCATGTTTTGAAAGCAAGTGAAGAAACACATGTGGAGAGGCATTTGTGATTTACATGTTATTTTGGATTGCAGTTAACAGCCCTGACATGGGAACAATGGCATATCATCTACATTCAAGCAAAAATAAAGGGAAGGCAAACAAAAGAGGCTTGAGCAATATCACCGCATTGTCTGTTGTTTAGATGTTTGCTTTCTATTCTCTGAACATTCTCATCTTACCAAAACAAAAACGCTTGTTTTTGTCTTTGATCCACTGTTTTGTGTACACTGAAAGGCACTTTGGTGCCAAGTTCTCTCTCAGCGGGGGAAACTCGACTCCTATCTTACGCTGAAAAAGTCACAGTATTGTGTTCATACTGTGCACACCCAATCAGCAGAACACTCCTTTTTGTTTTTGATAAAGTTCCAAGTCTTTTCTGGTGATCGTTGTGTTATCCAGAGCAAAATGAGGAGAGAAGGTGAAAAAGAAATAAGGGATAAGATTAGACAGGGGTCTGGAGCTCGACTCACACTCATAATGACAGGAGGACATGGTATGTGCCTTAGCTTGAGGTTCAATTTCAGTTCATTTGGAGTTTATACACTACCAGTCAAAAGCTTGGACACACCATCTCATTTAATGGTTTTTCATGACTATTTACATTGTAGATTCTCACTGAAGGCATCGGAACTATGAATGAACACATTTTGAATTATGTAGTGAACAAAAATGTGTGAAATAACTCAAAACATGTTTTATATTTTAGATTCTTTGAAATAGCCACCCTTTGCATTGATTACTGCTTTGCACACTCTTGGCATTCTCTCGATGAGCTTCATGATGAGTCACCTGAAATGGTTTTCCAACAGTCTTGAAGTAGTTCAGCACTTGTTGGCCCTTTTGCCTTCACTCTGGGGTCCATCTCATCCCAAACCATCTCCATTAGGTTTAAGTCAGGTGTCTGTTGAAGCACTCTATCACTCTCCTTCTTGGTCAAATAGCCCTTACACAGCCTGGAGGTCTGTTTGAGGTCATTGTCCTGTTGAAAAGTAAATGATTGTCCAACTAAATGCAACTCGAATGGGATGGCATATCACTGCAGGATGCAGTGGTAGCCATGTTGGTTCAGTTTGCCTTCAATTTTGAATAGATCTCCAACAGTGTCACCAGCAAAGCACTCCCACACCATCACACCTCCTCCTTGCTTCACGGTGGGAACCATGCATGTAGAGATGATTGTTGTGGAAGTTTTCCATTAAATAAAGCCTGCAGACGAGCGGTGAGCGGTAGCTAACATTCTTTAATCAAAACACAAAGAACAGACAACCAAGCTTGGTGGAGAGCCTGCATGATCACAGGGCAAACGGTCAGCAGAGTCTCCCCTGAGTCTAACATGGCTCTCAGTTAAATACCTTCTCCAGGAACAAAAGGCAGTACACAGCTGTTTCACACCTTAAGGTTCACACTCCCTTGCTACCTCCCAGAGTCCTCGAAGAGACAAAAGACTCTTCCTGTGGAGTTGTTTGCTTCCCCCAACTTCCTTACTAGACCCCCACCATTTGTCTTACTGTATGAGTGTGAGACATGTTAAAATCCAGTGGCACCAAGGCATTATACGATAAAATAATGTGATTAATACATAAATAAAAGAAATTCCTATACACGATCCATTCACCTTTTCTGCATCACACAAAGACACGGGGGGTGGATCTAATGATCTCAAATTCTGACTCATCAGACCAAAGCACAGATTTCCACTGGTCTAATGTTTATTCCTTGTCTTTCTTGGCCCAAACAAATCTCTTCTGCTTGTTGCTTTTCCTTAGCAGTGGTTTGTAAGCGGCTAAGAGGCTATAAAGGCCTGATTCACGCAGTCAGTTGATGTACAGATGTGTCTGCTACTGGAACTCTGTGTCGCATTTATCTGGGCTCTAATCTGAGGTGCTGTTAACTTGCAATTTCTGAGGCTGGTGACTCGGGTGAATTTATCCTCAGCTGCAGAGGGGACTCTTGGTCTTCCTTTCCTGGGGCGTCCTCATGTGAGCCAGTTTGGTCGCAGCGTTAATGGTTTTTGCGACTGCACTTGGGGACACATTGAAAGTTTTAGCAATTTTCCAGACTGACTGACCTTCAGTTCTTAAAGTAATGATGCACTCTTTTCTTTTACTTAGCTGATTGGTTCTTGCCATAATATAAATTCTAACCGTTGTCAAATAGGGCTGTCAGCTGTGTACCAACCTGACTTCTGCACAACACAACTGATGGTCCTTTCCCATTAAGAAGCCAAGAGTTTCCACAAATGAACCCTGACAAGGCACACCTGTGAAGGGAAAACCATTTCAGCTCGTTAAGAGACGCCCAAGAGTTTGCAGCACTGTCAAAGCAAAGCAAAGGGTGGGCTCTTTCAGGAATCTAAAATATAAAACATATTTAGAGTTATTTATCATTTTTTTTCTTTGCAACACAATTCCATATACCTTGCGTCATATATTTCATGTCTTCAGTTTGTATCTACAATGTAGAAAGTAGTAAAAATAAGGAAAAACCCTTAAATGAGAAGATGTGTCCAAACTTTTGACTGGTAGTTTATATACAGTTAAAAATTATAACAAGAGTTGCCTCAAGGTGCTTTATACTGTAAGGGGAAGACTGGACAATATTCTGGAGAAAACCACAATCAATTCCAATTCCACAGTAAAGGAGTCTGATAGGTGAATAATAAAATAATAAAAATAAAATAAGATCAGTTTTGAGACATTCTGGCCTTTACGTCTTTAAGAGATGTCTGTAGTTTAACTTTATCAATTTGTAGATATATAGCTGAGTACTATCTGTATTGTAATGAAAATGCAGTGTTTCCTAAAAAAAAAAAAAATTGCCTCAAGGAATATTATATCAAAAACATCGGTCCCAGTACGGAGCCCAGTGGAACTGCATGGTTGGCTTTCATGTGTGAGGAAGACTCATTGACCTGCATAAATTGAAATCTATCAGATAGATAAGATTCAAACCACTGATTTGCATTGCCTTTAATACCAACAGTGTATTCAAATCTTTGTGTTAGTAGTACAGAATGCTATATTTGGGTTTAAGAAGACAAGCATATAGACATGTGGGCGACTGTGGAGAGACTGTGGGTGCTCCACAGCAACTGTCCCAGAATAAAATATGAATAGTAGACAGCAGGAATAAATAGCAAACAGGAGAAATATATAGAATCAATAGGGATATGTACAAACCCGAGGAATATATATAAAAATGAGGGAACAAAATAGTTGCAAGAAAAGACTTGGTCTGAATAGACTCTGTGTGTGAGTGGCCTGAGTGATGCGGGTTACTCAGACCATGGCTCAGATTGGTGAGGTGGGAGGGCAGAGTCGTGTCTGTGTGTGTGTTTGAGGTGTGTGTCAATTGCTTGAGGTGGGCAGGGTGCAAGGTGTCACCTGTGGTTGCCCTGGTTTTCCTCAGACAGGACAAGCTGGCGGTGGCCTCCAGGGGTGGCAGAGGGCAGCCAGCGATTTTTTGGGCGGTGTTAATTACCCTTTGTTGAATCACACTTGTTATTAATCTCTGTATTAAGCCCCTCTGTTCTCAGTATTGGCCCCTGCGTACCAAACACCCAGGCAGTAGGAGAACAGGCTCTCCCCTCACACAGTGACAGTGGGCAGAGTCGGACTGATTGAGGCCACTTGAGGGAATCTTTGATCCAGGAGCAGGTGGCAGGGGGAATTTGAAGGTCCAGTTTAGTGGAGAGGATGTCTGGGTTTATGGTTTATGTTGAACACTGAGCTGTAGTCCATGAAGAACAGCTGTGAATTATATTTTGTAGTCTAGAAGAAGAAACATTTTTACACCAGACACCCTTCCCGACACATCCCCAAGGGATTTGTGTCTCCAACCAGAATCAAATCTTTCACAAATGTGTAAACCACCACACTATGCAACCACTTTGAAGATCTTTTGTTCCCCAATGGCTAAAATTTTACTTGTAAAGAAATGAAGGTTGAAATTAAAGGAATACTTGGCTCAACTGAGCTCTGACTCTGCTGAAAAGAAACCCTGGGATGTTCCAGCTTTCCTCAATCAGTAACAAACAGCAAGATGTCTTAGCTTTACAACGGGCTTTAATAAAAAAATTATTTAGCAACAACACTATTTTTCTATGTCAACTGAATGTGTTTTAATGATGCAATGCCATTTCCTCTCCAGCTTACAAGTTATTTGCTTTACCAGGGAGACAAACTTCTCTGATTTGTCTTTTTCAACGGAGCCAGCATTATTTGCAGTGACGATGTGAGGATTTTACACATGTATCAGGAAATGACACATCTGGGAATTTTTCACTGAGCATTAGAGATGCCGCTTGTATCCGCGATCTCGTTCTTTCGGTCACTACCCTCAGCTCGTGGCCATAGGTGAGGGTAGGCACGTAGATCGACCGGTAAATTGAGAGCTTCGCTTTTACACTCAGCTCCCTCTTCACCATGATGAACCGGTGCAGCGTCCACATCACTGCGGCCACAGCACCAATCCGTCTGTCGATCTCTGGCTCCCTTCTCCCATCACTCGCGAACAAGACCCCGAGATTCTTGAACTCCTCCACTTGGGGCAGGAACTCATCCCCGACCCGGAGTGGGCACTCCACCCTTTTCCGGCTGAGAATCATGGCCTCAGATTTGGAGGTGCTGATCCTCATTCCCGCTGCTTCACACTCGGCTGCGAACCGTTCCAGTGCGAGCTGGAGGCCATCACCCGATGAAGCCGACAGAACCACATCATCCGCGAAAAGCAGAGACGAGATTCTGAGGCCACCGAAGTGAAAGCCCTCCGCCACTTGGCTGCGCCTAGAAATCCTGTCCATAAAAATTATGAACAGAATCGGTGACAAAGGGCAGCCCTGGCGGAGCCCATCACCCACCGGGAACGAATCCGACTTATTGCCGGCAATGCGAACCAAGCTCTTCCAACGGTTGTATAGGGATCGAATGGCCCGTAGCAATGGGCCAGACACCCCATACTCCCGCAGCACCTCCCACAGGACACCCCGAGGGACACGGTTGAATGCCTTCTCCAAGTCCACAAAACACATGTAAACTCCCATGCGCCCTCAAGTATTCTTGAGAGGATAAAGAGCTGGTCCAGTGTTCCGCGACCAGGACGAAAACCGCATTGTTCCTCCTGTATCTGAGGTTCGACTAGCGGGCGAACTCTCCTTTCCAGCACCCTGGCATAGACTTTCCCAGGGAGGCTGAGGAGTGTGATCCCCCTGTAGTTGGAACACACCCGCCGGTCACCCTTCTTAAAGATGGGGACCACCATCCCGGTCTACCAGTCCAGGGGTACTGCCCCTGATCTCCACGCAACATTGTAGAGGCGTGTCAACCAGGACAGCCCTACAACATCCGGAGCCTTCAGGAACTCGGGGCGGACCTCATCCACACCAGGGGCTCTGCCACCAAGGAGTTGTTTAACTGCCTCAGTGAACTCGCCCCCAGAAATTGGCGGGTCATCCCCAGACTCTGCTTCCTCCTCGGAAGACGTGCCAGTGGGATTAAGGAGGTCCTCGAAGTATTCCTTCCACCGCCTGACAGTTTTCTCAGTCGAAGTCAGCAGCGCTCCACCAGCACTATACACAGTGCAGGTAGAGCACCGCTTTCCCCTCCTGAGACGCCTGACGGTTTGCCAGAATCTCTTCGAGGCAGTCCAAAAGTCTTTTTCCATGGCCTCTCCGAACTCCTCCCACACCCGAGTTTTTGCTTCAGCCACTGCCCGAGCTGCATTCCACTTGGCCTGTCGGTACCTGTCAGCTGCCTCCGAAGTCCCACAGGCTAACCAAGCCGGATAGGACTCCTTCTTCAGCATGGTGGCTCCCTTCACCTCTGGTGTCCACCATTTGGTTCGGAGATTACCACCACGACAGGCACCAACCACCTTGCGGCCACAGCTCAATGCAGCAGTTTCGTCAATGGAGATGCTGAACATGGTCCATTCAGACTCAATGTCCCCAGTCTCCCTCGGAATGCTGTTGAAGCTCTGCTGGAGGTGTGCGTTGAAGATCTCGCGGACTGGGGCCTCTGCTAGGCGTTCCCAGCACACCCTCACTACGCATTTAGGTGCACTGGGTCTGTCCAGCGTCCTCACCCGCCATCTGATCCAACTCACCACCAGGTGGTGATCAGTTGACAGCTCAGCCCCTCTCTTTACCCAAGTGTCCAGAACATATGGTCGCAGGTCTGATGATACGATTACAAAATCGATCATCGACCTGCGGCCTAGAGCGTCCTGGTGCCACGTGCACTTATGGACACTCTTATGTTCGAACAAGGTGTTTGTTATGGCCAAACTGTGATTTGCACAGAAGTCCAATAACAAAACACCGCTCGGGTTCAGATCAGGGAGGCCGTTCTTCCCAATCACGCCCCTCTAGGTCTCGCTGTCGTTACCCACGTGAGCATTGAAGTCTCCCAGTAGGACAACAGAGTCTCCAGGTGGAGCACCTTCCAGCACCCCACCCAGGGACTCTAAGAAGGCTGGGTACTCTGAACTGCCACTCGGCGCATAAGCGCAGATGACAGTCAGGACCCGTTCCCCGACCCTAAGGCGCAGGGAACAAACCCTCTCATCCACCGGGAAGAACCCTAACGTACCGGCAGCAAGCCGAGGGGATATTAGAATACTCACCCCGGCCCGCCGCCTCTCACCAGGGGCAACTCCAGACTGAGACAGAGTCCAGCCCCTCTCCAGGAGACTGGTTCCAGAGCCCAAGCCATGCATAAGGTGAGCCCGACTATATCTAGGGGCAGACCCAGGACACGCTGGAGAGATTATATCTCTCGGCTGGCCTGGGAATGCCTTGGTGTTCCCCCAGATAAGCTAGAGGAGGTGGCTGGGGAGAGGGAGGTCTGGGCTTCTCTGCTTAGGCTGCTGCTCCCGTGACCCGGCCCCGGATAAAGTGGAAGAAGATGGATGGATGGATGGCACTAGAGATGCACGGGGAAGAATTTTAGTTTACATGAAAAATAGAGTTACTTAAGTTGGAAGGGAAAAATGATGAAATCACCTGTGAAAATAAAAACATGATGGCATTTGTTTTGCAATACAGAAAAGCAAAATCATACACGATAAATGCAGACACCATATATGACCTTCAGACATCACCTAGAAGTACACTGAATTAGAATTGAATGTAGTGGGTGCTGAGAGGAAGCAAACAACAATAATGTTCAATACAATAAACTTTAACAAAATAACCAAAACAAACTTAGTAAGAACAATTGGATGGAATCAGATCTTGCCGAGGGCAAGAAAGCAAAGAAAAACTCAGTGGAAGTGAAAACTAAGGATAGAATTTACAGCTACTAGATACTGGTTAGACTTGTCGTGAAGTTAGAGTTTGCTGACAGTGCCAGCAGGGTTAGGTTTGCCATTTTTAGCCAGTTCAGTGCCTTAGTTTTCTACGACCTTGTGTTATAGAAAGGAAAAAACTACTGCAAAAACTAACTTGTATTCTTAACAAAGAATTCAGAACTCCAAACCAACATTCTAAACACAACCAAACTATGCTTTGTGCAAAAGATACACAGTGCAAATAATGAATTATGCTTAGAAAAATTATATCTCAAATTAGGAAAAGCAATTATTCCATATAAATTGCACACTGCTGCAATGTGCATTTAAAACAGACTATAATTTACAACAATTTATTTCATACGACTTGCTATGGAAAAATACACTTGTTCCCAAAAAGCAAAGACCTGATACTGCGAGACACAACCGACTTAAGTTATTGAAACTCATCTGTTCTCATCTTCAGTTGTTTCGCAAATAGATGGCTCTGCAGTGTTATTTTGACAGCTAAAAGAACAGAATTTATGTTTGGACAGTCTGAACACAATCCAGTTTCTACAAAATGGGAAAGTTTTATGGAGTGCCATTCAGTCAAGGCAGCTGCATGAGGGAACCTTGCTTGGATTCATTTAAAATTACTCCCCATTTTCACTATTTCTGTAATACTGACAATGCTTTTACTCATATTAAAATAGTATTTCTATGCACAAAACACATCAGCTACAAAAGAAGTATTAGTCTGACATATAATGAAAAAGAGTCAGCATGATTCTGTGCTGTGCCATGATGAGTTCTCTAGCTCTTCAGGCCTCTTGGAGGTGAAAGATGGTGGGTGTCTCACAGAGCGCCATCTGTTATGATTATGGAGACCCTGAAGGGGTGAACGGTGACTAAAGTGGGCTTCTAATTGAATTGGGTGTAGAGGTAATCTTGTCAGAGTGCCTGGGTGGCTGGCACTACTGCCAACTACTCCTCCACAGCCTTCTCTTTACCCCAGTGCTGGTACAATGGATGACAGAACAGTAATGGTAGATCTATACCATACATGTATGAGTGGCTGTGGATAGAGAGATGTCTGTGTGAGTGTGTGGTAGAGTATTGAAATAAGCAAAAAATCTCCTGATTCTTTATGTCAGCCAAGACACATTTCAATTTAGTGAAGAAAATTCTCTTTTTAAGCTAAGCTACTTAGCAGTAGCAAATGATAATTGGGATAACGTATTAGTTTATTGTACATAGGTTCTGTGAATAGATTCCTCTGAGATGATTTAGATGCACTGCACCAAGTTTAGTGAGGTGCAATAGAGTAGCAGAAACAAATGAATATCTGTTATTCTGCAGGAGATTGATAGATCATGCTTCAGTATACAAAATACATCACTGCATAAAAGTTTGTGGTCTTCCAGAAAATGTCACAATTTCAGGAAAGCTCATTTTTCCATTTATCAAATAAGTTGCAAAATGAATACAAAATGTAGTCAAAGGGTTAAAAAAAAAGTTTAATTTTTACATGCAAATTATCTTTAATCAAATAACCAATATTTTCCAACATAAAGTGCACAGCCTTGACTTTTTCTATTTCACCTCAGATTTTTTAAGGTGTCTTCCACAAGTTGGTTTGATTTGATGGACACTTATGGACTTATTCACCATTCGTTCAAGTTCTTCCCACAATAATCCAATCAGATTCATTACATCACTCTTGTTTTGTCCAGTGTCTGTGTTCTTTTGCTCATCTTAGTCTTTTCTTTGTACTGGTCAGTGTTCTTTGCAGCTCTGCCCAGAAGGCCAACATCCTGGAGTTACACCACGACTGTTGGTGTTGAGTCTGTTTATTTGTGGGCATTATTTCATGAAGCTGCCAGTTAAGGACCTGTGAGGCATCTGTTTCTCAAACTGGGGACTCTGATGTACTTATCCTCTTGCTCAGTTGTGCACAAGGGCCTCCCGCTTATCTTTTTTAGTCTGGTTAGAGCCAGATTGCACTGTTCTGTGAAGGGACTAGTAGGCACTGTTGTCATAAAATCAAGTAGTTTTTTGTTTTTTTTAATCACCTTGCAAAATCAATTGGTTGTTTAATCGGCACAACAATTTTCAGCCATACAGAGCTGGAACGGTGGTTCATGTGATGATCAAATATCCTTTTAACATGACAGATTTGCATGTAAGTAGCACTGTGCCATATATAATAATATTACTTTGCAGCTTCCGAAGAATGGTAATTAAAGCCAGGTACTTTAGATGTAACTGAAGAGTTGTTAGCAGTGTTGGGCAAGTTACTTTGAAAAAGTAATTAATTATAGTTACTAGTTACTTCTTCAAAAAAGTAACTGAGTTAGTAACTGAGTTACAATATTCTAAAAGTAATTAATTACTTGAAAAGTAACTATTGCGTTACTTAAAAGAAAATGTTTAACCCTCTGGGGTCCAGGGTATAATTGCCCATTTTTGACTACTTTTGATTTTCCCTCCACATTTTACCTTTAAAAACTACTTTGGTATCATTCTTTTCAGCACAACCTCAAATGTCTGAATTTACAGTTATGTTTTTATTTTGACATACTGTATTAACAGAATTGATCTAAAATCAGACAAAAAACATAAAATCCAAGTAGAAAAATTTATATTTTTTACTGTAACAACCACAAACATGTTTATTGAATCATATTTCATAACTTTGAATGCAAATATAAATTGTCAATTTTAAAATCATATGCACAGGTTTTGCAAACAACAAAGTTATTTGCAGCCATTTACCTTTTACCCCTTTTTTATAACCATTTCAAACTATTTACATAACAATCAGGTGTTCTGCATTCAATAAGATACCACACAAATTATTTGTGCCACTCCAAAAAAATTATTTGTCCACCATAAAGGAGAACATCACAGCCTGATACCTGCAGACAGCAGTCGCCTCATTGTTCTAACACACAACACAAAACTATCCACAACACTACACACTAACTACATGAGACAACACATTAACTACACACTCCAAACACGCTAAACGTCACAAATCTCTCACATCTCAAAACTCGCTCTCTCTCTTTTTCTGCTCTTTCTTTCTCTCTCTCTCTCTCGCCGTCACTCCTAAAACTTTTTTTTTGTTTATTTGAACAATTGAACAACAAATATACATAGTAATGTAGTTATAGAAAGGGTATGAAAAATTTCACATCTTGCAGTATTTTTTACAAGTCATGTATACAAATACAAATACGTAAATAAAAAAAGTTTAGGAGAAACCAAACAAACAAAATAACCAATTAAAAAAGAAAGAGATGCTCAAGGTATAAATAAACAACATATAAATCAATTGAAACTATACATTCGATACAGCTTTTGTGTTTTACATGCTTTGGAGTTAGTGAGGTCTTTAGATTCTCTAGATAATTGGAAAACAGGGCTTTAAAAGCAAATATGTTTGGACGCTGTTGAGAACATTTTGTACAATGTATGTGAAATTTGGCAAAAATAATCAGAAGATTGATAATATATTTTTTTCCTGGATTTGTTTTATCGGTATGTGAGAGGCCAAATAGAATATGTTGAAACTTCAGTTTGCATGAGGGATCAATTTTGGTGTTATAAAATTATTTAAATCAATCCAAAATATATGTGTATACGTGCATTCCCAAAATAGATGACATATTGTTTCCTCTGCATTGCTGAAAAAAGTACAAAGAGTATCAATATTTTTCTTAAATTTAACCAGATATGTCTTTACCGAATAACATCTATGGATCAACTTAAGAGTAACTTCTCTTACCTTATTAGTGATAATAAATTTCCTTGATAGAATCCAAGTGTTTTTCCAGTCTAGTCACTCCTAAAACCCATATCATTTTTTGATTGGTCGACATGGTGCATTTTTCCACCAACAGGAACGGGCTGGGTTTTTTGTTTGTTTGTTTGTTTGTTTGTTGTTTTGGTCATAAGCAGAGAGTGCTTGCTAGCGCAGTCCTTAGACGTTAAACGTGCCGAAACTATTCAGGACAAAACACCGTGTATATATTGTTTATCATGACTCTGGTTTTTACGTGGCCTATCTACACAATTTAAAAACTGGTATATATCACCTTGTTGCTTTGTCATCTTGAAGTGGTCATGTGATTGGCTTACCACGACTACTTTATTTTTCCTCAGTCAAACAGCAGCACTCATGTGATTGTTTTGCCCCCCTAGCTACAGCTGTTGTGCCAAAAAGTGATCATGATTGCCGTCCGCGGAAGCGCGCAGCTGCTTAAAGCTGTAGCGCCCAGATTACTTACTGATATAAGATGCGGTAAGCTGAAGACAGCTTCAACCGTCTGTTTGTTGAAAAATAGTAACGCGACCCCACCGCATTTTCTTGTTAGTAACGGTAACAGTGTTGTAACGATAGGAATAGTAATTAGTTAGATTACTCATTACTGAAAAAAGTAACGCCGTTACGTGTAACGCTGTTATTCCCATCACTGGTTGTTAGTCTTGAGTTTACAGAAGTCTAAAGTCTTAATCAAAAGGAGAGACAAGAATACTAATAAATAATAATTATAAGGGAGAAACTGAGTACAACTACTACTCTAATTGGTAATTTGTTTTTGCATTTCTGTTGCATTCTCTGATGAAAATGTATTCAAAGTTTGATTTGGTTAAACTAAATGTTTATGATCGTGTTGGATGGAGGACTGATTCTCCTAAGCTAGCCTTTTTTCATTTCTTATGAAGCCCTGTTTACACTCTTTAGTTTTAGTTGACACACATGTATAATGTGTGGCAATATTCGATCATCTTCAGCTGTTCTGCACATGAGGAGGGATTTTATGACAGGGTTGTACCAATAGGTGCAAAACATGGAGAAGACTTAATATGGTGTTTAATAATTTTCTCTGGCCGCTTGGAGAAGTTTCTTTTGATTAATGTGCATAGCTCTCCTGCACCACTGTCCATGCTTGACCTTAATGTCAGCTCATTACCAGCTTAATTGAAAGCAGGAAGTCAGAGTTGAATCCCTTGACCATTGCACAACTTTTATGATACGTGAACAAGGTTTTCTGCTACGCACAAACACATATACACTCTTCTACACAGTTATTACTTTGCATCACACAGTTGGAGGGATGAAGAAGTGTCCTCATTAGTGTCCCATGAGTATGTGTGGGACTTGAAAATCGCTGATAATGATTGTAAGCCATAAGCTTGTTACTGCAGCTAAAGCACATATAGTTGTGCAGTAAAGTAGATCTAGATATACAACAGTCATATTATAGTATAGATGGTTTATGCTGCACATCTACTGTATCGGTTGCTTGTCATCAGGACTTAATTAAATGCAGATGTACAAAAAATGCAAGTAAACATTTTAAGCACTACAAATAATTTAATGCAGGAGACATGAACAGTTTCCTGTTATTTTGGAAAACAAAAATGCATTCAGTAACACCACTGAACGCACACATCTCATACCTCATCCACACTTGAAACTGACCTTCGTCTAAGTGTGTATCCTCCCAGGAGGCTGTCATCCAACTTTTGACAAAGTGCCGATGGCCTGGCTCCAGGTCTCCTCATTCATGCTGTCTAGGTAGGGGCTGCAGAGGCCACACTGTATTGTACTAAGTGAATAGTGTAAGTCATCCATGGGAGCATAATGCAGCAGTGGCTGAATGAAGTGGAGGTGATCACCCTGAACTTTCTCCAGTGAAACCCTTTTCATTTCTTTTCTCTGAAATGACCTTCATGACAATGGCTTGTGTGGAGATGTCAAGCTGGGCATGGAGAACAATACCCAGTGGGTTGGTCAGATAAATGCCCTGTTGATAAACCTCCCAGGTTTGAATCATGACCAGTTTTACCCTATTCATTTTATTCATCATTTTATTTTGTCCTCAAGATCACACCTCTTGAATGTCATTTGCACTGCCAGCCTGCATTGAAATGGGACAAAAGCTCTGTTCTCTGCTTTGTGCCCCATATCTTTTTTTTGTTTGTTTCAACTGTGCTGTGTATAATTGTTCTTCGTTTGGGCCCATTTATTTGTTCTCATTTGAAAAATCAATAATTATCAGAGGTGCAATTTTCCTGTTCCTCCTTTAGCTGATCTCACAATTCTTTAAATTACAGTTTCTTTTTGATTGTCCCACCTGTAATTACTGAGTAGAAGCGTAGAATCCACAGTTAACACAAAGCTTTTACTCCAACGAAAAAGGCTGGGCTAATTAGGAGTATTTTAATACCAGAGTTATAATGAAAAGTTCAGGTTTTAATAGCGCTGAGGCTCATTAAATGCTGCACTGGCTGCTTTTCAATTCTGGGGAAAATAGAATCAATGTCAGTTTGTGTAACCGGTCTTGGTTAAAAACTCCACAGTGTGTTTGAGTGCTCAGAAAAAGCAGTCTCATAATCAATATGAACGAAGCACATGCAATAATACTGACCTTGTTATTCGGCCAAGCCTCACGTTTTCACACTCCATTGCTCATTATTCCCTTATTTTATTGGAACACTTCTGGAGAATGGATTCTACAGCTGACCACTCAGCACGCTGGTCCCTGAAGGCAGATGTGCCTTAGACTCACCAACATCTATAAAAGATGACAGGTTGAATCACTAAGGTGGAGTTCTGCTGCCCTAAGCAATCTTTAGACCGCTACTAATTGATAGGAGCGTTGAAAGCTCAGAATGTAATCTGATGGAGGGGAGGTAGCACCGGGGGTCCATGCCAATTATAAATGAATGTATGAAGTAGAATATTCTGATTCAGAGTTTGGAAGCCCTGCAGGGCCATAGAACCTCACCTCACACCCTACGCTACTCCTCTTTTTTTATTGACACCAAAGTTTGATGTTATTAAGTGGTGAAGGGCACCTATTTTCCTCACATGGGTAGTTTGAGCTGGACAAATATGAAAGATTTAAAAAAAAAAAAAAAGAGGGTGAACTTAAAAGCATGTGTGAGAAAACACTGGGAAATGATTATGGTGATTTAAACCTCTCCTACCCACATGTCTCCTCCCAGTGGTTTTCAAGGAAGAACTGGAGCGTAAAGAAGACGGTTCGTCAGTCCATGTTTTTATTTAAGCTCTCCACTTCACACAGTAGCTGCGATTAGGCACCTGTAGGTGCAAGTATATAGTGTACGTTTTAGAGAATCAAAGGGATCAATTCCTTTGTGTGCAGTTTCTGTGCGCCCACAATCTGTTGTATGTTGCTTTATATGTATGCATGCCTGTCTACATAAATCTGAGCTTCATCTCTCCTCCTTTCCATTTTCCCTCCCTCTGTCTTGCCTCTTGTCTTAATGGCCACAAGCAATCGACTGAAACGACAGGCTTCAGGAGGAGCAGGAACAGAAGAAGCAGGCAAATTAATGATCCCACATCACTGCTCAGATAAGGGTTACAATGTATTTCCCCCTAAAAGCTAGAAAAAAGAATAAAAAGAAGCCACCTGTTTTAGACTGTCTACTCACTTTTTCTCTAAAATCTTATCTGTTGTCCTTCTTCTCTCCCTTGATCATGCCTTCACAATGCACTGCTGCAGAACAAAGGCAAAGGAGAGGAAAACCTCACAAGGAACTGTTCACTCCGTTGGTCCAGGGCAACATTGTTTTTTTTTTACAGTGAGAAGAATTATAACAATCTTACACTGAATCTATCTATCTATCTATCTATCTATCTATCTATCTATCTATCTATCTATCTATCTATCTATCTATCTATCTATCTATCTATCTATTTACCCACATCAAGTCAAGGAAATCTTTTTGATTGTCACTGTCATTCTCATACATGAAAAACAAACTCGTTTACTTACACTGCACAGACACCTGCTCCCATAACCCTGCTCACCATTCAACTGTTGAAGCTACTTGTTTATTGTCATTTCCTAATACACCCACAGAAAAGCACAAACTCACACAAAGTAATGAAATACTTATTTTTACAGTATTTCTGCCTGCATGCCTGCCTACATGGTGTGAGCAGAGCCAAGGCAGTCTGCATGCAGCCATCTATGGCAGTGTATTGAGCACAGGGAGCCAAGTGAGGGTAGCCCCATGGCATAAATTGATTGCTAGAGACATATGTTGGCAACGTTGTATTTCACTCTGTGTGAAATCTCCCCTATGGGGCGGACAGACTGAAACAGGGAGGGTGGGAGGGAAGGGAAGGGAAGGGTGCAGTAGTTGTTGAAGAAGCTAGAAATGAACATGAGGAATGAGCCTCAGCACAGGCAGGTGTGCAGTGTGTACATGCATTTGTCTGTGTGCAAAAAAGGAAATAAAAAGCGTGCACGCAGAGCCAAAGGTTTCTGAATGTGTATGTGTGTGCGGTCTATGCAAATCTATATTCTTGCATAAATCCACAGCTGTGTACTTCTCTTTTTGTGTGCCGGTGTGATGTCTACGCAGAGAGCAGACCTTGATGATAAGCGAGTCATCTTGCCATGCTGAGTGGGCCATTTAAAAGACAGCCATTTTTCTGGCAGCTCCGTGGAGAGAAGTATGATGGAGGGGGAAGGATGGACAGGGAGGCTGCTCTGAAGTGTGTGTGCAGTGCAGAAGAAAAAGAGAAAATCTAAACAGCCTGTGGGGACAGAGCACCAAAGAACACAGTTTTCCTCTGCATCAGACATGAGCACACATTTAGAACACACACATATTCACGTGCTTATACAGAGAATCACATACATGCAAATTACATGTCTCCACCCACACACATGAAGACAAGCAGACGCAAATTATAGATCGCTTTCAGCCACAGCACCCCCTCACCTTGGCTGCACGGGCTCTCAGAAACCACATACTGCGCTTCCATTAGCTGCCCTTTTATGTTAACAGCTGTCATTATAGAGATCTTCAAGAAGTGTTTGTAAGTGATTGTGCTGAATCTCATGGGAATTGCACTTATACAAATCAGCATATTGCTGATACTGGGCATGTTGGTAACTTACCTAACTCTGACTCTGAATTACTGATGTATTCATATATATAGACACTGTCTCCAGAGAGCATGGAAGTGTTCTATAAATTGGCAGCCCTGTGATTTGGCTGAGGATGTTACATGCTTTCAGCTCAAGTTGTTCTTAATTACACATGTTCAAGTACTTACAAATACAAGTACACGCATGTACTAACACAAGTAAGACAAAGGTGGACAAATGTCAAAGTAAATGGATACGAATAACATGGATTTTATGCATGAGTTGTCAGGCGTCAGCCTCCTGGTGGCAATTACATGAATATTTTAAAATTCTTCTCTTTGCTTTCTTTTAGCTCATTTATGTGGATTTTATTTGCTGTGTGAAGAATTGAGCACCAGGCTCTTATACATGAAAAATTCCTTGTATTCCTTATATGGTAACAATTGAGGTGCTTGTGTGTGGATCATTCCTTTTTCAGATATACTAGATTTATTTTTATCCAACCATCCTCTTATTAAAGAGTAAAATCTTTTTGTGTTATTTTTTTATCAGTATGGCTAAATAACAAACAATATATCAGTTAAACAGGGGTGGCTGGACACAAGAGGACCCTAGGGCGCTGCCCAGCTTAAGCCACAAAAATCCATTTAATCGTCTTAAATTATTGTTTTAATAACAAAACCATGTTTCATTTTTTTGTGCCTTTATACTTCAGTGCTTTCACCAGAATACTCACTTTCCACAGGTTGATGTTTTGCAGGAGGAAATGCACAGGTGTCATTAACAGCTTGGAAGCATTTTGGTTGTTTGACTGTTACAGTGAAAACAGTGTGTAGTACACAGTTACTCTAGTATGAGCGCCTCTATTATTACAACACAAGAAGCTAATGACAATTGCTGCTGCTTGCAATGTTGACATCTTGATACAGTTTCCAATATTTAAATCATGTAGCTCTGTGCTTTAAAACAACATTAAATTGACTGATGCTGTACATTTCACACAGTCTATATTTGGGTTACTTAGTGTCAGAGGGTTAATTGGAAGAAGTAGGACATGAACAAATAATGTCATGCAAAAAACGGCAAAAGGTGAGATACTAAACACGGATCCACGAACTAGTGGGTGACATTAGAGCAATTTATTGGTGGGCCAATATTATCAGCTGATATTTATAACAGACGATGAACAATAAAAATAAAGATGTGAAAATTCAATTAAAGAAGAGATGGGAGAAACACCCTTCAATCATGTTATGATTGTTGACACTCCATTGTTTATCCACCAGAGGGCACTCTGCAGCTTTTTGTTATTGATCATAAGTTAGATCCATATTCCATAATCTTTCTATCCACCATTTATAGTGAACAACTGAACTTGCTTTCATCTCTACTGTTAAGAAAAATGAGATCTGAAACTCAAAAGACTACGGAAAATTTGGGAAAGATAATATTAAACTATCTTATGAGATGGGTTAAGTCAAAAGAATGCATAAATAAATGTTTTCTAAAAATAATTTTAAAAATTAGAATACTTAGACAAGAGCATGCAAATACATCAGAAACAATACTCACTGCACTGTAGTTCAAGATTAGAATGAGTATTTCTGTAGATAGAATATATAAGTTGAAAAAGATGTGAAAAGTTACTGTCAAGTGGTGAAATCCTTGAAACAACAGATGTTTGGCTTGCTGCAAGAGAGAAAATCCAATTACTAAAATAAGATGGGGCACAGTGGAGTGTAAAGATGACATATGGAATGGCGAGTTGTCTCCTTTGTTGGTCAAAATACTTTCCTCTGGAGTATGAATCTGGGGATGGTGTGTATGAAGCAGAGATGAAGCAACTGGTGTAAAGAAGTGGGTGAAAGTGGAACAGTATTGTCAGGAAAATAAGTGGGTGGGGGTGGTGGAGGGATGGGTCTGTGATGAGAAAGGAGATGGGCTTTGAGTTAGCTTTTTAGATCTAGACAAGAAAAGCTAGTAAAAAAAAAAAAAAAAAGAGTAACGTGAGCGACAGGTGGAAGTAAAGTGATGTTGACAAATGCACCAAGGCACTCAGAGGAGAGAAAATTTTCACACCCTTTTTCTTTTTTATTTTTAAAACTGAAAGCTTTTAGTCATCGCTATCTTGAGCGGTGGGCAAGGGGAGGGCAACTGAGAGCTACAAAGTCCGACCATGCAGACAACATTTTGATTAGGTGTCTTTAACTAAGTAAATCTTTAGGATGGAAGTCAAGCACTCCACACACTGCTTGGAAACTGTTTACAGGTAAATAACCACAGATAAGCAGCTGCCCACGAATGCTGATGTGACTTCCAGCCAGTTCTATAGCAGTGAATGTATCCCAAGACGTAGCTGGATTGGCTTCGACAATGACGGATGGAAGGTTTTTCTCCCACGGTTATAATTTCCATTTCATAAAAGAACACGGGCGATAAAGAGTGCTTTGTGAAATACCCCCCAGTGTCTGCACCAGCATAATGAAAAGCACAAATCAATGGGAAAGGACTATTCATTTCTCATTGGCCATGTGAGTGAAACTATGCAGTGTCTGTGTATGTTCATCTCAAAGCATACAGTGTGAGCATTTGAATGTGTAGAAAACCCAATTAAAAGGAGAATCAAAAGTGGGAATACATAAATGACTGCTATTTCAGTCATACTGCCTTTGTGCTATTGAAGGCAGCAGCATGTGGTGTGAGTCACTAAAAACCGCTTGTGATAATGCTCAATCTGTGCTCTCAGAGCTGACAGACACGCAGGTTAATTTTGATCCTACCTCACTGCATTCTTCTAGCTTGAGGGAATAGAAGAAGTGATAAGAATGTTTTTAAATGAAGAGAATATGAAAACAGCATCTTTCTAGTGACATGACAAGGAAATGTTCCAATTGTTTTCCATTATATCAATGCTGTGGTCCCCTCTTTATACATATACGTGTGTGTGTGTGTGTGTGTGTGTGTGTGTGTGTGTGTGTGTAGTGTATGTATACAGGAAGATAGCGCTCCAAGATAAGCTGCTCTAAGAATGCCTCAGGCAGCTGGAGACAGACAATGATGAGGAAAAGGAGGAGGAACTGACAATCCAACCCCTACATTGGATATATCATCGACAGATGGTATATCCCATCTGAGCAAGTAGCTGACATCAAGAAATCCTTACAGTGGCTGGAAAAGGCCAGCTTGAAGGACAGCACAGAGGCCCTTATCATGGTAGCACAAGAACAGCACCGGGTCCTTAGAGGCAGGAGTTTACCATAGCCTACAGTTCTAAACTTTGCAAAGGCACCTCAGACACTATCCTACACATAATAGTAGGATAGAGAAGGCGGCTGGGACAGCATACAGTGAGCGGCACAACCAAGTGGCTGGGAAGCATACAGGAACATCAGTGCAACATATGAACTAGAGGACTCCAAGTCCTGATGGGAGACACCACCAAAGGTTGCTGAGAAAACCAGGACTGTGGGACTGTTCCAGAGAGACAAGCAGCTGCTACCCAACCAACCAGACATAGTGGTGGTTGACATTATTTATTTATTTAATTTACAGTGATCAGCACAGAACTATTTGGCTGAATCTGAGCAGGGAGTGTCGCTCTGAACACATCAACATTACTTTACAACACTTCTATCAGCAGTGTGATGTCCAAACCCATGGCCATGCTCTAAAGTCAGTAACTCGTATCTATGTCTGTGAAGGTTCTCAGTCATCCAGGTCATCGTAGTCAAAGGAGTTTGCAAAGAAAAGCGTCTGGACTTCTTTAAGTTGACTCATGTGATTAGAGGATCACCAGGGGGTCCTTTGTCCCTCTTTTGGGGGGATACTCCCACTGGGTTTAAATCTGGGACTCTCGGCCATTTGACCTTAGAACTGAAGAAGCTTCTCGGATGAGAGGTGAAACGTCTTCAAGCAACTTAAAGAAGTCCAGACGCTTTTCTTTGCAAACTCCTTTGACTAACTCGTATCTACTTTTATTTATTCCTTCATCTAAAAACAATGACCTACGTTAGTTTGCAGTAAGTTTACTGACTGGTTTAAATACATTTGTTCTGTTTGTAAGCACGCACATTTAGTTTACCTAATTCATTTCTCTTTTTTTGGTTTGTGATTGTGACTAATCCTTGTTTCTTTTACTGGTTCCTTACCTACAATCATCCCTCGGAGTCGCCAGACAAAAGATGATGGCCAGGGGTTAGAGGGGATGATTGGACTGCACCACCAGTTCCTGCTTGAGGGGGAGAATGTGTATTTTCTTTAATTATCTAGCCTTTGTATTTAACTAAATATTTGATCTTTAATTAGATTTTTCTGTTTTTGAGAGTAACCAGCAGCGTGTACCTTGTTGTAAATCCATGCACTCTTGACTGCATTGCACAGCATACACTGCATTGTTTAGCTTGTGTCTTTTGTCCTTGGCATGAACCACTTTTTGTCTGATGGTGTTGCTTGTTCTGAAGTAGACTAGATTGTCATTCTTTAAAAAAAAAATTTGAGTTTCTCTGACAAACCTGTCAGATAAGGGATAACAGTGTTGTTCCATTTGTCTTTGTGTTTCTCCCTGGCCAGTGTCTCAGGTTGTTTCTTATGTGTGTTGCTGATTTAATGGAGGTCTAGTTTGGATAACTACATCTTTTAAGTGCTCTATGTCCCTTCTGCACTTCCCTTTGACTGTATAGGTCTCCCGATAAGCCTAGAACTGTTTTCCAGCGTGTGCAATGCAAATTTGGGGGGTTTTGTTACCAAGAAAATTCATCAGAAAGTTGTCCATAATGGTATATAAATAAAGCCTAATCACTCTGCAGCTCGTGTGCTGACGAAGACCAGAGGGCGGGCCCACATTACACCGGTTTTACAATCGCTGCATTGGCTCCCCGTGTGTTTCAGGATCGATTTTAAAGTTCTTTTATTGGTTTTTAAATGTCTTAATGGTCTTGGGCCTTCTTATCTTTCAGATCTGCTTTTACCATATGAACCCTCACGGACCCTGAGGTCCTCTGGTACTGGCCTTTTGATTGTCCCTAAAGTCAGGACACATACTCACGGAGAGGCAGCTTTTCAGTCGTATGGTCCTCGACTGTGGAACAGCCTGCCGGAGGAGCTCAGGGCCGCAGAGAACGTTCATGTTTTTAAAAACAGGCTCAAGACCCACCTTTTTAATTTAGCTTTTAACTAACGCTTATTTATTTTATGCTTATTTATTCTATCCTGTTATTCTATTTATATTATTCATTTAGTTTTACCTAATATTTACTGATTTTATTCTTATTCATTTTTTATCTTCTTACTCTGTTTATACTTATATTTATATTATATCCCACTCTTATTTATTTTATCTTTTTATCCTGTTTATATTCTTATTAGGTCATATCTCCAGTGTTTCCTCGGAGGGGGTTCTCTGCACCGGGGCTGTGATCGACCGTGGCTGCTGGGGCCCTGTGGGTCCTCTGAGCCTGGCTGGGGGGCTTCTTAGCCTCCCTCCTGCTGTGTGCCCAGCCTGGAGGCTGCGGTCTGTGACCGGCTCCCGGTGCAGACAGCTCCCTGTGATAGTGTTTCCTCACTTGGCTAATACGTACCCAGCCCAATTTTACTCTTTAGGTGTGTGTGTGTGTATGTGTGTACGTGTGTGTGTGGGGGTGGGGGGATGTGTGTATCATGACCGCTTCTGTTAATGACAGTGCGGGGAATGAGTGGGAGGGTGAGGTGGGCTGCTTTTAACCATGTAAAGCACTTTGTGCTACAGTTTGTATGAAAAGTGCTTTATAAATAAAGATTGATTGATTGATTGATTGATAAAAACAGAGAGGGTGTCTGTCTCCCAAATCCAAACTGGGAGCTGTTTCTACAGATGAGGGGCCTGGAAGCTGGAGGCTCTGTCTCCCATTCTACTTTGAAATAACCTAGGAGCCACAAGTAACCCAGTTGTCTGAGAGTGAAGTGCTCTATTGGGGTGACACGGTGACATGAGGTCTTTAAGATAAGATAGGGTCTGATTATTCAAGACCTTGCAGGTAAGAAGCAGGATTTTGTATTCAATTCTGGATTTAACAGGGAGCCAATGAAGAGAAGCCAGTGCAGGAGAAATGTGATCTCTCTTTCTAGTTCCTGTCAGTACTCTTGGTGTAGAATTTTGGATTAGCTGAAGGCTTTCCAGGGAATTTTTACGACATCCTGATAATAGTAGTCCAGCGTAGAAGTAATATATTCATGAATTACTTTTTCAGCTTTGCTCTGACAGACAGATGTGATGCTGGATGTTTCTGATATTGCTTAAATGGAAGAAAGCAGTCCTACATATTTGTTTAATATGAGCATTGAAGGATATCCTAGTCAAAAACTACTCCAAGATTCCTCACAGTGTTACTCAAGGCCAAGGAAATGGCATACAGAGTACAGATCTGATTTCATGGATATATAAAGCTGGGTATCATCTGTATAGCAGTGAAAAAGTATGCTCTGCCTTCTAATGATGCAGCCTAGGGGAAGCATGTATGATGTAAAGAGAATTGGTCCTGAGACAGAACCCAAAGAAGTGCATTCTTTTTAAAAAACCAAACCCCTTAAAAAAGAGAAAAAGACAAAGACTTGTCAGACAGATGTTATTAGTTTACAGGCCACAGGAAAACAATATAACCTTTTGCACAGATGCAAAATCACAAACATACAGTCCAGTTTCCACAGCCTGTTTCCTACAGCACCGTGCCTATACATATGCTCAACATCTATCAATTTAATACACCTTTATATCTGAGAGCAACCACAGCAACACCAACACTATGGAACTGGGCAATTAGACAAATACATCAACCATGGAGATTCAACAGCACATGCTTTTTATGAGTCTCTTTACATCTACCTTCTACAAAATACACAGATAAACACTATTACAGGAGACATCAAAGTGCTGAGACTAGATATCTCTCCCCTCACGTATGTCTCCCATGAGTTGGTTGGGGGCCATTTGTCACTGATGAACCCCTCAGGCAAACACAAGGGAGAGATTTATTTGATGTACCTCTAACATGGTTTCTCCATTGCTAGAATGCTGTGGATGTTCAAAAGCACGACTATAGCTCTTGCAGCAGAGATAGAAAAGAAAGCCACATCTGGTCCATTTTCACTCATTCAGCTCATTTTTCTTTTCCCGATATCTTGTAAAAAAAACCTTCCTACTGTATTATTCAATCTAAAGGCTTCACGGCTTAACATTTTTGTGGAATCCAAGCCAGCCTTGAAAGTCACAAAAAGATGTCATGATGTCAAATTCAGCTCTTACGTGTTTATGTTATTCTTCCTTCATTTTTTTTAACCATTTTATGAAATTAAATGTATTAGTGCGACATGTTCCTATTTAAATTGACAAAGCCAATATCTGAGATCTTTTTGTAACGATTAAGAAAATGATTTTAAACTCTGCTGTTTTACTACCGTATACCCTCAGTGTTCTAAACTGTCCTTCACATGTGCAACAAACCAGCATAACCAGGCCTAACTCTAATTTAAAACTGTGAGCAAGCTGATTTAAGCAGTTGGTGCTGAAATGCTTTACTCAGTGGAGCAGACATAAATGAATCAGAAATAACTTTACACTCGAAAATCTCACATTGAATTCTTTCATAGTTAGTTATTGGAACTAACCTAACCAGGCAGCTTTTAAGGTTTAAAATCGTTCCACTAAAATGAAAAGTAGAAAGGAGGAAATATACCACTTGTAATGATATATATACCGCCATCAACTTTGGAGTTAGTCCCATATTTAGTAAGGGTCTTCGGTTAGGATCTGTTTGTCTGGCACTACGATGGGCCACAAGGGCAGCCTAATTACTTGCTAATGGTGATGAGATGTACCAGATGTGGTTCCTTATCTGGAGAGTAGAAATGGGAGAGGATAAACAAAGACCATGCTTGCTATGCTGTGTGTTTAGAATATTTGCTTGATATCAAGTGATGTTCCATAAAAATGCAGTTATAGAAAACACTATTTATCTATCCTTCCTGCATGATTATTTCTGCATGAGAGTAAACCTTATCACATTGTTATTTCGATAATCCCGTAGGATTTATGTTATTATAAACTCAAATACTGTCAATAGTGCCTAACTGCTATAAAGCAGTCAAACATTTTGAACTTTTAGATTTATTTGGAGCCTTTAAATATAACCTACAGCAACTGTATCGCTTTTTCCATTTGTTTGACATAACACTTTTGAGTGTTACCTACATACCTGCCTCATAAAATAAGTAAATATTGTCTTTACTACAGGTGCCTTGTCAGTGATTTGTGATTTTTGAAGGACATGCATAAAGCAAGACTACAACAGTTTTCTGAAACTGTTTTTGTGAAACTATATGTTTGCACAACTTGGTATTTGCTGGCATATTGGACTGGTTGGTCAATCAGTCAGGCTCTGATCACAACTGACATTTGAGGATTACCCGAAGCAATTCAGAGACATTAAGTCAAAGCGATTGTTAGTTCCAGTCGAAAGACTTATAAATATTATACTTTCTGCTGTATTATAAGCAGTGTTGGGAAGGTTACTTTTAAAATCTATTCCACTACAGATTACAGAGTACAGTATTCTATATTCTGAATACTTTGGATAACTTACTATATTGTCATGCTTTTTACAACTACATGAATGTACTGTTACTGTGTGATTTATTACTATTACTGAATGCTACTCGCCACCGGCGTTAGCTGAGGTTTGTTCATAGACCGCAGACTGTTAGACTTTATAGATAGCATTAACAACCTGCTAGCTGCAAAAAATCATGAGCAGTTCTGAAAGCAATCCGAACTAGATTTTTAAATCTTAATATAAAATGAGTAGCAGTAGGATGGACATTAGGTAAGGCTAGACTTTTTTGCAGTGATCTTGTATAGAAAACTATTTCTGTATCAGTAATATGTTTTCTTTTTGTCTGCCTTCAGAACTGCACATTATTATTTGCAGGTTGTTAACACAGCCTTCAGTAACAGTAATAAATCACACAGCAATAGTACATCAAAGATACTGAAGTGGCACATAACCTGGGTAGCTATACTAAAACAAGGTACAGTGGAACCCCGGCTTACGAAGACCCCATTTAACGAAAAATTCAAGTTACGAAGGCACTTAACGGCAGTATTTCTGCCCATGGTACGGCAAAATGCCCACGTAGCAAAATCCGCTTGCTCTGATTGGCTGAGCCCACAATGCCTTCCGAATCATGTGATAACCTCTTGGCTTTTGTACTTGCGTTTCGCTGTTCCACGTGAAAGACGTATTGTTGTTGCCGTACACGTACATGTACACGTACGTATGTATGCATGCATACGTATGCTTTCTTCAGCCTCCACCACCTCCGCCACCTCCTCCTCCACCAAGAACTTCGTCTTCAGCCAGCATCGCCTCACTCAAAATGGCGATGGAAAAAGGTGCTTCGACTTACGAAAATTTTGACTTACGAAAGACCCTCTGGAACGAATTCATTTCGTAAGTCGGGGTTCCACTGTAGTTGCAGTAGGCTAATCTTAGTTTTTAAAAAAATAACTTATTTCCAGATGTTTCTTTAGGTTGGAGGCGGAGTGTTTTGACGCTGAGAGCAGCTTGGTTGCTGGCAAACAGAGTCGCACAGTCAGATTTCCAGTCAGAGCCTATTATTGCGTGTTTTCTTTGGGTTTCCGGCAATGTGTGGAATTACCGAAATTAAAGAGGGCATAGCCTAACATATGAAACAGTAAAGGACTGCCATGTAATCCATTTATTTCAACAAAAGTAACTGTATTCTAATTATCACCTATTTAATGGAATACAGTTACTGATATTTTGTATGTTAAATATGTAACACCAGTACATGTATTCCGTTACTCTCCAACACTGGATGTAAGTTGTATTTAGGTTCTACTTTATTAGAACTTACTGGAGAGTAGACATAGGAGAGGGCATACAAAGACCATGCCTGCTGTGCGTTTAGATTATTTGCTTGATATCAAGTGATATTTCGTAAAAATGCAGTTATAGAAATCACTATTTATGTTCTCTTTTTCCACAATTATTTCTTTTTGTTTGTGGTGTAGTTCATTGAAATCTATATATTTGCTGTTCACCAGTTTGTAGTGTGTAGCCACTGTATTTTCCATTAGCACCAATAATAAACAAAGTTTGCTTGGAGCAATTATGAAATGCTCAACTCAACCTGAAATTTCATTTGATTGCAATTAAAAAAAAAAAAAGATATAGTGGTGGATGAGTGAATGAATGGAACGTAAGCTGAATGCATAGATCATCAATGCAACCAAATTGCTGAGGGAGGCAATCATATTATATATGGAGCATTAAACACAATCCCATTTCTAAATGATCCACAGCACATAAAACACTGATTTATACACATTATTTACTTTTTAGAACCATGTGACATTTGGTTGGCTGGAAATGTTGGTAAAATTATAGTTAAGTGTTAACTCGGAGGTCTCACGAGCAGCAAAAAACTCACGGTTCTGTCTCAAACCAGATCATGACTAAAATTATTTTTATATATATACCCCAACAGCTATTTCTTTAAGTAGCCATCACTGCATTTCCCATTGTGCCACACTGATTTTAAGGCTATTACAAATGGAGCTATTTGAGAGTCTGGCAGTAGTTCTGTGCACAGTGAAAAGATAATTGCTAAAGAACCCGTGATGCTATGTTGTGACAACATCACTGCTGATAGGGGATGAGAGGAATCACTTGTGTGTTAAAATTACCATTCAAACTTGGCCAATCAATCGTGGCAGGCATTTAAATGTTAACGGTTAAAAATGAACTGCTACATTGTTGGTGGACAAGTGGTGCTTCCTAGTCAATGCAGTGTTTATTCACAAACCGTTTAATTGCTGACAAGGGCATGTACCTTCGAGTAAAGTGACTACAGAACAAGAGATATTTACAGCTATTTTTTCCAACTGAGAAATCACCGAATAAAAAAAAAAAAAAAATCAATCTAAGAGAGGTCCCGCATTCATCATTAAATGACAGAGATATATGTCATGCATGGGAATGGCTCAGAAAAAAGCCATTATCATATGTCACATCAGCCATGCTCAGTGCTCAGTTTCAATCTAATGAAAAATCTCACAGCAAGATCTCAAACACATAGTTTCAAATGTCAGAGACTGCAGACCACTGCTTGTGAAGTGCACAGCCTTACAATACATGAGAGCCAATTGAAATTATAGAGAAATGGGAAATCCTAACAACAAAAGCTCTTATATCAACAGTCATTTCATATTAGAAGCAATCCACCCTTACTTTAAGGCAGCGAGCTGTGACGAGGGTCAGGAGCTTTCAGTATAAGCTGTGGTGGACGGGAATGTGTTTCAGAGAGGATCAGTACGGAACAAGAGAATTCCATTAGCCTCAGCCTCTAAAAAGACATCATATTTATCTTTTGTACCATAAACTACCTCTGTATCTTTTCCTTCTCCCTTCACTCAATTCACTACTTTTACTTTCATACCACCCTTTTCAGCTAAATGCTTTGCACTTGCCCGCCTTTTCTCACTTTTCCCTCGAATGTCACATCATCCCTTCCCCTCCGCCTTAAATTTCTGTGCAGGAAGAATTCAACTTGCACCTACACTGAAAAAAAGGGATTGGTCATCTCTTGGATTTATGTAAGCATCTCGCGTGTATTTAACACAATTACCTTATGCTTTAAAGTTAAGTGTAAATATAGTGTAAAAACTACATGATATGCAGAGAGGGTAGATTAAATTGTTCATATCATGTTCGAGTGAAGTAAGTCAGTAATATAGCAATGTTGACTCTTGCGACACCGCAAGGGATTTCAGTCTTGTGCGCTTTGGATCATGGATTGAGGAAGGCATCCATCTCAGTCAAGTCGAGCAGCCGCCTCTACTTTTTTTGGTATACCGAAAAAAGTAAATTGGGTGGTTGTTACATTAAAAAAGTCTACCTTGTAATTTGAACACAAAAATTTCATGTTTCTATCTTGAACGTAACTAAATCATGTAAGATCTGTACGAAATTCAACAACTTGTTCAGATGACATGATACAATCTAGTAAGAGTGGTTAGTTGCTGGACTCATGAAATTCACAAGATTGCACGAGATTTCAAACTGCAGGAAAATCACTGGAGTTATAAGAGGCAGACAACTACACACACACACACACCACGTGTATGCTATCGCTATTTATTCTATTTATTGTGGTTTAACTTTCAAGGACAAAAAAGTACAAAAAATTCTGCATCAAGCCTTGAAATCATAGCTTTCCTACTTTTGTTAAGCCTGGCTTTGTAGCATGATGGTTAGTGCTGTTGCCTCACAGTAAAAAAAGTCCTGGTTTCAAATCCACAATCTGGCTAGTTTGTAGTGGTTTCTCTCTGGGTATTCTAGTTTCCTCCCACAGTTAAAAGACAAAAGAGTTAGTTTAGGTTAATTGGTGATTCTAAATTACCCATGAATGTAAGTGAAAATTGTTGTTTGTCTCTATGTGATAGACTGGTGAGCTGTTCAGGGTGTACCCTGCCTCCTGTTGTCAGGGTGCGCTGTGTGGCAGGCTGGAGATGAGGACTCAAAATGCAGGACTCCCAGACTCGAGCGATGAACTTAACCACAGCTTTATTTGCTGGTAACAGAAAAATGAGCATACAATGTAAACTAAACTAAACCGGGGAATAACACACTAAACTCACAGGGAGACACCGGGAGATCCACACAGCATGAGGGACGACGCAACACTGACTCAGAGAAACACAGGGTTTAAATACACTGGGAAGTAACGAGGGGAATGAGACACAGAAGGAGGGCACAGCTGGACCTTCAAAATAAAACAGGAAACAAGAAAACACTACACAAGGACGCGGACTCGACACTGAGAGACAGACTGAATATAACACATGGAACCTAAATGCTAAACATGAGACACAAATCCTGAAACACGAATAAACAGAACATGGAACTCTAATAATAATAATACTCATAGCACCCGAAACCACAACAATCATTCAAAAATAAACCAAACCTCAGAACTCAAAATACTGGGTCGAAACTTCAGGGTTATGCCCCAGCTCTTCTGCAACCAGGATAAAGATAGGAGGATGGTAGTTGTTGTAGATCCATTTCATTTTTATGCTAACCAGACTCTAGACTTTGTTGAACATTATGTAATATGAAGACAACATGTAGTATTTAAGTGACCAAGTAGTACTGGGCTAAACGTTATTGAATAGTGTTGAAATAAAATGACAAAGGATTAAAATATTCCAAGAGCTCACCTTACTTCATCTAAACATGTTTCAATCACGTTTTATCAACACAAAATGCACAGGTTTATTGAATATGAGTAAGTTGTGTTGATTTAACTCAGTTGTTTAAGTTTCTGCCAAAGCAAAACAGTTGTGTGCAACCAATGTCCACAGTTGAATTAAGTAAATCCAACATGGCCTTTTTTTCAGTGTAGGTTGCATTTCATTTTGCTCTATAAGGCATTTTTTTTCTGCTAAAAAACGGCAATAGTAAAACCTTAACAACAAATGGCTGGTACTCAGCTGAAATAAACAATTTAAAGGCATTTAAAGGCACATGAAGGTTGTTCTGTCAGCTTAATTAAAGCACTGTGGTTTTAAGCAGCTTTACTATTTTTTTTTTAAAGCAGCACTACTAAAAATTGCAAAATGTATTTTTAAAACGTTCCTGAAATACAATCAAATTTCTGCTGCCCGTGATTTATCTCTGCAGAGTAACTACTTTCTCAAACATTGCTTTCTTCTTAACCAGTATTCTAAGTTCAGCTGCCTTTTTGCTTTCTATACAACAACATCATTCAAAAGGCAGTGACAGTTGTGCAATTCAGGAAAGCTGTGGCTGGCCCCGCAGTAAATCTAGTAGTGTTGGTAAACACACTGCTAAATTTAAAACTCATTTTCAAGCAAATATCTTGCAACCCCGACTGTAATTTTCATATGTGTGGTAAAAAGGAGAGAACCAGGAAGAACCTTTAGAGAGGAAAGGGAAAATGAAATAAAAAAATATTTATATTTAAGAATTCTATATTGTAACTGCATTATAAGTGACACCATCATGCACAGTTAAAAGATATCTGTCATAGGTTTAACGACCTAATAAAACAAATCATCGTCTTTAACTGGATCTAAGATTATCTAAATACAATTTCAAATGAACAACACCATGTCAACATTTAACAAAAACTAAACCAAAATGCAAAAGCAGTGTGTGAAAAATTAAGTACACCCCTCAAAAGCTTGTAGAGCTACCTTTAGCAGCACAAACTTGATGTAATCACTTTCAGCATGATTTCAGTCTTTCACAGTATGGCAGGGGAAATTTGGCCCAGTCTTCTTCACAACACTGGTTCAGTTTATTGAAGTTTGGTGCCCAGGACCATGGCAAAACAAGCCTAAATTATCACCCCTCCACCACTGTGGTTTACAGTTGGTATGAGTCATTCGTGCTAATATGTTGGGGGGTTTTTTGTTTGTTTGTTTCCACCACATTTGGCACCATTATGGTCAAATTAGAATTTTAATAAATTTAAAATCAGCAAAATGATTTAAAACTTTTGAAGCATAAAACTTCAAAAAGAAAGAACAATGCAGCATTCTGAACTGCACCAAAGAGGAAAACACTCAATTGCTATGTCTCTCTTCCAAAGGAAAGAAAAATGCCTCTCTTCAAAGTTTTTGTTACTAAATGAACTAATATTTAATCAACATATTGATTTATCTGGTCTTACAGAGACCTGGTTGTTGAATATGTGAGCGAGTCATTCATTTAACATTCCTGTGGATGCTGAAACCAACAGCCTCAACACTACATTTAATCAATTATTAGAGTCAATTGTCTTGATGCATGCTCAATCATCCAGGTAAGTAGATCTCAAAAGACTGATTCTGTTCATCTGGATGTAGCATTTTCAGTGGGAGAAACGTTTCGTCACTCATCCTCAGCTGACTGCAGGTTTCCCCAGTCTTATAAACGGCACATTTGCACAACGAGCTGTGAGGTCAGTTCCTTGATCATTAATTAATATGCAAATTGTCATGACCACTGATCAACAACAACTGATCTAAGCCCATCAGTCAACTGGCTTCTCTCAAAATGTAAATGAGTCCAGCTACCACTTTAATCACACTCTGGATGTTGTTCTGACATATGTCATAGAATTTCTTAATAACACTTACATTTACAATAATGGATGCAATACATTTCAGTATAGTGGATGTCTTGAAACAGTGCTGCAACTACGTTTAAGGATATAGTTTCTCCAGTGCTATCTTCAATGCAATTTGCCAACACAAGCCAGAGCAGCTGCCTAAACTCTACTTCTCACTGCAACAATGGATACCATGGCTCACAAACACGCAAACAAATGTGCACTTTGAAGCAGATAAATCATAAGCTGGAGACGAAATAGCATCTCAGTAATTTAGAAGATTAGCCTGGAAAAGGAGTTTGTTGCTCTATAAAACACAGCCCTCTGTAAAGGTAGGACATCTTACTGTTTATCACTGATTGAGAAAATAAGAACTCTAGGTCTAACAGCTGACTGATCATCTGCAGAGGAATAGTTTATTTCTCTTATTCGTGAACAAGATCCCGAGATACTTAAACTCCTCCACTTGGGGCAGTAAACCCATCCCTGACCTGGAGTAGGCACTCCACCCTTTTCCGGCACAGGACCAGGGCCCCAGACTTGGAGGTTTGATCTCATTCTCGCCGCTTCACATTTGGCTGTGAAACTGGAGGCTACCACCTGAAGAACCCAATAGAACCACATCATCAGTAAAAAGTAAAGGAACATTAGTAAAGTACATTACTTTGTAATTGTTAGCTGCAGCAGACATGCCATATGATTGGTGTATGAACACTGGTGCTTCCGGCAGACTTTGCGTTGTGCTACAAATTTATGTCCAAAAATTCCTTCTCAATTCTACATTGATTCTCAGCTCTGCATGCACATTTTGATTAAATTGTTTGGAGCTAGATTACATGTATTTATTCCCCTTGTTTGTGGCAATGAAAGCAGGACAATTCTCTATGTTTTGCGTTCGATTTGAGAAAATAGATCATGCAATATTTTCCCTGAGACATGATTACAACAGCCAGGTAATGCAATAGAATGTAACATCAACACAAAGGAAAGCTGGTGTTCACATCTGGAGGAAAAAGGGTTAAGTCCACAGTAAACAAGTTGTAATGAAAGACAGACGAGATGGAGAGATAGAGAGAGGAAGAGGAAGAAGGGGCAGGAAGGGTGTTCAAAGGGTTTGTTCTCGCATTTGAAAGGAGAATTTACAACAAGCAGGCAAACAACACACAGCAGCAGAGCTTTGAAGTGTCTGGCTATGTGTGGAGATGCCGGTGCTTACATGCCTTGATTAGCTGGAGAGAGTTTCACACCCCCTGCTGCACATGTTGTTGCTGTGATACCCTCACCAAGCAGGGGATGTGGTGATAGTCAGAGACTCAGCTGGAGCTGTCTTCATGAGTGTGTGTGTTGTAAGATTGTGTGTAGATGTGCATATAAACGTCTGCAGAGTTGGGTTACGCATTAGCATGTGTGCACGAGCAGCTCCGGTAGGTGATGTAAGGCAGTGGTGTGCAGTGGCAGAGAGTGAAAATGCCCTGTGTGCATGTATTTGTGTGTGTTCATGGGCCAGACTGTCGGCATAATTGGATTGACAGCTTCAACTGTGAAGGGTACAGCAGAGTCAACTGGTGTGTGTTCCTCGAGAGCTCTCCTTCCTCCACTTCCTCCTCATTGCCGTTCTCCTCTTTTCCTCCCACCTCTTTCTGCTGTGATCCTAATCAAGAGAGAAAAGCCAGCTTGTGGTCGCAGAGGATCTTACTCTCATGGAAATGAAAATAAAAAGGAAGAGGACAGACTTAAAATATACAAATATCTTCAAAACTCAAAGTGTGTGTTTGACATGGAAAACAGAAGAAAGTGTACCAAACCTGAATCTTGCAAGAAAAGCAACACTACACATGTTTTTAAACATACAAACATGGACTTTTCTAGGAAGAGGTGGAAGAGATAAAAACTGAAACATCCAATGCAGTTGGACGTTAGCTAGCATTTAACCTGCCAGCTCACACTTAGCAAATCTGTGTGATGCTGGATTGCACTGATGGACAAATAGAGCAGGTAATCTGGTGGATTTGCTACGAGTGAGCGGGAGTCTTATGTGCTGCCTTTTTACATTCTTCTAAGCAGAGTCTAAAACATTACTTTCAGCAGCGCAAACTCAAGCGACGTGTGCTATTTTCTGCTATGATCTATAGAAAGGACAAATGTAGAAAATCCTTTGACCTGTTTGTCCGAAGTTTGCTCAAAACGTTCAGTAAATTACAGGGTGTTGCCTTGCTGAACGTGATAAGTTTGGTGTTACTGTTGCCAACAGGCAGTTTGACCAGAGCCAACACAAACCACAGTAATCACACCAGAAGATAAAAAAGAAACGTTTATAGTCTTTTGTCAGCTAAATAGGGTGAAAAGCCAGAAGATGTGATAATTACTGAAATGCGTGCATACTTTTAGACAGTCTTTCCTGGTAGACATTCATTGTCTTTCACTCAGTTGCACAAGTGAGAGAAATACACGTGTAAAGAATGGAAAAAGAGCTGAATACAGAAGTCCAAACCACTTAGAGTTTTCCACATTTGCACACCTGCTTCACTGGGTGGTGTCAGAATATTGCCAATGGTTAGTGTATATTAGCAGTTTTTAACAAATCAAATGTTCTTGCTAAACTTATATTTCAAGTTTCTCATGCTAACCTTTTTACATGATGATAACACAAAATTTGCTCATGACTGATGAAGGCAATCACACTTAGTGAAACACTCCTAATATTGATCAGCTAATTTCTTCAACTGTCGCACACAGTAGAGCCCACACATTTCTGCGGGTTACCCAAATTAAAAGAATATATGTAACGCAATTGCTAGACATATTGAACATATAATCCAAATACATTTTTAGGAGCAACCGAGGTCAAGTATTGTGTGCGGTGGCGTACATTTGTATCCACTGAGAACATTGCTATGGAACTTGTTGTATGTAAACATAAAAACATTTCTATCTGTGCTCAGATCGCTGTAACTTGTTGAAAGGCAGCAGCTGAAGATCAAAAAGATAATGCATGAAAGAATAAAGGCAATAAAATGTTCTACAGGACTACATGATATATTTGAGTCATGGCTGTGATTGAAGAGCAAAGCACTAAAATGGGTTATGTATGTTCATATTGGATCAAAAATTGGATCGCTATCGGGAGTGGACCACCACATGTCCCAGTGGATACTGGACTACCTCACAGAACGTCCACAGTATGTGAGGTCACAGGGCTGTGTCTCTGACACGCTGGTCTGCAGTACGGGGGCCCCACAGGGAACTGTGTTGGCACCGTTCCTCTTCACCCTCTACACTGCAGACTTCTCCATCAACTCCCCACGCTGCCACCTACAGAAGTTCTCTGACGACTCTGCCATAGTCGGCCTCATCACAGGTGAGGACGACTCAGAGTACAGACAGTGGACTCTGGACTTTGTGGACTGGTGTCAGCAGAACCAGCTGCTGATCAACGCCGGGAAAACCAAGGAGTTGGTGGTGGACTTCCGGAGACGCAGACCCACCACACTGACACCGGTGAACATCCAGGGAGTGGACATTGAGATAGTGGACTCTTATAGGTACCTGGGTGTTCACCTGAATAATAAACTGGACTGGAGCCACAACACTGATGCTCTTTACAGGAAGGGTCAGAGCAGACTCTACCTGCTGAGGCGGCTGAGGTCATTTGGAGTCCAGGGAGCGCTTTTAAAGACCTTCTATGACTCTGTGGTGGCATCTGTCATTTTTTACAGTGTGGTATGTTGGAGCAGCGGTTTATCGGCAGCTGAAAGGAAGAGGTTGGATAAACTCATCAGGAAGGCCAGCTCTGTTCTGGGATGCACCCTGGACCCAGTGCAGGTGGTGGGAGACAGAAAGACTCTGGCCAAAATAACATCTCTGATGGACAGAGTCTCCCACCCCATGCATGTAAATGTTGCTGAACTGCAGAGCTCCTTCAGTGACAGACTGCTGCATCCTAGATGCATGAAGGAGCGTTTCCGCAGGTCCTTCCTCCCTGCAGCTGTCAGACTGTACAATCAGAACTGCTCCCAACAAACATAGATGTTTACATCAGCACTGTAACTGCAATAAGTTAATTAACCGAGTTGCACTACAACCTGGTTTGCCTCTTATCTGTAGTTATTTTTATTTAATTTAATAACTGTACAATACTCTGTATATAGTAACCATTGTCCTTAATGTAAATATTTAAGAAAAATTGTGTATGTTTCTGTTCTGTGTCCTGTGTACTGTTTGTTTGTATATGTGTCTTTTTGCTGCTGTTACAACCAAATTTCCCCTTGTGGGACAATTAAAGGATTATTCTATCTATCTATCTATCTATCATGATCATTTTATTGTTGTGAGAGAAGTATTTCTCTAAAATGATTCCAGGATCCAGTTAATGGACAAGATTTAGTTTTGATGGATAGATCTCATTGCATAAACTGGATTACTGCCACATCAGGTCACACGGATACTGGTTTGTGTGTGGACACTTTTAAATTCATGGTCCTTTTATTATATGCCTTTTTTCAACATTGGACTCTTAAGAAGCAAACAAGGGTTAATGGAGGTTGCTACACAAGTCAACAACTCAGCTATCAGAACATTCCTGCCTGCATTTTTCTTGCATGTTAGACTTGTTACTCCCTGTCCCACCATGACGCTGCTGTTAAGGCCACTCTCATATTGGCAATGGAACAGTGGGATGCTAGTTACCCGCTCTGCATGTGGCTGATGGCCAGGGCCTAACAAGAGCCATGGGTGATCGAGATGGATAGGATGGGGATTCAAATTCTTTTGCTTGTGTTCCTGCTTGCCAGGCATCTCCACTAACTGCCAAAAGGTTGGGAGGTTCTCTTTACATTTGTTTGCTTATTAGGTTCTCTATGTGTTCCTCCTGTTGTCTGTATTTTTGTAAGTTAGTCCCCATTTTTCATATTTTCCCATTTAGCCCTGTTCCATCTGACTACTGGAATTTTAACCTCTGTAAACACAAACTTGTGTGCCCACGCTTTTTATCTGTACTTCCCTTAGCAAAGAGAAGCCTTACCCCAGGTTGCCTAGTCACTGGGGGCAACACTGCTTACTACCGAATTGGCCAACATATGTAACTCTAATAAAACTTTATGACAATGGTGCATATTTAGTGATAGCTGTTTGACTCCTCTAGTCTACAAGTAAACTTCTAGTTTAAGTGCTTCTTGTCACTTTAATATGCTCTGTTTGAGTCATATAATGCAGCATAAAGAGTCGGGTGAAATGATAAAGTTCCTCTTCGGTTGTTTGGATATGTCAGTGCAGTACGTCTTTCAGAGAGCAGTGCTGCTACAATAGATGTATATTTAGCTCTAAATGACTTGTCACTAATGTGTATGTTTTTGATTTAGAAGATGAATTACATCAATACATAGTCAATATGCTTTTGGAAGTAAAGCAGTGGAGCAAAGGCATACAGCACACCGTTGTCACTGCCATCAGCTTACTTATAATGGCTCTTCTGTCCCCCAGCTGTCCCCTCCACAGAGACTCTGTGTGTGTGTCTCTCTGTGCGCGTGTATGTGTGTGGTGGTTATTATGTTTCTCTCGCATGCTCTCTCCTTGACAACCTAATTACTACTTTCAGCAATACACTGACATACAGATCGAAAACTGCAATCTGGAATGTGGCTCATTTTTGACAGGGTGGTGGTTTATAAGATGTTTGTATAGGAGATTTTTTCCCCTCTTTTTTCCCCCTGTTTTTGTTTTGCTTTCTGCATAGTTATGTACATTGGCAGTGTCACTGAAAAGGATCAAGTGTGATTTGTGATTTTAAAAAAAAGACAATGCTTCCTCTTGCTGACTTTGAATGAACTGCATTTACGCTGCATGCAATGTGGTTAATAGAGCGGTCAGTTTTTACCCATGCGACAGTGTTTTATCTATAAATGTGACATAACATCGCTAGTGAGGTAGAAGTAGGTGCTATAAACGGCATAATTAAAGAAAACACTATCATTTGTGCATGACTCTAGACTATTACTGAAATGTGTGCTTTTTCTAATAAGAGATTACACTGTTTGGCTGTAGATGGAAGGGAGCACATCCTAATATAACAGTTTTTTCAGACACTTGCTGCATCTTCTTTTTGTTTACTAGGTGTCCTTTGGTGTTGGTGCTCATCAACCATTAGTCTTGGCAATATTGCTGTGCAGTAATGCTTCAGTTTCATACTCCTCGTTATGCCGTGAGTGTATCTGAGCCACAAAATCTAGTTTGTACACTCTAACTCATAAAAAGCATGATTACATCCTGGGACCATAACCGGGGCACATACTCTGTGATGTAAAGACGTGTAATGTAAATGCACTTTACACAGTTGCAATTATAAATTTAGCTGTGCATAACACAGACTGAAAGAATGGTAGATGGACTGGTTCTTAAAGTTTTGCACTTTTCTACTCTAATTGAGCACTCTTCATACAACTTGCTTCATTCAGACAAGCACTTTTTTCCTGATACAAGTGCTTTCACACTCCAACAGATGCATCAGAGAGCATCATCTCAGGGTTAGCATCTTGCCCAAAGATATTTAGCATGCAGACTTGAGCAGACGGGGATCACACCACCAACTTTCCAATCAATAGGCGATGTGCTCTACCTCCTGAGCCACTGCCACCAGAGCAATAGCTAGATAGACAGATAGATACTTGCCTGACCAAAAAATGACAGAATGACTGCAAATGACCAAAACTGAAATGAATGGTCTTGCAGCCTCAGCTCAATGCACAGAAACCAGGAGAACAAAAAGGACTTTCTTCTGTCCTGCAGGGACAGTTTCAGGTAGGAACACACACAGTAGTGGGACCATGCACAAATGTGGTATTCTAAAACTGCCCTCAAACAGCTTAAGAATATACAAAGCACACAATGGAACATAAAATATAAAACTAAAACTTTAGTTGCTGAATAGTTTGTACTTTCAAACAGAATAAATGAGCCAAGATAGCAAAATAATCAAAGTGAAAAATGAGAAATAAAACTTGTGTTGTTCTCACAGTGAAAAGGGAAATTCTCCAGTTGTTTCAGCTTTGTTTGCGGTGGGTCTTACTCTGAATACTGCGCACAAGAACTATACTTCTTGTGGCTGCCACTTTATTTAAAGAGAATAAACATTGGAAGAAGAGCAGTAGTGCCACAGCATTACCTCCCTCTGCAATCCCACGGAAAAGTCCAGAATAATAGGCAGCTATTTGTGATCCCCATACACAGAGTCAAAACGACTATGGCCCTAGTATAGAGACATAAAAGTGTTTATGGCCAACACACTGTTTAGTTGAAATTAAATTGTATATCACAGCAACCAGCATGTGTCTGCAGTCGTCATCCGAGTAAATGCTACACAAGAGAGTGTTTTTTGTCCTTAGGGGTATGCAAAGACTGCAAATGAAATGTAGCGTTTTCACAAAAAATGGCAATATACACATTTGTTGCTTTAAGCATGAAGTTAATGTTTATTGCACAATTTAATGGCTACAGTGACATAATTAGTGTTTAGATTCTGCCTCACTTTCACTGTACAGCTCTAACAAAAGGCCCATGGTGCAGCCAAAGAGGAAGAAAATTGCCCCTTTTAACTTTTGATTTGCTCTTGCTCTTAATGTCTGAGTTGCTAGAACTGACTTCCTTTGTGCACCTAAACACTGCAAACACAGCTCTCAAGCTGTGTTGTGTGTAAGCCGTGATTTTTAATTTATTTATTTTGTGAAGTATCAGTGATGCGTTTGATGTGTGAGTTTGTGTTATACATGGTAACATGCGTAACACCCGCTCTAAATACCCCCGTTAATCTCTTTGGTCTCTGGCTGAATCCTTTTGACCTGCATTTATCACGGAGCGCAGTTACAGCATTAATCCATATTAACCTGTGTACTTTTCTTCATGAACTAACTACTCCATCTCCAGTCTATAGCGTAACTGAATTACTTCACTGCAGGCTGAAGGCCGCATTTCAGTTATTTGCATTAATTGACTGTGGAGGCATCACAGGGATTTGCTGTCCAGCACTGCCGTGGGTGTTGACTGAATATCTAAATAAATAACTGTATGCATGTCTATCACAGGAAATAAATATATTTGCATTCTGCCTATATGGAGATCATTAAATTGCAGTTGCATTTCCAAGCACATTTGAAACATTCTCCCACTGTAAGGTTGACAGGTCTGAACAATCAATGGGGCTTTAGAGAGACTTTTCATAAATGTTCCACTTCAGAGGTTATTTTTCTGCTTGCCTGCTTTTACTTTGTATTGCAGAAAAGAGACTTAAATGTGTGAGTTCAAACTGGATGCCACAGTTCAGCTTCAGCAGGTTGTTTTCAAAAGCAAATGTGTGGACTGTTTTACTTTACTGTACCACAAAGGTTATTCTGGTATAGAAGGATTTCAGCTAATCTTAGCTGGGGGAAAAAAAGTTTTTACAAAGTAAGTTTACTGTAGCCTCTTGTGCTTATTTTATGGCTTCACAGATGATGTAATATTCCTTTGTAGTCTCATAATTATGTCACCATTCAGATAAAATGGTTTATAAATAAACATCTGAGCAAATATTGAACAGTCTGCTGTCACAGATCAAAGGCATCAGAGTTTAACCACCGACTATGACTACGCCATACCTTTTCTGATGCTTAGAAACCTGACAGTGCTGCACTTGTAATTATTTAATTCTTTTGATTCACATAGTAATGGCTATTGGAAATATAGTTCAAAGCAACAAAGAAGCCAACTTTAGTGGCACTTCAATAAAAAGCAGGTTCAAGGTTACAATAAAACAGGCTAGCAATCAAAGAACAGGAAACCCTGCTGAGGCAAAATCCAAAGACAAGTTTCACAAAGCAAGCAGAGACTATTCTAGATGGAAACTGTACCCTGAAAAGCACAGGCACAGGGGGAAAAGAGACATCTGGCAACTGAGCAGTGGAAAGCTAGGAGTGTATACACTGATGGGGCTAATTGGGAGAATGGAAACAGGTAAGTAGTTGGGTGATCGGATCAGGTGATTCAGCAGGCTGGCGGTGAAAGCGGCCGGTCTGAAGGGGTGAAAGAGTGCATCAATTAAACACAATAAATCAGTGGCAAAAACCCAAATGTGTGACACTCTCGAGCACTGATTCAGAGATTTTTCCTTATATAAAATGTTTGCCTTACACCTCTGTCCTTACACCTAGCATATATAGGAGGAGAAAAACATTTGTGTGGTGGTTACAATGCCGTGTTACGCTTGACTGTTCACGCATGTGTGGTTTACGCATGGTATGATTTACCACGCTGATACACAACCATATGGGGTGTTGACTGTTTTCTCTCAGTCAGCGTTCCAACAGGAAAACATCTTCTTGTCTGTGAGTCATCAGTATGAATAATGACACTTTGGGCTGAATGTTTGTTCACAGATCCCCAAAAGAGCTGCAATTTAAAGAAGGCAACATGAAGGACAGCCCGCTCCTTGCCTTGAGTGTTTGAAGGGCGGCGGTGACTACAATGCATACATGCTGAGAGCACAGGTCTGAGCAGGAAAGTAATGTGTGCTGCGGGTGGAAAATAGACTTGGAGGGTGCCTGCATGCTCGTCGGGCTAAGAGAAAGAAAACAGAAGCAAACAGGAGTATATACCAGGCTAAAGCTGGGAACTTGGATGCACAACTCCCTGCAGAAGCTTAGCTACTATTTTAACCACGGAAGAAGATTTAAGCGTTTTCCTCCCTATTTTTGACTGTGTCTGTTTGTACTGTATTCATCTGTGATTCATAAACATGCTTCAGCTGTGTGAGTGTGTGTGTGTGTGTGTGTGTGTGTGTGTGTGTGTGTGTGTGTGTGTGTGTGTGTGTGTGTGTGTGTGTGTGTGTGTCTGAGTGTGTGAGTGACTAAAACAGTGTGTACTTGTGTTTATTTCAGAACCACCTGAATCCCAGTCACCTCTCTGTGGCAAATTTTCCACTTAACATGATAGAAATGCCTTTGGCCATGAATAACACATTTACTATCAACTGTACCTGAGGCGAAGAATTACATGATCAGTTTCCTCTGCTAGGATATGCTAAAAATTGAGAAAAAAAAATTCTGTCTTCCTTCTTTAAGGAAGCAGAAGCTAAGGAAGCAGCACAATTTTAACGATTAAGAAAAAAGCTAGAAGAGATAGATCAACCCCCCAAAAAGAGAAAAACAGCCTTAGCAGTCAGTAATGATTTGTGTCGCCTTCAGAATCACAGTTGCTGGGAGGGTAGTGTGCATTTGTGCGTACTTGTGTCTGCCAGCGCAAGTGTGTGTCTGTGGGTGTCAGTGCATATGTGTGTCTTAGGGCTGAGTGTGGAGGGGCTAATGGAGTGTTGATTGCCTGGCGGTAAGCAGGCATCAGTGGGTAATTGCAGCTCTACGGTGTAACAGTTCTAAAATGAAGACGCATTTCGCATTCAATCACTTTGCCTCCAGTATCGATGCCTGTACATTTGGTGATTGGTGATAGAGGCTTAGAGTGTGACCGCGGTCCTATATCTATACGGAGCTGGGTGACATAATTGGCACAGTGATACTGAGCTGCAAGCCACACTTATACTCACCTTAGCTGCTTGTATTAGAACAAGCAGTTATTCAGGATGCTGCCAAACTGTAGATTTTAAATGGACTTGACAAATTTTTCTGGGAGTAAATGTAGAGCCGCGCGGAGAACAAACCGAAAGGTAAAAGAGCTCGAGGTGGAACCAGAGTGTCCTGCCCTTTCTTTTTCCTTCTGTTTTCTCTCCCTTCGCGCCTGGTTTAAGTCTCCCCTTGGTGAACCTCACTCGCGTTGCCAAGCGACAAGGTTGCCTGGGAGCAGGGCTTTGATGAACAGTCACAGTGTAATGGAGGTAGCCCTGCTAACACGCTGTACACAGGGACAGACAGGTGGACAAACACATGCATGTGTGCAAACACTGTGTGGCATGTGTGCAGCCAGGGCAGACAGGACACAAATACATCCACTGGAATCGTTTCTAGTGTTTTTCTTTTTTTCTTTTACAACTGCAGCTTTGACTCACGCTAACAATCTGGACATAAGTATACAGTGACTGGTACTATGTCTTAAGATTAGTGCAAGAAAGGCAATTTGCTATTTAATTTCCTCAATTAATTCCTTTGATGAATAGAAACTGATGTCAGGACCAATGTTGAAAGCTGCAGCGTGCTGAAATCTATTATAGTTATCCATGACCTCTTTAAGTAATTAGCCTTCTGTGTCGTAAAAGATGTGTTTAAAAAAAGGCTATAAAACATTCTGCTGCTTTGGCAAATCCAGGATATAATTTAAAGTGTAAGAGGCAAAATTTTGTCTGACCAGTACCTCAAACGGCTTTGCTTCCACATAAGAGAAGAACAAAAGATATACTTGTATTTACTTCCTCTATATGAGGCATGTCAGTGGGATTGAGGAGATCCTCAAAGTATGACTTCGAAGACCCAACTACTGTATATCCTTGGCTGAATTCAGGTCAATCACTGAATAGATGAATAGACACCACATTGAACCTTGAAGTAGGTGTGCTGCAGCAGCAGAAGACCACACCCAGGTACCACTGCTGTCAACTAAAAACAGGAAACTGAGGCCCTACTTTGCATGGGCTCACTAAAATTGGACAACAAAAGAAACAGCATTGCTTGGCCTACCTGAGCATAGTTACTGACCATTGTGACCACAGTGTACCCATCTACTGATGCCAGCTTCAGCCCTGTGGCAGAGCTCAAATCATTTCAAACTGCTTTCTTGACTATGATGATGAGTTCACGGTAGTCAAACGGCTTCTACAGAAACCAAATTTCAATCCAACAGAGCACCTTTGGGATGTGGATGAACATCAGATCATGGATGTACAGCCAACAAATCTTCAGCAACTGCGTTATGCTATCACATCAATATGGTCCAAAATCTCTGAGAAATGTTTCCAGCACCGTGTTGAAACTACGCCATAAAGATTTAAGGCCGTTCTGAAGACAAAAGGGATCTAACTCCACACCGGCAAGGTGTTTTTCTCAAATGCTACTCACCCTTTTACACGTGATTTCTGGATCATCACCAAATGTGTTTAGAACAAGAGACTGTGGCTAAACAGATGTCCAATTAGCCTGACTATTTCATCACAAACCTTAGTTAAGAAGGTAAGAAGATTGCAGACAGATACCTCAGTTTCCTCACCATGACTGTCACCTAATCCTCCTTCATACACGGAGCTGCTGCACTTTACAATGTCTCTTCTTGTCAAAACCCTATCATGTCTCTATTAGTAATATAATGAGAGCTCAATGGTAACAGCCGTCGCAACAGGTCATCTGGGAGATGATGCAAAATGGGAAAAGAGAGAATCATTAATATGGACCATCAGTTTCAGCCCTGTGTAACACTGACACTTAATCTGCACTGATGGGTCAACTAAACCGCATAAAATATGCACAAACGGACAGATATGATATCACCGCATGCAATCAAAGAAAAAAAGGATGGAAAATGACACGAGCACAGTGGTCAACACCATCAAAGCTCAGTGTCACAGTCTGCTGTAACAAAATGTCTGATTGAAGGGCCCCAGCATACCCATGGATGTGGTAATTAAAATAAAAAAAACGTTTGATCAGTCCAAGTAATGAAGTGTCTAACCCACACAGTCCACTGCCTGAAGCCCAGCTGCTCACATGTAGCTTCCCTATCTCTTTGCATTCTTAAAGTAATAGTCTAGTCTACAACTTTTTCAAATAATTGGCTATTTTCTCATTCTTACTCTCTCTGTGTGGAACATGATAGTGATTCAAACTGGTTCATAAAAGCATTTACAGTTGCTCTAGGAAATGTTCCTCTGGCTCTCATAAGTGTTTTACATTTCCGATGACTGCAACAGTACTTCAGTTATAGCTGCAGGCTCACACCCAAAACTCTCTCAGCCTTTCCAGTCAGCTGCGTACACAGATGCACACACCATGGACTGTTATGTTTGGGGTTATGATTAAGGCTTGTGAGAGTGCCGCCTGCAAACATAAAGCTACTGGTGGAAAAATTGCTGAATCTGACTTTTAAAATTATCACTACCAGGGAATAAAACGCCCCAAAATGGCCCCGTAGTGAAGATTGTAATTACTGATTTTTTTCTTCTTCATAAGCTGTAAACATGGCACGGACATAAAGCAGATAGGGATTCACACTAGTATATATTTTGACTTATATTTCTGGCCACCTGATAGATGAAAGCCCAACATTCACTCATCTTTTCATGGTTTGTAGCTAATCTGGTTTGGCCTCTGGCTTCTGAGGGAAATATCAGAACCACGTTTTCCCGCAAGTAGCTGATTTTGCTGAGGCGATCAGGTAGTGTATGCTGAGGTTTTAGGACTTTTTCACTCGCTGTGGCCAAAACAAACAACAAACAAACAAATCTACGAAAGGGAGTTAACAATGATGATAACAATAGTAACAGTAATGGGGCAAGCAATGAGCAAGAGGATGCTAGAAAACCTTGCACTGTACTTTTATGATATGTCCTTCCAAACATTGCTGGTATCAGTAACTGTAAGAAAAAACACATGAAAAAACAGCATATAAATCATATAAATTGCCTTTTGTCACCATAAAGCTTCAAAAACACAAAGCTTCAAGGACATTCAAGGACAGACTGAAAATGAAAGGAGAAAAACAGTCAAAGCAATCATTTGTTCGATAACTTTGATCGATCTTCCCTGACAACTTCCTGTGTATACAACCCAGATTGCTACAAAATTGCTGTAAGATAGACATTTACAGAAAAAGTCTCACCATAGCTGCTAAATCTGACAGTCCAGTCAGGTTGTGAAATAATATTTGCAATGCCTATATCACATAATAAATTGTCAGTCTGATATGTACAGATGGGGTGAAATGATGTGTGTATCTACTGCAATGCGAGTATTCATAAGTGTGTGGGATTGTCTTTATCTGTCAGTCTAATTGTGATTATGGCATTTAATTAAGCCTGATGATTTGCACTTCTGTAATAATCATTAGTTGTGTGCGTGCATGCGTGTGTGAGTGAGTGTGTGTTTGTGAACATGTGTGAAAAGTTTTGGGCCGTGCCATTCCACTAAGACCAAGGATGAAACTCTCTGACTGTCTATCTGTCTCACTGCAGGATTAGCTCCGTGTCATCGCTCTTGGAAAAGAAAAACTCTGTTGACACTGAAATCCTCATCAAATCATCAAATGTCCTCTGGCTAAAAATAGTCACCTCATGTCAAGCCATGGAAACATTCACATCTTCTACAGCAGCTACAACTCGCACGGAAGCCACCGTGGTAAATGTCAGTGCCATCTTAGAACAGCTGCAACATCCACCTTTATAACCACATAACCTCTGTCAAAGGATTTTTCTACAATAATACAATGACAGCTTAGTTGTTTGTGGAATTTGTAAAAGCCTGACTCCCTTCTGGCAAACTAAATGACCTGTGAAAGCTGGTATGAGAAACACATAGTTGTGATACATAAACAGATGGAACTTTTTACAGGCTTACACTGCTAACTAGCCAAGTGTGAATATAGCTAATTAGAATAGCAGTGATGTAAACGTCCCCACCACATATGCGTGGGCGCATTTGTGCATTTATGGGTTTGACACGCATGAGTGGAGAATTTAATGTTGGATTTCCTGTTTTGACTGTCAGCAAAGGTGTGATGTGGTATTTTAGCCAGAACCTCGTACGTCCTCTATTATTTTCAGTCAACAGCACATGCACAGTCAGTCATTTACATAAAAGCTATAAGAACAAAAAAGGCTGGCTTGCCTATTTTTTAAAAAAGTATGCTGCCTGTAGAAAAACACAATACTTTGAAGTTTATATTTGGTATTATTGAAGTATTTTGAACACACTGAAAAAAGGAGAAGTAAAAACTTGTTCATTTTTGTTGTCTTGTTTCTGTTGAAATATGAAAGAAATATAAGACTTTAATGTCCAACATATATAATGTCCAAACTTTGATATGTAAATTGACACCATGTTTCATTAAGGCAGCAGTAAACAAACCTAGTGCTTTTTGGTTCTTGTCAAGTGGAAGTCGTTGCAAAGAAGGTGCTGCACCAAAAATCTCCTCAGGATTGCTTTTAGGAAGTTGCTGTGGTCACCTAATGCAATGGGCATTGGTCCGCGTGGAAGATGCTGAGTTGTCTACAAAGTTCAGAAACTATTTGGAAACGGTTTGGAAAATGCTAGTTCCCAAAGCAGTTGCTAGGCAGATTTCAATGCAGCAGTATGCACCTATTTGCCACTATTTTAATGCTCGCAATTGTTAGCACTTTTCAACAGCTAACCAATTGGTCATACAATACATACTTTTCCCTAGCAACCACTGGTTGCCAGGGGTTCACTGACCAGTCTCTAGACCTAAGTGATCGGGGCACTAGCAATCAGTTTTGCAATGACTACCAGCAATCTCTCAAAACTGGTCAGGGGATGCACATTTTGTGCTAGCAGCTGATGGTTTTTAGAGACAGTCACTGAGGGGCCTAAGACTTTTGAATACAAACTTTTCTTTTTACATTATATAATAAAATTAGAACAAATGCTGGCCTACAACAAGATATTGAAGGCCAAATTTATCCTGATGAATACATACATGTTTCATACATGTGTGTTAGTTAAACTGCTGTATTTATAGAATAAATGAGTGTGTTTGTGAATTTTGCTTCAGTAATCCATCAGACTAGAAAAACTAAATAAACATCATTTCATTCCTAAACCATTGTTTAAAAAACTAATTCATGGATTACATGTGATTTTTTCCTGATATGGTTTATATTTCAGTATAGTGATATCTTTTTTTTTTTTTGCACTAACTTCTTTACTTCCTAATTTTTGCTGCTACATTAAGGAATGTTTACTGTTCCTGCACTACCTACCTACCAAGTTTTTTTCCTTAGATAGTTAGATAGTTAGTTTTTGTTAATTTATGTTGTAATTTATGTTAGGTCAGTCTGTCTTGTCTCTGCTAGCCAGCTAACTAGGCCTCTTAGTTAGCTAGTTTAGTGTTTTTCTGTTAATTTATGTTGTAAATTTATGTTGCATGTAGCACCTTGGTCCTGGAGGAACGTTGTTTCGTTTCACTGTGTACAAACTGTATATGGTTGAAGTGACAATAAAACCAACTTGACTTGACTTGACTTGACTCTAGTACTATTATACTTAAACACATACTAGTACTTAAACGCATCTTTATTTCTCTTAGCCACAACAAGTTGTTAAATATGAATATTGCATTTCCTTACGTAGTCAGTCAGGCCATCCTATTTGCTGTGTTATGCTGGAGTCAGGAGAACACCTGGAAGTTAATTATGAGGCTTTTCCTCAGGATGTAGTCAGGCAGGTTTCCCTCTCATTCATTGACTCCTTTGTCTTGCCCGGGGCTTGGTGTATTGGCTGTCAGCAAATTGCAGTGCAATCTATGCTGTTTTTAATCATGTTTTGAAACAACTACAAGGTAGGCTATGTATTCTCCTCCCCATATCTTACCTTTTTAGAGAGTATTGTAGTAGTATTGTATTCGCTTTTCCACATTCTTGATTGGGGTGTGATTGTCACAGAGGAGGCAGGTAGATGCTTTATAACCCGCGGTCGCAATACAGTGTCTCTTTATTCTTAGATAAGCTGATTTTGAGGGCACTTTGATTACATTGTACAGCCTGTTACATCTGAGCTAACGCGTAAATTTCATTTCTACTCTACTTGCTGTCACCGCTAAAGCTCAGTTGGTGGCCAGTGTTTCACTGATGCCTTCTGCCTTGTGGCTGCCCTTTACAACGGTTGTATAACCCACAATGACCATTACATTTGTCCCCAAAGAGTTGGTGTCTTGCCTGATACTGTCTGGCCTGAAGCTGTCTTGTATGGTGTTTGTCTGGTGATAGTAAGATAATGAGCTGGCTTTTGTTTCATATGAGTGCTGTCCAGCCGTTCCTTCAGTAAGGTGGTCTGTCCTAATGCAAAAGAAATGTGATGTAGACGAGTTGTGCTCTGACTAAGCTCATCTGCAACCGGCTGGCAATGTGTCTGCATTTACAGATTAGATGGCAGTTATCTGAATCGAGGCTGGACCGGAATTGTTTAGTGACAGGTTACCTGCCACCAGGTGACCTGTGCAATTGTCTTGAAATTGAAATTAGTCACCCAGAGGTTGAGGCTCTTGCATGCGTAACCTCTGAGCAACAAGCTGGCTGCTTCAACTACTTGCAAATGGACTCAAACAGCAAAAAAAATTTCATTGCAATCACCAGGAAACCATCAGTGTTTCCAAATTGCAACAAAGTTGCTGTCCTATTGTTACTTTCTGACTGTGCCATAAATGTAACTATTTCTGCTTTCCTTCACACGTTTGTGTTTTTAACAATCATAGAATTGTGCTTTTATTGTAGCAGAAGATTTTAAAAACTTAATATCCTATGAAGTAAAATATTAAGTTCCTTCCTCATGTTTATTATACTGTTTTACAATATTTCAGTAAGGAATTGTAGTACATACCAGCTACTTTATTTGAAGCAAATATGACTTATGTGCAAGTTATTAAAGTTTTAAACTTCAGGTATAATTCATGCATAAACATTTTACTAAATTGCTGTCATTATTTAATTGTTACTTAATATTACTTGCTATTTTTTTTGCCTTCTCAAGCGAAGTGGAGCATTAATAGATCCTAAGAGGTCTAGAACTCCTTCATGAGAGTGCACACGGAGCAGCTAACAATTAAGTAAGTTAATGTTTAAGGTCCTTATTTCTGTGGTAAGCGGCTGATTTCATTAATCAGGATCTACTAATGAATACATTTACAGTATATCAATTTATAGTTATTTAAGACAAATCATGACCTAATGTGTTAATGTAGTGTCTGACTGATTCATTTCTCAGGCATTCCCTAGTAACTACTTATTGAACACTAACAGTTTCTTGCATCTTTGCTCTTTCTTATTGGAAAAGATCACTTTTCCAATCTAATTAGTGATCTGCTCATATACGAAGGCCTCTTTACTTGTGTTTTTTCCAGAACAGGAGAAGTGTATGCTCAAATATTTATCAAGTGAAATGTGCTAGCTGTGATTACATTTGCAACAGCCTTGACATCAAGAGCAATAAGAGATTTACTCACTTTAACAGCATGCTCCTCTAAAGGGAAGTCATACCTGCATTGTACAGTTTCATTTCATATTCCTTTTCATATAAAGTGCATTTGTTCACTGAATTATTGAACATTTTATGACTGTTGGGGAAATTGTTTTAGGTGTTAGCTGTACAGCATCGTTGTCTAAATTAATGTGCTATCTGTTTCATACTTTGTTTTCTACGTTTTACAAGTGTGCATTTTACCTGAAACATTTAGGACATCTTCCAGTGTCTGAGAGACGGACTGAGCATTTGTTTAGAATAAAAAATGAGAGGAGTGAGGAGGACCAAAGCATATTAAACATATATCCAAATTAGAATTGTAGAAGCTTTTATATTTACTCTGATTGCAGGTGAGTTTAGATATAGAATTATGTGAGCCACAAATGTGAGTTTATAGCCAAGACTTAAGTGGGAAAATGATACAATGTCAAGATCAAAGGACACATTATAAAATCTAAAATGCTTCAGTCATCTAATCTTTATTGAATTCTTCAGTTTAGAAACTTTAGCACTGAGCTGAAAAGCTTTTATGGGATTTATTAGGGATTTATGCGAGCAAATGCTATAGGAAAGTCAAGCAGTATGCCCTACAGCATTTCCAGTTTAAGTTCACTTCTAATTAAGAAAAACAAGGTGACAGCATTTCTACTTAAGTAAGATATTCTGGCAGTCTTTCCAATCAGCAGCACTGTCCTCCCTAACCCGACCCTCACTTGTTTTTCTCTGTTTTTCTCTGTCCTGTCGTCATCTGACAGCAACAACCACAGAAGTAGCAGTGGCAGCAGTTGTGACAGTGCCAGAGGCCACACTACTCTGCCACACAGTGATCTGGCAGTCTGTTGCCTCCTCTGCTTCGTCCTATCATGGTTCTCCTCCCCTTCCTTCCCCCTCACCACCTCTCCTGGCACCCTCTCTGTCTAAGCTGATAGACACTGGAGCAAGACAAGGGGTCAGCCTGGCCACCAAGCATGTTTGCCCACTTCCACCTTTTCACGGAGCATGAGTAAACGTGTGTGTGTGTGTGTGTGTGTGTGTGTGTGTGTGTGTGTGTGTGTCTGTATGCGTGTGTGAGTAGTTGCTGTAATAAATGAGTGTATATATTTGGCATGCCTTTTTTTTTCTGTCCTCTTTAATTTAGGCCCTTCCTGCTGCTCCTGTCCCATTCATTTACAGTAGATTAATTTTGTTAGTTTTGTTTTCAGGCACAGTTTAAATTTACACTTTATGTGCCTTTAAAGTACATACATGAAAAGCCAGAGAGTAAAACACTACAACTGCTGCACCAACTGCAGGCAGACTAAAACAGTTTCATCTCACTAGATTTGGCTAAGAGTTCTATGCAAACAGTCTAAGATGCCAAAGAGATGAAATCTGAAACTGTTGCAGTGCGTATAGAAAAGACACTCAATTAGGTTCATTTTAAAATGTTATTATCTTAATTTGCCCCTCTTTTATGGAATATTTTTTGGGTTCCAAGTCTTTCTATTCATGCAATAGCCCTTTTCTTTGCAGGCATTATAATATTTCATAACTAATTTTGAATCAAATAAAAGTTCTATTTTTCTCAGATTTTTCACTCCTTTGCATTATCCCTAAATTATCATCTTAAAACAACCTGTTTGCCTTTTTGTTTGTGAAAGTGTGAAAGCGAAAAAAGGAGGAGAAATGCTTTCTTTGCTCTTTAAGCTAGCACTATTGATGTCTTATTGGATCTTTGTAATTAATTTGTTTGTGGAATGCTTAAATGTTTCAGACCATTAAAGAAATTTTAAAATAAGAAAAATGTGATCTGAGTTAATACAAAATGCAATTTTTAAATGATTTTTTCATTTCTTAAGTCTACCTGGCCACATTTGTAAAATTGCCTCCTCTTATTAAATCATGAAATAACTGTGACTAACCACATTTTTTTGGATAGCTAAGTTTAATTTCACCACCTACACCCAGACATGATTACTGCTGAATCGAGAAAAGCTGAAACTGAACCTGTCTGAAAAGTCAACTGGGCTAAAATATCTCAAAAAGCTCTACAAAATGCTGTGATCTACAGAAACACAAGAACAGATGAGAAACAGCTATTTATATCTATCAATCTGGAAAATGTTACAAAGCCATTTTTAAGGCTTTGGTGCTCCAGTGAGCCTTGGTTTATGAATAAAATTACATTGCTGATTACGTTGCTGAATTGTCGCATTTGTAAATCCTACATAGTTGAAGAAGAAGAAAGCTCTGCTTTTACTGACACGCGTCTAAGATTAGGGGGTCTTTTGAACGCAATCTGTGGCAGCTTGCTGAAATAGCCCTTCATAATAGGGACAGAACATATAGTGTGCCAATATTTGTGAATAATAGTGGCCATATATTTAGTCAGAGGTGAATTTTGAATGGCACATGTAATCTTATTGTCTATATTTGTTCAAGTCCAAGTGGTGTTTAAACGTTCTAATTGTATTCTTGAAATGATTCGGGCTTGTTTTACCTGCTAATGTTTACACTCTCTTAAAAGTCTTTGTTCTACATCAGCCATTTGTGCTTTGAAATCACAGTGGAACTGAGATATAGAAAGATTTCTTTTTAAGGTATAGAAAGATATGAGTCATTATCCACAAATGGAAAAATAAACTGTGTTGAACCTTCTCAGGAGTGCCCAACATATCAAAGTTATTTCAAAAGTGCATGGATGGCTCATCCAGGACTTCACAAAAGAACCCAGAACAACATCTAAAAACCTGCAGGCCTCACTTTCCTCTATTAAGCTCAGTTTTCATGATTCAACAATAGATGGTAAATGGACTGGTTTTTATATAGTGCTTTTACCTAAGCACTCAAAGTGTTTTATACCCATGTACACAATCATCAGGAAGGGGGCAAATACTTTTCCTTAACAGGTGTGTTTTAAGTAAGGATGAGCACACCATTTGTATTTGTGTTCTAAGGTGCTGTATGTAGTGTAATCTTATTTGTTTGCATGTGTTTTATCATTTCTGTTTTTCCTCTGTAGGATCCTCCTAAATGATGACATTGTACATCGGAAACGTTCTGGGAGAAAAATGCAGATAGAATGAGATGAAATGCACAGAGGTAAACACATTTTTTATGTTTTGTCATAGTCTATTCTTTTTGCACCTGCGTCCGTTTGGCAATTTCTTGGCACCAAACACATTTGCACACTTTATTATTTATATAAATCTCCCAACATTGTGACAGATATCAACATATGGAGGGATACTCATATTTTCTGTGAAGCCAAGCTGACAAAACTAGTAATATTGTAATATTTTTCAGGCATAATGTTTTCTCAAGTTTATTTCACTATGCTGTATTTTCTTTATGGTTTTAATAAGTTACATCCATGTTTGTTAATATCCACAAACCACATCTAGAAGTACTGAGATGACTTTTCTGAAGGGGGCCTGCAGCCCTGAACGCTTTTGAGTGTTGTTTGAGTATTCCCAGAATTTTTATAAATATCTACTGTGATTCAAGGTCGACCTCCACAATACCCTGTAAAACCTAGTTATTTACTTTCAGTTTAGCACTTCAGACATTTTTAATTCAACCTGCTAGTACCACTCGTCTCTTTTCTAGCACTGACTCAATGACCCAATTTGTGAAGCAATGAATTACATCTACAGCAGCGCAACGTCTTACTACATTGTAGATACAAACTGAAGACATGAAATATATGAAGCACAATATATAAAATTATGTAGCAAAGAAAAAAATGATAAATAACTCTACTCATATGTTAGGTTCCTGAAAGCAGCTCCCTTTTGCTTTGTTGACAGCGTTGCCAACTCTTAGCCTTCTCTTAACGAGCTTCGTGATGTAGTCATCTGAAATGGTTTTCACTTCACAGATGGTTCATTTGTGGAATTTCTTGCCTTCTTAATGGGTTTGGGACCATCAATTATGTTGTGCAGAAGTCAGGTTGGTACACAGCTGACAGACCTATTTGACAACTGTTAGAATTCATATTATGGTAAGAAAAAATCAGCTAAATAAAAAGAAACAATAGTCCATCATTAGTTTAAGAACTGAAGGTCAGTCAGTCTGGAAAATTGCCAAAAGTTTCAATGTGTCCCCAAGTGCAGTCACAAAAACCATTAACGCTACAACAAAACTGGCTCACATGAGGACGCCCCAGGAAAGGAAGACCAAGAGTCCCCTCTGCAGCTGAGGATAAATTCACCCGAGTCACCAGCCTCAGAAATTGCAAGTTAACAGCACCTCAGATTAGAGCCCAGATAAATGCCACACAGAGTTCCAGTAGCAGAAACATCTGTACATCAACTGTTCAGAGGAGACTGCGTGAATCAGGCCTTTATGCCCAAATAGCTGCTAAGAAACCACTACTAAGGAAAAGCAACAAGCAGAAGAGATTTGTTTCGGCCAACAAACACATTAGACCAGTGGAAATCTGTACTTTGGTCTGATGAGTCCGAATTTGAGATCTTTGGTTCCACCGCCCGTGTCTTTGTGTGATGCAGAAAAGGTGAACAGATGGTCTCTACATGCATGGTTCACACCGTGAAGCATGGAGGAGGAGGTGTGATGGTGTGGGAGTGCTTTGCTGGTGACACTGTTGGGGATTTATTCAAAACTGAAGGCACGCTGAACCAGCATGGCTACCACAGCATCCTGCAGTTTGCGTTTAGTTGGATGATCATTTATTTTTCAACAGGACAAGGACCCCAAACACACCTCCAGGCTGTGTAAGGGCTATTTGACCAAGAAGGAGAGTGAGTGCCCCTCATAGTCACCTGACTTAAACCCAATGAAGATGGTTTGGGATGAGATGGACCCCAGAGTGAAGGCAAAAGGGCCAAAAGTGCTCAGCATCTCTAGGAACTCCTTCAAGACTGTTGGAAAACCATTTCAGGTGACGACCTCATGCAGTTCATTGAGAGAATGCCAAGAATGTGCAAAGCATTAATCAAAGCAAAGGGCTATGTTGAAGAATCCATAATATAAAACATATATTGAGTTGTTTCACACTTTTTTGTTTACTACATAATTCCATATGTGTTCATTCATAGTTCTGATGCCTTCAGTGAGAATTTACAATGTAAATAGTCATGCAAAACCATTAAATGAGAAGGTGTGTCCATTTAATGGTAGTGTATAATATACTGGTATACTATATTACGCTGTTTTACGATCCTCTGCATTATATCCTCCTTGCAGAAACAGCCATTGCTTTTTCATACAAGTCTAATTTCCCTAAACATTTTTGGACTTTGCACTGCAATGAAAATGCAAATAATGAAATTTCTGTGGAAGCTTTTAATTCCCTTGGACTGAAGTTGCGGGTACACTGTTTGGAAATGTGACTAAATTAAAATTTTTAATTGATGATGGTGCCGTATGCAAGACATAAAAGAGCCATGAATATTTAAACAAAACTGTAAGGCTTTCTATTCCAATAGAATTCATTTATTTATTTTCAGGATTCAGCCTGTCTTTACCAAATTCCTTGAACAAAATATTAAATCTGCACTAAAGCAATAGACTGACTGGCACACCAACATTGCCATTCATTGACTCGTTCTTTTAGTAACCCAAGAAAAACTTGGCTAATGTAATTTGTTTTAACTGAGACATAATTATAACATTAATTAAGTTGTAATACTTTTCTAATTGCATTTAATTACTTCACTTTCTGAAGCACATTCACATGTAGATTTTGCAGAGCAATGCACCAGCAGCTCTAGAGAAGCAATCTGGTGGATGAAGTGCTTTGCTCATGGTCACGTTGATGATGGTTGATGGTGCAGAGAAGGTTTTACACACTCATTTTTCCCTACCAATTTTTTTCCAGGCTGATATGGGTTTCAGGGCACCTCTAGTCAAAAGTCTGCATTTCTAATCTGCTGTGGGTCCTGCTGGTTCATCACACTCCCTCTGCCTCTTCCACTCCACCAGTATTTATTTTCTCTCCCTGGGCCAGACAGATGGGAGTGTTCAGGAATAAAAGCGTCTGTATTTACCATATTATTTACTACCATCAGTGCTAGCCCCTTTGGCCATGCCAGGCTAAGAAAAAACACCTCCTTTTCCTCCTCCTTCTCTTCCTTTTCTTTGGCTTTCCTGGATCATTTAGGATTTATGTGGGACAACTATCCTGTTCAAGCCATTTAGTAGCTTGATCAAAGATGTGTCAGTGCAGCGATTCACTGCACTGACCCACGGGTTAAGAGTGGGTTTCATTCACTGTGTAGCATATATATCATACTGTGACAGATGAATGGTTTTGTATCTCTGTGGACAACCTGAAACCAAATACGGACACTAATGGATTTCTCTCTGCAATGGGAAAAAAGTCATATAAAGTGAGTGGCAGGAACGATATTATAAAGAATGGAGGAAGATATTAATCTGGGATTTTTATAGAATGTACACCAAACACTAGATGAAGACAGTCGATGTGTCATCAACGAGATGACAAGAAACTTGCATACAGTTTCACTTATGTAATAGATAGTATGCAGTGCAATTTTGATGTGCCTTTATGCATATAGTTGCATAATAATGGGAAAACGCTGCTTTTCATTAATTCACAAGACTATTAATTCCAGAGCTCAAAGTCCTAATACCAATTTTCTTATACAACATTACTCATGCTAACAGAAAGACAACTTCTAATTAGAGCACGTTTTAGCTTAAAGAATGAGCTGTGTCCATAAAAGTCTGTAATAAATGGAACCTAATATGCTCATTTTAGAGGGCAGATTTTCTCACCTAGAGTCTACTGGAACAGCTGTGCATGATTCACAGTTTAAAATAATCCTTTTTATCTCATACTGGGCCTTTGCTTAGCTCCTTGGTTAATCCACTGTCTGAAATAAGCTGCTTTAGCTCCCTTTAAGCCAGCTTTCTTCTGATTGGCTGTCCCTTTGGGGGAAAAAAAGAAGAAGAAGAACGGAAAGTGGGTGGGGCATATGCTCTTGCTGCCAGAGCCTTGGTGCCCATGTGAGGGCTACCATCGCTAACTGACATCATGCAGAGCCAAGAGTAAAAAAAAGTATCAAAACAGTCGGATGCCTGAGCTTTTGGCTCACACTGAATACTTGCACATATGTTGGCCTCGTTATGTGAAACTTTGGCCATGCTTAATGAGCATCCACCTTTAGAACAGTAAACAGGAGAGACAGATAGTCGCCAGTCCTTTGAAACTGTGGACACATATTAGATTATTTAATTCACCATTGGGATAATGTCACTATCAATATAATCAATACCCTTAAGATAAACAGTTTTTAATGCTCAACAGGGCCTGCGTGAGTGCCTTTCTATACATGCGTGCAGGAACAGCTTTGTGTTGTGCATATGTGCGTGTGAGATGCTGTGAGTGTGTAATTATGGGCAGATTATGGAAGAAGCGGACAGCATGAAGCAGTCTTTGATGGGATTAAACACTCAATTACTCAGCTAAGTCTGCCCAACCCCTCCTCCTACCAGCACCACCCGTGCACACACCCGCATGACTCTCAGGTTGAAACATCTGTGAGTACACAAAAACACATACACACATAGATAAACAACAAATGATGCTTCCTCACTTCTGTTGACAGGAAGTGAAAACAAGTTTGGAGCACTTTGTTTTTGCAGGTCAGTAAGTGTTGTCATGACAACAGTGTGGAAACATCCCATTTTAGAACAGGAAGTGGTGTTGCTCCCGTTGATGTTACATTAAAGGCAGTGTTTTTAGATTCTGTAATTTAATATGTAGTCCAATTCAATTCAATGCAGTCATTTAAATATCATGTCATAGAGAAGGAGGCACACATGCGTGAATTTGCACCATGGAAGGAAAAGCGTCTCTGGCAAAAGGAGGCTGTGCAAACTTGACCAGGAGATTCTAAGAAAATGCTTGTTCACTTCTGGCATTAGTTTGAGGTTCTTTATGTTAACTAGTACTGAGGCTTAACATATCTGTGATAGACCTCTTGCCCCTTAATAACAAAGATAAGCTTCAGCCCCTTGTAATCTTAAATTGGACAAGCAGTTTAGAAAATTGATTGAGTTATCAGCACACTGAGGAAGGTGAGTGTTTAACATCCACATTCAGACAAATTCTGTTATAATATGTTATTGTTCTGTGTTCAGAACACCTTGAAAACACAGTGGAGAAGAACTTTTGGAATCAATGCTACTAAACAGCATATCAAATTTTCTTCCAGCCCAGTTACCCTTCAGACTAAGCAAACAGAGCTGATCGACTCTATCTTACTGAAAATATAAGACAAAATCTACAAATGTCATTTGTTATTCAAACTATCATCCCATCTGAGATGTCCATTTGCCTCATATTGCTATATCAAATCTTTGCCGTCCTCTGATAGAGGTGATTAAGGAAAGTCTTTTACTCTCTCCAGTTGTTGCAGTTTCAGAATTCTTTAAATGGGTTTAGTCTCATTTGAGCATTGGGATAATGTGTAGCATACTCACCATAGCAGAGCTTAGGGGAGGGGCTATGTTATTCTGAAGGGTAGTGAGAAAGCTACATTTCTTGGTGTTGTCTTTATTTCTCAAGTATATTTAGAGTTATAATTAGTGTTCTTATCCATTCACGAATGGTAATCCAATATTTACTCTCCCTTTTATCTCTGTTTGTGGTCCATGATTAAATTAGTAATGCTCAACCGAGTTCACCAGCAAATTCCTAAATTTTTGTGCCTGCTGTTTGGTGCTGGACATGTTGTTTACTGTTTATTTGTTTTTCTGATAGAAAGCATGTGCCTTTTGAGCTCTGAGATTGACCCAAAGGGAAAAGTAGGTGTAAAACTAAAATAACTGCATGAACGTTGTAGTACGTCTCTATAAAACAGACCTGTAGGGGTACAGTCAGAATTTAGGGTCACTTAAATTAAGTGATGATGATTCCAGAGCTGAAGGGGATCTTATCAGCTTCTCCTACATTGAACCCTTTTTATTTTAAATGTAAATAATATATATAAAACATGTGTTTTCATTCTTTTAATGATTGCTATATTTCTCTCTGCACAACTTCTACTCCACTGTCCTTTACAAGTTTACTTTTAATAACCACTTTTCCACTTCCACTACCAAGCAGATACTGTCCCTGTCAGTGGCCTTTTACCAACAAATATACCTGACATTTGAATGCACACATTAAAGTGTGTGTCCTTGCCCTACTGTATAGATACATGGATGTAATAGGGACTTCTGAGAATGCCTATTATCTACCTGTATGGGTATGTGGGTTGAGAAATTGAGGGCCAGCTACTGTGGAAAGGTCAGGTCCCCAGTCAGGCACAAGTGGTGGTCCTTGTTTATTGTACCCTTTGGAGTTACTCAAGTCCTGTAGTGATTTACAGTTACTAATGTTTTTCATAGTGTCTTACATATAACCCCACGACATTAATAGCAGTCACTTTTTCATAACATGTTACTAATAATGCCAGAGCCTTTGTTTCGTCTGTATCAGCAGCTGTTTAATCCTGCTGCCTCAAACTTGGCAGTTGTTTTAGTGGTGATTGAAGTAAACACAGTGATGAGGTTGTTTGAATACTCATATTTCAGCTAAAACTTGTGTATAACACTTTATAATATGGCTAAGGGTGTAATTACATGGAATTTTGGTATACTTTATTTGAAATTCCAACTAATTATATTTACCTATAAATACTTAAATGTAAGTCAACTAGAATAAGGGGACAACAAGTCAGCTTTTTACAAGAAAGAAAAAAATATATACTATAAGTACATTTAAATAGCTTGTCAGTAATTTTATTTAGCGCATGGGTGATTTAAATATTGTAAGCAAAGTGTCATTTAAGGTATTTTAAGGAATGCCTAAATTCTGGATTTTTTACAGGAAATGAAACAAAAATTATATAAGATATATATTATATATAATAATTATTGCATTAGTAATTACAAGTATTGTGTATTTTCTTGATAATTTTGACAAAAAACAAACAATATTTCCCATCTTACATTGTAAGTCTGCTGTACTTTTTGGGCTGCAGGCTGTATTACGGGGTGGCCTACTCTTGCCTACCTCCCAGGTATTTTACTATAAATGTAGTAAAGGGAGAAAAGTCCTTATCACATTTATGTTGGTTAAATGAAAGTGCAATTGAAAAATAGAACAGCCATCATGCTCATCAACATAATGAATATTAAATAAAGAGATTTAAAATTCAGATGTAAAAAAGGCTAAATTATTTCACTCCAAAAAGTACAATAGGGAAATATTGTTTATTTGTCTGCAAAATTACCACGAATTACTAAAATTACTTCTTAAAATTATTTACTTACTTATTTGCTTACTGCTTGATACCCTTTTATGTCTGCCTTATGTTTCTAAGATTTGTAAATAAACAAATTACATTGCAATTTCAAATAAAATACATTGAAATTCAGTTCAATTACAATGGAACTGCACCCCTTATTGAGGGCCATATCACCAAGTGTTACCAAAAGTTATTCTGAGACAATTGTTGTGAAAATTAATCTCTTAGCTCACTTTAATTTCTCACTATGATATCTGCAAAAGTGAAAGATAGCTGTGTGTTTATTTGATTTCTTTCTGACTTTTACTTTTGCTTGATGACTAAATGATAAATATACTGGTTTTTATAAAGCACTTTTCTACGTGAGCACACAAAGTGCCTTATACAACATGCCTCATCCTACATTTAAGTGCTTTTTATCTATCATTCATGCTCCAACAGATGCATCAGAGAAACCTGTGGTTAGTATCTTTGGATGAACCTTTGGATATTTAGCATGCACACTGGAGCAGCCAGGGGTCGAGCTACAGCCACCCCCAGTAAACAGTTTGCTAGAAAGCTTCAGAACAACAAAATTAATGTTTTGACAGGTTTGGACAGAGGTGGCAAAAGTACAAACATTTTGTACTTACGTAGAAGTTCAGATACTACTGTCCAGTAAAGAAACTGATTCAAATTCCAGACTCAAGTAAAAAAGTAAAGCGTCTAAAATGTACTCAGAGTAAGAAAGTAAACAGTAGCTTATTGGAGGATGTTTCTAACAGCTATTTTTGTGCAAAGTTAACTGAGCCCTGTGCTATATTAATGTATTAATGTAATATTAAAATAATATTAGTATATGGGAATAAAGATTTAATTTCACTCTAAATTTAATTCTAATACATTTTCTCAGCTTGAATCATTTACGTAGACTGAATTAAATTATATTAATGAAAAAATATATTCTTTTTTTATTTTCTTTGCCTCTAAACAGGAAAATGAGTACAGTCAGTATTTTCATGCAAATTTTAAATAACACATTTAGGCTACCTCAGTTTGTTTTGCAGCACATATCACAACATAAACAAACATAATATCACTTGTACAAACCTAATATGTGATTTAAAGACATGAGCATTTACATGTAATCTTTACATTTCCAGTTTATCAAACTCCACTGTACAGTCCTTACCATTAAATCTAACATCTCTTCTTCCTCTCCTGTCCTGTCTTTCTTTTCTTTCTCCATCTCTGAGTGAAGTCTCTCCTTCTTTTATCTCCCTGTGAAATACAGCAGCTGGACCTTTAGCTAGCGACACACTGTGTGACAAACTGTACACAAACAATTTGCTGATGTTTTTTGAGCTGATAAAAACGTTGCATTTGAAATTAATAAACGAATAGGACTGCCTTTCACGTGTTAGTGTTTATGATGTGTGACGGCTCCCCTCAAATGCATTAAACTAAAAGTAACAAGACTGTTTTGAAAATGTAAGGAGTAGAAACTGCAGATATTTGTTTAAAAATGTAGGGAGTAAAAGTAAAAAGTTGTCAGAAAAAGAATACTCAAGTACAGATACCCCAAAAATCTACTTAAATAGACTAACAACATATCTGAACTCACACCTTTGGGTTTGAGACAGCCACGGAAACACACATGTAAGCATTCAGTGAGTGTATCCTTACAGCTGTCCTCTTTTCAGAACAGTACATTTATACAAATAACAAACCTGGGATTGAAACTGTTTCATATATAGGAATTTGTATAAGTTAGCGTGATAAAAACTCACATGTGATGTTATGGGCTGTAGCCTTACAGATTACAGCCTCAAGATGAGTTCATCACAAAGGTACACAAAGCAAGTTTATTCACGTGGTTGATCTGTACCTTGGTGGCTGTTTTACATACTTTTGAGTATCTCTGATACATTAAAAGTGTCACTAGTTTAAAGTAACACTAACAGACTGATATTTGGTGGTACTAATAAGACCAAGGCTGTGCTTGCTGATGTTTGCAGTGTTATTAAGCTCAGGTGCCAACTCAGAGATGCATGTGATGATGGTTTTAACGGTATTTAAGAAAATAATATGGAATTAGCACTGTAATGAATGAGTGGTATTAACCAGTTAAATACAACTATTTAGAAGAAAAAATGCTGTGCGAACACTGTGTTGTTTTCTTTCCTGTTTGCCCCATATAGCCATTAAGACTTATTGTCCCTGACATGGTAACTGTAAAGCAGGCGCTTGCAAACCAATTCTCACTTTTTCCCCAATCGACTTCTGTTTTCCACATTGGTGAACAATCGCTATGAAAAAATTCCTGACCTTTGTTTTTATGGACCATTTGCGTTACAGAAAAAAATGCCAGAGTGTGATTCTTCTTACTACCTCTGGTACTAGAGAAAAAGCCAACAGCCCTCAAAAGCTCTGGGCAGAAAAATGCCTATATAATGTGTGTGTGTGTGTGTGTGTGTGTGTGTGTGTGTGTGTGTGTGTGTGTGTGTGTGTGTGTGTGTGTGTGTGTGTGTTTGGTGTGGTCACCTTGATCCACTAGTTCATTTTGAACTTTCATGCGCCATAAAGAGCCATCAAGCAGATACTGTAAACTCATGAGTTTGAGGGGAAAAACAGCAAAACAGCTCTTGCATTAAAAGGTTGACTCCAGAGCAGATGGGCTGCTTCACTTGGCTGACAAAGCCCAAGGCCTAGGACCAGACTCCATCATGATGACCAGTCCACTGTAGCTTCCACAAGAAATAGCAAGTAAATCTTGACTGCCTGAGATCCAAACATCCAATTATTCAGTGTCAGGGAAAGCCTTTCCTCTACAGAGCCTGACTTTATTTGAAAAATCTGAACAGGCCAAACAGGAAATGTGCTTTCATTTCCAGAGGCAGCCAAGAGCTGAGACTGAACGCCATTTTAATGAGCTTTCCCAATGAGGTGCCACCTGTTTTATCCAGATAATTGGATGATTGGCCACCCTTAAACGACCCCTGCTTGGCAAGCAGTTTATTTCTTTCTTTTTTCTTCTTTCTTTCTTTCTTTCTTTCTTTCTAAGAATAACCTAACAAAAGCACGTAGATCTCACATTGTTATTAAAAGGCCTTGACAGATGATGAGAAAACTAAAATCAGACTGCAGACAAACATTCGGCTTTTATGTGAAGAAATTAGTCTTGCCTGCCACTGTAAACCTTCCCAAGCAGCTTAGCTGCAGAACTTTGATTTATTCATAGTGTGACATCAAACATAAATCCATTCAGATTAGATAAAAAATACAAAAGAATTGCTGCACATAGAGTATGTGGTTTCAGCATTTGTGGAACAATATATGCCAGTGATGCAACTTTGTCTTCTTAATTTTAGAATAGCACGGTGGTGTATTTGGTTCAGCTGGACCACAGAGATGTTGCAGTGCACTGATTGCTTTAACAATTACTTTACAGTTGCTTTTGTCATTCTGAGTGCATTTGCTGTATAGCAGACATTAGACTCCACGCTGAGGCAAATGGTACGATTTAATCCATTTCACACTGAACAATTGGTCCACAGTCTATGATGACTTGATAATTTCATAATTTCACACTGCTCTTTTACATACAGCAGACATAGCCAGCTGATTCTCTGCCTGTGACTGTGAATGAAGCCAGTTCCAACGTCCTGGCATCTCATGGGGGAAAATTATTGACAAGGGACATACCAGGGAGATTCAATGTCAGTTATAAATGCAAATGAGCGCACAGGAGAAGTTGTACAGGTTTACCCACATGCATTTGACATTTAGAGATTCTAAATAGAGAGAGACATAGAGACTCTACTGCACATAAGGATTGCAGACATTTTGGCTTTATTACTTATTCATTCATTCATTTTTCATGTATTCTTAGTGTTTATTTATTTATTTAATGACGTCTCTATTTGTGTTAAGTCTCATCACGGTCAGATTGTTCACTTAACTGAATGTTTGTTTTAAAAAATCATTTAACTTTTACTTTCAAATTGAAATATTTGCACAGCTTGAGCTTCAAGCTTAATGAGCTTTCCTAGATTCAATCCATTTTTCATGAGCACACAAAAAAACCTAACCATCACATATTTGCCTTTCATTTACATATTAGCACACACTGTAATTACACAACAACGTGAAAGTTAATTAGTGGATTCATATGGCGAAAACTAAACATGTTACATACGCATTTCATACATATATCCTACTGGAGCAGCTATTCACCGTTTTTCGTGGCAAGAGGTGCGTATGAGGCCACTGGTGGTATTTGCAGGACTGTGGTGTATATAGTTGTGCTGGGCATCAGTTCAGGGTACTGGAACATATATGTTATAATTATTCCTGAAAACAGCACAGCAGAAATCTAGCTATCCACAGTGAAAACTTAACCTTACATGAAACATTTTATCAACATAATGGTGGTTTATTTAGCACTGTACCTGGTTGCTGTTGCATATAAAACATTTGCACACCAACAAGCCACCTTAACGCACAGTTTACTAATATATCTTAGAAGCCAGCATTACATATATTTTACTAGGAGCGATACCTTTGTTGGGTTGACTTGTGATTGTGATGAAAAAACTAGCTAGCTAACAACTTGAGTTCAGCTTTTGATTACATGGCATTATGCCCTTGTGTACCTCTGTGTACTTTCAAAAGCATTCAGCTTGCTTGTTGCCTTCTTTTGTGTATTCAACCTGCAGGCAGTACCTCCAGACACTGTCCGAGGTTTTATTTCTCAGAATTAAGCCAAAATAAAACTGTATTTGTTATTTCATGGGCAGGATATATGTTGCTATCTACAACATAATAGATAGGAAGAGAGTGTATCATGTATCAATGTGTATCATCTGGTTTGAGCAGAGTGATAATTTCAGACAGATTTGGCTTATCACACCATACCTGTTGAGAATGGGTACCGAAAATGAGCAAAATTGCTCTGTCTCTGGTTGCTGTTTTTACATAGAAAAATAAACCTTGTGCAGAAAACAAAAATTAGTGACACTCATTTTTGACTTAAACAATGGCATCACATCTATTCAGCCTACAGGTGTTTGCAGTGATGACACTAGCAGGCTCACTTGTTGTTGTGCTCCATTAAACAGTCCATAGCGTATGGTATAACACACTTTGTAGTGCGGAGGAGGCTTGCCTGCCCATACCACAGTCTTGTTTGTGTACAGTAATTACACTAAAGTCTAACATCTGTGTTGTTTATTTCATCCAAAACAAGAGCATGTGCTGTAGCACCTCTAGGAGACGGTGGGCAAAGTAGCATAAATCCATGCTGTTAAAATTTAATTGCAATTAATGACACAGGTTTTTACACAGGATCCAAGATCAACGCATTTTAAAATTCTTCAAATCATCACAACTGCACTTCATGTACAAACTTTATAGTGGCCTTGTCTGTCCTGTCATATGGAGGAAACCCTATAGAAGCCAGGTAAGGGGGCCAGGAGGCTTCCCCAAGTCATCCTGAAAAAGTAGGCCTAATCCTCCCAGACAGCGGGGAACGGCTGCTATCCTGGCCTGTCACAACCACTCTGGGCCCTCACGGCTGAGGCCGTCACAATGAAAGCCAGTGCTCCGCAGAGAAGAACAGGACATGGGGGAGAGGAGGAGGGACAAGGGGCATAAAGGAGAGGATTTAAATGCTTGGCTGTTCTTTTTATGCCACCCAGAGGACTCAGGTGGAGCAGGTAAATTTATGATACCACCGAGAGGATAGGAGGCTGCACTGGGCGTGAAGGATATTAATAGTTTTATTATTTTGCCTTTTATATATGATCCACCTTCTGGTCATATGGTATCCTTATGTCCTTGTGTACTTCTGTGTACTTTCAGAAGTAATCAATGGCAATGCAATGGCCTCACCACAGACAACTGTTTGCACACTGAGATTTATGGCAGTGTTGTCTGACCACCATCATGATCCCCGTCTCTTCCACTTTCAATCCATCCATCCATCCATAGCAGCAGATAGGTGGTGAACACAGTAAAACATTTATTGACTAATTTTGCTCAACATTAGATTGAGAGTTCAACAAAGACAAACGAAATGTGCATTTTTGGACTTTGACATGACATGCAATGGGAGTATGGCCAAAGTATTGGCAAATATGCAATGTGGAGCAGCTTTCACTGCCCTAAACAAAGAACAACCCATTGGGTGAGCGAATTTAAGCCCACTGGGGGCAAGGTGGGTTTTTCTTCTTCTGTCATATGTGAAAAGCTTTCCCCTGAGCAGTCAGTCACATTAGAAATTCCATCGGTTGTGGTCTTGTCTATACAAAAAAGAAGCCGAGTAAAAAAAGAGGATGGGGGTTAGAATGAAGAGAGAAAAATAGATCAATATTTAATTTTCTCCCCAGGAGATATGTTCAGGCACTAATCAGCAGCGACTGGAAAAGATGACACCTGGAATAGCAAGCAGCAGAGCTGTGCCGTCCTCTCCTCTCCTTCCACCAGATCTTTTGCTTCCCATGGCAGTCTCTCACTTTGCCTGTACTGTCTCTGTCAGGATACGTTTATTATTTATTCAGTCAAGTCCGTCCGTCCCTCTTTGTCTTTCTTTCATATTATCCCAACACTTCGTTCTCTCACTCATCTACCTTCTGTCATCCTCTCCCTTTCCCCGCATTCATCCTGTGCCCTCGTGGTTCTGCTTTTTTTTTCAGCCGAGGCTCTTGCCCTTGCACCCCTCCCTCTCTTTCTCCTGTCTTCTCACCCAATCTCTTCTTTCTTACTTTCAATCTTTTACTCAATAACCGCTTGTCCAGCATGACAGAACAGCTGAGATTGGGGTTGCAGGAGAAAGCAGAGATTCACTTAACAAAATCACTATACATGGAGCAGGTATCATTCACAGCGGGCACTCCAGCTGTGTGTGGAATTGGTAATCCTGCATTGTGTGCTCTTTCTTCATTACAAAGCTCAGTGATTGAGCTCCTTGCACATGAATCTCGACTCTTGTGCATTTACAGTGCTCTTATTGGCGGTATACATGGCTCTTTAGGATAAAATGAACTGTTACAGTTGGGTGATATTTCCTGGAGAGAAGAATGTAACACAGCACTGAAGTGATTTCTCCAGACTGGTCATGATTTGATTTGCAAGGCTTTCACATTTTCATTTAGCAACATGGAGCAACCCATCTGTATTTCAAAAGCATTTCAAATTCATGTTCCTTCTCTCACTTGGGGTTTAACAAGACCTCAAGCGTAATGAGCTTCATTTCCAACTTGAACAAATTCATACAAATTGGGTGTTATCGCTTCAAATTACTGCTCTGATTTCAGTGCCAGAGATGCCTGCCTGATAGCAATAATAGAATTGTTTTTAATATGCCAGAGCGGTTGTGTAGGAAGTCTCCAGATATTTTATTTAAGCAATGTCATAAGGTAAAAATGTAAAGAAATAATCCTGTATTTCACCTGTGTGTCCGTTATATATATAAATCTCTGAATTTTGTCAATTGTATAAAAATTAAAATAAAGACCCTGCACTCTGTAGTCTGAAGTTTAGTTACATACCAAAGGTACTATATGTATGTTGCCTGATTCTTTTGTGTTATGTTATGATAAGGTGCTTTTTGTACCAACTTTTAAAATTAAGCACTTTTACTTGATTTTTTTTACTCCACTAGCATCAGTAAACGCAAGCTAGCTAATTACAGCTCTTGCTGTCTTCACCTGGTATCTCCACAGCTGCTTGAGTCTGATGTGTAATTACGTTGCTGAGAAGGCACAAATCAGCTACAGCATTGTCAGGCCACATCACTGCCAGTAAAATAATGGGGTGGGTGAGGGCTGCCTTATGGTCTCTGAATTAAAATGTGTTCACAGTCATTCTGGACAGTTTCACTTGAGGGCAGAGCGAATAGCCAACCGTGATTAAGGGAGTGAAGACATGACCTCCTATAAGAATTGGACAACTGTGCACATTTTCCAAAAATCTTGTTCACATACCAAGATCACCGAAACATCTTCTGCTTTAAGGCTAACTTACTTTACCCAGTCAGTTAGAAAGATGGGCCCACCAGTCTTGAATCAAACACAGTTTACAGTTTTATCATAGCATAGTCTTTGAACTATAACAAAAAAGCAAGTGTCACTGATCCATTCATTCATCTGCCCATTTTCTATGCCGTCCAGGGTGCAGGGCCAACAGTATAAGCAGAATTACCCACTGCTCCATCTTCCCAGCCACCCCACAGTTTTGCCAGGAGCACATTGTTCACAAGCCAACCATGAGAAAAAACCTCTCCAGCATGTCCATGGCCTGCCTCCAGGTCTTCCTGAACCTACAACACCACATCTGGAAGTAATCCAGGAGGCACCCTGATCAGATGCCTAGACCACCTAAATGAATAGGTGGTCTATTCAATGAATGAATATCAATGAGGAAGAGAATCTACTGTCTCCATTATGAGCCCCTTCTGAATTCTGTAAGGGAGCCCATACACACTACTTTGAGAAAGCTCACACCGCTCGTATCCACAATCTTATTCTTTCTGTCACTACCCACAGCGAGGTAACATTTTTCTTTTTTATATTCATCATAGGAGTCATTAGAATTACACTGTCTGGGCCTTACCCAGGACCGATTTGCTCATTTGGAGGCCCTATCAGGGGCAAATTACCCATGATAACTTAACTCTCGGGAAGGTTCGTGGCGGCTGTAGCTCAGGAGGTAGAGCCGATCATCTACCAACTGAGCCAGTTATGTTTTGATACTTTGGACCTTGTGCCAAAGTGTCCTTGAACAGGTTACTGATATTGAATGTGTTGCGTGTGATAGGTAAAAAGTGCATAAAGTCATACAGTGAAGTGCTGTGTCAATGTCTGTCTGAATGGCTCTAAAGGTGCTTTGAGTCCTCGGTAAGAGTGGAAAATCTATATATAAAATTACTTTCACGATTGAAAGTGCAAAACTGATGTGGTATCTATAAAGTTATAAATGTTACCAGTACAAAATCTGGGTGATGCAAACCTATTCTCCACAAAGAGCAAATAACAGATTTGTTTAGTGATAGTACATTCATTATAACATTGGATAAGCATTTGATAGTGAATAGTTTTCTTCAGTTAGTCAATCAAACGGCAATTCAAAATTCTTAATAAGTAACAGTATCCTGTACTGGTTTTAAAGCTTTCAAAAGGAAGCCACTCTGCAGTATTTCTCCCCACTTTCCTCACTGCAGGGAATGAGTGAATGAGATAAGAGCTTTCGGAGGTAAGTGGACCTTATCCAGTGGACAGAAAGGTTGTCCAAGGTTGATCTGTTGTGGGGATTCTGACATTGGACAGCTAGCCAATCAAGCTGTCCTGCCGATATCCAAAAAGCATACACACAAGCCCACACTCACATAACTGGAGCAAAACAGAAACTCAAGAGACTGAATTACCATACTAGACCTCCCTTTGAATATTTCACTTTACTGTATATTTCTTCTGACACTTAGACAACCATCTATGGCCTGTTGGTGGGTGTTGAATTGGTCTGCTATGAAGGAAGCGTGAGTGTGTGGATGGAAGTCTCTCCTGTCTACACAAAGCCTCTGGGGTGAAGATCCAAGAGACGCAAAGAGACAGGGAAGAGGGAAAGAGAGGCAGGAAACCTTTGGCCCCAAAGGGAAGTCCCAATACAGCTGCTGCCTGCCTGCCTGACTCCTTCTCTCTGACTCTATGCATGCACTGTCAACCTGTCTGACCACAAACACACACACACACACAGACACACATACGTCATACGATAAAAGTCTATTACCTTTGCACTGCAGTGAAAGTGTGCATGTGATAGAGGGAATAGCAGTCTAATGTAGTCGATTTCATCCTTAAAACCTCAGCTTGGTCCATGATGCAGAAGGTTGTTGATCTCACACATACACACACAGCTCCCCCCCATGGGAGCCAGCGTGTTTAATTAATACTGACACCATAGTCCTAGCAGGAAAGTCTGCATGTTTTGTTCTGTAAATCTACATGAACGTGTGTGTGTGTGTGTGTGTGTGTGTGTGTGTGTGTGTGTGTGTGTGTGTGTGTGTGTGTGTGTGTGTGTGTGTGTGTGTGTGTGTGACACACGTGCGTGTAAGACAATATGAGCCCAGAAGTCTTTACAGCTACACTATTTAGAGAATAAGTGGCCATTAAATATTATGCAAAGCTCATTCTCACGCAGAGTGAGGCCAATCTTCCTCTCAATGTCACCTACACAGTCTTAAGAAGCCCTCAATTAACTTATTAGCAATTCTGCAGAGCTTAACATGGGTGCTAATGAAGGGAGTATTGAAAGGAAATGAACTTAATGATAGGAAACAGGAGTCTGACACACCGCATTTTGTAGTGCTCTACCTTGTTTTTGATGGGGTTAAAATGTTCTTTGCCTTTTGACCATTGTTAACAGTGCTGATTTGAATCATTTGAATATTTAAAAGCAAATAAATCATACTACTGTGATGCTTTTGAGGTTATGCTTAAAATTGTCCCTATTGCTAAAGCTAGGGCTGAATCAGGTGACCCTGAATGGTTAAATGATTCCCTGTGTTAGTGTTGTTTCTACATCATCCAGGATGAACATTGCAACTGACCAGTCACATCATTGTGATGTGATAGCTTTAGAATTTGGTGGGAAAATGAAAAAGTGCCTTTGTTTATATAAAACACTCTTCTTGAACAAATGGTAAGCATTTCAAGTGTATTTAAACAAGCTACCAAAAATATTATCAAGTTATGTTTGCTGTTAACCAATGTTAGGTTACTCATGCTGGTTTTTAATTGTTAAAATAGTTTTTAATCATATTAGCTAAGGTCCTGGCTAATGCTAACTGAATGGTCAGACCAGTGTTTCCCAACCTTTTGGAGCCACAGCACATATTTCACATTAGAAAAATCACACTGCACACCACCCAAAAAAAAAGTCACAAAAAGCATATTAATAAATTCCCCCGCGCACCAGCTATAGTGGAATTGGCTCAGTTTGTCCCCAGTATATCTTTTTTGCTTTCTTCTGACCACTACTCATGCTAGATCATGTATAAAGCGCCTTGAGGCGACTGTTGTTGTGATTTGGCGCTATATAAATAAAATTGAATTGAATTGAATTGAATAGATCCTTCATCTGGGTTGGAATTTTCTCCAGGACCCAGGTCAGATTTATTACTTTTTCTTTTCAAATATTTGTCTATTGCTGTCTCACAGCATGAATATCATGTAGTTTCTTCCTCGTCTTCTTCTGTTTTACTGGCAGTTGGCAACCCATTTAATTAGATCAGATAGTTGTACTGCCCTCTAGTGGAAGAGAATGAAATTGTTCAGCTCGTTGATCACACCGATCGCTTAGTACTAATCAGAAGGAACCAGATAATCTTCCATGGCATGGGAAACACTGCGTCAGGCAATGTGATCATGGACCAGCATTGTTATGATGATACAGGAGCAACAACCAAATGGGGATATCAGATCCAGATCCTGAACCCTCCCTCCTGCAACTGACTTCAACTGTTTGGGGGCTTCGCATGATGCACTCAGTGCTTCTTCTTCACTCACCTTTTTTCACTCTCCGTGTGTTTATATGCATTCGGATTTAGTTACTATGATTAATACTTATCTGGCTCTCTTCCACAGCGTGTCCTCTGTCCTGTCTCCCTCCCCTCACCTCCAAACACCCGTGGCAGATGGCTGAACCTCCCTGAGCTTTGTTCTGCCGGAAGTTCCTTCCTGTTTTCTCTGTAGTATTGTAGGATCTTCACCTTACTATATAAAGCATCTCAAGGTGACTGTTGTTGTGATTTGGTGCTATAGAAATATCGATTTATAAAACACAATATCGAAATGGCCAAAAATAGCAACTCTATGAGATGCATCTCATCAGAATGGCTCAAGATGTTAAGAGATGACAGGGGCTATTAAGCAAAAACAGGGTAAAGAAACTATTCATTGTATGGGTACAGTTAGTGATTTCTGACCACAACATTGTCATAGGAAATGAAAGAAAATATATATACCCTACTAAATTACTATAAATTCTTCCTCTACTTTAAATGACCTTATCATTTTTATAGCATATCAAAAGTCATTGGTTTTACTTGCATATGTGCAGTTATTCTTTAAAAATTCATTGCAGTAATGTTTTAATCATGCATGTTTCAAAAAAGAAAATTATGGATATTCAAGATAAACAGGAAAGTTCCAAAAGTAAGCCTCCAAATTACTTATCCTGTACATAATAACATCATCTAATTTCTCTTTCTCCTTCATTCCTGCACTTTCTCCATTGCTCATTACCATCCCTCTCTGCATCCTTTCCTTCTTTCTCAAAACTCTATCAGCTCCTCCTTCTTCCTCTGTTGCTTATTCATCTTCTCCTTCCTCACAATTTGTATCCCTCCTTTCCTTCTTCCGCTCTCGTTCCCTCCCTCTCCACCCCTACAGGCAGTAGCAGTCTTGCACAAAGTGACACGATGGTTGTAATTGGCTGCCCTCTGCCACAAATCAGATCACAGTTGGTGCTGGGAGTGCTCTGGCGATTATCCATAACCCCCACCCCACAGATCAGTGGCTAACTCCAAAGAGACTTGGAGACAGGGAGGAGTGAAAGGGTTAGAGACTAATTTTGTTACTGTGTTTTTTCCTCTCATCAGCTTCCCTGCCATTTTACCACCAAGATAGTGGTCATCCATCGATTGTAGGTATACGAAACAACAGCTTCTTCTTAAGTGGCTCCTTTTCAGATTAGCACTGATCTGATCAGAAGGAGCACTGAAAGGGTGAACAATGTTGTTTTTTAAACATCGGCTGTCCTTTACCTTTCTCCTCCCTTCTCTTTCAGTCCTTCCTCATTCCTTGTTCTAACACCTTCTTTCTGTAAAGCGAAAAGAAGGTGATGCGATCCAAGTCAATTGCTCACAGGAGCAATTGACTTGGAATTGCTTGGCTTCTTAGACACTGCATCGACCCTCCATTCTCAGTAAGGGGTCACGCTTGATGTGGTCCTTTATTAGCTCAAATTAGGCCTCAGTGTCTCCAAGAAGGGAACATCCATCTCCTTATTCATTTGTTCTTCTTGTCCCATTTATTTACTTAGTTGGCTAGGCAGTGGGCTGTTTGGACAGAGAGCATTGGTCGCCCCAGGCAGGGACACAAATATCATCTTATGCACATTAGTTACAAATCACCAATGCAGGGTGAAGGTCAGAACATGGGAAATAGGTGAGGCTAGAAGAAGCATAGGAGGATGTGAAATGGATTTGCTGAAGAACGTGCATTATCTGTGCAAACATTTGTGACATGACTTTTTAGACCTTTCCCATTAAACACAGCTATTGGTTCATATTAATTATCCTTGAGCATGACAATCTGCCACCGTCATTTTATCAGTGTCACACATCAGTGTGAGAGTTCTATGTTTTCTTGTTTCATGAATCTTAATTAATGTAAAAAAAATCCTATTTTCTACATTTAAAAGGGGACTTTAAGGAATATGCTTCCATTTGATGACGGAATAGAATCAGTTTTAATAAAAATGTTCTCTTTTTTAAATCTAACTTTATTTAGATTCAGGGTTTTTTTAAACTATTCACCAACAATGACTATTACTTGGTTGGTTATTAATTTGTTTCTGATTATCTAGATGTAATTGTTGATGTTTAAGAAAATAGGCAGGCTGGGTAACAGATAGGCAGCACGGTCCTGTGGTAGTTAGAAATGTTGTTGGTTCGAATCCACCATCTGCCGTAGGTTCACTCTTTTCACTCTGACTTCCTCCTACAGACCAGAGACACTGGTGACTATAAACTGACCATATGTATGAAGTGTCAGTGTGTGGATGGATGGATAGATGAATGGATGGATGGATGGATGGATGGATGGTAATGAGGCTGCTGTTCTTGTTCAGTTGGGTTTCTTTTTTCACTTTCACCAGCTATTGCAGTAGAATTGGGCATCAAAAGTAGCAGGATAGTCTTAGGAAAAGCTTATGGTTTGCATTAAAATTCAATAGTGAGACTAGTCTCAGTGTTGTCTTGTCATGTGTGTCACACAGCTACTACAACACTAAAAGGCACTTTTGATGTCAGCATCTCTAACTGAGTGGCAGTATGTGAAACCCAGGAAATGAGGACAGGCTCAGTGACTGGTAAGGAACTTTTATTTATAAGCCACAACAACATTTGTGCATTAAATTAAAAAAAAAAAAAAAAGTACACAAACTGTTATGAGCCTCTCCAGAATGTGAATGTATCTATCATCTATGATACAATACAAACTAGAGTTCTTATTTGCATTATGGACATTAATGAGATAAATATGAATCATGACATTACTGATAATTTGAGACCATTATTAATTATTTAAATCCTTGTTAGCCAATATAATAGCTTTTTACTGAAGTTTAATTAATTGTCAGTTTACAGTTCTTCAGCGATGGCGATCACGAAGTGTTTCCATGCACACTGGTGTAAGAAAAGCGTTGGTCTTTAAGTAGTTTATGCCTCTGGGTAATTTAATCCCTGTGACAGTACATATTTTATAAGCTCATTACATGGCTTTTAGGTAAAATATTATTCTACAAAGTAACTGTAGGAGCTGTCAGATATTTTATAAAAGGTGCAATATTCACTTTTGAACTGCAACAGAGTGAAATAAGCAAAGAAGATCAAAATGCTGTTTAACTTGAGAGGACGTCTGTGGATATTTTTAACCACAGGACGGAAGTAAAACTATTAGATAAATAGTTTTACTTCAAAGTGTTATTGTGTAAAATGACTGTGATCTTTAGCTGTTATTGTACTCACCTAATTATGAGCACCAAAGTTGGCTCAGTTTTGCTGAAAACCTGCGTATACAGGGCAGTGTTTGCAGCCTTTGTTTTCAGCTGAGAGGGCACAGATATTTCATCAATGACTTCCTATTGCCCATTTCCATAGCTGATTATTGGCTCATTAACTCACCGTATCAATTTATAGATTGATGGCTATGAAAAGCACTAAACCCAGGGGTGCTGAGGGATCCAGCTTAAGAATCACTGTTAAACATGAGCTATTTAGAAGATATTGGAGCATTGCTTGTAAATGGAGGTTTAAGATGCCTCGTGGCTCAGCTGCAACTATATAGCGAAACAGATGGCAATAATCACAGAGACATTTCCACCACAAAGACTGATGTTTAGTATGTGGTTTATGTGTAGAAAAGTCACTCTGAGAACCTTTTGCATGTTTCAACCACAGAAAACGCATCAAACGGACTGCCAGTAGTTATTTGTGGGTACCCAACAATAGCATTTAAGCCCCATCGCTCTGATCATTACAATGATAATAGAGTAATATATATTTGTCTTTACTAGCAGAATGCAAAACACTACCTAGCTGACATCACTCTTGCCTGGAGTTCATCTCAACACAGCGGGGTGGTTTGGGACGACTCATGAAAGGTGAAGTGTGTGGCGTGGCCATCTCCAGAAGGCAAGCCTGTGTTTCTCCCTCAGCTTTGGTTCCTTTCACAGTCTCAATTTGAATTTAGGTGGAGTGAAAGAGAGGTAGAGGGGGCTGGTGGGAGCAGACAGAGAGCACAGGGGTTACTGTCAGACAGAGATCCTTCTCTCCTCTGCTTATCTCAGATTCTCTCTGTCTGATCACAAATCATAGCCCTGACTTAACTCAAGCAAAGAGGAGAAAAGCCAGAGCCCCTCAGCTATCTTTGCTGCTTATACCGCTCTTCTCTATTTCTCATCTCTGTCTCTGTCTGTCTCTCTCTCTCTTTTCCAGTCATGCAACTCGGGGCGGCGTCCTGGCCTTTAAAAAGGCAAACTTGTAATCTGATAATTAACAATCTGCTAAATTTCTCAAAACGAAAACAGTCATGAGAAATGTCTGCCTCATGCCTGTGAGTAGGATGACCTTTTGCCGAGGCTGGAATGGCAGGCGAGGCGACTCACTTAGAAGCATTTAATTAGCTCTGCTCACGGCTGTGTGTGCTGCCAACGGACAGATGAGGGAGGAGGAAAGAGATAGTCAAGGCCAGATGCAGACATGAAAAATGAAAAACGTTTCTTATTTAATACTTTCCCCCCCCATCTTAATGCCGCAGCACCCTACTTATTGTGGAGTGAAGGTGGAGGAGGAATGGAAGCGACTCAGACAGTAGCAAGCTTCTCTGGCTTTTGCAGTATTTCTCTCTTTCTTGTTGTTGTTGTTGTTGTTGTTGACTCCAACAGTTCCCTTTTGCGGCCTCAAGGTGAGACTATAAGGTCAGGAAGTGCATCTTTTAAAGTTTTATGACTCAAAAAATTAAATAAATAAAGTCAAATAAAAGTATCGGGCCTCTCACTACTGACTACTTTCATTCTGTCCTCTTCCTCTGTGTTTGTTCTTGCTCTTTGCCTTTCTACGCCCAGGCTGACTTGTTTGGGTGTAGGGTACACACTAACCTCAGCAGCAGTGTAGGAACATTGCAGCCCTTTGGCATATTTAGTGGCTTTCCCCAGAATGTCAGTGTTCATCTGCTGCGAAAAAGAACAAAGCATACAAAGCAGCAAGAAATGTTTTGCTCTCTTGCTTTATTTTAAGGAAGCTCTTCTGCAGTTTTTTCCAATTAGAATGCTACAATGACTTGATGAATGCATGTCTTTATTCTGTTCTTTATATATACTTTACATACTGTATCCTATTAGCATTGCTTTGTAATGACACAGCTCCCTCAAGCTGGGATCATTTAACTTTTGTGCTTCACTGCTTTCTTGCTTTATAGGACACAATAAGGAGATACATTCCCTAAATCAAACACAGCACAGAGTCATAATGGCAACTGCAAACTAAAGCTGTGATTTAGCCGCATGGAAAGGGAATAAGGAATTTCATAAATCCAAGACAAAACACCCACAGGAATCCAATGGAAGTCAGTTCAACAAAGTCAATAAACGCTCACGATTCCACCTCATTTCAAGCACACATAGACAAATAGTGAGCGGGATATTACTACTGTGACTCCAAGAAGCAGCAGAGCTAATGCACTTAGAGGGTTAATCACTGCATTTGTATGCAAATATGTATTTAAGAGTGTCTGCCCTTACGAGAGGGTTGAACGAAGGAATTGGGCCCAGGCAGTAGGTGACATTCAGCACCAGTGTAACCTCTGCAGATAGCTTCCCTAGCGCTATTTGTGAATGTTAATTGCTTTTCGGCTGCCGTTGCCTCCACAGCCTCCACCTGTCCCTCTGTACCGAGCAACTTGAGACTCTTGCTGTGCTTAAAACCAGAGCTTATTGTTTAAAAGAGCGAAAATCCTCCTAGGAATAATGTTTGTTGTCTTTGCGCATCACATCAAACTGATGCCTTTATGATAAAAGTGTCCCTTGCAGGAGAACAACAACATCAACCAAAAGAAAGGAGCGACTTCAATTATCAAATGTATATGTATCTATGTATAGGATAGGAGTGTGAAGGATTACCTTATACAAAAAATACCATCTTCTATATATAAGGGGGTTTTATTTTAGATTTTTCTCATCCACATGTATATACAAAAACAGCAGGAGAGGAAGGGAGGAGACTGAAGAGTAAAGATAAAGATCTTTCCATTTCTGACAGGGTGCTTTGAATTGAGGTAATCCACAGAACTGTGGAAATTAAAACCTCATCTGTTAAAAAATGCAAATAGACCTTTTTGATTCAGCTGTAGAGGGAAAATTGCTGAAATCAAAAGATTACCCCCAATAGTTCTAGATTAGGTTTCACTTTTATTCTCAGCCTCCTCTCTTCCCCTTGCATTTTTTTTTTTTTTGCACCGTTTCTCCTCCCTTCTTCCCCCAGATTTCAGTCAGGGTGTCTTACTGTTCCATAGACAGGTGGAGGAGAAAGGGAAATGGATACCTGGGATCTAAATTTGGCCTGTAACAGGGATATCAGGTACAGTTCATAGGCAGTTTATCATGCAAGCGGTCTCTTTAAGCAGCGTTCACATTGGAGAAAGAAATATTAACCTAGAAAATCCAGATTCAATATCTTGCATTATTATTATTCCAATCAGTGTCTTCAGTTGTGACAGAGAGACATTGCCCATAAATAAACAGTGGATAAATCTTGAAATGACCCAGGTTAAAAGTGACACTAAGCATTTATGAATGCCATGAATCTGTGTGTTAAAACACAAACCATTTAGTCTGGAGTGGTGTTTTATGGACTGCGTTAAGTGGACAGCATTGCTAACAATCCTTTTTTTTATTTTGTTTCTATCGCTTGCAGGCTCCCTCTTAGTGATATTCAAGCAAAAGCCATATAAATGCTAACAGCATTCCATTGATTTTCCTGGGTGTGCATGTGTGTTTATGTGTGTGGATTTGTCTAAGGCATCAATCTTGTTTACATGGGCAACTTAGGGTGGAGGTCTCAGCTTGGGACAATATCAGATGTAAATTTAAACCCCTTTAAATTAAATTTCCCCCCTTTAAAATCAAATGTAAGGCATTTACTGAGCATTAAACCTAAACAGGAGTAAACAGAGAAGAGATGGAAGACAAATTTTGAAGATGGAAGTTGGTTTATCTCTGCAAACAACTTCTAAATTTGAAAAGCTCAGAAGTGCGAAAAAGGAAAAAAAAGCACAGAATGTTGCAACCGTGGTCTGCTGACATTAGAGAGAAAGGGCACAGGGATCACAGGGATCAGTGCATGTATTCATTTGTGTCTGTTGTGTAGGGTTATGTGAAAACAGTGTCCTGACAACAACCCTTTCGCACATTACTGCGCCTAGAGTATGCGACTCTGGTGGGTTGTCAGGCAAGATACATATCACAACAAAGGGAGGTTAGATAAGAGGTCGTCACAATTTAGTTTCTGACAAAGATTGCCAGCATATTTTTAAAAACACAGTTAAAATAAATTTTGATCACAATATTGCATTTTTAATAGCAACTCATCTTATAGATATTGCCCACCCACCCAAAACCTGTTGCAAAGAAGTCTGACATGTTTTTGGCAAATGTTTAAGCCCACAGTGGTCAGCTGTGGGTGAACTGTGGGACTTTCTGGGTGGGACAAACCAAACACGTGGGTTAGTTAGATGTACTCTTATGGGGCTGACAGCAGTTTTGTGCTTTTGGTTTTGTATGGTTAAATCCACTATGGAAATAAACACGGGAAAACACATGTGGGCTCCATGTAGGCTAGCTTTGTTTTTGTCTTTTTTGGGCTCTCCTCTTTCCCAAGAGGGAATTTGGTAGGGGACCCCACAGTGGGCTTATCCAGAGAACAACCCATGTGGGGCCAAAGCAGACTAGTCCACATGGGGCCCATTGCAGTTTTGACTTTTCACTTCCACTTGAGCCTGTGTAAGGGATGAGTGTGGGTTTGACCTGCCCAGACAGCCTCACAGTTTGCCAACACCTACCCACTATGGGGTTAGCTTGCATATTTTTCATAATAAGAAAACACTACACAGAGAAAAGTGACTGCTGTGGAAAAGATGAAACCATAGACTACTCTTGATTCAAAACCTCAGTAAAATATAAGTTAAACTGAATATACTGATATACTTCATTTTCTCCAACTCCATTGACTAGCTTGTTTGATAGGATTTGCATGCTGTGGGCATGTTTGGTGGGGCAGTCTCCTCAAGTCATTGAAAATATGTTCATATAGTCTTTCCCTTTATATCTAAATGAGGCTGAAAAATGAAAAGACTCAACCTGCAGATTCAAAGCAAAACCTGTTGAATGTTAAACATTGCATGAGATTTCTCATGAGATTCTGTGCAACAAATGAGAAATATAATTAGAGATATTGAAATATCTTCCTCATTAGGGAATGACAAATGCATTTTTATTCATGCACTAAATATTTTATATTCAATTTACTCAGCTGACAACTTTTCACCGTTCACTTTTGCACCAAAGACTGGTCAATCAGATTTAGCCCAGAATGCAGTGCCCATGGACTTCTGGTGGATTCTGGCACCAAGACTCTACCAGCAGGACTTTGTGTCTCAAATAGCATCCAATGTGGGGCCTCTGAGTATCTGGCTTGTTCTATCACTTTCCATTTATGCAGGCAGTTTGAAGGCTGCGTCAGTGCCCGGGGCTCTGATTTTGCAGAGTGGTGGGGCACATTGTCCTGCTGTTAGAGACAGCTGCCACTGGGGACCGTCATTGCCACGGGGGAGTGTACTTGATCTGCATCAATGTTTAGGTGGGCAGTATCCACATGAACAGCACAGTCCAAAGTTTCCAAGCAGAACAATGCATTTGAATGAGACAATCAATCTTATCCACTTCACCTGACAGTGGTTTCAGTGTTGTGGGCCCTCTGTGTATATACACCCAGAGTCTGCCTATTGCTACATATCTAGCCAGTGAATCCTTGGGCTCCTTGTAGCAAACCATTTCATCAGTATGCTTTTTTTTACATAGAGATCAGCAGCTATTGTTTTAAATCAGGGATCTAATATGTAATATGTGCTTGTAAAATCCCATAGGTTAGAAAAGAATCTGAGGTTAACTGCTGACTTCATCTGTGACTCATCTTTTTCATGTCTTTCCCTTCCCCCCTTGTTCCCACTGAATATGGAGGACAAACGCATCAAGCCGCTCATAAGCCTTTTTAATCAGCGTGAGAGATTGCCCACATATCTGTTAACTCTGTCACTAATGGCTATTCTTCCTCATTAGGGAATGTTATGCTCCCTCCACCACGTGCAGGCATGATCAATTCCTCTATCATTTAAGACCAGATCAATCTCACATGGCCCCTCCCTTTTTAAACTCCAATATCTCCCCCTTCCATCATGATGCATTAGAGCATCTAATTAGTCACATAGCCCAGGGAGCGAAACTGGAGCAGGGGAACAGGTCCGCACATTCAAGGTGGGCTCCAGTGGTATAGATAAGTCTTCATTAAACTAACTCCCATATATCCACACAGTAGTATAAAGGGAAGATAAGGAACATCTCTTGATGTCGATAGTTTGTGAGTCAGTGCATTACATTAGAGTATTTATCTTTTTGGCTTCTCCCGACAGATGTATGTTTTTTTTTACATTAAGACATATGCGCTTCACTTTTTGGCCTGTTTTTAATGTGAGTTGCTTCTGTGTTGCAAAAAATATTCAATCTTTAGTTTGAGTTGACCTCTAAGGTGTAAAACGCAGATAATTTTATCTGTTTCCAGCACAAAAATGAACTTTCTTCTAAACTCAGATATACAGTACGTCTTGTTCAAGTATGCCAACTCCACTTTGTTCTGAAAATAAAGTGAGCCATCTCATCCCACTGCAAGCAAATAAAGCCCAAAACAAAAAAACAAAACAAAAAAAACTGGGTCAAGATATGCAGGCTCATGAACAAAAGCTGTTTCAATGACATTATCACAGTTCTCGATGTTTCCTTTAAGAGGAGGCTCAAGACTTACCCTTTGGGTGCAAGTGAATGAAAGCTTGGATGGGCAAGCTTTTAGTGAAGCCATTTGGGAATCATTGTTTCTTTGGTGTTTAGCTCAGTTATAAGGTCAATACAGCTATGAAAGCACACTATAAAGCCAAGGTGTGCATCTTGTCTTGCAGTAGAACAACAAAGCAAAACCCCAAAGCTCTTTGTAGCAAGAAAGCTAGTAAGACCTGAAGACGCTGGATGTATGTGTGTGTGCTTTTTGTCATGCCAAATGATAAATTTGTACTTTTTTAAACAAATATATCATTTTTATTATTATTATTATTATTATTATTATTATTGTTATTATTATTATTATTATTATTATTATTATTATTATCATGGTTCAATAAAGAAGGTACGATTATGCCTACTCCCTGAGAGTGTTGAATCTATTAATTTGCAACACAAGGTTAAAACACAGTCCTCCACTTTAAGATATTCAATAAACAGGGTACAGTAAGTTTAAATATGAGAGCTGATAAAGGTGCGTTTAATGAATCCACATATGTTGTAAATTGAACACTGAGATTGTAGCTAATAGCAATGCAGAAAAGGGAATTATTTCATTTTTCCCCTTTAACCTATTTTGCTCAGCCTCCTAAACCTTAGCAAGAGAATACTGTAGGTTACCACAACCTGTTGTTACCCCTCTGCCAAGCTCCTCTTCATCTCACTGCAGTGTGCAATGTGTAGTGTCGACTGCGAGGTGAAGAAAGAGGACAGAGGGGAGGTATTATTTATTAATAGTCAGTCTCCCCAAAGCTCTGTAAAACATCCTGTTGAGCTCCCTGAGGTGAGCACTCAGCTTCAAAGCAATTAAAACCAAAGCTATGAGAGTGGAATGAGAGCAAAGGAAAAATGAATAGAGCAGGAGAAAGGGAGTGAGATAGGCCTGGCTAGCCACAAGGCCAGTGGGCTTGGCTGACTGCACAGTCACATACTGTAGATTCAGCTTTCATGCCTGGGAGAGCAGGGGCCCTGAGCAGAATCAACTCCCCAGGTCAGGGATCCCTTGTCAGGGTTTAAAACCCCAACGAGCCTGGAGACTGACAAAATCCTCTCTGGGGAATTACGCAACCATAATGTAGCGATTGTTTCTGATTCTATCCTTCTGAGTCACGTTGAGAAGTTTTAGAAATAAAGACCTAAGAAAGAAAGAAAGAAAGAAAGAAAGAAAGAAAGAAAGAAAGAAAGAAAGAAAGAAAGAAAGAAAGAAAATGTTCTTAATGCTCTATCTGCCAAAAAGCCTTCAGACTTTGGAAAGATTTTTATATTGTGTGGTTGGAAATGCTAAATTGCCATGTCTAAATGTGAGGTTTAAGGATTAGCTCTGTTTTCTACTGTATATTGGTGTTAAACTATATTGGCAACCCCTGCAGGGTGTTTACCTGCTTGCAGCCACATGCTGGGATATGCTCCAGCTGCCAACAGAAATGACTGGTCTCATAAAAACAAATGAAAATCTACCAACATGTTGGCAAAATTAGCCCAAAGGTGGCCAATAGCTAGGAACTACTCAACGTGAAAGCATCACTCTTAAACACAAGAATGCTATGCTCCCTCATTGCATCCAAAGGATTTCTACTTATGAACCTTAAACCTCATAAACCCCCATGAAGCAAGGTTAAGCCTATACCCATCTGCAAATGCTGTTAGGCGTCATAAATGCAGCTTAAGTGGCCTTTAATAATGGTGGGCTTTACATGCCTCTTGGGCATTTTCTCATAAAAAACCTGGAAGGTTTTTGGCAAATCGTTGTCTCTTATGGGCTTGTAAATCCTTTGCATGCTCCTCTGACCACAATGACAATAATGTCTTTAGAAGACTTTCTAGGCCTTCAACAGCCTCATAACCCTTAGATTATTGGCCTAGGATGACGCTCTGTCCCAAAATGTCCTGTTGCCCCCCCACGTTTTTCCTACAGACCCTTGTGTTCCTCTTTGTTACTGCACATCTAGGAGTATTTTTGTCATCAGCTTGATTTGATCAGCGAAGAGAAAACTGGAGAAAGATAGATTCTGTGAATAACTTATGAGTGCTCCCAGCTCAAAACTGAGGCATTATGATACGTATATTAGTTCCACTGTTTTCCCATTCTGTGCCCGCTGTCAAGGTGGGTTATGCAACTGAACAGACTGAGACAAAGCAACTATTTTGGGCAGAACGCATGTGTTTGCCTCAGAGCCACGAAGGACACAATGCCTTGCTTCCGCAAAAGTGAATAAAAGTGACGTAGGAGAGGAATAGGATGCCACGTAATTGTGACGACAATTACAGTTATTGGAAGCAAAAGTACTAAATGGAAGGGGAAACTGAGCGTTCATCCTTTTATCCCTTTCCTCTCTATTCATATTCTAGGTCTCAGTGGCAGAAGGCTGAGAAAGGAAGCTAAGAAATCCTTCTTCACATCCTCTAGCTCTTCCTGGGGCATCGCAAGGGGTTTCCAAGCCAACCCAGATATGTAATCCCTCTAGTGTGCTCCGGGTCTGCTCAAGGCTCTGACCACACTTCAGCAGGGAAGCAGGAGAAAGTCAATCATTTTCCCAAATCACCTCAACTGCTGACTGTTCTATTCTGAGATATCCCTCAGGGACAGTCCAGATATCCTGCTAGGAAAGATCATTTTGTTCTTTTTATTAAACAGTCTTGTTGTCAGATACTATCCATTTGCCATTACCTACTGCCACTGCCTCAGTGGTCTCTGAAAAAGAGATGGAGAGTGTATCCAACAAGATCTCTAATGATGCCTCTTTTGCGGTGTGTGGGAGTTGTGTTAGGAAGTCTACAGAATTTTTTCTTTCCTCTACCTGACTATATCTTCAGCTGGGTTCAGTAGTTCTTGTCTCCTGCTGAGAACAGCCTTGGCAAGGCTCTGCATCCTTTTCCTGAGTCATCTGGTGGTTTGCCAAAAAGCAGCCTGTCTCCATAGCAGCCAGAAACTTTAGCAAGGCTCGAGTTTTTCCTTTCAAGACCACATTTGCCACAATCTACCAATCCTCAGATTACCTGGGACTCTCCCTAGAATACCCAAGTCTGAAATAACAACTTTTTGAGATTGATGGTTTTGTACATACAGGAGGCTATTCCTCCTGATAGAAAGATGACCTTCTGGTTAGAGTTGTGAGCGGCTGCAACCAGGCAGCATCACAATAAGAGATGTGTTTAAAGTGGTAATTTTCCAGGACATATTAGGTGCAAAAGGAGACTGAAATTAAACAGTGTACATCATTGAGCAACTAATTCTCCTACTAAATAATCCAGGATTCATTTTCCGTTGGGTTTTATTTAATTGAAATTTTTTGAGCTGACTGAGAGGGCAGTAGGAACCCATCCAAGATATGATATGATTTTAGATCTCACACTGTGGAGCTGGAGCGGTAAAAGTCTACCATTAATCAGTTTATTCTGGAAATGAATCAGTTAAATGAATAATCCACAAATTTATGCCTAATGAGAAGAAACGTTGTGGTCAGAAATGTCCAAGAATGACTCCTTTTTAGCAGTCTTAGCCACAACTGATATCTACTCAGACAGCGAAGCTCTGCAGCGTGTCATCTGGATATAATGTATCAATAAATATTTAATTGAAGTATTAACAGCACTCTGAGATCTCCATGTCATTATTCTTAGTGTTTTGTTAAATTAAAAAAAAGAAAAGAAAGAAAGAAAGCAAACATTTTTATTCAAAGGATAACCAAGGATAATAAATACTAAATTCATGTCCTCCAGGTATAAATCAACTGAGTAACCTCCACCACACAGATAAGCAACACCACACAAATGAATAAATGACAGAAGGACAAAGAGCTACAAAGGGTAGAAATCACAGGACTGCTGAGGTGCTCTGGGCTGAAAGCAGACTATTTCATGCTTTCACTGATGAAATATAACTCACCTTTCAGAGAGATGATAGCCTGCATTTAGAGGCAGGTCTTTATTGCAGCCATTTATGCATGCATACTTTTATAGCCTATCATATCTGTGCTTTCATGAATACCTCAAAGCAGGAATGTTAGATGCGCTAAAGTGCTGCTTATAATCTTCAAAAACACCATGGGAATGAAAGGCATGGGGACTGTAACGTACATCCAGGGATAAGCTTGTTGTCGTTCCTTCATTTTTATTTTTTTTTAGGGGTCCCTTAGCAACAACGGTGACCTGGCTGTTCAGGTTATACATAGATAAGTCTCAGATGCTCCGCTATCGGTGATGCCAGGGTCACGAGATACAATCTGCGGGTCCATCAGTCAAAACAAGTTTGTTGCTGAGGTGTGCTTCCCTGCCTCTCCTCCTCCTCCCTGTCCCGCTGCTTTAGGAATATTAAATATGCGAGGCGTCCCCCACTGCAGATGCAGTGCTATTGATTTGGTGTCAATCCTCAAAGCCGCAGTAACATGATTTGGTATCAGCAATGGCTAAATGAGACTTCTCCCAGCAAGAGCGGGAATAATGGGAGAAGAGGTGAAAGGTTGTCAGGTTTCTAATTCGGAATGACTCCTTGTTTACAGGTAGCGTAATATTTGTCCGTAGCCCTTTGGTTAAGCATTCAATTGGTCTCATCTTACGTCTTGAGACAGCTGAGGTTGATTTTACATGGCATTTGAGTACATAGCATAACCTTGACTACTGTGTCTTCTTCTCTTTTCAATTAAAAAAAAAGCCTTGAGAGTATTGAAACTGCAGAGATGAACCTGACATTAGAAGTGTTTCTCTAATTCTTTTAAAGTTACACCAGGTCCTGGCCGCATCCCACTGGGTCTCTCTGGAGAAAGTCAAATTTTCTTAAAGCAATATTCATCATAACTGATTCTCCTCTAATGAGGATTCCAACCCCCTACAGTGCCCAGTGCTTCACCAGAGTCAGCAATGATCTTAATGCAATTAAGGCTGCAGCCTGACTGAGCCGCTTCGACTTTGCGAGGGACTGTTTGCCCGGCTGCTTTTTAAAAAATGTCGACAGAGCCAGATAAGCAGCGCTCAGGCGCTCGAGGCGCTTTCGCTGGAACCTATTTGACTTGCTTTACTTGGCATCAACTTCATTTATGCTGTTTGACTTTAAAGATTACTTTGAGCAAGAGACATCGGTGGATGCAATTTTAATACATACGTGGTTTCTTTGAATAAAACACATGTACTCACTCGTTTTTCTCTGCAGAGACACCTGCAAGCTGTGGGGTGAAAACATATTAAACACAGCTAGCATGTGTCTGCTGAAATGGTTCTGAGGCTATTTTATTTATTTATTTATTGCTTGTCTGTGTGCAGGTGAAGAAGAAATACAAGTATAAGTGACAGCTTATAAAGAAGTAGCAGCTATATTTTATTTACAGTATGTATCTTCTTGGGCAGTTTTAAAAATGTTATTTTATTTCATTTTATTTTATTTTATGAGAGGAAACATATAAACGGCAGAAGAAGCTAGCGCCGTTATCTGCATTGTGATGCTGCATTGTGATTCACCATGAACCCCTGACAGTGGCTCTGTTTTTGCCACATCACTGGCACGGTTCCCACCTCACTGCTAGGAGCCCTACATCGCTGCGTGCTCTATTACAATAGCTCAACATTGCCACCAAGTGGTACACAGCAGCCATGACCCCGGTTTGGCAGAAGGTTAACAGCTCCAGATGCTTGCAGTCAGTGCAGCACAAGGGGACGGCGCTGCACATGCAGGTGTCACTGTGGGGCTCAAAGAGACGAGCAGACGTCAAATAATCACAGAGCTTGGCTGCATTCCCAGTTTTTGATGAGCAGACATGGAATCAATGATCTGTTCATTAGTCCTACATGAGCAAATCTGAGAGTGATCTGCTGCCCAAAAGAAGCAAAAAAATCAATACTGCATGTGGATACTCTTTGTGCCACATCCTTCTCTCCATACATGATAATCTTTTATCTCTGGCAACTGAAACGAATACCTGCCAATAACTAGGAACAAATATGCCTCTATAGTCTATCAGGGGGCTGTGGGTCGAATCTTTGTCTAATTGAACATCAGCTGGGGGTGGGGGGGGGATCTTAGCTAGAATGTGTTTTAGCTCTCAGGCCCTAGAGTCTTTTCTTTCCTTGCAATCAAGGTCACAGTGTGAGAGCATGAACAATGCACGAGGTTATTTCCCTCCTGCCTTCATTACTATACAATTAGCTGTGGTGCTATTCAATTTCCCTCATTTCAGACTTTGTAGATCGATATTGCTCAGGCTCCTGGCTAAGTAGCTGTGCTGCTGGTAGGGCTTTTCAATAGCTGAATGGGAGGTATCAGTCACTGAGCTAAAAGAGATGTTTGAGAGCTGTAGTCGGCGATGGCCACACACACACACACACTTTGATGAGCGGTTGTAGAGACTTTGCAAAAACAGTCTCGCAAATATGGGGGACACTGGGTGATTTCAAAGAGGAGACTGTGCTAATGTCAAGTTTGAACAATGGTTTCACTATCATCATTATCAAGGTCATTTATTTGCTTGTGTGGAGTCTGTTGAATTTTGCTTTGAGTCTCCTTTCTTTTCGGATTTCATTCATTGCTTTAGTTCAAAAGTACAGAAAACGGGTACAAACACTTTTTTTGGTTTGAATATCATTAATGGACCTTCTTGCTAGTGGAACAAGTGGCTACAGAAGCTGAATGTATCACAGTAGCATGGTAATGTGCTTAAACTTGAATGCAGTACAAGGCGGTATTTGCCCCTTGTCATGCTTAAATGTTACAGACTATCAAACAAATTATATTATTTTCACTAGCCACACCCCAACCTGATAATTGCTAGACCTGTTTGAATCAAGAAATTACTTAAATAGAACCTGTCTGACAAAGTGAAGAAGGCTAAAATATCTCATAAAGCTGCTGGTAATGCTTTTCAGTAGCTGAATGGGATGTATCAGTCATTGATCGACAGATGTTCGAAGACATCATGCCACAATCTAAAGAAACTCAAGAACCAGTCTGGAAAGGGTTAAAGAGCCATTTCTAAGCCTTTGGTATTCCAACAAACCAGAGTTAGACCCATTATCTGCAAATGTAGTGCACTGGTAATAGTGGTGAACCTTCCCAGGAGTGTAAACGTATACTCCAAGAGCGCATCAATAACTCATGCAGAGGTCACAAAAGAACGCAAAACAACATCTAAAGAACTGCAGGCCTCACAGTGTTCATGATTCAACAATAAGAAAGAGATTGGGTCAAAATGGCATCCATGGGACAGTCTGAAAGCAAAAACGAATGGTGACCAAAAAGAAAGCAAAGGCTTATCTCACATAGAACACACACAGAACCCATACAGTATAAAATTAAACTTTTTGGAAGGTTTGAGTCCCATTACATCTGATCTAACACTAACACAGCATTTGGCAAAAAGAACATCATACCAACAGTCAAACATGGCGGCGGTGCTGTGGTGGTCTGGGGCTGCTTTGCTGCTTCATTACCTGAACCATGACTGGGACCATGATGGACCTGGACCATGATGAACCCACAAATTTGGCCCTCTACCAATAAATCCTAAAGGAGAATGTCTGGCTATCAATTTGTTCCCTGAAGCACACCTGAGTTGTGTAGCAGGACAGTGAAACACACCAGCAAGTCCAGCTGTGAATGGCTCAAAGAAATTGATTGAGATGTTTTAGCATAACCTCAAACTGGCCATTCAAAATCTTGTGGTGTGTGTGGCTGGATGAACACAATTCTTCAAAGAAGCATGGGCCAAAATTCCTCCACAGCAATGTGAAAGACTCATTGCCACTTACTGCAAGGGCTTGATTGCAGTTCTTGCTGCCAAGGGTGGCACAACCAGTTATTAAGTTTAGGTGCCAATTACTTTTTCACATAGCTTAATAAATTAGATCATCATTCAAAAAATGCACTTTATTTTTTTCTGGATGATCTCTGTCTCATTTTTTGATTTTGATTTTTTTTTGAGGATGTGAAATATTTAAAGGTCAAAGAAATCCAGATGGCAGCAAATACTTTTTCGTGACACTATTCGTGTGCGTGATAGACCGAGGTCAAAAGGCCAGGTTATGAACACATCACCTCTCCAATTCATCAGCTCATTTTTATTTGGCACAGTCCCTCATGAGAGGTTCATTTAGCAGTATGATGACAGGGGGGATGAGATATGAGCCGAGCCAGTGGCTACAGAAAGTCTACAGAAAACAGGGCGAGGGCTGTGCAATCAGACGCCAAAACTGAGTTCATCTCAGAGAGTAATTACATGTGGCACTGACTCCGAGGCTCATTCAGGGCTGGTTATTAATACCTATAATGGACAGGCAGCAGAGGGCACTGGATCATGGTCACATGAAGGGTGAATGAAATGTACAGTAGTACAGTAGTATCCTATTTTGAGGGTGGTTGTTTTGTTAAAAAGGACCTATTGTGCTCATTTCCAGGTCCATATTTTTATTTGTAAACTTGACTTGGGCAGCCAAATGAGTCAGCGCTCATCCTTATTTACCTCACACCAGGGTGCGGTGCAGGCCATCGGTGTGAATCGAGTGACTTTAGCTCACAACCTTTTCCCTAGCCAACTGACAGGTTGGTCAGAACGAGCTGTGTGACCAAAAATTACCTTATTAGGGTTATCCACTGACATCACACAGAGTCAAGAGTAGAAAATAAAGCTTTTGAGTCACATGGTTTGCTTGTATATACCCTAATTGTATATATCCAACAGTTTATGCAGTACATTAAAAAACTAGGACCATAATAGGTGCAATATCTCAAAGACCTTTTTTCAATTGCAGTTAAACTGTCTGTTGGAAAACACTTGAATTTGGAATTGTAGAAAAATGTTGCATTGATATTTTAATGTGCTGCAGGCCATACATGCTATATTAAACTGGGCCGTTTTGTATTAAATATGAGTAAGTGTTCTGAAGTTAAGCATGTTTGCAGCTAGTGTTAACTAAATAATTTCACACCTCCACTCTGCTAAACCTCTTTGTCTGTTTTATTGAGCTAAGCTGCTGTATTTTCAGTTCATCTTGAATGGACAGATTCAGACAGGGGAACAAAGAGCTCCCTTTTTATGAATTGTGAAAGAATATCTTTGATGTTTTACTTGACGGAATTGCTCAATTTTAAATTCTTCGGGGAAAAAAAAGAATTTCTTCCTCACCAAAATCGCCAGCTTTCATTATGAAACATTATCTGTATTTATAGTAACAGCACAAAGTTTAAGTAAAATCAACCATCTTTAAGATCAAAGCAGCTGCTTCAATTTAAAGTATTCTCTGCTCAAGTAAAAGTGGAGAAAGATTTATGTGAATACACCTTTGATTCAGCATACAAAGTGAAAAGAGGACTAAAGCAAGACGAATTTTACTGTTATTATTATTATTATTATTATTAGTCGCAGAATCTCATAACAAGAACACATATTAGAAAGATGCCTGCTGCATTTAATACTGAGGAATCATGTAGAAACAGACCACAAGGAATAGCATGACATCATTCCGAATAACAGCAAACATCCATCGTCAGGCAAGGAGTGGTACAGAAGGACAGGCATATTCGTTTTGTGTTTTTTTTTTCACAGGAAAAATAAATACCAGCGAACTGAGGAGCCTCATTCAGCGACAAACTGGCAGTTGAAGCACACGCCACTCAAAGTCTGAAGTCATCTCTCCACAGGCACCAAGAGACAGAAACATTTCCTCTGTGTGGAATTTCAAGACATCATACTTGCTAAATAAACGAAAAGTTGGCGTGCTATATAAAAAAAATTACAAATTTAAAAATAGAAAAAAATATCTGTCAGGAGAATACGAGCAAGAAGGAAGAAGCATGCAGATTATAAACAGCAAAAATACAACTTGCATGGAAACTTCTCAGGAAAATGTTTTAGAAGCTGCTGTCAAATAAAAAGGGCTCCAGTTCTAATCTTGCTCTTTTGATTATTTCATTTATTTTTTCTTTAATGCTCTCAGCGCATTTACTGGGAAAGAAAAATGGGCTTCTTCATGTGACAGCAGCATTCCTCTGTTTCTGCTACATTCACAGTACTGCAGGAGGATGGGTCATCTGTCACTGCACTGGTACAAGACAGTACTCTATACTGAAAATAACACCAACTGCAATAACTATAGTTACTGATATTCAGGTAAACGTGACGAAGAACAGAACATTAATTAAAGTCCATCCTAATTACAGCCGTCTCCACGGTTCTTTCAGCTGTTTCCTTTGCTGCCATTGTCATCGCACTTCAGACGGGCACCACAAATATTTTATCTGACATCAAAATTGGTCCTATTATTGGTCGGCTGAAATGTATTTCAAAACAACAAACAAAAGGAGAAGGGGAAAAAAGTTGAGCTTCCCACATAAAGGAGACTGTAGCTTAGTCTGGGTGGCAGTTTTACATTCTTGGCAATAACAGCACCTCTTTTATGTTTTAAAGAAAAGACAACTGCGCCAATCTGCAGTGTGCTCAAATTTACAAACTCCACTGACGTGAACATTTCACCAAGAAAATACAATTTTGTGGATTTTCTTTTAAATATATATAGATATAGATATATATAGAGAGAGAAAGAGTAAGTATTTAGTAAGTATTTTACAGTAACACTCGTGGCCGACACAGAATCAAAATGCACATCTTTTTTTTTCATAGAAATCATACAGAGACATTCAGTTCACACTGGTCGTCACATTCCTGTGAGTCAGGCAGAGAGGAGTGCTGCTGCAGCGTGTGTCCACCGTGTGGCAGCATGTAGGCATCCTGGATCGCGTTCAGTGCAATTTCTCCTCAGCGCTGCGGGTTGTAAATCTGACACACTGTAGCACATTCTCTGTCTCGCTCTCGAAAGGGGCTGATTTGGCTTCTCGAACACCGACCGTAGGAGGGATTCTAAAAAAGAGAGCCAAAATCTGTCACCGGCCTGTTCATCAAAACCACTCTTCAGTTCAAGACTCCTGCAAAGATTTGTCGTACACTGACAGTCAGACGATGCTGTGTAAAGGCTGTGGGAAACTGTGGTAACGGTGAATAATTGCACTGTCTCTCTGCAAGGGAAGACCACAAACTAGGCAAATCAGACAGGAGTCGGACATTCCCTGTGTGTAACTTGGTGTGAAATACTGTGGAAATGTGCACGATTTTATTGCACTACATCTGTAACATCAAAGACGAGTGACCTTAAAGGAGTAAATATTATCATTATTATTACAGTATTATTAATCTCCACATATTTATTTACTTCTCACAGAGATATCCAGGATGATCTCCGATACCATATCTGGTTCATATTGTCCTTTTTTATGCACTCTGATACCTTTTTGTTTTAGTAAAACTTAAACTAGTTTCACTTCTGTGGGAATAAGCTGAGAAGAGAACTGAACTTTCATTTGAGGTTTCAAGCAAGAAAGGGATTAAATGACAACACACTGGTGTGTTTTCTGTGCGGTTGCATGGGTTACATGGCTTTAACAGGAAGAGAAATGAGTTATGCCAGCAAACTGGGAAATATGTACGCATATTTGAAGGTAACCAGCAACTCTGTAGCTAATTAATTAATGTCACACAATTTGTTATTTGTGAAAGAGCTACAGGTTGATAGCCAGGCTTTTAATGATTACTGTGGTAGCACTGACAGACTGTGTCAGGTCCTGCTGACTTTACAGACAACAAGAATTCTTCCAGGTCAAAATGGAAGCTATGAACTCATTTAATTAATTAGGAACACAACTAATCAGCGAAAACATATATAACAATTATCTAGTAAACAGCAAATAAGCGGTCAAAGTGCACCTCTCTCACCTGGTTATAGATGGACATCAAATACTCCTTCCTCCACTGCCTCTATATCCTCCTCAGCAATTACTAGTGGGAACAGAGAAGGTGAGGGCAAAGAAATAAGTGGCGGTTTGGTCAGTCATCTGGAAATGCAAAGCATCGCCTAAAACCCAGAAATGTGCGGCCTTTGTCTATTTACCATTCCCAATTCATTTGTCTGGCAGCATTGTGCTGCCCACTGATGGAGCAGGTTTGCACTGATACAGAATTGAGCCAGGCAGGGCGCCACTTTTGCTAATGTCTGATGAAAACACTGCCTTTATGAGTCACTAGCCTCACTGTGGTGGACCATTTACATTTCCATTGCAAATTACACTCTATTGTTGGAAGAAAACCCTCCAAATGTCAGCTCTCCATACACTCAAAGGAAGATAAAAGCCCCCATCAAAAAGTGGAGGTGTTGCAGTGGTGACATGAAGTCAAAATTCCTCCAGGCTACACTACTTGTTTATCTTTGATGCCTGCGATGGGAGATTCTATTTTATCAGCACGAGGGGTCAAACTTTAAGGTCTGTACACATACCAAGCTAGCTGGTACTGTATTCATTCCTGTGAGAAACAAAGATTCTAAAAACAAGTAACTCGATGCTTGAAAAGTACACTTATTCTGTGTTTTTTTTGGCTTATGCCTGTAAGCCACAGCCAGCAGCAGGTAGTTGCATAAGGACCATACACTAGAAATAGGAGGGCTGGCTCTATCCAAAAAGGCTGAAATTGATCAGAAATGTTATAAAAGAAAATAACAGTGGAATCACAAATTATTTTTTAATTTTTAATGTAATACATATTTAGACATGTGTAGGGGTCCATTTCAGCAATCATCCCCTTGGAAACATGAGGGATGCTAGCTGTATGTAGATGCATTTTACCAGTGTTCTGCAGGCTTGGTGGGGTGTTAGCAGGAGGAGGGAAGCTGTAGGATCTGGCCTGGAGGGCTGGCGGCGCCTCATGGCTGATGCTCTTGGTCCTCTTCCGGCACTCAACAGCCAGCCGGCTTCGGCAGGCCTTATGGCAGTTGACCCCGCAGGCTGCAGTGGGAATGTTCGCACGATGGGAGAAAGATGGAGGCAGGGACAGGTTTCGGGAGAGGAGGAGAGGACGGGGGGATCGGAAGGGAGGGAGGGACAATCGGCGAGAGAGCAGGCGAGACAGGAAGAAAGGATGAGAGGGCCAGGGGCGAGACGAAGATGGAGAAAGAGGTGGAGAAGAAGGGTCAGACAAAGGGACGGGTGCAAACTGATGCAACGGGGCAAACGGGAGAGCTAGCGGTGACAGTAAAGTGCTTCGACATGCTGTACAGACACACGAACACTGGCACATGCACACGGTAAGGCCGACTGTGCCCGACAACAGCTCTGTCAGCTGTGGGTAGTCTACAAGGAGAGGAGTGATGGGTCACCCAGCAAGGCAGCAGGAAAGCACGTGAGTTACTGGAATCCACAGCAACAGAAATCTTTCCTGGTTCATTTCTTCACTGTCACTGGTGGTAGTCACCTGACTTTAAATAACTATAAAGTGTGCAGATAAGCATCATATCAAGAGAAGAAAACAGTAACAACCTACATAGTGGCAATATAACTAATTTTGATCATACTGGATTTTTTTATAATGCTTATTTCTTTAACTCATTATGAATTTTTCATTCTAAAATAATTATCACAGATATTGTCAGTTCCCAAATAATGACACATACCTATCAGTCTTTGCTTAAACTCTCATGTACTCTTACGTCTTTCCAATGTATATGAAGCTATAAATGTTGCTACTTTTCCCAGTCTTTATGCTATGGTGAGCAAAGCAGCTGGGGGATGACAATTCAAATTTAGCAGGAAGATCTTAGAGCAGTCTTAAGGTCTAAAGCAAAAAAAAGAAGCCTACTTGCTAAAATGTCAAACTGATAGAAAGAAGCAAAGATGTTTCTGTGATATGGATGTTAGAATGCTGGCATGACCACAGCCCTACATCTGTTCAGACAGTGAGAGGTTTCTGATTCAAATCTCAGTAGCTGACATCTACTACCCCATTACACACACCAGACAACCCACACACATCAAGAGCGCTCCTGCACTGCACTGCACTGCAGTGGGTGATTCATTTCAATTATGTGCCTGCCGGTCTGTCTACCTCCCTGAGTTTGGGCTAACAATGGTAATGGGGATGAATGGCTGTGGGGCTCTCTCATTGACTTCCCCTGGTCTCATTAATGGAACAAGCCAGAACTAAAACTCTCAGTCAGGCTCACAGAATGCACTCCTGTAGAGTGGAGAGGACACGGGAGAGTGTGAGGGTCAGTGGTATGTATGTGTGTCTGTATACACAGTGGAAAGAAATGCATCAATCTCTTTGTGTGGATGTGCTTGTGTTATTTTTTTTAAAGCAATCACATGCTTGTCTTTGTATTTTAATAACAAACACAAGTTAAAGATTTAAAGCTCCTTACGTAACTTGCCTCATTCACACAAGCACTTTTTGCTACACTTTTTCTATGTACCAGTCACACATATCAGAGAGCAACTTGGTGTTAATATCTTCCCCGAGGATGTTTGACATGTAGACTGGAGCAGCTAGGGATTGAACCACCAACCTTCGGATTAGCAAATGACCTGCTCTACCTCTCCTGAAGTACTAATCCAAGTCTCCCATCCAAGTACTAACCAGGCCTGACAAGATCGGGTGTGCTTAGGGTGGTATAGCCGTGACCTAGTCAACATGGCGTCATCATGAAAAATAAGACATTACTATGCCTTAAAGCTGTTACACTAATTCAAATACAAATACCTGTATTTGTTAACACAGGTGTCCTTTTGTTCTCCTACTTAGACCTCCAAGGCTCCAAGAGAACAACAAAGCATTACATCCTGCGATACACAAGGACTCTGCACACAATACAATACTACTATGAGGTTTCTCAAGCTGTCATTGCATTAACACAATACTTAACTTCTTCTAAAGAATGAGACATTCACGCTTGTGCAACCAAATAACTGAACAAACTGTGTAGGCAAGGCTGACTGAGAAATCTTTGCAAAAACCTGACATGAAATTTAGTTTATGCGACACAGAAAAAGCAGGGAAACGCCATCTATGAAATATCTGCCCTAACTTTTCTCACTCAGATGTCTGAGCTGTATCCAGTCACTCCTTAAAAGACTACAGCAGATGCAAACTAGGTTTATTTGCATTTTAGATCTGGCATCATGTCCAAACCTTTGCTTGACATCTGGAGAGCAACATATTTGTTGCAAATTATTTAGAGGGTTTAACGTCTGCAGATCATCACTCTGCTTTACAACATCAGCACAGACCACCAACAGCATGTCCACAGAGGGGGGATGGACAAGCTGCAAATGTGTTTAAGAAGCTAATGACAAGCAGTGTGTGACAGGGTGGGAGGTTTTGGAGGTAGCCGGCCTCTGTGTGTGTGTATTTGTGAAATGAACCAGCTTCTTCAAACACAGGTCCACTTGGAGGCCTGAAAGGGCAAATAATTCTCCATTGTGTATAGTGTGTTCTCCGGTGATGGAGTTTATCCAGCTGCTTGAGCAGAGGGCTTTGAATATAAAAAAATGTGTGATATGTTTGATGACATTTACTTAGCACTCAAAAATCTGCGGAAGGTGCAACAGATGGGAATCGATGGCTTCAAAAAAAGGCACCAAAAAAAGCCTCTACCCTTCTAGCTAGAACAAGTTTATTTGTGCAGAACACGGCGAGCAAAAGCTGAACGAATTCCTCTCTTACCTTTACATTTGTAGCCTTGCTTGTAAAATCCCCAGATCTGGAAAAAAAAAGATAAGAGAGGGGAAAAGGAGTGGGGTTGGGCATTAATCCTGATTTTATTTTGTTTAGGACGCAAGGCGCTTTATATAATGAGGTAAAGACCCTAGAATAATACAGAGAAAACTGCAACAAACAGGCAACTATGAGTAAGCACTTGGCAAAGCAAGGCAAGAAAGAGGTACAATGAAGCAAAGAGACATGTAAGGTGTGAGAGCGAGATAGAGGGAAAGAAAGGGGGAGAGAGACGGGAGGCCGGCTGGACAGAGGGGGTGGAGGGGGACCGAGATCAAGCGGGATGCAGGGAGCGCACAGGCAGTGGGGGAACAATGACATGAAAGAGCTGAACTGGAGATCACACATCTGAGGAGGCACAAAATATCCTGACCTCTTCACGTACACACATACAGACACACACAGACCTACATGAATGACAGCAAAGCCACATACACCTGTAGGTGCACATTTGCACACTGACACAAAGAAAGTCTCTCTCACACACACACAGCCAGAGGCTTTAAAACAAAGAGAAGTTAGTTCTGAGCAGAATATCCAAACACAACTATCATCACAGCCCTGCCTACGCTGACTGACCTTTAAAGCCTCTGTAGACGCTAAAACACAACACACTACAAACAACAGCTGGAAACATGCTGGTTTTAATTTAAGCTTTGCCACCTTTACTGGCTGTAGTTACACATTTGATATTTAAAAAATGCACTGGGAGACGTTTATGTTTCTATTTTTGAAATCATTTCTAATGCCTCAGTGCTGAGTTTTGAACCAGCACTGACAAGCAGTGTGTATTTAATTTCTCAGGTATTTTAAGGCAATCTTTTATCAAATAGGAAAGTTCAAATAAGGGGAGACAATAATATGTTGCAGAAACTGTGCTGTCTTTAATGCCCAGACTGTAACAAAACTCAAATGTCATTCTGTTCCTGCTAAATTGCTTAATACAAAAAAAAGTGAAAGAAGGTCAAATTTGGCTTTTATATGATGAGAAAAGTTTCCATTTATCATTCTACTGAATTCCCATGAACCTTTTTTTGTTATCGCCATTTAATTTTAAGTATTTTCAAATGAGGGAACAAGTTGTTTTCTAAGGACACACTGACATCGGCCATTATTGTGGAAGAAATAATGGAAGAAAATGTGCAAATTTGGAATTGGAATCACTTTATCTAGACAAGCTCAAACGTACCCTATTTTTTTGTCTTTAGTGGAGGAAGGGGGTTAACTGACCGAACTAACATTTTAGTCTGTCAGGCAAAATAATTTGCAGTAATTTATGTAATGCACATAAGTAAAAAAAGAGCACACATCCCACCCTTTCCATGTGCACACATGGAAAAACAGGGGCAGGGAAAGCAGCAGCATGACCCTGTGCAGGACGCAGCAGGCAGGAAAGCCTGGTGGACGGGCACACCTCTTTCAGTCGCTGTCAATTATGTTTAAGGCTGTGAAATCATTTGCAGTAAAGCATCACTGTTCACTGTAAATGATTCTCAGAGTAGACGCGTCCTTCTCGGCCTCTTGCCAATATTTTTATTTTACATCTTTCAGAATCAGGCTCAGGACTGGGAGTTAAATTTAACATGAAGTTTTTAATGTCCATTATTATTTTTCAGTTTGTAGACCTTTGCTAGTTTAAGAACTTGTAACCATATCAAACACATAATATGAGGTCAATGTACAATTAACCCTGCAAACCAAAAGCTCATCGACAGCTCCAAACACTTAGTTTCAGACATTACATACTCTTACCAAACTCTGCAGTCCAGCAGGATAAGGTCACCCACACATGTCCATAGTAGGCTTGTTTAGAAATGCTAGTTTGCAGTATGAGCATACATGCATGTACAAAATCCATAAAAGGAAGACTTTCGCGGTCTGTACCTTGGAAATCAAGTATATACTGCATAAGACACACAGCCTGGAAAAGATCTGTGACTGTAATGAGATATTTTTATCTTTTGTCACAAGGTATGAACACTCTCGTAACTCAAAACAGAATAAGAGATGCAGCATGTGTCAAAAAGCCTCGATGCATCACTCTGTGCAATTTCTCTTCTAAAACTTGTTTGAATCTTTTCCAGAAGCCTGCTGTATCCTCCTGAGATGGAGAAGCTTGCACACGGTGCATTGTCGGCTTGCTTCTGTAATCTGTAAGCCAGTAATTAAAATAAAAGACCAAAGAAGAATGCAGGCACCACAGCATCCTTGTGTGAATACCGGTGACTGGACGCTGGTGTTTACAGAAGGCCCGGCTGGAATTGTACAGCATGTTTGAGGCAAGTGTTGAAAAATGTGCTGCAGGAAAATATTTTGTTTGCACAGGAGCCAAGAGGAAAGCAGACAGATGAGGAAGTGGTTGGTGTACAGTATCTACCTCTGCCACACACACACACACACAGATATATCCAAACAAAGAGGCAGACTGCCAGGGTCCTTATCTTTCCCTGCTCTGTATTCTGAATTTCCCCCATGACGATTTAAAAGTAACAGACTTTCCCCAGAGTTTAACGTGCTGCAGTGTACGTGTGTGCATGTTTAATTTTAATGGAAACACATACGGTTGTCCGTACTTCTCTCTCGAGAATTGGCCCGGTTATAATGCAATATAAAGAAATGAATGTGATGTCATCTCAGTGTCTCTACTTCAACATTAAAGGCCTGTTCTCATTACAGCTTAGTCACTGTCTGTGTCTCAATAACACAGAGATCCTTGGGGGACTTTTGGGAACGTTGAGGGCCAGAGGATGCACACTCACACACCCGTAACACTGCCACAGACGAGGGTTATCATCTCACCCAGTTAACTTCCTCTCATATTTCCCAGAACGCAACTTCAGCAGTGTGCGGCTGCAGCTCAAAGTGATCGCACTACCCTGACCTGACAGGAGGAACCTTAAAGAGTTGTGCTACCACGGCTTGACAGTAACAGCCAAGACAAATAATGAAGTGCATGACACTGGGGCATTTATAAATCATACAGCTGAGTCAGTGCCTAAAATCAAGTTTTTCATGGACTGTGTTTCATGAACATTTTAGGATGGGATGAGGTCAAAAGCAGAATTATACACAAGCTGAAAAGATGGCTACTGTTTAAGTTTTAGGCATAGATGTTTACTCACAAAGCCAGCACAGTGTTCACAGAACGTGGGCTTGACATAGGTGGCCTCAGTAAAAGTGTGGATGAAACCCATCTTGCAGTTCAGAAGAGAGCTGGCTTTCATAAAGTAGTCTATCATCTCTTCCCTGCTGATCTTCCCGTCTCTGTAAGAGGACGCAGAAAGAGATGAATGTCATAGAAAGCAGATTGTAAGTTGGCTCAGTCTATAAAGTGCTTATGAATAAAGCTACAGATTCTCACTGGTTCTTGTCCAGTTCTCCAAACTTGCTGAGGTATGGAAAGTTGTTCCTGATTGCTTCAAATTCATCCCTGGAGATATTGCCATCGCCATCTGTGTCAAAGTTCTTGAAGACTGACTGAAAAGAAGAAAGATGTCAAGTAATTAGGCTGTTTTAGGGAAAAGTGATTACTGTGATTGCCTGAAAAATAACACAATAATTTATGTATTTAAAATTTAGATCCATAGATTTGTCCATGTATGAGCTCTGCACCAAGTTTCACGACATTTTTCTTTTCCATGTTTAGTCATATATCTGCATTTCACTTGTTTATTGTGTAGTTTTGGTAAATTAGCAGTTCTGATACTAACACCTATAAAACACTTCCTTTTTCCTCTCAGAGCAACCTAAAAAACAAAATGTTCAAACTGGGAAACAAGCATTCCCCTCCCTAAAAGGCAGAGAACCCACAGCATCACAGGATGTCACAGTTATTAAATAATGGTAATTGTCTTTAAACTTTATAAATATATATATATATATATATACAGTAGATAGAACAAAGCTAACACTTTGACTGGGTGACAGCCAACTTAACACATCTGGAAAATAACATTTGCTGAAACAGAATTTTACAGACAGAGTAGATCTGTCATGCAACTCATTTGCAGATGTGCATTTGTGGGGAAGACGTTACCAAAACACATACGCCCTACTTATGGTAGTTATGGTTTGTGCTCTTTTCAGAAAGCAAGACTCTAAAAAAACTGCACTCTGACATTTGTTAAATCTTTGACAAGCCCAATAAAATGTAGTAGAGCAGACTAATGCAGTCTAAAAGATGATTTTATAATCCAGCAGTTCGATAATGAAGAGCACTGGTGAGCGTTGTTTTTGAATTCATCATTTTAGTGGTAAAAGTCTAGAGATGTATCTGTTTTGAACTTTTGATCTCTGACAATTGTGGTGGTGAGTACAGCCATAGCTCATTTTTATCCTTATCCTTGTAACACCTCTCAGGCTCTGAGAGATGTGAATATGAAGGGAGCAGAGAAACTCACTTCCACCATCTTCTCTATGTGTTTCTTGATGATCGTGGGGTCAGCGCTGGGCTTCACTGAAACGGCCCACTCATCAATCATACTGGGCTTGGGATCAGGTGCGGGGGCAGGGCTGGAGTTCTGCTACAGTTGATGAGAAATCAGAGACCATGAGATCAATATTAAACCAGAGAAGTGAAGCAAAGAAAGCTGCCACACAGGGCAGAAGTCAGGAATAACCTCGGTGGATCAGAATGAAAATACTTTTTGAAAAAGATTTCCAGCGTAACAATTCTGATATTTTAATACCTTAAGATAAATATTGTCTACAGTATATCTGTCTGAAATGCAGGCAATTTTAGACTGAGGTTCAGAAGGTACGCTTAAAATCACCATTATCTATCATAGCAAGTCTGTAGAAAAGCAATATTAGTGCATGAGAGGTGAGGGGCTGGGAACACACGGGATGCGTATATCACCATGCTGCTTACCACTGGCTTGCGTGGTTCCCTCTGTAAAGACATCTGATAGATCTCCTCTTCTGTGTGGTATTGGTCCAGAGACACCTGCACAAACAGCCAATGTGAAAAAGGCGTATGAAAAAATTCAAGTTTGGCATTTATCAGGTAAAATCAGGTATTAACACCAGCAATTATTTCAAATAAGAATACCTTTATTTCTTAAATGTAAAATACTTTTTCTATAAACATCAAAAGTAAAGATTTAAAGTTTTTTATAGAGTTACATTTTGGTTCATACCTTCCAAATCAGTCCTACAAAACCTAAACTAAAGGCTAAAATATTCTTTGCTAGCTAAAAATATGACATTTTGAGACATCAGTGGTTTACGCTAGCAGCCTGTGTCTAGTTAGCTATTAAGTATGAACTGTGTTAGCAAGCTACTGGAGTTAGCTAAGGCACTATACATATTTAAAACGGTAAATGGCCTGTATTTGTATAGCGCTTTACTAGTCCCTAAGGACTCCAAAGCGCTTTACATATTCAGTCATCCACCCATTTACACACACATTCACGCACTGGTGAAGGCAAGCTACATATTTAAATGTAATGAGAGGGGAAGACCCAGAAGTCTTTCGCTTTAATGTGCAGAAACATCATAGCTTAGAACTAACATTTGAGTTTGAAAAGCTTATATAAATTTACTTTTTGGTTCTTTGGTCTGTTAGCAATTTGCTGCAACACTTAGCAGCCTGCAGCCATTTATTGTTGCTAGCTGACGGAACTCAAAAGAAGTCACCTTTATACAATATAAAAATATTTCAGCTGCAAACCATTTCAGAACACTTGTCACCTGCTATATATAGTGATATATAGTAACTGCATGCTTTCGTTCTGAAAAATATATTGCCACATTGTCTGAGCGCACACCATTTATTGCAATCTTTTGCTAATTACTGCCCACATACGCACATTGAAACGTTTTACTTAATGGGCATGATGTCAGCTGAAGTAGCTCCATTAAGTGACTTAATGTCAGATGTAGTTTAAAGCTGAGGATAGTCAATAAACATGGATCTATATGCATCTGTTAATTTGTAAGTTTAAAGACAATATATAAGCTCAATTGTTTTATATTTTAAAAATGTAAAACAATAGCAATAATCCAAACACCTAAATCCAGGCATCTCATAACAACAATTTGTTGAATATAAATGTATTCACATATAGTTTCTGAACGCATTTGTCGAGTATTTAACACAAAGACCCTTTCACACAGAAACATGTTTCTCATAAGACCTGTTAAGCAGAGTCATCTCTTGCGTACACAGCCAATATAGCAACAAGTGAGAGAGCAGCATCTATTTTTTGCACTTGTAAACACCATAGACATCTGGTATATACGGTCTATGGTTAACACATTTAGGTCTGCTGCTACACGTACTCGTCTACTGCATCCACGCTTGGCCTCGTACACTTTTGTTTTCCTTAAGTCCTACTCTCTTACTGTACTTGTGTGTCTTGTGTTTTAGTCAGCTGGGACAAAATTGCTAAATTATTTTCTTTTTATTGAACCGTGTGATTTAGAAGAATTTCAGTCATTTCAGGGAAAAGGTTCAGTTGCAAAGCTGCAGCAAGTACATCTGAAAAGCTGAAGAGAAAAATAACCTGTGTGGTTTGCTTATTTTACCTGTCTAAAATAAGGCATGCCTTCCCCTTTTCATTATTTTGAAGGATTTATTGACTTGCTTTCCATCTTATCGCTGCAAACCCAGCAGGCCTCATGCTAGATCAACTCCAATAAGCACTGGCATAAGATAATTGGATATTGACTCTGTCCAGCAAACTTTTTCTCTTGCCTTTCAGCTCCAGAAGCTGTCAAGTTATTTTCTTTTATTTTCACAGGAGAAAAAAATGAGAAACCAGCTGCAATCTCACAGCAACACCTGCTACCAGTAATTGATCTCCTAGGATTGTTTAAATTCAGAAAGCGCTCAAATTCAGGAGAATCCTGTCTGCATCTGCCAAAAATATTGACATACACACACACACACACACTGGGTTGTGAAGTTGTAAAATGCCACTACCACCTCAGCTTTCAAACTAAAGAGCAGGTAGCAACAATTAAGGTATCATTCTCACTCACTGTTACATGATATTACAGTACATCCACTTTATTTCAAGTGGATGTGTAGTAAAATATTTGCTTAAAATATATTTCTTTATACTGACTTATTTAATCATCGAGGTAAATCCAAAACATTGCCTTTTGTTTAAATTCCAGTTATATTTTGGGCTGAATGCAAAGCAGTTTAGTCACTTAATTGTTAACTGTTTAATTTATGGAGTCAGGCTCCAGATATTTTCTCTGGGTAATTAAAAACAGCTGATGATATCCTCACTGCTGTATATTTCCTGTGTGCTACTGTGCTCTCTAAAAACCCTTTACCCTTTCATTTCTCTCTCTATGAAAAAGTTTGTCAAACCACAAATTATGAACCATTTCCTTTTGTTGTTGCCGAGTGCCACTAGTCAAAGCAGATGTCACTGACTGGCACCATGGTAACATTGGTCACAGTCATACATTAGCCTGGTGGGGAGGTGTATACTTTTTACTTCGTTTTTTTTTTGTCTTTATTATTGTAAAACTACAAAACAGCCCAGTCCAAATGAATTGCTCCTGGTCTCAACTAGTTATGTGTATAAAGCACACCTGTCCACAGAGTCAATTTCTTCCATTCCAGCCACTCTGCCACCATGGGCCAGCCCAAAGATCTGTCAAAGGACATCAGGGACATGATTGCAGTCCTGCACATGGCTGGAATGGGCCAGAAGACCATCACCAAGAAGCTTTGTGGGAAGGGAAAAGCTGTTGGTGCGATTTCTCAGAAATGGAAGAAATAAAATTACCATCAGTCGCCTTTGATCTGCAAGATCATGCCTCACGGGGTGAGGATGATCATGAGGAAGGTTGTGGATGGGTGAAGATGGGTTGTGAATGGGTCTTCCAGCATGACAGTGACCCAAAATATAGTCTCCAGACCTCAAACTGAAAAATTCAGCATTGGTTCAAACAATTAATTCCGCCACTGTATTTCTGATGATCTGGATAACCAAGTAAGAATCATATGAAAATGAGGTTCAAACTACAAGTCATGTCACAATGTTACTATGTTACAATTTTAATTAAACTGATCCTAAGCAGGCTTTAACACAAAGGTCTTTGTTGTTTCTTTTTACCCAAGCTTCACCTCTTCACTAAGTTTAATTTAAGCCTTTGTATCATCTTGCTGGCAAGTATAGCAATACACATGACAACAAACAGCAGTGAACACATACCTCCTCCTCAGTTCTTCCCTCAGTAAAGGAATAAATACAGCTGAGCTATTAGTACAGTGATCTCTTAGGTAAAGGGCTTTCTTGAAAAACTGTTCAGATTTCAAAGAAGAGACTGCTGCTACTGAGATCCCCTTGGGTACTTTCAAAGCTAAAGCAACCTGACAGGGAAAGCTTTTTAGTCTAAAGGAATAGACATGAGGTTTCAGTGCAGGTTAACAACTTAAAGTTCAGTGAAGACGATGCTGCAGGGGTTACAACTCTCTGTCCCTGATAAAGAACAATGAGTCACTTTAAACAGTGGAACTGGGCTAGCAGTGTTATGAAAGTGAAAACAACAATGCTGACTTATATGCCCCCTTTAATGTTCTCTGCACCCAAAAGCTAATGTACGATTTTGTAGTTTTGTGAATTTTGCTCACACTGTGACACATTTATTTCTTCTCCCTCCTGTACGGCTGTACAACATCATGCAAGTGCAAATGTAAGTAACCCAGTTTGTCTCGCTTCTGCTTCATCTTGCTTTTCATTTTCAGTGCATTTCAAATCAAACACTTAGTAATCATTTCTCTGTTATACCACTGTGGACCACATCTGTAAATCCCATTTGCTTTGTGATTGAAGGTTCATGTTTTGAATCTTTTCCTCTACACATGATCTCTGACTTTTGTCTGTACACAGATTTTGTCCCAGCTGGCTACAACAGTCTGTCTGACCACGAGCCAGTCAAATCACAGCAGAGCAAAGTCAAACAGACTGCCTGCTTCACTGGCTGGAAACAAAATGTTTCCTCCTACTACCTCCTCACAGCCGTCTGGTTGACAAACAAATGCCACTTCATCATGACTAACTTGATTCGGGACCTGATTTGTCTCTTATTACCACTTTAACTGCTTTCAGTAGAGGTAGGTAATTGAAGCCAAACATTTCTCTTGGACTCGGAACAAACTTTATACCCACTGTAAGTAAGTTGAGCAGGTCTGTGTTGGCATCGACGTTAGGTGGCGTGGCCTGGATGAGCGCCAGCTCTTGAAGGATAGCGTACAGCTGCTGGGTTTTTGCCAGGTTGACTCGTGTCTTCTCTTTGTCGGCCCAGTCTGGCAGTGCCACATGCACGGCTATCAGGTCTTTCAGGTGCACGCCAAGAATGGGGAATCGGAAGCCGGAGCATTCAGAAAAACGCTTGCGGTACTGACTGTAGTTGCCACATGATGTCACCAGTTCAATTAAGTTGTTAAAAACCTGTCGTAGAGTGAAAGGAATATAGGTTTGAGGATGGAAATGAGAGTTAGCAGAAAAGAGAATGTCTGTCTCAGAAAAGATTGATTTGGAAGCATCACAAATATTGTCGAAAACTTTGCTCCAGATGGACTTACATAACTGTAACTCGCCCAACTGTTGCATTTAACTTTCTAGTCATGTGGCTCAAATTCATAGTTCTAAAAAGACACTGTGTAGGAGTAATGGGCACAGACAGGGAGCTTGGTACCGCTTACACAGAAGATGCTGAATACTCAATCAGGAAGCATTATCACTTATTAGCTCAGCGCACAGACATGCAGCGAACATTGAATTTGTCTGGTAGCGCCTGGTTGCGGTTGCCAGAAATAGATGACAGATGGCTGCAGCTACTGCACCTTGTTGGTCTCTGCACTGATGTGGGCCTGCGTGTCTTTGAGACGAGAGATGGAGCTGTTGCTGAGGCCGCCCACTACCGCCATGAGTGTATTGAAGTTCTGCAACTGTAGCAGCTTCTGTGAACGGAGGAGGAAGAAATATTAGGAGTGAGGGTGAAAGAAGAGATATTTTATGAATGTGCAAGACACTGCCAAGAGCAAGCTGGCCAATTTTTTTTAAGGCGGAGAGAGAAAAAGATAAAGAAGGGTGGTGTAAGTTAGGAAAAAAGACTTACAGGCAGTCAGAAAGATGCAGCTATGGAAATAAATGGTTACAGGGTGAAGAGACTTCTGGGTTAGATACTGAAAGAGTTTAGCAGCCCAAATACACATCCACACATAATCTGAATACCAAGAATTTAGTGAATGCTCTAACCTGTCTATGTCAAAGTTAGGCTAACTCTTTGTGAATGGCGCTCTGTGGGGCTGCTCGCTGCCCTTCAGACTGCTGGCATCTCAGTGAAAATCAATGAGGTCGCTGCTGCGTGGGAGGGCTGCCAGAGGGGATCATTTGATTCAGCTCAAACAACCTTTAGAATCAATTTGCAAAGCAGTATGGAAAGCAGGCCATCATCTGCAGAGTGTAGCTACACCACGCATACATGTGTTCATCAGTGATGCCTGGGAAAGGTTTCACTGTCAACATGCCACACCTTTCCCTGTCACCTAAGAGTTAGCACACAGTGGATTGGTGATGCGGTATGCTTATCAAACGCAGGTGGAACATTCACAAAGAACACAATGTGCAATAAACTGAAGGCAGCCACGTTTACAATTGAATTTATAATGCAAGTGTGCAGTTGAGAAAAAAACAATAATGAGCATGAGTCATTTGTGATGGGCTCCCAGTAGGATGCCGAAATGGGACACAACCAGCAGAGGGAAGCTTTAGGAAATGTCAAGTGCAATAAGACTGCCTCCTGTGCTGCCTCTGAATACATCTGAAGCCAGCATGTGTTTGCCCTGGGATACATCAGAGAATATCAAAGTTTGTGGCATTTTAAATGGGCGGAAAATGAATGAGGAAATTTTGTGGAGGGTTTGATCTTCTCAGATGTGTATGCTCTAATTTTGGCCCACTCTTCTTTGTAGAATTGATTTAATTGAGCCTTATTGGAGGACTTTGGGGCATAAATCGCCATTTAAGGTCATGCAAAGCATCTTAATCGAATTTAAGTGCAGTACAGTTTGTTTCAGTCCTGCATAATCCTGCACAAAGTGTGCTTGAGCTTCAGTGCACAAACTGATGGCCTAATACATTTGACTCTTCCAAAAAGTTCAAATTTTGTCTTGTCAGTCCACAGAATATTCTCCCAAAAATCTTTGGGATAATCAAGATGTTCTTTTTTTTGTTTGTTTGGTTGGTTGATTGTTTTTTTGTTTTTGTTTGTTTTTTTAGATAAATGAGAAATCGGCCTCTGTGTTCTCTTTGGTCAACAGTGATTCTACCTTAGAGCTCTTTTTTTCACGGCACTGTACATTCAAGTGACGAACTAGATTGTGTTAAGCTTTGCCGATGCATTGGACACATTTTTGCAAACTGGCTCCATTCATGGCACTGCCCCAGAGTCTGAATAAAAAGAAGTGTAAATGTGTGAAGTTGGTGTAAAGTTTTTCATGGGAAAGATGGTTATTGTTGTTTTAATCATTAACTGCATAGACAGCCATGCACAATCATCCTAAGAGGACCAAAAAAAGGGAATTTAACACTAAGCATTGGCTTCATTAAAATGTCTGCACAGATCAGCTGAAGTTCTGTATTCATGAATTCTTTCTTCTTAATAGAGCCACAAATTAACCTTCACCAAACAGGGTTAGCTGTGCAGCTCATGTTACCATGGTTATCTGCTCTGGTTGAAACTGAGCCAGCTTTGTATGTGAGGATGTTCTCGGGCACAGCGGTCCTTTGACCGTAAAATCAGAATCAAGCAGCAATTTCCAGGGATGAAAAATGAAGCTAATGGGAAATGTGAAACACTGCAGTTCCTATAATGGCCACTTGAAGCTGGCTCTAAAAGTCAGACTTTACAGAATTAAAAAGCATAGCCTGGGACAGAGAACTGTTTTAACCTCTGCGAATCATTTCCCCATCATAATAACTGTAAGGAGGGTGAATCGCTTCTGATAAGACTGACAGCTAGGGCTTGTGGATACTTTGATTAACAGGTGTGTTAGTACTTGTAGTTGTAGATACTCAGTCTGTGCTGTGTTTCACCTCCTGTAATTCCACTAGCTCAACTTGACATCTGGGTGATGTCAGTTTTAATTAATCTAGCTTTATATACACATTAGCATTCTGAATTTGTATACATTTGAGCAAATTAAATATAATTGCATTATCTAACAGCAAGCAAAAATAAAATGAAGCCTAATGGCAAGTCATTCTTTTCACATAACTGAAGAACAAAGGGTTCTCTGGTGATGGCAGTGAGTCAGCAGTGTGGGGATCACCAACGTTATTACGAAGGATCTCATAGGAAACGAGAATATCCACCTAACAGCTGGAAGGTTGTTTCAATCCACAACCACAAAGGCCAATGTGTATTGAACACAACAAATTTCATCAGAGCACATTACAATTCATCCAAGGGATGCACACTTCAGTTACTGCACTGCTTTAATATTGTGGATAAGGAAACACGCTTTTTATTTTTGATTAGTATCAATCCAAATTAAACCACTGACAAATATAAAAGAGTTTAATTGGTGCACAGAACATCATGTCCCAGTTGAATGGGTCTAGTGATGCTAATGTTCTGCGTACTGCTTTTTGAGAAACAGAATGGCGGGCTGACTGGCCAATAGATACCGCTGTTTGATGGCGATCTCTGGATCGGGCTGCACAGAAAGAGCTCATTATCCACCTTCTGCACAACCGAACTTTAGTTGTTCATCCTGTCCTCACCTCTAAAGTATCTAGCTCCCTGAAACACTCAAACAACCTTAAGTGTTCAATTTGAAACACTTGGGAGAGCTCTGCTGGGCTTCCCCTGATAAGAACCCTGCGGAGGTGTTAGATTGCTGGCGTACCCCAACAGAGCACATTATGTGCGTCTAGCATGTGTTCTGCTGAAATGAAATAAATGGAGAACGGGAGTAGACCTAAGCGACTCATAAAGATGAAAACAATCCCACACTAGACTTGCAGTAAGTAATGAGCATGCATTCACAGAGCACTGCAGGCTATTAAGATGAAAATTCTTTTTCTGCACTTTCTATGGCTGACTGAAGCTTCCTCTTAACGGCTTAGATGACTGAGTTGTCGCGTAGAGGGGAAACTCAGCCCATCTGGCAGACCGAACCAAGCGATAACATCAAGCTGAACTGAAATCAATTACAGAGAAGCCCCGGGTGCCACTTGAAGACATGCATCTGTAGTGAAAGGACGACAGTCTCCAGACATATGGTTGGAAAACCATATAGGGCAGCTAGCTGGCAGTTTCTTCCAGGAAATTGTGGAAGTATTAAGATTAAGTGAAGATTAGGATTAGAGCGATCATGACATGCAGACGACCATAACGCTATAGCGAATGAGTACAGAAACAGGAAGGTGGACACAGTTTTCAGTCATATTTCTCTAGTTGGAAACTAGATTCCTCCACTACAAAACATCATAATAATATTAATGAGGCATCTACAGAAAAGCAATTTTAAAAAAAGAAATAATTGCAATAATTCTGTCAGTCAAGTGTATCTACAACTTTTTTGTGTGTCTGTTGTCTTTTTTGGCAAATGAAAAATGTTCAAAATACAAGTTTATGGAGGTGGCAAGAGAATCTGTAAGCATAACTGTACAAAGGTAAACAGAAAGAAAAATCAGTTGTCTGTAGCATATGTGCAATACTGAGACAATATAAATATTTCATTTTTAAATATCACCATTACCATAAATATCATATTTTCCTGAAACCCACTAAACTCAAGGCATGAGTGCAGGGCAACAGGTCAAGCTTCAGTATGCTAAAACTCTGCTGCAATTTTTTCTACTCTGTGTGATGTAAATATGAGAGGATATTTGTAATATGGTCATGTCAGACATGCAGCTCTTTTTGCATCACAGAAGCCCACCCACTGTTCCCAGGGGTCAGCCAGTCAGAAGTAAGCTGACTGAAGCTTGTTTCAGACGGTGGATGCAGTCATGGACTGCACCAAGACTCAGCATGAGATAAGTAAGGATTATTTGGTATAGTGAGTCACAGAGAACTACTCTGGTAAACTACAGGAACAAAAAAAACATAGATCGCTAGAACTGAGCCCAAAGAGCTCCTTCATTTTTAAAAGATGCAAAATTTTCCCCTGGCAGCAGCATTATCTCACTGAGCAGGGAGCTTCGAATGCTAATACCTCCAATGCCTTTTTTGAATTAATGTTCCCTTTTTCACACAGTTGTGCTGCTAATGGGAAATCCTAGTATATTTTGCATTTGTTTGCAAGTCATAAGAGATCCTCGGTGACTTTTCCACTTCTCTCTGCGCCTCCTGGTTTTCACAGTTGCTTCCTAATCACCTTTCCTGCTTTTTTCTCTCTGCCCCCAACAATCACCCACTAACACTCTCTATCCATGAACCCAGTACCGCCAAGCTTTCCCGATTGTAACAGACCCAGCAGACAGACCTGTGCCACTCGGATGAAATGGGCGATAACAGCAGCTCTCTGCGGGGCGGTGGGCTTGCTGAGCACCATAAGCTGGATCCATTGTGAGACGCTGTTAAAGAGCGTGATGAAGCGCTCTAAGATGGGGTTATCCACCGTGCAGCCATGCATCACAAAGCTGTGGTAGTCCTGAAACTAGAAGGAGAAGTAAAGCATTGAAAGCCTTCATCTATTTAAATTATAGTACATCATGTTCACATCCCACAGCAATTCTGGATATTAGAAAATGCCTGACAACAAACATTTATGCATAGGCCTTTCTCTTGTTTTGTATATATTCCTCTTGATTGTAGACATTTCTCTGTTTGTTATTTCTGCTGCCTTACTATTTATATTTTACTCCTGCACAGTTGGTGTGGAGCACCCATAATTCTGTTGTACACGTGCAATGACGATAAAAGGCTATTCTTTTCTATTTTATTATTTTCTATTAACTGACTGTTTTGATTATTATGCCCTCCAGTTTTATTGAAGTTCAACAATAAGGCACCTTTAAAGGTGTAATTTGAAAAGCTACTTTAGGTCCACAAGGGGTGATCACAGCAGGTAGTTCTACATGTTTGATACAGCAGAGTTTTTGACAACCTTCCTGGCAAAATTTCAAGAATTACATGACAAGATCAAAATTTCTCCTATGTCCATACAGTAAACCTGGATATGCAGTTGGTTAGCTTAGCTGAGCACATAACTTTAAACAATGAAATAACAAGACTGGATACAAAATACAGACACAGTTTGAAATGAAAAGTACCATAAGCCTGCATTATTTCTAATAGTCAAAGCAGGCGGAGACTCATCTGTTTCCAAAAAGAAATATTATACAGTATAGACTCTGAGGACATAACCCCATTTCTTACCCGATATATAACCTCAGCTACTTTCCTGATTCATTTATGGTCTGATTTGTTAGTTTCAAGTGTCTAATAGAGCTGCATGTCCAAGTCAAATTTGGATTAAAATTGCCATGAGACAGAAAACAATTAAGGTATTGACAACTTCCTATCACATGAGCATCTAATGCTGTATCAGTCCGATTAGCCCCACAAACACTGGATGACGCCATTACGTCTGTCTAATACAATCTATGGGAAACAGCAAGCCTGGTTTATGAAATTATATTATTATATTAACTGTCTGTAATCAGTCAAATACAGACAAATAATATTGTGTAATTACAGCTGTACTCGTTGTTAGATCCTCATTAATTCAATTTTTTGTTTCCTTTTAGGCAAAACTCTATTTTAGCAGAGCCATGAAGACAAAGATAAAAGAAACGCCATTACCACTGTCCCCACTGTGCCACGAGCATCATCCCACTGGAATAAATTATCAACAAAAAAAATCCTCAAGCGTTTAATTCTGCACAGACCCAGTCATTTCTTTTGCCTCCTGAAATAGCTCTCAAAGAGAACACTATTTCCAGTCACCAAATATAATTACTGCCCAGTTAAAGTTGATTTTAACAACTATTGCTTAGCAACTGCAGTGAGCCTTGAATCATGTAAACACAGAGTTACTTGAGAATTTAAGAGCTGTAAACATCACAGTAAAAAAAAAACAGAGCCATGGTCACACTGACCAGGATCTTGCAGAAGGATTTGTATTCCAGATAGGTCAGGTGTTCAGCCAGTTCACAGGAGTCGAGGTGATCAAACAGCAGGGACATTTTCCTCTTTTTGGACACAGATGGGACACGCTGAGTCACCTGCCGCTTCCATTTATATGATGGCCTGAGAGGGGAGAAAAAGCACAGTTGTCTCTTTTAAGGTCTTTTGGAACTGCACCATAAAAAATTACATAAGGATCACTTTTATAGCCGCTGCAAAAGTTAGAGCTGGCCTTTAAGGGCTGTTGGGGAAAAAAAGGAAAAACTACCATGAGAAAATGATGATAGTACATTGTGTCTACAATATAAAAAGCCCTGAGAAACCTCATATTTGTAGACTGAACTACAACTCTTCAACGATTGCTGTAAAAGTTATTTTTAGAAGGATATTCCCCTGCTTATTCTAAGATATTCCGACATAGAAATCAAATCAGCTCCACAAATTCATTTCCTTGGAGCAATAAAAGAAAGCGGAGCCATATAGAAGTGGCATTTCTCAGAAAAGGACAGGTCACTGGCCCTGCATAGCACAGCTCAGCAATTTCAAATAACAGGCAATAAAGGGCTTGCTGACATAAACATCGGCAGATGGGGACACTCATTCAAACTGTCAACAACACAGTTCAGCGGCCTATTCACTCACACACTGTCCAAGTCAATGAGCTGACTCTGCCTCTCATTGCCCTCAGTGGTCAAGAGGTCTTTATAGTCTTTGATCTGGTCTGCCAGCTCCGGGTTCAGATTGAACTCTGCGGGAAACTCAGAAATCCAGTACCTGGAAGAAAGAATAAAGGGAGAGAGAGAGAGATGAGCGTGATGGCATACACTGAAAGGACTGGGCTGTGGTCAGCTCATAATTTAAAATAGTATTATAGTTTTGGTATTAGATGAAACAAAGCACCTAATTCGAGCACATGAAGAAGACCATAGAAGAAAAAAAACTAGAAAGGATAGAAGGATAAATGGAAATGACACTTGGAAAGATCAAAGATCTCTTAGAAAAAGGCAACGAGACGAGCAGAAGTCAGAAAAGATGGTTTGTTACTTGACGAGGTGGCATATTTTTGTTCGGCGCTCATCGGTGCAGCCATCCTCTTGAGATCTGATACTGAAGTCAAGGTGCAATCGAGCTGCTCCTCGCAACACTACAACAACTCATTTAGATTTCACAGATTTAGAAGGGGAACAAAGTCTGGCACTATTTCCATTGCTCTGTGCATTATGTGTGAAAAAAGATATAGTCATAGGCAGCATTCTTAGAAAAACACTAAGCAAAAAAAACATAACATTTGTCACTGATGTAAGAACACTCAGAGGTGAAGGATACTTGAGCACAAGCTTCTTGGCCAGGTCAGCTGAAGGGATATACCAAGGGTGCATCATGAGGAACATGCGGACCAAGGATGCATCCTTCAAAGTGCCCTTCTCATCTATAAGGAAAAAAGGGGAGTCACCTGTCATTAAGAAGATACCTCAGCATGTTCAATTTGTGCTTGTGTTTTTTATTCTACTGCCTCCCTTTACAAACAGATGAATAATTCATATAAAAGAAATAATACTTAAATAACCAACCAAAGGCTTTGATGCAGGCTTCCACCAGCTCGTCCACAGTGGCAGACTGTTCCGATAATATGGACTCCATCGTAGCTGTCCTCTCAGTTTTCCCCCTCGTTTACCTCTCTGTGGTTTGAATCTGTTGGCTCTCACTGAACACAAAAGGAGATGAAAAGAGAGGGGAGTAATTATGAAGTAAACACAGGGGAAGCAAAACTTACTCTGGCTACTGCAGCACACTTAAAATAGCTGTGTGGTTAGTTGTTCTATATCCTGTTCAGCACTGCAGAGTGGCATATTCATTGACTGTTTGTATTACATCTAGGGTAAGGATGATGGCGTTGTCAGTAAGTTAACTGGGACATGTGCCTGTCAGTGTCATCTGATATGATGGTTAAGTATGGCCAAAACACATTCATGGTGTCAAAGTGCAAAATCTGCAATGAACTCATTCTACTTATAGAAGCACCTTTTAAGTGACCCAGTTTTCGGGGTTAACAGTTTAAAGTTTTTGCAGTGTGTTAGTGTTGTGTGTGGGGAAATGAGTTGGTGAATTAGGGCTTTAGTTTACAGGGAACAGTTGCACCAATCAGTCTTTACCAAGCCTGGTCCTCACTGCTAAGGCCAGACTTAGAAGGATCTTGATATCAGAACCAATCAAACATAAACCTAGTCTTAACTACACCTATAGTGCATTACTGAATATGAATAATTAGAATATCAGCATATCCTAATTAGCAATCCAAGATGGCGGCACTGAATTTAAACAGTAGTAAAACTGCAAACTTTTTAGTCCGTACTGCCAATCCTGTGTATTTCTGACTCCCTAAATAAGTCGCACACAGAAAACTGATCAGGTTCTAGCCATGATTGTGTTTTTTAAATATTATGCTGTATTCATAGTGATACCTACATGGATCTACCTTGCTAAGAACCAAAACAAATCCTGTTTTTCCTGCCTTTGTCTGGAACCCGCTAACTCGAGAAGGACATCACTTCCAAACAAATGCAGTACTAGTCTTAGCTATTTATATGAAGGCTCATGTGACTATCATTATTGTCTAACAGCAAGCACTGTGTTCCAAATTTGTCATATTTGTGGCAACGATGAAGGAATAAACAAAAAAAAGAAGGCAATTTTATACCAAGAAGCCAGGGATTATAGTCCGTTAGAAGTCCTCATGAGACATATGCACACACTTGAGCACAAAATACCTTCAGCTGAAGAGCATGAAGGCTGCTTGTATAGTTAGTGTAGTGCAATGTAGATTCTCACCCACAAGCCTGCATGGTCACAAAAAGTTGCCAAGAACACAGACTTCTATTAGGGCCATTAGCATTTAGAATGCCAAGATATGACCCACTGCTGCAACTGCTCCAGTGGTTGGTCATTTGCTTCTCATTGGCCAGACAATTGCTGTGATTACTTCTATTAAGCACTACATAAAAGGCCTTCCAGATGAATCCATAATTTTTTTCAAAAGAAGCCACACTACTACCTTTGAAACTTGGGTTTTGGGTCAAAACTACATCTGAAATAATAATTTCTTGTAGTCTGTTCCAAACTATTTAATGAGCGAGTTTTTAGCCATTCATCTTGCAAACAGCAAATTCACAATAGTAGATTTCTGCTGACCAACGTTATCTTTGACTACAGGCTCATAGAAAATGTTTTACATTTTGATACACTGGTGGCAAAATGCAGAAACAATAGAAGTTTGGACCCATGTGTGTAGTGTGTGATATAATCATTTTTAACAAAGATCTGATCAAAGCATGCAATCAAAGAATAAGGAAGCAAAAACTGACAGAGCAGCTGTTTTACTGTCATACACCACAAACATGCATGTGGATATTCAATTTCAGGTTTGAGGGCCATTCTTTCTTCACTCAGAGTTCTTCAGAGTTGGCAGATTAGGATTGTACATAAATGTACACTCACTGTATTCTTTTTTGCAAAGATTCACTTAAATCTTCTTTCTTCCCCATTCTGATGCTCATTTTCAACTTCAGCAGGTCATCTTGACCAAGCTGGCTCATTAGATAGTCATGTTAACAAGCAATTAAACATGTTTACCCAAGGATACAGTCCACTGCAGCGAGTAATCAAATGACTATTTACATCATTAGTAGATGACCAGCTCTACTTCCTAAACTACAGACACCCAATTTTTACACGATTGGTTATAAAATATGACCCTTTTAAAATTGTTTTGCCCAGAAGTTTACATAAATATTTGCGTTACATCTTAACCAGCTGAACAAATTACTGCTTCAATAATAAATTGTTTTCAGACTGTATCAATGCTAGTTTTGCATCAGTAAAGAATCAGATCTATAATACTAGCTGATTGTTTCGTCAAACTAAAATCAGTTTTTACATTTACACACCAATTCTATGCTTTATAACTGCACTTTGGAGCCAAGCATAATAAACAGTTTTCACCGATGTGTGCGGCTTTTCTATCAGACAGATACTAAGCCACAAGCCCAATCAGCAGGAAACCACTATTTATCTTTTCCTGACATGCTGTAATGCTGTCTGCAGCAGGCTATAAAAAAGTGTGATGAATATTTACAACACAATAGCAAATATTTTGACATGCGTTTCATTCTATCACATATTCATGGGAAACAAGCTAAAAATTTGCATCTGTGCTTTTCTTGATTTGGTAAGGTCTGGCTCTAAGTAACCATGGTAACAACAACTTAATGACCAGTTACTTTTTAACAACATATACACACACCTGAGCACAAAATACCTTCAGTAGAAGAACAAAAAAACGATTTTGGAGTAATCCCATATTCTTAAGTTGTGTCTCGATCAGCAAAATATACCATCTTCCAAGTTATGACATGATTAATTGGTCAAATTTATCCATCCATCCATCCATTCATTTAAAAAAAACTATTAAATTTCATTCATTATTTTCACATTTCAGTTTAAATTTTATTTATATAGCCCCAGATCAAAAACATTGACGGTACAGTGCAGTGAAAAAAGGATTTGCCCCCTTCATGTTTTCTTACTTTATTTCATATTTGTCACCCTGAAATGTTTCAGCTCATGAAAGATAATTGTAATATTAAATAAAGATAACCCAAGTTAATATGAAATGCAGGCGGACAAAAGGCACCAAACCTACCTGGCCCTGTGTGGTGTGAAAAAGCAGTTGCCCCCTGAGCCTGGTTGCACCACCCTTGGCATCAAGAACTCCAGTCAAGCTTTTGCGATAACTGGCAAGGAGTCCTTCACATCACTGTGGAGGAATTTTGGCCCACCTTTCTTTGCAGAATTGCTTTCATTCACCCTCACTGGAGAGTTTTCAAGCATCAACAGCTTGTTTAAGGTCATTCTTTGACAGTCAGATTTTGACCAGGTCTCTCTGAAATCTCTGTTTTGTTTTTTGGGAATTCTTTGAGGCTTTAGGAGCTGGACTTGCAGATGTGTTTCCGATCACTGTCCAGCTCCATAATCCAAGTGGGCCTGAACCTCCAGGCGCAAACTGATGACAGTCTCCTGCAGGATTTTCTGGTAGCAAAATTCATGGTTCCTTCAATTACAGCAAGGTAATTGAAGGAACCACCTTCCAGGTCACGAAGCAGCAGTGGACGATCACACTACTACCGTGTCTGACTGTTGGTGGGATCTTCTTTTTATGAAATGCTGTGTTATTTTTATGTCAGATGGTTCTTCCCCAGTCTCTTTCTTATTACTGAATCATGAACACTGACCTTAACTGAAACAAGTGAGGCCTGCAGTTCTTTTAGTTGTTCTGGGTTCTGAAGTAATTTTGGGATGGTTCATCAGCGCTCCAAGGTTTCTCCATTTATGGATAATGGCTCTCACGACGGTTTGCAGAACTCCCAAAGCCTTCAAAATGGTTTTATAACCCTTCCCAGACCGACAGATGTCAATGATTTTGTGATGGCATGCTCTGATATCTCTTAGCCTATTTTACTGTGTCAGACTCAACTCAATTCAATTGAAATTATTTCTAGATTAAAAAAGGTTCTGGCTGTAATCAGGCCTGGGTGTGGCTAGTCAAACTAATTTCATGATAAATATTGTTTGTGGTTTGTAACATGTAGGTGTGAACATTTTTTCATGACATTGCAAGTGTAAAAGTGACACTAAGGTTAAGCTCAAGTAACAAAGTTAGGTAACAAAATCCCCAACAACACACTGTGCACTGCTGTAACTTTATTTTAATGTGGTGGCTCTGTGAGTGTGAGAAGGGTGTGATGTGTATGTGTATGTATCCATTGTGCCTGACACAATGAAGCCTTTCACTGCACTGTCTCTGCCGCAACGCGGTGGGTGGACACACTCAATTACAGGCTTCACAAGCTGTCTCAGCCACGTTCTGCAGGGATGGTGGGGGAAGCAAACGTAGAGAAAGAGATAGAAGTATAATCCTCAACCGCAATTTAAATCATCACATTGTTAGGGCGATCAGCCACAGCGCTGATCAGTAGGCAAGATTAAACTGCTGAAACGATATGGTCAGATTACGGGAAGATAAATGGCGAACAACTAAAAAGGGTTTTGTGTTGCTGTAAATAGATATGAAAGTTTCAAGGTGGGTTGCTAAAGTCACCACAGGAAGTAAAGCAGTGTTGCATGTGAGTATTAAAACCTCAGCAAACAAACACCAAGACCTGTGATGCCTAGCTCTGAAAAAGGAGCCTACACTCCATCAGTATTGGCTCTGTGCACTGGCAATTACGTCTGCTCGCATGTCATGAATATAATGAGAATGAAAATTGCCTTGAAGTCAATTGTTTCCTCACTGTAGTAGATAAGCCTGAGGATCATCTAGGTTTGAGCTGAGATGGCCTTGCCTGTGAAAAAATGTGCTCTTCTGTTTCACTTCTGCATTTTCAGTGTTTATTACAGAACTGTCCATCCTCAAAACTGAATGAGGACCTAAAACCACTTTCTCCTTCTGTGTGGGGCCCATCTCTCAGGGGCTAAACAAAAAAAGAAAGAGAGAAGCAGAGGTGTTTTAAAGTGTCACCAATGCTTTAGCAGAGTCTAGTCTGGCGCTGCTGAACACACTGTGCCCATCTTGATGATGATGGTATCTTCCCATTCAAAGTGAATACATCATTCATCATCCTGCTGACAGGAATGCTTTGCCATTACCCAGAGAACAATTTTCTCTAAGCTTTTATATGAATTAAGACTGATTTATCTTAAACAGGATCCCTACTCCCTTCTTTTCTAGACATTCTTTAAGTGTTTTTCCAACAGCGTCTTTCTAATACAGTCCCGATATCTGCAAAGCAGTGAATTGATTGTAAAGAAGCACACACTGCGAGAGCTTTAGTGTCATCCTTGGTTGCCTGGTGACGAGGACCCGGGGCCATCGATCAGGCAGATTAAGGGGTGGATGGGGCTCAGCAGGGATAAAGGGAAGTTGACGGGTGCCTGGTCAATCCTGGCCATGCAGAATCTGCTGTGTGCTGCTGGTTTACTGGGCAGTGAAAAAGGTCACATCCTCCGACTAGACGCAGTCAGACCCCCTTCAGACTACTGCCTCTCTCGTTTTCAATATCACGGTCACAAAATAACAGGCAAGCTGCTTTTCAGCTAATTCTCAACTTTAAACCAATGCTTTTGAAGTTTGACCCATAATAGTGAATTCACGCTGACATATTATTGTCGCTACTGTTTAATAATTGATGACTCCTGTTGGACACATTTAAAAGCACCTGAAATATACATATAGTTAAAATAATGAGATTAACATAACTAATAATAACAAATAGTGGTTTTATAGGATGTCTGTGAAAACTGATATTCCAAATATGACCACGTCTCTTCTGCTGCTCAAATGCAGAGTTTATAAGCTTAATTAAACTATTAAAGCAGCAGAACTCTTAAAAGGAGCTAAAGTACATTTTTATTCAATATTCACTCAATTAAACTAAAAATCTTGAACCATCATTTTTAATCTATTATTTATAATAATAATTATATTTTGTGTCCATTTCAGTTACATCTATAAACCTTTGACCGTGTTTAGGCCTTTTTCCTTTCTAAATGAACTCAGATTATGCTAAACGCACACATTTTTTTCAAGCTATAGACATTAGAAGAAAATCAAGAGCTTAAATCTTTATAGACTTTCCTGTCTTAAAGTACTGACTGATGATAAGGCATTGACAAACAGACAATAATCATGTCCATCGTCTTATCGACATTCCCATAATGGACTCAATTCCATGCTGATAAATGCTACATGCTAATTCACAATCATTGATTTAGTTCTATCCTCTCTCCTTGGTGTTTGAGAAAAACAAGTTTTTTGTGGATAACGGTTATAAGAAAAGAGATACAATTTTAACAGAATTTGATTCTTTATTCAAATTGTCAATGCCATAGCAAGACTGATTGGACAGAGTCCAGTTTTTCAAGTACGTTTGGATGGATTACTACCAAATTGTACATTTTGGGCCTCATATTTTGTGTGCTTACAACTTTTGTCACAACTTTCTTTAAGCAGACACACAAAGATGACCTCGGCTCTATGTTGTGTTTGGTGTGAATCTTCAGATATAAGCATGTGACATACTGAACAACATGGCAGACACATTATTTATTAATGGAGCGCATTGTCATGCTGATGCTGCTTATAGCTGTCAGTCTTGTATAAACCTCAGTATATGAAATAAATAAGTTAAGTATTCTTCTACTAAAACTTTAGCAAATATATAAGAGCTTTGAATTTGAGGCTACCGTGTAATAATTGTATATTGATCTTTCTTACTATTGTGTGGAAGAAACGCAAAAACAACAGTAAAACATAGTTTGATAGTCTGGTCACATACTTTATGAATGACTTAAATAGCTACCGTTTTTTAAAGAAGAAAAAAAAGAGGCCAGATTTCCTATAAAACCTTTGATTATTGTCACCGCGCGGGCTTTTCCTCGTATCCGCCTCCTTTTTACTTTTGCTGTTCCATTTTCCATTTTTGTGAACCACTTACTGGTGGGTAATGATGCTAAGACAGTTTTCCTTTCATCATATGTTACAGCTAGAAACTGTAATAGCATTACGTTTAGATTTCCACTAACAAATTTGGCCATGTAAAATGTAACATAACAGCAGGCACAGGCAGACAACCTTTTCTAATGGTATTAGCTTTAAAAAAATGTATATGATATTAAATCATATCTTCCTGTCTTTGACAGACTGTAATACGCGTACAAAAACCACTTCTTCATACACACCACCCTTGTTTATTCCCCTACATCCCCCAGTTGTAGTAAGGGTGTTGCATGATGGGACAGATATAGTTCTTCAGAGTAGCTGGTGGCAGGCTTCTATTTAGAGACTGTAGGGTACTGAGAGCAGGAAGGGAAACATTTCCCTTTCCCTGGACACGCAGAATGCCACATCAGTGGGGGGGCACCGGCTGCAAACTGAGATTAGCAGCTACAGTTGCTCCTTAGGGAGGGAAGGGGTTGAAGCAGAGGGAGGAGAGGAGGAATGTTTGAATGGGTGATAAAGAGAGAGACTGGGAGGCAGGAAGAGTGTGCTTCAGCTCAGTAAAACACAAAAAGATACTGTTGGCCGAAGGAGGAAAGAGATTAAGTATAGAGGGTTAGTACTGACAGAAGACACAATAAGATATATGAAATTAAAGTGCAACTGGGAAATTTCTATAGGCACATGGAAGCACTCATACTAATGCTTCTCAAAAGATTGAGAAAAGCAGCACTTCTTCGTAATCTTGAAATAACAGAGAGGGGAAAAGGAGAAAAATATGTAAATGTCCTCCTGCTGGGAGACAGCAGCTACCCACGTGGGATGTTGTGTTGTGTCCTTTAACAAATAAAGTCACGCATCCTGCTCCACATCTGGCTCAAATTAATATCTTATATCTCCCATTTCTGACTTGAAATGAAAAACGTAATGCAGGAGACAGAGAGGGCATCATGGCTGATTTCATGTGCTGTTATAATGTATGCCTCCTGCCACCACCCCCCCAAATGCGACAATGCATCATTGTGTCAGATTGTTTTCACTGCTTTGTGTTCAAGCTTCCTGCTCAAATATGGGTCCTTTACCAGATGTGAAAGTTTGCTTCACAACAAATACCGGAAGGGTGTGCTGCTATGTGCATGTGAGATGTGGCAACTTCTTCAGTTTGTCCACACTTTTCTCTTTTTTTGCTACCTTATTACAAACAGTCTTGTACAGAGCGGGCTTGAGTAAGTGCTATGAATATTTTTTTCACACATATTTCCTCTATATGCTAGAGTTTTTCCTCACTCTGTAATTTATCTCTCTGACACACATAACTTCCTTTTCAAACCCTCACTGCGTGATGAGTGAAAGATGAGGCCACATGGCGTATTGTGTGAAAGGTCCAATGTGATACATCATTTTATGGAATTCTGCATTTGGGTTTGATTCCTGCCAACTGTCTATTAACTTCAGAGCATGCCTCGGTCAGGGTTCGTGTTCTAGTGTTCTGCTGAAGTCAGGGATAACACTTCCTGTTGTTGCAAAGTGTTCCATCTCCAATGGCCACATTTTAAATTAAAAGGGAAATACATTGATTCATATATTTGCCAAGAGGAATTCACTCTATTTGCACGTCTCCACAGTTAATATGAGGATATTACTACCTATAGTTAGCTTACAAGGGTTTAACTTAGCAGATTTTATGACCTTGAATGCAGCCAGGCTAGCCTTTTTTTCCTGATCAAAGAAGTTCTGAGTCTTCTAAACAGAGTAAAACTGGCACATTTGCAATTTTGTCAGACTTTTATGTAAGAAAAATACCTCAGTTTATGTGAAGCGGCCCCAAGAGACTACTTAGCTTAGCATAAAGAATAAAACAAAGCCAAAGAGCTATCTTAACAGACGAGAACCTCTGAAGCCAGTGAGTTGTGTGATTGTGTTTTCCCTTTGTGCAACACATAATCATGTAATCCACTGTTTGCCAGGCAATACTGTCCATCTTTATTCAAGGCTATGTAGCTGCAAGCTGTTACATACTATATTTACCTTCCAGAGCAGAAAAGTAAGTTTGTGGTTAAGGCTTTATGCAATTTTACATGAGGTTAAAGTTAAACCCTAGATTAAAAGATGTAAAACATGGGTGTAGTCACAATGATAACACCCTCTGGTTAGTAAATAAAAGCCTCAACCTGGGTGTTTTTGCTGTCACTATCTTTTCACTACTGATAAGTGAAAATCATTAGCCAATAAGCACATCCTGAATAACCATGCTTTCTCGCTCTAATAGTAAATTTGCAATATGAACTTATGAACTTTGACCTGGAAGTAGTGACTGAGTCTATTGGGACACAGTTTGGTGGTCACTGGACAAGGTTAGTTTTGCATAGACTTTTAGAGAGCCGGAAGTCTTGTTGCAAAAAGAGCAGTTGCCCAAAATGTAAGAAGCTTTCCTTCATAAATCCTGTCTAACACAAAGCCTTGAATATAAACTTTGACCAACAGTCAGTAGTAACGTGCTATACTCAAGCGAGAAATCATCCAACCAAAAGAAAACTGAAAAGTATTTTTTAAGCCGCTTCACCTTCACAATATAAATCTCAGCTACTTATATTGCCCAAAGGTGCTGTTTTCCACCCTTGACTCAGAAACAAGGAGGCACAGCTGTGCAGCTGCTGTGAAAAACTGCTTCTGGTTAGGGCCACATACCAAGTGATGCTGCATGTTTTAATTCTCACAAACTCCGATCTTCGAAGAAATGCCTGCGGTTTGCAGAATGAGGCACAAACTGCAGTTCTGGAGGCCAATTTGTTCTGTTCGCAGTGTTTATCTGCTTCATTTCCTCCTGCCTGTCAGAGATGTGCTCACTGAGCTGCACAGTGGTTTTACACAACAGTCATTTTGAACTAGTTGTGAATGCTGGGAGTTTCACATTCAAACAGCCACCCTCCTTTTTACCCCCGCAGGCTTTTTAACAGCCCTGGCTAGTTCCTGTTTATGTATTCCTCCCTAAAACAGCACACATCCATGAGCACACCACAAAGCCCTCAATTTCCTGTAGTCATAACACACCAAATATTATGCACATTCAGATAAAAAGCTTGACAGATTACAGACTGTAAACAGAATGAGTGGGAAAAACAAAGGTAGAGACTACGTGATAGCAGATGTGGGATAACAGGCACTTTCGATTCCGTTTCTGAAACTGAGGCACGCCTAACACCTGTTCAGCGCAGAGCGACCCCACTCAGCCCAAACCTTAAATAATGGTGATATTGTAACCACCTGCTAATTTCTCTAGTAATCAGCTTTGGATTTGCCCACAAATGCCTTTCACCCTATCTGATTGAATTCAAAGCCTCAGCTTGATTTATAGCTCTTCAGGTCTGACACTTTCCCACCCCCGCTACCTTCCCCTCCTACAGAATGTCTCCCTCTCCTCTGCTGCCGCCTCTCTTTCCTGTGTTCCTGCCATACCTTTTTACAGTGTACGTGGCCTTTGCTGCGAGCTGAAGAGTTGAGTAGGGAGCAGAGGAATCAAAATATCCCAGATGACCGCTTAATTATTTGCAGACCATTTGCAAAACAGTTTGTGAAGGCTGATACATAATTAGAAGTAACCCTGTTCACATCTATTCACAATTAGATCCTTAGTTGTCACAATTTTGGGATTGCTGTTCTTCTGCCAAGTTAGTAGGAGTCGTACCAAGTCTGATTCCAGCTCTGCCTACGCTGCGTGCCTTTAAATTCTCCTTTCAGGTGTTTAAATCAGTTAAAAGCATCACCGAACAAACAGCTCAAAAAAAGACTTCAACATTCAGGCGGCCTCCGTGGTGGTAATTAAGGAGGATTAAATTGGATTAGCTAATAAAAAGCAAACTCGAGAAGGTAGAGGACAGACAGAGAGCACAGGACCATCCATCCCGGTGATGGCAAATATCCAGTGCACGTGTCTGAGCTGCTGCTCATTGTCTGCTCTGTGTAATTATTTTCTTCTCAGCTTGATTTTCCTCTATCTTTTTTCTTATACCTCCCCCCCCCGTTCTGTTTTAGTTCTTGCCTTCCTCAACTCACCATCCCTTCCTCCCTAATTTGTTGCTGTCGGTCCTTTGGCATAAAGCAGCAAAGCTTTTTACAATACAACCAATTATAGCTGGCTTTCCTGATAAGTGCGCAAGCACTGCAGGTTGAGGTGGAAGGAGGCAGCTGGAAGTGATGCTAAATATCAAGGGTGTCTGCTCCGCAGGCCAGAAGTAATTGCACTGCAGCAGCAGCAGAGGAGAAAATGAAAGAATAGAGATGCAGAGATTTCCTATTTTAATCTCTTCCACTCAGTTTTTTCTAAACTCGGTTTTTTGGAGGCACTTTAATCCTTGAAATCCCGTCTTTTTAAAGCGCTCTACCTTTCAAGTCGAGCACCACTTCAGTGTTTGTGTACATGAGATCACAGAGGCCACGGGTGACTTTGAGGTGACTGATGATCAAATGAGCCAGCATGTGACAAAATGGACTTTGGACTATTTTTTTTTTATTATTGATTTGTTGGTCGCTGACAGAAGTGTGTAAGTGGGAGCCGCACGCATGATGATTGATGCTGAATGTCTGCCTCATTTGCATTCTCTGAAACAGCTGCTAATCTGGATGAGCAAGTGCACAAAAGCAGGCTTGTCCAATATTCAAAATAGCAGCGGGAGCTACATCAGCAATGTGTAGCTCCAGCCAAATGAGCTACACACTGAAAACACTGAAGTGACTTCTCTGTTTTAGCCTCTCACATGCAGCAAAACCACATCAGTAGGGATTCCAGCTTACAAGTGAAATCCCACGGCTCTGACACCACGGCTAAAGGATAAAGCTGGGGTGAACTTGGCGAAGACGCTGCAGTGTGAGTAGCGTCCACACACTCCGAGATGCCTCCTAATCCCTGCTGCTCTGCACGCATTGGCACAAAATCACCTTGAATCATTGCATTTAAGACAGCTGCAGTCTGCATAAGAAAACAAGTAATGAAGAGGTTGACTGAAGGCTGAGCAAGCTACACCTGACCTGTCACTCGTTTGACTCACCACTCGGGCCTGCTGAATCACAATCAGCTGGGATGTGGCCTACAGTGTTGTGTTACAGTCGAGGTAAATTCCTTTCAATGCAGGTATTATTACATCCGTTGGTTTAGTAGCAGAGCAACCAGTAATCCTGAGACTCAGTGCATGTGCAATATAAAGCACACCTCACTGTGCTGTCAGCTCTGAAAGATGCATAAGGTTTGAAGAGAAGAACTCAGCTGGAGCTTTTGCATCTTGAGCTGTAACTGTGCGTGCCAGCAGACCTCTGTTAACCATCATTCTCATGCCAGCTGAAGCAGGACAAAGATTTTAGATTTTAGAAATAGGCATCCCTCTACCCCCCACCCCAACCACCGCCAGTGTAGCTGCAGCTCTAAGCATCTCAGCTTTATATTGTGGTTATAGTGAGTCTATTAATAGCCACAAAGATAATGCATTTCTTCATTCATTCTTACACACAGCCACCAACACTTGTTTGCAAGCTAGATATACACAAACACACAAGCACACAGTCAGTCACACACTGAGCCCTGTGAATAGCACCATCACTGTCTGAACACTGTTCAACAGGTAGATGTATCTGCAGCTGCAAGTCTGAGCCCAGCAGCATTAAGTTCACCTCCTTTTTTTCCATAATGAATCGACGTGAAATTATCAGACGGACAATGCAGTTGTTGATGGCGCAATCAGGCATGCCCATGCGCGATTTCACTGTTGCAAAAGAAGTAACACTTGCACTCATGCATTAGTCAGCCTGTCGAGGTTGTGAAAGGTTTGCAACAGAACCAGAAAAGGACGTGTAACGTTTCACGCTGGCAGATTTCTTCAAGAAATAGGTGCCATAGTTGAGCTCCACCTTGCAGATTAAAAAGAAAAAAAAGCGGCACCAGTGTTGTACTAACAAGTAAATAGGAGATTTCTTACCTTTAGAGTTTGAAGCGTCCCATGCTCTTAGAGGAGAGGCTGGAGTGACAACAGTTGTGGAGTGAGCTCTGATATGGGAAGCGTTACATCACCGTAACACTGTCGAATTCACAAAGTCTGTTCGGCGACCGAGTGTTAGAGTCGGCAAAGATGGGAGCCCGCAAGAAGTCATCAGATGATAAACAACTGGGGTCCGACCTCGGAGGGTTAATGCTGCTGCTGTGAACGGGCCATGCGGCTGTCTCCAAGTTCTCTACTGGCGCACTCGGAAGCAAGTTGTGGATGTGATGCGTGTTGATGCAGCGGAGGCAGCCGAGCTCAGTTATTTGCTCGCAGCTGGAACGCGTGCCAGCCTTCTAGTGTTCCAGCTGTGCAGCTCACAAACACACTGCAGAGCCACAGTCCCGCCTATTGGTAGTATCACTGCAACACCGCCACAACCTGTCCACGGGGCTTTTCATCATCTGATCGCTTTTCTGAGAGATCGAGTCGTCCTATCAGCCGAGATCACATATTTATTAAATGTGGACGTGTGTTACCTGAAAAAAACTCATGAAAATGTAAATGTTTTGGTGAGTGAGTGCTGTTTAGCGGATGATATATGATGTAGTTGTTTTTTTGTTTCGAGGGAGGGGTATTTTGGGGTGGTGGGGAGGTTTGCCCTAAATAAGAGGCAGCAGCTACAGCGGTATGAAGGGAAAATCACATCTTTATCATTTTTATTTTTATTTTCAATATATCTAATAAATATATTCGTTTCACAATATAAAAAATATGGTTTTTTTTTTGGTTTATGCGTCGAAAGGTCAAAAGTCCTCCCAAAGATCCTTCAGGATATTTATTATTTTATAGATAAATGTATTCATTTAATTATTTATTTCAGTCACATTCCTACAGCCCAGCTACCTGTTGCTGTAGATCACAGTTGTCCCTTCATTACGTCACGCGTTGCATTCATGTCGCGCAGGAATAAGTAAAAACAACAAAGACAACATTAAATACTAAAAATACAGTATTTTGCTGATGTAATTTAAGCACAGCCACCAAAAAATTGTTTATTTGATAAGATTTTTTAGTAATCTTAAAAAAAATATGTTAGACAGTATTTTATAAATAAGCGGGACGACAGGTATAAATAATAATATAAAAGTATTTTGTTCGTTTTCTTCTTACAAATAGAAACAAATCAGTTAAATAAATCATACCATGTATTATTATGTTAAGTCTAACCTACTTTCTTCATGTTCGGGTTTTACAGACAAAGCTTTAAATAATGCAACAAATATCGTACGCTCCGGGGTACAAGTTTGATGTTTCCGAAAACTGTGAAAGCAGCATTTTATGATTCCGCCCCACCAGGAAGACACTGAGAACAAGAACTAACCATAGGTGCGTTTAAAAAAAGAACTTTTCATACATTTTACATTAAAAGAAAAGAGATAAATACTTCGAGGTTAGCCACACTTAACCGAGGTGTCTAATTACGAATGTATGCTAATTAGCTGTAGGCTAGGTTACACTGAATAGTGCAAAACTACTTTCTGTGGTTGGGTTTTTTCAAATAGCAGAAATGCATTGTATGGTGTATTGAAATAACATACGTACAAGTATATCATATATATATATATATATATATATATATATATATATATATATATATATATATATATATATATATATGTGTGTGTGTGTGTGTGTGTGTGTGTGTGTAAAAGAGGCTGAAGAAGTTGCTTATATTAGTGACCAAACGTTTCTCCCACTGAAAACATTACATCCAGATGATTGAGCATGCGCCAACACAACATATGAAATTGTAGTTCGGTGAATAGTGTATGTTTTATACTCCTTCCAGCTGAAAGGTGACATTCGATTTCATAAACCAAAAGTAACTTTCACAATGATGTTTTATATAGTTCGAAATCCGACATATTATTGAAGAATTTTAGAATATTCTCACTGAACTAAACTTAGGTCCGTATGCATTCATTATTATGTGTTATAAGCAAATTCTATAAAATGAACTAGATTAGGAGTTTTTGAAAAGTTCTGACAAATTAGGCCGTTAACACTATATATTTAGTCCCCTTTTAAAAGTATACAAGTTCAATTTCATCACGCGTTTTGTTGATTTATTTGTGTGTTTGTTTTTTACATTTTTATCGTAATGTTAATGTTTTGAAACATTACAAACGGGCCGGATGTGGAGCCGCTCTTTCTCAACAATATTTCAACAGTATTGTCATTTCATGGAATTTCCCTCTCTTGGATCACTCTCTTACAGGAACAGGGGTGAGGACGCCAAGAGAGAAGGATTTTTTTTTCCTTTTCGACAACAGCTAACTACGTCTGTTTGCCACAATGGACACTCGAGAGGTGGGAGATTTACTGGACGAGTGCCTCGGGGCAGCAAAAGCAGCAGGTCGGCAGTCCACCGGGGTGTCTGAGGCAGAGCGGCTGAATTACTGCAGCTGCAGAGGTAAGACACAAGATGGAGCTGTTTAGTGTTTTTTGAGCATGTGAGATACTCAGAGATTTGGGTCAGGATCAAATGTGAGGTGGAATTATGGTTGCATAAGCTCTGTACAGCTCTGTGGCTTCCATGGCATGAATTTGACACTTTGTGATGTTAAGCATGTGCCTTTAACTAATGCGGGCTGGTGTCTTGCATTTTATAGGGTCAACACACACATACTGTTACATGTTACTGCTAAACAAGGGACAAAAACATGCTCCATTTCACTTATATTTTTCATATAAATGATGTTTTGCTGCTGATTTTAGAATCTTAGACCTAAAACTGTCCAAAGCAGCTTAAACTAAGTCTAAGTAAATTAACTCTTCCTTTTGGGAACTTCCTGTTATTGGTTCAAACAGCAGTACATTTCTAAACAGCAATCCATCCAGCTTTTCCTTGTGTTGCGTTGATGTGAATCTTTCATGCTTTTTTTTGTATATATAGTTTTTCTAATGGTGGATGCTAATATTAACCATGGTCAAAATTTCAAATAAAGAGGTCAGTTTATGTACTAGTAATCCCCGTGTAGCTTGAATGTAGTCACTTTAGGTAAAGATATTCTTTTGTGAATACATTTTGAAAACATCAGTGTATCTTAAGCCCAATACTGTTTGCTCAGCTGGATTTTATTTCCTGTAGACTCGCTGTGTGCCGAACTGGCCTCCCTCCTGCAGGAAGCCATGGACATGAAATGGCCTTTTGCACCGGAGAAGTGGCAGTATAAGCAGTCTGTCAGCGCCACTGACAAAACCAACCTCAATGACCTCATCAGCAAGCACTTGTCTCAACTACTGGTAATAATTAAATAATAACCTATTCAGCTCAGCACCCTGTGGTGTCATTGTAAATAAAAACATAAGCACAATCCCAAATGTTGTGTTTACTGTGTCTGCCAGGATCTTCTGAAGGCCTGCATCAGAGCTGAGGAGGCACATTGTGCACTGGCAGTTGTCTTCTTAGTGGACCGTTACCTCTACTGGACTGATGATTCAAGCCGTCTGCTGAAGATTGCCAAGCTTCTCCACAGACGCTACCCCGAGACCCCCATAGCCCCCCAGCTGGTCATACGGCAGGCCAGGGTCTATTTTAACTCGGGTACAGTGCAGTGAAAGATTGGGATCGATGCTTTTAAAGTATTTTTTTGTCTTCTCATCTCTGTGTGATATCAGTGACACGGGATATATCTTATATGGTCATTTCAGTTACACCGTGAGCACAGAAGCTCCACCCATCAGCTGTTCAAATCTTTTGTCTGCAGGGGGCAACAGATCAGTTTGGCATGTAGGGAGGGGTGAAAGAGCTAAAGCAGCTTTTTTTCAGACAATGGATGGACTAAAACAAAATAAGAAAAACATCATTTTTTTTAACTATGAATCAAAGCCATTCTTGGAGAGTGAAATAATAGCAATTTGGAGCTGGAAACAACTATATAAACTCCTGTTTGATACATGTTAGATGAGCAGTGCTAATTATTGTTTGGAGAAATTATAGTGATTGACGTAAACTCATAACCTGGAAATTGCACATGAACGGCTCTCACTCCTTAGTTATTTTTGCCACATTTCATTAAAGGGTTATTTTAAGTGAGGCTTGTGCAGACCTGGGTAAATGCAAACATAATCATTATCTGCCCCACAGGAAAACTGCAGAAGGCAGAGTACATCCTGAGCAGCCTGATTAACAACAGCGGGACGACAGGTAGTTTCCTGTCTGTTCCTTTTCACGGACATTTATTGAGGATTAAACTGAGTCCACAAAGTAAACAAACAATGTGCCTTTATCTTTTTTTGTGCAGGTCGTTGGATATACCACTCTGAAAGTGACCGGGTGCTCGTGCAGGCTGTGAGTGTTCAAGTGCGTGGCACGATTTTGCAAAAGCTGGGTAAGATCACTTTTGTGAAGTGAAAGATAATTGTCATTATTTTGTGATTATTTTTTATTGTCTTTGTGTTGTGTTTTAGGCCTGTGGTTAGAGGCTGCAGAGCTAATATGGGCTTCCTTGGTTGGGTACTACTCGCTTCCTCAACCTGACAAAAAGGTACCACAGACAATACTATCAGTTGGTTGCCATAGTTGGCATAGTTGGTTGAGGTTTAAATCAGGGATGTCAAACTCATTTGACATTGTGGGACACTGCTTTATGTCAGCTTAAAGAAGTTTAAGTACACATTTTATCTCTGGGATATTTTAATATAAGCAAAAGAAGTGTAACTTCTACATGATGAAGAAATGCTGCTGTGTGCTTTAATTGTAAGAAATAAAAGTATAAAATTGCAGAAAAGATTCTGTTAGCTCATCAGACAAACTTTCCTGTAATTAAAAAAAAAATTAAAAAATGGAAAATCTTTGTTAATTGACAGAATGTGCTTTGTTTTTATTTTTACTCTGAACGCACTGTAAAAATACTGCATTTCTTTAGTAGATAGTGATTGTGTTATTTAAATGTTTATCAGGTATTTGTTTTACTTTGGTGTTGTATAAATGGCCATGATGAAGGCTTTAGGAAAAGCTGTAAAATCTATGAAAATACATTTAAAATATAAAATTTTTGTCCTCCTTCACATTTTCCAAAGCCATTCAGTGGACCAGGTTGAAGTCTTTGACACACTGATTCTGGTCCCCAGGCCTTATGTTTAACGTTTGATAATCCTGGTTTAGATGTTAGTCGGCCCAGTTTACACACTGTGATAAACCTCTGACCTGCAACTCTGTTTATTTTATAGGGTATTGGAACTTCCCTTGGTATACTGGCCAATATATTGGTATCTATGAATAATGAGGATTTCCATGCCTTTAGGACTAATCCAGATATTGATTTTGTAAGCCCGCCTCACAATCTCCATTCATTAGTTGGTTTTTGTAAAAAAAAAAATTGCTGCATTATTTATTCTGCCCATTTTTTCAGACGTTACTTGGGGATGGAAATCATCGTCTTCTCTCAGCAGCCCAAGCAGCTAAGATGGCAGTGGTATACAGTCAGTATACTTCACTGTATGTTTTGACTAATGTGGTAAGTTACTTCTACTGAATAATCTCTGTCTACTTGCCTGCAATTGACCTTTAGAGTTCTAGTTTATCAGCATAGATTAATGACGCAGATAACTGAAACTTCCCCAGCATACCTAATTTGAACTAAGTTTTATTTCCTGCAGTGATAGAGAATCCTCATAGTCCAGCAAAAGTTTTATGTCTAAGCAAGTAGTTATCAGACAATCCTTCATTGAATGTGTTTGCTGTTTTGTTGATAAAATTGAAATTTTCCTTCCTGCAGACTTATTTTTTTGAGTCTGTCTAATTAGAACCCCGCTCAGGCATGAAATTGGTACTGCTGACTGATTAAATAATAGATAAATAATAATGAAAATTATTATTATTGTTATAAATAACTATGCAAAAAGAATGTATGTCAGATTTGTAGATTACGGCTCAGTTACACCAGAGTAGTCCAACAGCAAACATCTTATGAATTTTTTACTGTCAGAGATGACCCTAAGTAACTGCGGTAACTGTCTGATCACAAAACAATTGCACAAGTTGCCTGGTGGGAGGCAACCTGTCTCCAAACAGTTGCGAACAGACTCAGACTGCCTGTAATCACTTTCAGGCACAATGTCAAAGGTCTGCAAATAACTGCTGTCTAATTTATGAACACAAACAGCCAAAATGTTGCAGTCAGTATGAGTCAGTCTGCTCTGATAAGTGCAACTTGTCCTTGACACGTTTCTTTGCAACACTGGGCTCAACTCAGCTGCTTGTATTCTGGTTGTATCCTGGTGATATTCCTATATAAAGGCAAGGTTGCAGAGCGCCTTTGTCATTTTGCAGTTAATCTGCCATCCTGCAGCAACTGCGTCGCTATTTGTGGAGGAATTTCCATGAGGTTCTGGTTGGACTCTTATTGTTAAGTAGTTACTGCAAAATTCTGGTTAACATGAATTTCTGTACTTATGTACTAAGGTTGAAATTCATTGCAAACCATGGCACATGTTTGCAATAATTTTGGTTGTGTTGTGGTCTTCAACTACTGTTTTCTCTAGTGTGACTGCAGCATTAGACAACTTACCCCTTTGAATGCAATGCTCCATCAAAAAAGGGATTTTTAAAATGTTAATTAACTTCTTAATGATTTTGAAAAGCCTGTATTTAGCCTGTGATAGTTTTTGTTTTTGCGAAACTAAACGCTTAAACGATTTTGAATTCAGTGCCACATTAGAACTGAGCAATGTTAACTACTGTGGTTAATCAGCTTGTCTTTCAAACCACAATTCTGTGTTTGGGAACTGATGTGACCAAAAAGTGTTGGAGGGCAGATAATTTTGTTGCTTGATAAAGCATTTTTGTTTGATCAGCAAGCCAAAGTCACCTTTGCCATATTTTATGTTTGATAACGTGTCAGGTGATTCTATTAGTGACAGCTTAGGACTCTTAGCATGCCAGTTAAGCAACCACAGTGCTGCACTGTGCTGCTGACATACCTGCAGAATGTGGTTTGGCCTTTTCATTCTGAAATAAACGAGGCCTTCCTGAATAGCAATGTGTTGCTTCAAAACAAAAATTATATTTGTCCATGTAAGGGATGTTTCAGTATTCTTTTACTGATGATAACCACGATATTTAAAAAACTAAATATTTTTATGTGGTTTTGTATAGTTACTTAGAGATTCTCCACTTTCCAACGCTTGTATTTTTAGTGTAATTCATTTGCCCCCCCAAAAAACACAAGTTAGAGATGAATTTGACTAATGCTTCTTAATCTGTAATTGTGGTTTTTAGCACTGATAATAACAGAGTAAAAATCTGGTGTCTGACAGCCTTAGTTCAGCATCAATGAGGTCTTCACCGAGATGCAAGTTTCACACGTGTAGCCATGTCATTGCTTTGAATAGTGTCCAGATGACAGGCTGGATGGTTCCTCTCCTTTTAACCCAGAGGATGCAACGTCAGTGATTCAGTCAGAAGATTCAGTCAGAAATATAAATTTTGATTAGTCAGTCAGACCACAGGAAAGTTTTCCCCTTTGCCTCAGTCCCAGAGGTAAGAGATATTCTGGATCCTGGTTTTCATGCATAGTTCCTCAACCCAGACAGTGGTTTCTGCTAATGTGTAATAGTCCAAAGATCACAATCATTCAGTACTGGTTTCCACTTTTTCTCCCAATTTTTTAAAATTACCTTTTTTGAATATCATCATTTTGTTATGATGATATATATATACATATATATGATATTTTCAGGTAAATAGAGGGTTTAAATGATTTGTCAACTGTTGCATTTTGAGTTTGCTTATATTTACATACAGTGACCCAACTTTATTGGGGGTGTATAGCACTGCGCAAAACTCTGAAGCCACCCCTCATTTCTTTATATTTTGCTATGAAAATAGGAAAATGTGCAGTGAATTATTTAAACACGTGTAAACATACATGGCAATACGGTATAGAAGGAGAAACAGTACAATTCCACATTTATTCTTCAACACAGCCTGCACGCAGCTTTCTTCTAATTTGTTTAAGTAGTTTCGGGAACAGCTCTTCAGCATTCTAAAAAGACATTCCAAAGCTCTTATTTGGATGCTGGATGGCTTTTGTTCCACTGACCCTACAGTGTTTCAGCAATGTTGAGGTTTGGGTTCCATTATTTTCACAAGCTCCCCAACACCACTGGCTTAAATGCAGCCCCAGTGACAGAGCCTCTACCGTGTTTTATAGATGGCTGTAGGCCCTTGCTGTTGTACCTCTCTCCTGGCCTCCTCTGTACAAATTGATGACAATTTGAACCAAATATTTCACATTTGGATTTGTCACTCTGGTCGCCACTGATTTTCAGTGCAGTTTGTGTGTTATTTCCATTCCTACTCCATTTTTAAAGAGCAACCCCTTAACTCCTATGTCAACTTTTTGCTGGATTTTTTCGTATTTCTTAAAGATAAGACTTTCAGAAAAAGTTCATCCACTGTAGATAGTTTTTTAGGCCTGACACTTTTTCTCTTCTCCTCCAATTCTCAGTTTTTTTAATCACACATTGCACACCATGGCAAGATATGCTAAGTAAAATAATAATATATGCCTGTCAAGCTGTGTTATCTTTGGCCTTTTTCGCAGAATTAACCAAAATAATGGGAACAAATTATGTGTTTTTGTGACAGACTGCTAATAACAAAATGCCTAAAGATACAAAATTGGTTCTATGCTAATTTTTCTGTTATGTGTAGACACAGTACTAGTACATGCTTTGAGTTAGGTTCTTCTTTATGCTTGAATACTGTCAGGTACGAGAATTGCACTGAAAATGAGTGAAAAAGCAGCCAGTGTTCAAAGAAAAAGTCACGCTGCATGGAAGCAAAATATAAAGAAATGAGGGGTGGCTCAAGACTTTTGCACAGAAATGTAGGATCGTAAACGAAATCTTTCCTGTGGTTATGTAATTGTTCCTCTGTTTGTGTTTTTCTTTAGACAACCCAAGGTACCTGCTTGCTATCATACAGTTTCTCTGTGGAGTGCCCAGATTCTCAAAGACAGTCATTTCTCCAGCAGGCTCAAGAAGCATTTACAATTGGCCTTCTAACCAGAGCAGAGGGTGATCTGGTAACCAGCAAGCAGGAGCTTCATACCTTTCTCAAAGCTGCCTATTCCCTCACTGTCACTCACAAGTGGCTTGGAACTCCTTTGGAGGTTGTAGCACAGGCAGTTCAAGCTTGTCAAAATGCTTTATCTAGTTTTTACAGTTACTGCCATGCTGGTACCCAAGACAAAGACAGCCTGTGCACTGAGATCATGCACCTGGTCACCCAAGTCAAGCTGCTGCTCCGAGTGGAGCCTTTCCTTAATTCAGACAAGGGGTCTTTTGTCCCTGACAGCTACAGAAATGTCAAAGACACCTCTGTAAATTTTACTCTTGCAGGTTTCACTAAGATAATGAGGAGGTTCCAAAAGTATCACGAGTCACTGTGTGAGACCACTAACACACACTGTAGGGATGCTAAAGATGAGATAGAGATGGAGAGAGGAAGGCCGTGTATAACAGCTCTTTGGACAACCACTGGCACACTCAACACAGAGGCTCAGGGAGGCTCACATTCATCCAGCGTGCATATGCCTCAAAAGCCTGAAAGCACAGATATTCTTGGCTCCTCATGGCAGGAAGTGTCCTTAACAAGTTCAGGCTCTCCTCAGCCCAGCAGAAGTTATACAGGAAGCAGTGCTATTGGACATAGAGAGGGAGCGACCAATCAGAGCTGTCTACCCACAGAAGTTGATGAAGAAAGGTCAGACGACAAGTCAGAGTCTCCCGATGAAAACAAGAAGCAAAACTTACAGGGTTGTAACTCTGGTGTCAGTTCTGCACTACCTGCCACTTCCTCCTCCAGCATGAGCAGAGATTCAGAAAACTTTCAGATGATAAAAGCTGAAATAGAAACTCTGACCTCTGAAGAGGATGTGATGTCTGATGCTGCTGAGGCAATAGCTGAAGGAGTAGTGCAGTCCTTATCCCAGCTATCTATAACATCCTCTTGCTCCCTTGGGGACAGTTTCGGTTCCCAGTCATCATGGGAAAAACTTTCAGCTGATCTGAATTCTCCCACATACAGGAAACCACAACCAAGTAGTATTTCCAAAGCAGGAACTTGCCAAAACAGCGATTCACCAGATTCAGATGGGAGCTTCTTCATTTGTGAAACGGTCGATTTTGAAACAGATGATTCCCCTTCTGATCACATGAGCAAAAACCAGAAAATACGTGCTTTATCAAAACCACAACCGATGAAAAGCCCTAAAGTTTACCAAAATGCGGAAACTGAAGTACAACCTGCAACAAACAGCACTTTAGCAATGCAAAATAATCAATCTCAAGCTGTCACAGAACTGTTACCTGTCACTGAAACCTCTACAAAGAGTTCATTTGGAGTCCTGGAGGTGAACCAAAGTTGTTGTCAACAAACTGCGGTGCAGAATGTGCCCCAGAAGAAGAACTCCATGTGCTACAGCTGCCTAGACCCAAGCACTGTAGCTGATGCTGTCCCTATGAAACCATTCTTGTTGTCACAATGGGATTACCAAGCTCTTCTGGCTGGCATTTGCAATGATTGTCTGCTGAAGAGGTTGCACAATGATGAGAAAAAATTCAAGTTGGAGCAGTACAAAACTGCCCACAGTAAGTTTACATTCCTGCTATTCCTTTGTCACCATCAGTACTTTCTTTCAGCTACAGAAGAACTCTAGGGTGTCAGCATCATTCTGTCACTCTAGATAAAAATATCTTAAATGTAAAATATATTATTTATGATCACGCTTTGGATGGATTGCTGTGAAATTTTAAACACTCACATTCCCCGTCCCCAAACGATATATTCTACTGTCACTTTCCCTGTAGTGACACCATGATGTTCACATTTGCTGTTTTGAGTGAGGTGTATCTACAGCGACTGGATGGATTCCAGCAGAGTTTGGCACAGATATTTATGTTCAGCACTCGTGATATTTCCATTGCTTTGATTTCATTTTGGACCATTTTTTCCAGCTCCCCATGGTTGCATGATTCACATTTATGACATTTCTTATTTTCTTTGTACACTGGCTGCACCTCACTTCATACATAGCAGTTCTGACTCCTTTACGCCTCCCTCACTTTCTTCTGATTAGCTGCACTCTCATAAATAGGAGGTTTAAAACCATATAAGTAGGGCTTCTGTGCTCACACCCAGATCTATATGCTATATATATCATACAGATCTGGCTATATAAGAATTAGACCAATTACCAACTTCACAGATGGCTTTGCTTTAGTTTCTTATTCAATGGGCTACATCCATCCATTTTCTTCTGCTTATCTGGGGCCAGGTTGCAGGGGCTGCAGCCTAAGCAGGGAAGCCCAGACCCCCTCTCTAGCTACCTCCTCTACCTTATCCAGGGGAACATGGAGGCGTTCCCAGACCAGCTGAGAGATATAATCTCTCCATTGTGTCCTGGGTCTGCCCCTCCCTCTGGAGCTCACCCAGGAGATGCCAAGGAGGCCTCATTATCAGGTGTCCAGAGCACCTCAGCTGGCTCCTTTCAATTATGAGGAGCTCAGTCATCTAGGAGAGGCTCTGATTAAACTCGCTACTCTTCCACATCGAAAGGAGCCAGCTGAGGTGCTATCTCTAAGGCAAAGACCAGACACCCTACAGAGAAAGCTTATTTCAGCCGCTTGTTCGTCCAGTGTCTACCCAGAGCTCGTGACCATAGGACCATAGGTTTATATATCAACCCCAGCCTTGTCTTATAGAACAAAAAAGTTTGTAATTGTCTGTTGATTTCTATCTAGGTGCTCTCTCTTTAAAGTTCTCCAAGGCCACTGGACTGTGGACAGCCATGGAAACACTTGTTTACATTGGTGACTCAATGGGGGAGAAGGGTGCGCAGAGAACAACAATATGGGTGCAATTTTTACACCAGGAGGAGCGGCTAAGCAAGTATGGTAGCAAACTTGGTTCAACCTAAATATGGTGACTTGAAGTCTCATCTTTTTCCTGTATTTGTCCTTAGTTACGTGGGGAAAGATTACTTGAAGCCAAAGCAGATCCAGTTTCCCCTGAAAGATGTGGAGCGACAAATGACAGCCCAGTACTATGTGACTGAATTCAACAAAAGTCTCTACAACAAAGAAGTTATGGCTCAGATCTTCTTTATTCCGTCAGAAGCACTGTTGGTGAGGGACTGCTGGTGAAGAAATACTTATTTAAAGGAATTAGAGATAACAAATGTTGCATTCAAAGTGCTTAATTTGTAAAAACAGCTTTAATAGAAACCCACATCCAGAGTGTGGTACAACCTGCAGCAGGTTGAAATGTAATACTTTCAGTTTAGAGCTAGAAATCTGTTTTTGTGACAGTAGTCGAGCCATTATTCTGTTGGTTATTAGTCTAGGAGGTGCTATGATCTGCAAATTTTTAAAATTTAATTCTGTGTGGAAAGTATTTATTGATTTGGGCCAAAGACAGAGAACCTTTATCATTATTCACTGAGTGTAAACCAGACTGTATACTGCCATTTATCCTTTAAACACAATATAATAGTACAGCAATGTGTGTGCTGAGAGGCAATCACAAACCCAAAAGACACAGAGAGCCAATGGATTACTGAGATTAGTAACATTTAAATACAATATTGTTACTACCAATAGAATCCAAACAGTCTTCAAATGTTACAAAATGTCTCTCTTGTTTTCCGGTGATCAGATTTTGGATGGAGATGAGATTGTGGGCTGTGTAACCGTGGAGCCCTACATGCTTGGAGACTTTGTCAAACTGACTAACAACACTGAAAAGAAAAAGATGTTCCATGCTACAGAATATGGCCTCGCATTTGGACACTTCACCTACCTGTTCTCTGGTGGCCAGGAAGTCGTTGTAGATTTACAAGGTGTGTAACATCTGCTGCTTATCACTGAACGTAATATTATCACATGACAAAGATTGGTAGTCACCCATTTATTTTTCCACAGGATGGGTGACAGCCAATGGCAAAGGACTGACCTACCTCACTGACCCACAGATTCACTCCACCAGGATCCCTAAGGGTCCTTCTAACTTTGCTGCCAGAGGGCTCAGTTTGTTCCTGAAATATCAACATGGACCTGAGTGCAATCAGATTTGCCACCTGCTCAAACTACCTCCACTGGACCCAAACTCAAATGTTTCTCCTCAAAAACTTTGAGACGTTGGACACTATTTATTGCTATCCACAAAAAATTTAAAATTAATGAAGGGGCTTGTTTTATGAGCAGCATGGCCTGGCAACTTTATAGAACTGACTTTCATACTGTTTTTCTTTTTTTAAAATCTACCGATAAATGCATTCTGCACCCACCAATCATAATATTCGGAAATAAGGGTTTAAACATTTTTGTGTAGTTGTCGTTTGTTTTAATCGTGCATATTGCTATTACCTTTTCTTGGAATACTAGAAGTGTAACAAATTTACAAAGAGCTTTTGGGTGCTACATTTAGTTACAAGAGAAAATAGATAATTCTTGATCATTCTTTGATAAGAGAATGATCTGAAAAGATAAATGCAACAAAATGATTTATGTGGTTTCATTACTGTTAGCAGATTATTAAACAGTTAACATCTTAGGCTCTTTTTGTCAGGTGGTCAAACATCTCACACCTGACAGGATTTTTTGTTATTGCACCTTTTTTTATTATAAGTCACAAAAAACATGTGACTGCAGTCACAAGAAAACATGATTGCGTAATAGAATGCATATTTTTGAAAAGATGTTATCCATCACTGTCTCCTCCCTGAGTGGATTGCTGCCTAACTGGAAAGGGAGTTTCCAGTGAATCACCTGATGCTGTTTGAAGTCGTTTTGAATGCTATTATGGAAGATTTTAAGTAGTCTTTCCTTTTACTGAGATATAAAAACATGTCGTGTTAGCTGTTAAGCTTATTTGTAAAAGTGGTTAGCACTGTCGGCTCATAGCATGAAGAGTCCTGGGTTCGGATCCAGTCTGGGGCCTTCATGTGTGGCGCTGTCCCCCAATTCACTCCTTTTGGACTGAAAAATGATCCAATATCCAGGGCTGTAAAATCCCTCTGTCGCTGTGCTTGCTTGGTAATGTTGCACAACTTGACAAAATGTCTCATAATGCACATCTGCATAACCACACAATGCGTTCATGCTCATGTGACTCCCACACAATTCTAATGACATATAAAACATGCAAATATGTGCAACTGTTGTATTGTGTTCTTTTCTTGTTTGTATCACTGCATATTTTGTCCTTTTGTAACAATATAGATAAAAAATTAATTAACTTTGATGATAGAAGCCAGCAATGTTTAGTGAACTGTAAAATCTGTGTAAACAGGCTACATGAAGATGATTATTATGCAGTCTTCTCTACTGAAATGTTTTTGGTGCATATGGTCCAGTGAGTGAGTGATAGATAGATATTTGAAATAGATAGTTTATTGATTGTGTTACAGCAGCACGATGAAGGGTACAGTCTACAATAAACAGCACAGTTAAAAGAAGTGCCACAGGTGCCTGGTAAGGCCCTTATACTATGAGATAGTGCAGGAATTTATATATTTACAACTGATAAAAAACAAAGAAAAAGAAAAATGATGTTAGTAAGACTGACATTTGTAAGGGAGAAGTGCAAATTGCATTAATAAATAAGATGTACAAATTAAATCGTGAGAAAAAGCTGCATGGAGGTATAATACAAAAATATGTTTGGGACCATACGCCTGACAGGTGTGTTCACCTGTCACAGAATGAAGAGTTATTATACAACTTTACAGAGAGCGCTAGGAATGAGTTCCTGCAGCGTGCTTTATAGCAGCAAGGTTGATGTAGTGCAGAGACAATGGACTAAAAATGGCTTCTGACAACAGAACAGTACCTTGTGTGGCAGATCCACCATTAGTTGTGTACCTGTGTGTTTGTGTGTTAACAGGTCAATAAATGGAGCCCTTTGCAAAGTGCTTTGCAAACTGCCAATGGGGAAAAGTGTAATGTAAATATAGTCCATTTATCTTTACAAGGGGTGTGCAACATGGTCAAGGTGAATACAGTAGAAAGACCTGACTGACATCATTTCAGTGCGGCACATGACCGCTGCAGGTCTACACCCATAGGTCAGATACCCTTGTAACTGTTGGTGTTTGTTTCCAAATTTCCAAATAGAAAATGATAACAGTAGAAATGGTCTGCTCGTACACATTAAAAAATCTCACAAGGTGCATTACTGAGTCAGCCAAGAGTAGAATTATTAAGATGATGACAATGATGAAAGTAAAAACAATTCGGAGAATCTACATTGTAATACTACACATAGCATAACTTGCAAAGGGTGTGTGTGGGGGAGGGGCTGTTGAAATTAACTGCAATATTAGAAACGCCTTCTTGTATGTAAGTAATGCATTTTAAAATAGTAGGTTTGTAAGTTTATCTAAACCTATCAGGTGGCTAGGTCTGCTGACAGCAGTCACACACCTCTATAATCACATGACAGTGATGTCATTCATGAGCACATGTTTACCCGTCCCCATTCGGCCAAAATCCTGTTCGGGCTTTATGAGCTGCCCTCTTTTGTAAACACAGCATGCTTTACCCTTGGCCCACTGTGCGCAGTATGGCACAGTATCACTAAGCACTGTTATGAATATTTTTATTTATTTATTTATTTTATTTATATTTGAAGTTTGTCCTCACTGTAAGTGCAGTGTATGAATAGAGTGTAAGAATAGAGTGTATGAATAGAGTGTATGAATAGAGTTGGCATAACATTATAAGTACCTACAGATAGAAGAATAACACAGATGGTCTCTTCATCGTGGCAGCCGTTAGTGGGATATATTCGGGAGCAGGTGAACATTTTGCCCTCAAAGATGTGTTAGAAGCACGAAAAACTGCAAGGGTGACGATTAGCGTGAGTTTGACGAGCGCCAAACTGTGACTGTTTGGAGACTGAGTCAGAGCATTTCCAAAACTGCAGCTCTTGTGGGATGTTCTCAATCTGCGGTGGCCAGTGTGGGTATCTATGAAAAGTGGTCCATGAAGAACAGTGGTGAACCAGAGACTCGGTCATGGACAGCCAAGGCTCACTGATAAAACGTGGATGGACGTTTTATCAATGGACGAGCTGCCGTAGCTCAGATTAAATGTGGTTCTGATAGAAAGATGTCAGGATACAGAGTGCATCACACAATATTAGGCAGGTGATCATAATGGGGATATGTTTCACTTTGGTTGCAGAATTTGTACAATTGTAAGCAAATATAGTCTACACACACTCTGCTGTATGAGTCTCTTGCCCTTAGAAAACATTAACCAGCTTTTAATGTACAAAGATATTTCCTTTTATGGGCTTACACTGCGACCTCACCCTGACAACACCCGAATCTGAACTTCAGCCCTCAGATGTGGGTTGAAACTAAAACCCGGAAGCATCTAGGCCTGTCTGGTCATCTGTCAGCATATATAAGGAAGTGCGGCTCCTCTAGAGCACCAGAGACTTCGCAACTACCTGTGAGAAAGTCTGCGGATTCTTCGAAGATGAAACTCTTTGTGGTGTTAGCGTGCGTGCTGGCAGGCTGCCTGGCAGAGAAACCTCGCCCATGCAGTAAGTAAAAAAAGGAAATCGGAGACGAGCTCTGTTGTGGTTACAGTGATAGTTCACTGTTGGTTTCTCATTGCTGTTTTCTCTTGCTGACTTGTAAATCTTATTAAATAATTCTGTTTTCTCTTATTTCACGCAGAAAGCCCTCCCCTTCTGACTGGAGCCCTCACTGTTGTGAGTTTATGTTTCGTGTACTTAAAACTTTTGCTATTGCTATTAATTATGAGGGAGAAAAGAAGCCTCTATTGTTGTTGTGCATTAGCAATGTTTGATTGAAACATAAAATATTACCCACTGTTCACCCAAACATTAAACATGTTTGGGTGAACAGTGGGTAAAAAGCATTTAAAAAAGAATAAAAGTGTGTCAGCCAGTGCATCTGGGATAGATATGCGATGAAAGAGCATGTGGACACAGTGCAATATGGGGGGCAGTGGAGATGACATCCTCTGTACATCTGTTTGTTCTGTAAGCAAACTGATATTGGTCAGAGTTAGGAATGAGGTAGTCTTTGCTGTGTTGAGATACAAGTCCAGACATTTCAGTGCTCAGGTCAAGGTCCAGCAGCTGCTCTTACTTTAACCATCTTCAGTGTGAGCCTTGATTGATGTTTATGGTGAGTGAGCATGTGTGGCCTGCCTGACAGTGTGGAAAGGAAACAAAGAAAATGAAAGTTGTACTTGAACCAAACGTGCAGCCAGATTTAATGGTCATTCATATTCTGTGTGAACGACAAAGATGTCAACAATCTTGCATTCTGTTTCTCCAGTCCACACAGAATGAAAAGCTGTGGGTTTATGCCAAATACTTCTACGATGCATTGGGACAAAGGGTCCGGCTCATGGAGCTGGGGAACTACCAGAACAAGTCGTTCACCTATGACGCCCTGCTGCTCTTCAGAGAGGTGACCAAAGCAAACACAAGAACGTCTCAAATATTTGTTTTAGTGTGCAAATTACTGCTGATATGATTCTACTGTGGAGATGTGGAAGTGGAGACGCACGAGGCCAACAACACAACATGTTATAAGAAAGTATTTTCTTTCATTAATGTTTTAATGGAATATAATGGGAACTCGTAAGCATGTGCAACTGACGCAATAAAAAGCAGGCCATATTTTAAAAAAAAACAAAAAAAAACCCTGACAATAACAGCATATTTAATTAGTTTAAGGTTAGCACATCTTTCTCTGGATTAGAATAAATATTATGGCATAATTTTGGGTGCGAGCACCTATGTATGTTATTTCTGTGCTAGGTTTTGATTGTTATTTCCATCTTCAGCAAAGTTACTGAAATAACCATCTTCTTTAGACTGAATCATATTGTATGTAACAGCAAAAGAAATTCTCATTCTTACCCCACAACTCATGCACCAGGCTGCCATGTATGAGATCGATGACAAAGCTCGTACATGCAAGAAAAAGCCTCTGAAGGCAGACTTCCATCCTATGGAAATCCCAATAAATTCAACTCTGGTGGGCCAAGCTGTCGTGGGCAGCTCATCTGGACCCGGTGAAGGACTCCTGGTCAACACCTGGACTGGAAATCTTCCTGGAAATACAGGTGAGTTGGCATCTAATGTTCAGAACTGTCATCCTGACTCTTTATCTGCACTCTGTTTATGGACACATTTCATCTTTGTCCGTCCAGGAAGGTATCTGACCACCTTCACTGAATTCGGATGCATTCCAGTCAACACTATGTACCAGACACAAGAGTATGGATGGATGGTGACAGGGTTAGTTTCCTCTCAAGTCTATAGTGTGAAAAATGTAGAATGCAATACGTTTGCGTGCGTCCAAGTAAAAGCTGTGTCGCTTTCTTTATGCTCACCAGCTTCTTCAACAACGTCGTTGGGATTTCTGACCCCGGTCAGCTCAACCCCCCCGACTACTGCCCAACAGAGATGACGGCGAATGGAGAGCAGCCCGAAGATTTCATCAGCTTGTTCTTTAAGCGGCAGTGAAGGCTTCACCGGGTTTTTACCTTACACAGTGCACTGAGATCACCAATGTTGTGAATTGGCATTATATAAATAAAATAAATAAAACTGAATGGCATGTAATTGAGCTAAACAATCCAACCTTACATACAATAAGCCATCTCCCCTTTATTGTTGTTTGAAACATGGAGGGCAAGTTTGGCCTCATTGTTCTCTCTGTGTATCTCTAACCGGAATGAATTTTGCTTTCTTTCTGCCATACAGAAAATAATGAAGCGGTTTTAACTCTTTTTTTTTTTTCTTTTTTTTTAGTTTAGTCTTTTTTCCTGCAACAGGTTATTGCCTGTCATATTTGCTTTTCTTACTTCCCATTTTCTAACACTGTGTTGTGGCCACATCTTGTGTACATCAATAAAAATGTAACACATGAATGCATGCGGTGTATTTCTTGTCTCTTGTTTCATAAGAAAAGGTAAAGAAGGATGTATTCTCAAAATCTGTCTATTGACACAAAAAAAACATATTAATGTGACCTAATGGTTTCAGGAGAAAAAAAGTCCTGGAGGATCAAAAATCTTTGTTTAATGCCCACCTTGCTGGTTTCCAGTTGTTCCTTGCTTTCTGGGTGGGTTCACCAGAGAGGTGACACTAATCACCTTTACCAGAAGTTTCTAGCTTATTAAAGTAGCTTGTGTACATATGAGGTGGGAGTGGTTAAGGTTACAAAAGCTGCCATTTTTACATTGCATCTATATGCAGTCTATCCTCTAAACTCTCTTCAGTCAGCCTTCTAGCTCCTCCCCTTGGTTTGTTAGTTAGGGGTCAAAACAGCTAAAACGCAGTTTCTATTATTAAAAGACATTCCCCTCGACCTTTATTCTCACATAACTGGCATATTAAGAAATGACAAACAAAAAAACTTGGCAGCGGACACAGAATGGGAGTATCACCTGCTTGTTTTTTAAGGAAGTGAGATTTTTGAAGCAGTATCATATGAGCAGCTGTTGCAGAGGAAAACATTCAGATCTGCAATTGAACAGCATGAAGGTCCTCATCCTGCTTGTGTGCCTGTCCGTGGGCTGTCTCGCTCAGAGACCACGGCATTGCAGTGAGTACGCAGACTTTAAAGTCCTCTTTCTTCAAATATCTCCAAATGCAGCAGTTCTCTTGCTTTAGCATCAGAACTGATGGTGCTGATTTATTTTTGATTCAGTGTAGAATGACCAAGTTAGCAATGCAGCACATTTGTAGTGTAAATCCTCCAAAATCCCTCTTTAATTTTCACAGGATACCCGCCACTGATGAGCGGAAGCCTGTCTGTGGTAAGTCTCCTCTCATATCCCTCGATTATGTTTGAGTGTTGCAATAACAACTGATACTTAATGCAGTTGTTAGTTATTCAGAGTAATCTGCAATGACAAACATTTGCCTCTGTTTGAAAGTCCACTGCAAATCAGAAGCTGCTGGCATTCTCCAAGTACATCTATGATGGACTGGGAGAGCGCATCCGCTTCAGACAGTTTGGACTCTATGACAATAAGACCTACCACCTTGATGTGCTTCTACTGTACAGAGAGGTAGCGGTAACAGCAGTAATATTTGCATTCAAGTTTATCCTGTATACCATAAATGACTGTGTAATGGTGCCCTGTCCTCTAGGGTGTTATGTACAAAATAAACAACAAGAACCGCACATGCACTAAGCAGCATCTGAGCCCTGACTTCCACCCGCTGGCAGTTCCAAGAAATGCCACCCTGATGGGCCAGGTTGTGTTAGGCGCCTCCTCTGGTCCTGGACAGGGAGTCCTGGTCAACAGTTGGTACGGGGAGCAGAAGATGAAGACGGGATCAGGTACAATAAGAGGAAATCAAAGCGAAAAATTGCAAAGTCATGTGTTAGTTTGTAACACATGACATTCTCTTACATAAGCTTGTGTTGATCACAAACAAACCTGCTTGTCTGGTTGCGCTGCCTCAGCTCCCATGTGATCCACTTCTTGTTTCTGCAGCCAAGTACTTTACCACTGTCACACAGTTTGGATGCATCCCCGTCAGTACTCTGTACCACACCAGCAGCGGTGACTGGGTGGTCAACAGGTCAGTGGGCAGAAGGCTTTTAATATTGTTCTAGAACTTTCATGCATGTTTCCAAAACTATTTGTCACGTTGCGTTTTTTCCCTTAATATTTGCCTGTAAACACTGAACTGGGTCCCTCAGCAGGGCACTGCCTTTTTCTCACACTCTAAAGTCTCTGAGCATCTGTGATCCTGGTTGAAGAAAACTGACATCCTCTGATTCATTTTGATTCATTTTTTTCTGTTTTTCAGCTTCTATAACAATGTCATTGGATTAGTCGATCCCCAAAAACTCAACCCGCCATTTTTCTGCATGAATGCTGAGCAGGGGGATGAAGACGAGCCAGTAACATTTCTCAGCTTGTTTAAAGAATGATTTTACAAATGGTGGTGACAATGATGATGATGATGATTCACTGAATTGCGTTGCTGCCATTCATAAACAAGCTTCATTTGGTTAAAATTAATGCTAATATTCAATCAGAGTACTTTCATATATATTTTACATTCATCAGATTGAGCAGCGTTTCCTCTAAAATCTATTTTTAATCACACTGTTTCTCTTTTTTAATCTTTTCAAATAACAGTTTATCGGTTAAATTAGTGTTTGAACATTTATGTCATAAGAAAATAAAAACAAATTCAGAAAAGTCGAGCCTGATACTTTGTTCCTGATACTTTTTTCACTGATCTGTACAAACTGCAGTAGGAGTGTGGTAATAATCAATACTCACAGACTAACAATGCAAAGACTAAAGGCCACTGGTATGTCCCAGGGGGTGGCATGTTGGCAAAGTTCAGGAGTATCCCACCAAAGAAGATCCTGAAACTGAAGAAGCATTTTGTCAAAAATTCCCACTTCAAGAAGCCTTCAAATGAATATTTTAACCTCACACCTTCCACAACAAAACTGGACGAATGCAGAAATAAATCTATTGATTTATGAGGTTGAAAGTCTCTCTAAAGATGACACATTGCATTAACACAGAAAAAAGTTTTGTCATGTGTAAAATACACACAGACTGTTTAAGACAGTTTTGTTAGTAGTGAAGTGCATTTTAAAGCTAAAGACACACAGAGGTTTTCTAGCATGTTTACTGGATGCTGGATTCATGCAAAAAGAGTTTGGGTGCAAATGTGACCACATATTATTGGAATGAGGGAAGTAGTGGTGTAGTTTAGTCTGATATTTTCAGTCTTATATCTTTCAAGGTTCAAGGTTCAAGGGTCTTTATTTGCTATTTGTGCATAAACCAGCAGTCAAGGCACATTGGAATTCTTGTGCAGAGCTCTCTCAGTCACAGTTATGTGTTAGAAATGTTGTTAGAATGCATGTTAGAAAAAATAGACAAAAATAAACAAGACAATACAATACTAAAATAAATTGTAAATTATAAGTTATAAATTAGACCCCCTTTGCAAGAGGAGTGGCAGTATATACACAGTCTAATTATATTGTCATTACATGACAAATGAAGTGAGATAGTGTGGGGTTATTATTGCACATTGTTCAGTGGTTTTTGTTTTCCATCAGTCTGACTGTAGTGGGATAGAAGCTATTGATAAACTTTATTCTGTGAGTGATGATGCTGTCTGCTCTGCTGTGTGCTGTATGTGCAACTCTTGTGTCTGGGCAGAGAGTGAGCTGGATGGAGTGAGTTCCTGATAATTCCCTCTGCTCTTTTCCTGCAGTGCTGTGTGTATATAGAGTCCATGGATGGAAGTTTTGTCCCTATGATCCTCTCCACAGTCTTCATGACTCTTTGCAGAGCCTTCCTCTCTGCCTGTGTGGTGTTCCCATGCCTGCGGAGAGGATGCTCTCTGTTAGTCCTCTGTGGGCCTGGTTGACGTGGCAATGGTTCAGGCCGGCTTTCCTGAGCAGCCTAATGAGATAAAGCCTTTGCTGGGCGTTTTTTTTTTCACTGTGGCTGGGTGTTAAGAGTCCACCTCAGGTCTGTTGTGAACTGCAATCCCAGGAATCTGTGGCTGTTATCCTGGGTGGAGACACGGTCATAAGTGTACAGGGTGAAGAGTTTGGGGCTGAGGAAACAGCTCTGTAGGGATCTTGTGCTGACTGTGAGTTCAGCAGACACCCATCCTCCCAGTATCACCACCTGTGGTCTATCTGTCAGGAATTCCAGAATCCAGTTGTAGATGGGAGTTGGGACGCCGAGGTCTGTGAGCTTCTTGATCAGCTGGTGTTGAAAGCAGAACTGTAGACCAGGAAAAGCATCCTGGCATACATTCTGCTACTTTCCAGATGTTGCAGAGCGTGGTGTAAGGGTATTGCTACCGCGTCATCCACTGATCGACTGGGGGGGTAGGCAAACTGGAGGCAATCGGCAGTGTCTTGGGCCATGTGGTTGATGTGTGTGACAACCAGTTTTTCGAGGCATTTCATGGCAATTGGTGTGAGTGCCACTGGCCTGAAGTCATTTAGGGTGGACATGTCCGGTCTTTTGGAGACTGGTATGATGGTGGAGGATTTTAAAATGCATGGGACTACTGCCTGACAGGTTGAAATGCATAATGCATTTGCAATTTAGGCACACTGTTACCTCCCAACAAGCATCCCTCATCATCATTTCTTTGTGGCGTTTCTCTCTGTGTGTGAGTACTCCAGCTTCTTCCCACAGAGGCATGCAGGTCAGTGGGGTTAGGTTGTTTTTTCTCTTTGTTTTTTGTTTGTCTTTTAAATTGCCCATTGGTGTGAGCGGTTGTGTTTGTGTTAGAGAGACACATTTTCCACCCACCCACCCTTCCCAAAAAGCTAGAATTGGAAAAGTGGAAGAAAATAGATGACTGGATGACATTTGTAATGTATTATGTAAAGCTGCCAGGTATTTAGATATTTCTCATAAATAAATCTGAGTAACATGAATCAATAAATCAGAAATAATATCTGAATGTGGGAGATCCAACACTGCCAAAAAATATTAATTTGATTGGACACCATTAATGTGTCTAGCTGATGTTTTTTCTTCCCTTTTCTTTCTTCCCTATTGTAGCGCACTGCAACTTTGGTACTTTGTACCTAGAGCTACTCTTCTGTTTACAAAGAGGAAATGAGCGTTGTGGTCGCGACCTGGAAAACACACTGCCACAACATCACAACAGCTTTGCCTACTTATCTCTCTCTATATAAGTTAGATATATATAGAAGTACTTCCATAATATAATCGCCCAAAACTACTGGACTTCAAACATTACTAACGTGTACCTAAAACTGCCGTCTCCAGACCTGGAAATGTTTCTACTCTACTGAGCTGCATGTCTTTTAAATATTTCTATAAAAGAGGCATATGTGTGATGTAAGTATAGAGAACATTTACTTCGCAAATTGTATTACAGTGTTGTGTTCTGCTGGATGGGATTGAAATCCTGGATGCTGGGGGCCTGCTGGCCACTAGATGGCAGTGTGTGACAAGTAATGAAAGCGAGACTTCCAAATCTATGCAACTCAAACATGAAACACAGATTTACAGTTCAGAGATGATATTACACATAGTTTACTCACACAGACTACAATAGCATATATGTGCTATATAAGTTGAAGTTATTCTACACCATGGAATATTTCTACTTATGTCTTATGAGAAGAAAGAATTATATTAATGACAATTGTGGTGTATTATTTTATTTATTTATTGGAGTAAAAAGTTACAGCTATAGAACAGGGTGAGGGGTCACCTGGTAGCAGTAGTAATGGATCCCCCTTAGCTCTCCAACTTCCTGCACCCCAACATCTGCTGTCATCACTCCCGGATCCTGTGCAGCCGTCTCCAGCCAAATAAGCCTGGAGTCAGGGTCCTCATCAGAAAACTGAAGCAAGGACCCTGAACTCCGCAACACCCTTAAACACTGCTTCAAGACCAGGCTGACATTCCGCTTCCCCTCCCTGGACCTTAACAAGGCATCAGTGGTCCCCTTGTCAATTATAAGGTCCACAGTACTAGGACTGAAGCGTTTATCAAGCTGTGTGCAGTCCAGCTCTACGAACTCAATTTGAGAAGAACAGCTGTGAGGTTGAATGGCTTTAGCTTGAATGTGTTCCTGCATTAGTTTCACAGCTATGGGGGAAATGTCAGCACAAGTGACATGGACGGAGACAGGAGAGTGCCTGTAGATAGAGGGTCCCAGTGCTGACGTACCACAGCCCATATCCACCACGTGGAGCGCAGCGTCTGGGCGAGACATAGTTTGCAAGAGGGGCATGATGAAGTCTCGGACAGAATCGAAACCAAAAAACCACTCAAAGTTTTTGAAGGGGGCTTCCCCGCTGCTGGTCTCGGTGTAGAAGCGGTCCCAGGTTGCTTTCTTATCCATGTTTTCAATCAGTTCAGCTACAGTGAAACAAAGATGAGACACAGGAGTTATCAGTAATACACAAAACATCGGTTATTTTAGCATGATCATGACTGAGCTCTTTTCTTAGGTTATAAACAGACACTAATAGTTTCTTTTGAGGAAGTTCCCTCAACTTTAATGTGATTTCCAAGTTTATACAACAGCAGTGTGTATAAGATACATTTATTCATTGCTGATACTGTTGTAAAGATGCACAAAATCTTTCAGTCAAATCCATGTGATAAACATGCTTTACTGTTTGGTTCAGCTTTTCGGAAGCTGCAGTTTATGATGTTGTACTGACAGGTGTTTGACTAAGTGTTGCCCATCCTAACTATAACAGTGAGGGAAGGTCTGCAAATAGCAACACAATTGTTTAGAAGACACACTGCGGCTACGATTAGAGACTTAAAGCACATCTTTCTACACAGCTACGATGACCTTTAATGGGCTTTAATGTGTAAACTAGCAGCCGGCTGTACTATAGGGCTACCTCGTGGTACAACTGCTTTTTTCAGTGAATACGTCACTAGCTTGCGCCCCCGTTACAGCAGAGTCCTTCATCTCTGTGAATGGCTAAGGTGTTGTAGCTAGTTAGCTTATTAGTCTGCAGTCATGTGTAGCATGAAATGTCATCAACACATTTCAGTCAGGCTAGCCTGATATTAAAAATATATAACATGTTTATACATACCAGTTAGAGAAGAATGATACCGCAAATAAGCCCCCAAAACTCTTCTGCCTGACAAAAACGACTTGAAAAACGGAGACATCTTGCCTTAGTTTCACTCTAACCTTTAACGTAAGAGTTCTCACTTTGGTATTTTTTCTTGGTACCAACAGGACTCTGCGTCCATAAAATGCTAAAGAGCAAAGTATTTGCTACGTTATAGACGATCTTTGATTCGGTTATGCTGCAGTGACGGAACTGCGCATGTGTGTGGGTGCAAGCGTAAACAACATACACCCACTTAACCATCCTGTCAAAAAGCAGCTGTCCATGTACATCACTGACATCTGTATATTGAAAACTACATATCAAACTCTTTCTAGGAAACCAAAAACCTTTTAACATGTACGTTTTCTCTTGTAGGTCATATACAATTTATTACTGTATAGTCCCATATTCTTCTTTCTCCTCTCCCTGCAGGAATAATGCAATAATGCTTTCAATTCAAGTATAGTTATACCAGGTTCCTACAGATGGATGCAGCACAGTACTGACATCAAATATGCATTAACGTGCAGTGTTGTTTACACAATATGATTTAGAACGTTATTCTCAACTTTCAATATTTAACTGAAAAACAAAAATCATACTGACACAAGAAATAAGATGTAAATTGCTTTAATAAAACTCAATGAAACGCAGTGTAACAAAGGAAAAGAAACAAACAAAGCAAGTAGATAACATTTACAACCACAAAAGAAAAAAAAAAACCCTGTACAACTCTAAATGGTTGGAGTCACTTCTATATTTCCAAAGATTTTTTTTTTTAATTTAATCATTTTGTCATGACTGAAGGTAAATTTGGGGGTTTGGGGCAAGAAGGGCAAATGAGGCAAGTAATGTGATTTTCTCTCTCTTTTTCGGTTTTTTTCCAAATACACGAGTGTAATCTCATACACGTATTTTTCATCAGCATGGCTGCTGGTAGGATTTTTTGAAGGGCGCTGCTGTGGCACACAGCAGGAGATGCATGAGATGGGCTGTGGCCAGGAGTGCTATTTGTACAAGATGTCGTAATGGCCAGGTCTATAGAGGAGGAAGATGCGGGGGTCTCCGCCTTCGGGAAAGACGTGGTGATTGACTGTTCCTCCCTCTCCTCTATCCATGTACTCCACCAGAATGGATACGTCCAAGGCCTGAGCTAAGGCGATGATGTGAATGTGGTCACTTTCTTTAGACATTGGCTCTACCTCCTTGGAAAAAGAGAAGAAAAAAGCACATTAGGTGCGAGTTTCAGACAATAAAACGTGTTTATTATACCAGAATGGCAAACTGTGTACTCTTTTACACAATAACGTCTGTCATAACAATTCAACAGTTATGTACATTATATTTAAATTTAAAAGCAGGAAAATGGTTATCTATGTAGGGAAAACCTTCACCTGCTGGCAGAACTCCTTGACAGTGCGCCCACCCTCTATGAAATGCTGAAAGAAGGTATGCTGTCGCTGCAAGTAGCCTGAGGTGAGCAACCGCAGGTACACCACCACATAGTCTGATACGTTCTGGTCATTGAAGGAGCTCAGCAGCTCCTGCAGGCTGGGCTGTTTTTCACATAGTTCAATCAGGTCCATGAACTAGCAAGAAAAACAATATTTACATATTTAGACTCATGTACTCAGGCCTCAGCTTGCCAACTTTCTATTTAACTGGCCAAAACATGTGCTCTGTCAGATGACCATCTAAAATTGGCTAGTCAATAAGGAAAAATCATTTGACTCTGCTATGGTCGTCATCTGCACCTTATCCAACATAACAAATGATATGCTGTCAGTCAGGTTGAGGGTTTTACACCTTTTTTTAAGCTTATTTACATCAACAATGTAAAAAACAGACAATAAAACACATGTATCTAACTAGATGACATGCATTTGCTACTACAGCAACTTCAGAAAAATAGTCATTTAGGTTTGCCAGAATACTCACAGTATTGTGAAAATCTTCAATAGTAAACTCAGTGAAACCTTCGTTAACCAGATCCAGTTTACTTTTAGCTGCAACTGCTTTGAACCTGAAGAGACAAAATGTGTATTTAAAAAGTAAAAATTGTAAATATTACAGCCGCCTATGTGCTTATCTGAATTTTAAAATATTGAAAACAGAACACAGTGTACTGCTCACACATATTCATACATCCGATGAACAGACAGAACAGCAGCAGAACGCACTTAAATCGTCTGAGATGATGATGAAGTGTGAATTTGAGTATAGACACTAACAGCCAGCAGAGCACACACAGTAACCACTCTGGCACTCACCTCTGAAGTTCTTTGCTGTCATCTAGCAGGGACTCGAGATGTGCAAAGCCAAAGGCTCTGTAGAAACAGTTTCCATCTGGTCGTGTCTTGCGAATGTACGAGTATTTTTTGTGCAGGTCCTGTAATAACAATAATTTAAAAAAAATCTTTAAGACCAGATCCAAAACAGTTTTTGCGAATTTAAACAGAGCAACTTTGGATTGACATGTGGCTGCAGTAACCTGAGAGGTGCTGCGCTCTGACTGACCTTGATCTTGAGCTGATAAACCGTGTCATCCTCAGCGTACTCGCTCTGCAGCACCGACAGGTCCTGTCTGTCTGACACTAAAGGGTTACTGTTGGCTATCTGCACAACCACACACACAAAATTGCAAATTAGTCATTGCAATCCATCTCAATACTTGTTTTTAGACTTTTTATTAAACAGTATGTCATTGATTATGCATTAGTGACATTTCTTTATATGCTTATCATAAGCTCACAGCTGTGCACATAAAGCCTGTTACAGGTCAAGGTCAGTGTAATTACTGCAAAGATAGATTCTCAAAGAAATGCATCCATTTGTGTTCAGAGTGCAAATTATGCTTTTATAGCCCTGTCCACATGTGATCTGAGATTTCTGAAGTTGTAACTGTAAAAAAAATTAAATAAAAAATAAATAAAGACAGTGGAATGTGGAAATTTGCTCATCTGGATCCAGAGAATAACGCAAAGCCATCTTTATTTCTTTTTGCTGTCCAAACTATAGGTTTTCTTACCTCCTGCTGAATCCGGTCCTGTTGAGCAATTATGGCCTCATCATATGCTAGGCAGTTCACTCCTGTAAGACAAGGGTGACAGATTTAAGAGGCTTCAGGAGTAGAGTAGTACTTAAATGACATACTGGCTGACATGGAGGATGGTGAAGCTGTGGCATTGGGATTTTAGCTGCACATCAGACTAGAAGCACTATTTGAAACCGCAGTGTTCCAGTGATGCAAGGTGTGTACTTTAGATTTACAATACCATAAATGTAGTAGCATTTATGGTGCTATATACAGACAATAGCACTGTAACAGTTCTGAAACTGACACTGAAACTGCCCTACAAACATCTACAGTATCAAAGCACAACTCCATCTTCCCAAACTGTGCAAGCTGTATGGAGGTGTTAATGTTTCGTTAAAGGATGCTAGTCTGAGAAAACTCTAATGTTTAAAAACTGATTAGGTTATCGTCTTTAGTAGAGGGACCCTAATGTGATCTACTGCCCAGATCTATGGTTTAAAAAAATGAAAAAATTGAAAAAAGTATGAACTGAAAGCTAGTTCCAGCTTTTAGTGTTTCAGAAAGTTAGGATGCAAGCATTTGCTACTAGGGAAACAACTGTTGCACAAATTCAATATTTGGATTGGATATTGATCAGATACCAACCGTGCTATCAGTGATAACGAGCCAGCCCATTCAATTCATTTCTGCGTTGCTCTCTGTTTACTTTGCCACGTGTATCCTAGGGCTGTTTTCTTTTACTTCACTAACAAATACCAAAAATTGTATAGAATTATATTTATTTATTCATTCCTTTTTAGTTTTCAAAGTTAGGAAATGTTTTACGTTGAGTCTAGTGTTTCCTGAAACATAAAAGAATACCTTCTAGTCTCTTGCTCACATTGATATAGATTATTCATTTAAAACCGGTATCCTATCGCTAGTCAGTATTAGCAGATAGCCAAGCTAAGGTATCGGTATTGGATGGGATTCAGAACAAGCTGATTTGGGCCATCTCTGACTGCATTCACTTTTACAATTGGTGTGTTTAAGCAGATGTGACCTAGTGACACTGTCAGTGTACCTGCATTGCACCTGCAGTGCTGTGTGACAATGTAATACCCGAACAAGCCAGGGACTAAAACTGAAATAACTTGATATTACTTGGTTATTCTAGGATATTTTTTTTAAAATGCCTAGCTTGGATTTAGCAATCACAATTAAATGCGACTACATTATCTTGGATGTAAAAATAAATAAATAAACTCGATCACCCGTAATACAGCTAGTTCCAGCTGTATTACGGGTGATACTAGTTTCTTAATAAAAGTAACGGCGCCAGGTCCTGCATGTCGTTTTGCTTTAAAGGTTTGTCTTTTGTCAAAAAGCCCTTTTAGCTCGGTGTTTTCCTTCTCACTTGCGAAACCACTGAATTCGTTATAATGCCAGACAGCTGCATGTAAACAAAATGTAATAAAATCTGGAATAAATCAATTGACAAAGACACACTTTCCCTTTCCGTTTTCATCACCTGCCGACACCAATAAGCAAACAAGAGCGCATTTAGCCCTTGGTCAGCATTTAACATGAAAACAAGTTAACCTACAAGCTAACGTCAGTCAGCTAAACTTGGCTAGCGCGACTTGTGCGAAAACAAAACAAATTCTAGCCACGACGACAGACGCAGTTTTACAAACTAAAAATACGACGTCTTTTCTTTAATATTAAGTACACATTCTAAGCATTTCCAAAAGTCAAAACCTCTGGAACTGTCACTCACTGCTGCCCTGACATTAACTAAACAAGCTTTTTTTTCTTTGTGTAGCAGTGGCAGCTAGCTAACGTTAGCCCAGAAGCTCTGGCCTCTGTGTGCCCCTCACCGCTGCACATCAGCCAGATTCAGCACGGGGGGAGGTAACGGCTGAAAGGCTTAACAGATGCTCGTGTGAACAAGAGCTTCGTTTAGAAGAGAAATGACAGCGCACTTTGCTTGACATTTGTTGGTGTAACTGTTTCTCTCACCCTCCATCTCTCCCTGTGATGACTCTTGCTGCTCCTCCGCCATCTTAGCTGTTCAGATCGGTTTCCTCCCTCCGCATGACATCACTCGTCGCACACTTCCGAGCGCAGGCCAGCGGTAAACTTACTTTATTTACTTATTTATTTATTTATTCATTCATTCATTCATTTAGTTGGTGGGCAACCTTTTCGCATGAATAATGACTTTGTTAACAAAGCTAAAGCGTCATACTAGGCTTCCAGTACATTCCATTGGCTGACGTTTTAACAGAAAATAATGCATTTATTTATATAATTACAGTATTATACCATATTTAATATACATTTATTTCTTTATTATTTTATAACTTTAACTAAAATGAATAGAATATTTGGTAATGTTGTCAAAGGGTTCGTGTTTTTGCTGGGATATAAAAAGCCCTCCACGCCATTATAACAGGTTTCTTTTCTGAGGGTCAGGCAGGATTATGAGGCAGGTGAAGTGTGCAGTCCTTCCACAAAACCATGGACCCTCACAGACCTGTACAGTCACTGGTTTGGGGTAATTTGTTTAATTGCAAACATGGTGAAAGTTATGCACTAATTCACTCTAAAATCAGAATGGCTAAGGAGTTAGCAAATCCCTGCATAAGTTAGTTCTAAATGGCTTGTTTTTATTTATTAAGTTAGTGGCTGTTCTTTAATATCTGTGATGAAGGTAAAAATACCACAAACAATTAGTTTTGTACATTCATCCTCTGTGATTTTGAGTTGGCTGGACCGGATGAAGGCCCTTTCCTGTCAGTATAAAGGTGTTTAACTGCACATTTGATCTTAGTATTAGAAAAAGCAGAGCACTTTCAAAAACATATCTAAATATAAATATCATATAAATGTAAGAAATCTCTTGCATCTCTCTTTGGGCATACATTTTAAGAAATAAAAGTGTGAAATTACATTTCTAAAAAAAAACTGGTAGCTCATTCTTCAGACTGCCCTGTTATTACAAAACAGTTTTTCTTAATTCACCGGAAACATCCTGTTTTTTAAATGTATTTATTTATCTTTTTTGTTTTGTTTTGTTACTATGGATGAAAAAAGAGACATTTTGATAGTATCAGAATCAATAGTTAAAAAAAATAACAGAAAGGGTCCTGTTATCTAATTGTTTATCTATTAGTTTTGATGCATGAATTTCCATAATGAGGGGAAAACATTAAGATGCATGGAAAAATTAAAGTCTAAAATTCATGCCCTCCATCATATTTGTCATAGCTGTCCAGTGGTCCGAACTGGAGTCTTTACCAGACCGATTTATGTTTGACACCCTTGCCCAACAGTACTCTTAGGAAAACCCCAACAATCAAACAAGCGCATATGAGTAAGCACTCTGTGACAGTGGGGAGGAAAAACACCCTTTTAACAGGAACAAAGTAGGGCAGAACCGGCCTTGAGGAAGGCTGCCACTCCTCCTCCTGTGCCTGTGGTTTGACTCTGACGGTTAGCATGACTCAAGCGGTGCTGATTCATTTAAACATATTCATCCTGTTGCAATCAAGATGACTACATTAACTCTGATGAAGCAATTGGATATATGGACAATGCACAGTGATAGAAGCCATTGGACAGGAACTAAAAATATAGTAAATTATTCAGTGGCCAATACGTTTCTTTAAGGTTTAGTTTGCTACGATAACTACAACAAAAGAGCAAAAACTGTCGGTATCCCAAAGTCCCCACTTTGAGCACCGCAGCCATCATTGAGGAGCAATGAAGGTTTCTTCAAGTGACAAAACCCATCTGATGTGATGATGAAGCTCCTATTACAAGGAGAGCCTCTGGAAAAGGAGACCAGAAGTCCCAGGAGCTGCAGTGAAAAGGTTAATTAGCCTCCTAATTCTGCAATTAACAGTACCTCAGATTGGATCCCACTTCAGTGTTTACCACAGGTAACGTGAAAGACATGTCCTAACATCAGCTGTTACAGAGGAGGCTTTTATTCTTTAAACACTGCAAAGAAACCACTACTGAGTCAGAGCACTTAGACTGAAGAGGCAAGAATTGGCGTTATACTTGAACATTTTTTGATTTCAGCTGTGAGGGCAGATGGGTTTAAATACCTGGGATCAACCAAAGCAACAGACAGTGAACATAGGCAGCAAAAAAAACAAAACAAAAGGGAAGGTTTAAAAGTGAGACCTGCTGTGATGTATGGGTTGGAGATGAAGTCGGGAGGTGGAGGTGGCAAAGATGTTCTTTGGGAGCAAGACCAAAGAGGGGGATTATGGATGAAGTAAAGGAGGACATGCAGACGGTTGGTAGAGACAGGCTGGAGCAGCTCAAAGAAGAAGAAGACTACAAAATGTAATAGTTTCAGTGCCTTCGGTTTTTTCTACAATATAAAAAATAGTTTAAAAAATGAATGAACAGGGGTAACTAAAGTGCTGTACACCTGCACCTTTAGAAAAACCACATACATTTATTTCAACCCATCAGTACTAGCTGATAACCATCCAAAGCTCTCCAAATAATTAGAAATCCAGGCAAATGTCCAAAAAGATCATCTGGATCACAATCTTTCATAGTTGGTTAGTTCTGCAGTTTGTTGCCTCAGTCAGGCCCCTGCACTTTCCAGCAGTATACATCAGGGGGCGCTGTCTGCAAATGCAACCCGCTTTCAGACATTATGGCTTCTCATTTGTTAGGTGCTGCCAGACAATAGTCACACATCACTTTAAGTTTGCCACAAACTGTCCCAGCACACTTTTTACACAACTAAAACAACATCAGACAAGTGTCTCGGAAAAAAGTCGTATTTACAGCAGATAACATAGCAAAAAGAAAACAATACAATTGTACAATTGTACAATAAAATGTATGTAACAAACAATATAATACTTCATATTTGCCAGAATAGCAAACCTGTTTTTTGTTTTTCATGTTTTCCCTTTGGCACATTTTCCCCAATACTCATAACAGATATTTAAAAAAAAATGTGTACACAGACAAACAATACATGTTTGGCTTTTATGCTGCAATCAAAGGCTGTAACATGTCCCTGTGAAACTACTTTTGGAAAGACACGGTCCTCTTTTGGAGGAAATGTTCCAAACTGTACAGAAAGTCCATGTGTGGCAACCTTTTTTTCATTTCTATGATCTGCTTTGTGAGAATCCAGGCATACTTACAGACTCTGATCAATTCTAACTATGTTTTCCAAATATTTGGCAGCTTTTCCAGATTCCATTGACGTTGACATTCATACTGTGTGTGTAAACATTGACAGACTGAACATAAATGCATTCTAATGTATTAAGTGTGCATGCTTCGTATATGCTTTGTCATCTCTAATCTTATATATGTATACATCAATATGTTTGCAGTACACATGTGTATGTGTACTGTGTATGGGAAAGAAACTGAGTGAGGAGGCCACTGAGGCAGAAGGATGTGTGACCTGGCAGATGGATGCAGCACATTTTATTTGTTGTTGTTACTATGCTGTGTCTTTGTTACTTCAGATTTAAGTATTACAGCTCTATTTCAAAGGCGTTTGTAGTTTTTTTTGTTTGGTTTTTTTGTTCTTTGTTTTTTTTAAGAAAAGGGAGATCACTCGTGTATTTGTACAGATTTACAGATCACTACATGTAAGGGACATTAATCTTGTTTTGGCATTAAGGTTTCATCTGATTCAAACTGTCTCAGTGCCTACGGCGGCAGGACAGTAAGACAATATGAAGGTATGCGGGTTGCAGGTGTGGCCAGAGATGAACAAGCCAAAAAAATCTGGATCAGGTCCCAACCAATGTTGTGTAAGAGAATGTAACACAGGCAGTTACTCTTACACTCACCACAACCAAATCAGAAGTCCACCCTCAACACAGAGCTGTTGCAATCTCCTTTTTAGATTTACCGACTTTCCCACAGCCTTGTTTACTCCTCCTGTATTTCCTGGTTTTTCCACAGCAAGTGCTTTCGATATCCCCTCATAAGCTCGGGCAGCTGCATTCACCTGTCAGCTGCAGCTGGTTAGAGCAACAGCTGTATTGTGAAAGCTCAGAAAGGAATATCGTCGGTGATGATGCTGAATTAGCTGCACTGGAAAATGTGTGATATTGTCTTTAGTTTCCAGTAGTTCTGCAAACATTTGGGGAATACACCCAAACAGCAGGCAGCAATAAGAAATGCCCTAAAGATGCTTTGGAGTCAACCGCATCCACAAAAGCGGTGCAGTTCTGTAGTTTCACGTATTATTTTCTCACCAGCTGTTAAACTATTTGAGCCTTGTGGATTATAGAGGCGTGGGGATTGACCGGATGGGGGCTTGGGATCCTTTTGTATTTTAATAGGCCATTACTGGGGTGGCAGGGCACGCTGTGACCCTCAGACACCTGAGAGCTGTTCGTCTCGCTGTCTTGATCAAAAGGTTGCTCTTGACTGGCAGGACCGCCCAGCCCTTCGTCCACTTCATCATCGTCGTCCCTTATGGGTGGGCAGGTGCTGCTCACGGGAGGGTGTTGGTAATTTTTGGTGATGCTTCCCAGTCGCAAACCCACATCCAGTGGGACAATGGGGCTGCCGTTCATCGACCTCAGAAAGTCGGGCGTTTGCATTCTCTGAGGCAATTGCGTGAGAGGAGGGTGGTAGTGAGTTTCCGGCTACAAAGACACAAAACAGATTTTGATTGCATCATCATCAGGTTAACTATGCAGTGGTTAGTAATATGGAGCCGAGGCATTCCACAGTTTGGCGAACTCAAGCCTTGACACGCACACTAAGACACACTTACCAAAGATAAAGAGCTGTTTTTCACATATCTCTCCACTCTGAGTCGGCTTTCCTCGTCTCTGTCCGGAAGCCTTTCTCTCCCCCTCCGGGAGTTGTTGTATATGGCTGGTCTGCCCAGAGAGTCATACACAATTCCTCCTCCCCGACCGCCTGAGATAGTAGATCGGCTGTCACGGCACTGAGGCTGCTCCTGTTTGTGGCATGGAAACAAAACACTAGTAACTATTACTCGACACACTGATTAGGTGCATAGATTGTAGCAATTCTATGCTCAAAACAACAGAATTGCTACAAACATTCTCCCAAAATTCACATAAAAAACAATTTTTTTAAAGCATCCCTGATTATAGTTAGATCATTTACTTACCTGTATATTAAAAAAGTGGTTTTAAAACAATAGCTTAGCATTAACTGGGGAAATGTGCTGTCTTGCTGACAGATGAAAAAATTTAGTATAATATCCCTTTAACCATTATAAAGCTAAACCTGGAAGTCTTCAATAAAGTCTTCCAAAAAGGAATTGACATAATATTGATGCCAATAGTTTGATGTTAAATAAATAAATAAAAAATGACATAATTAGTTATGTTAAAAATAATAAAAATAAATAATAATAGTCTGTTATTTATTTGCATTAAATTAGTCGCCGTTTTCAAGAAATTCGGAGGACAGTATTGGATAATATATTAGATATAAGGGATTTAATTTTGGGCCCCAAACTTCACTCCAGGTCCTGATTGAATCAGGCCTGACATACAATTAGGCAATGAAAGCTTTAAAAAGTAGCTTTTTGGGCCTAAACGTTGCCTTGCAAAAGAATTGGGCTGTAAAAGACAAAAAAATGGGAATAGCCACATACAAAACATTTCTTTTCTCAGTCAGCTGCATTTGATGACACTAAAGATGAAATTAAATGGGTTTTCTGTTGTTTTGGGAAATATGCTACAGCATATTCTTCCTGAAACATAAAAGCCTGCCACTCCCATGTCTTCATGCTAATTACAGGAGCTACAACCAGCAGTAATTTAGCTCAGGAAACAGAGCACTATTAAACCAGTCTGATCTCACTAAAATGTGAAAGGTAACTACTGACTCTTAGCACCACATTACATAGTGACACATGTCTGAGCTAAACATTGTCATTTTAACTCTTTAAAAGAATCAGCCACTATTGTTGCCCTTCTGATAAAGTTGTAAAGGCCAAATCATGGACTTATTATCAGCCTAGAAAACCAACTAAGCATCAAATAAAAATGAGCATGAGGACAAGAAGTATAAACACGTGAAGCCAAATTTCTTGGGTGAAAGTCTACATTCTTCTCCCCTCAATTTTGTTTGCTTTATACCTTATCTAAAGGAGGGAATTCATCTGTCCACAGTAACAAAGTTTCTAACCTCCCAGTTGCACCATGCTACATTATGTTTTACCAGTTAGAGCTGCTGGCTTGCAGTTGTAGTTGGCTGTAGTTTAAAACAGACCAAGCATTGCTGTTTGCAACTTGCTCGCATATTTACGCTTCACCAAGCTAACTTTAACACATGTGAGAGTGGTGTCAGTCTTCTGGCCTAATTCTCAGCATGAACTTTAGGGCCCATTGAGAGGAACAGAGATGTTAAAAGAGAAAAAAAAAGCTGTGATGCACTACATGCAGATTCGAAATGTTGAAACTTAGAACTTAGCCATCTGGCATCTGCCTAGTAAAGCCTCAGTCCCAGGCCCTGGCCCTGCATGCAGATTTATATAGATACGCAGACTGACCCCAAGGGAAGACAGGCTGTTCCTCAGAGTTCCCTCCACCCTCAGAGGGATGTTCTCCTCTGTCTGCAATCAAAAGAAACACAACAAAATTCTAAATCATGAAAAAATCTGTGCATTCAAACCTTACCATACTATGCTTTGATTATTTTAAAACTGATGGTATTATTGATAGAAGAAATGAATATTTGGCTGTTGCAACTAACAGATACCGGTGGTTATATTGAAGTATTTGGAGTTAGTCAGAGTGAAATCTGAACGTTGAAAACAGGTTTGTGTGATACAAGTGGTCCACTGATTTGGATCAGTGCTGAGCAGTGTGTGAGAGAATAATCATGCAAACGTACCGCTCTCCTGGTGTCTGTACTCGTGGAGTTCATTCTCCTGATAGAGGCTTGTCTGGAGAGAGTGCTTATTTCCTCCCTGTGAGGAAAAAAAGAGAGAAAAATTAATTTCTAATTGGCACTGAGGCTTATAATGCCACGTGTGTTATTCTCTGGCAGCTCAAGTTATTGCTAAAGCTTCATTTTTGAAATTTAGTTTTCATGCATATTTGTGCCTGCTGCTAATTTACAAGTCCCCCACGCAGAGTCATTTAGCCTGTGCATTTTACACTTTATGCTCCTCTAATTTTACACGCTCCGCTGTTGTATCTGTCAGCTGGAATATTCTTAATAGCTGTGATTTGCCCCATTTTTATATATTCTTCTCAGCCTGCGGATATTATTAATTCATCATCTTTTCGCATCTTAATTAAACATCACATTATCTCATACTTTTTCTCAGTCAGCTGTCTCTTTAGCTTCTTGTTCTTGCGCTTGTGGTAACATGTGACAGCAATGATGATGGTGAGCAACAAGATCAGGAGCCCAATGGCCACGCCCCCCACAATGAACATCAGCTCCTTTTCAACGCTTATCGGCTTTGGGGTTGGTTCTGTGAAGGTAGAGTTAGAAAGATTAGAATTAAATGGATATGCACTTCTATACACTTAGTTTATATTACTTTGAGAAGTATGTTGATACTGCTGCCATCTACCTTCCATATTAATCTCCACCTCTGTCTTTCCAACTCCCACTTCATTCGTTGCCACACACTGATAAGTGCCCGCATCTGAAAGGTTAAGGGGTCGCCCAAAAGCTAGCGTTCCATTTGGGTGTTGGATGACACCTTTCGGCAATTCTCCATCCTTCCTGTAGAGAGAACGTACGCAGACAATACTACATTACAGTGGATCCACACCAATGTATGTCACCTTCAATCTTGAACTCTCTGGACAGGTTGTCAGTCTGTTTCAAGGCTAACAGATAAGAACCCAGAGAGAGCCCATACAAACATGTTTACCCTATTAGGCTCAAGTGTCCTAAAAAAAATGCACTTTCCCTCCAATAAATGAGATAAATTAGAGTTTATTTGCTGAGTGTCCGAGTCGCTAACAATGTTAGATCCACTTCAAAGAAAGTTCAGTGACACCGGCTTATAGCAACAGCAAAAACAGAAGTGCTTATCACTGTCATCAGGCAGAAGTGAGTTTCGCTGACTGATCGACCTGTATCAGACTCCTCTCACAAAGATTTATAACCTCCTGCAAAGTGGATGCTCCACCCCCAGCATTATAAGTTAAACAGTGATCCGACAGCCTAGACTCACTAGATAAAAGCCAGCTGGAGTGTTTGAGGTAACTCAGGGGCAAAAAGCGAAAATATCGCAAAGTATTTGTCAGATATTTGTTTTTCTTATTACTGATTTACTTCCATATTAATCGTCGTTAATATAGTGTGTACATACAAAAACAGTAGTAGAAACACGCTAGCTAGCTATGGGATATAAATGGTTAACAAGCTTGCTAGCGTTAGCTGATAACTGTCACTCCACCCTCCTGTCCTAAGATGATGAATAATGGCTGTAAACAAATGATAGCAATAAATAAATAAATAATGCCAAGGCTTCAAGGTACAGCCACCTGAAAGCAATGGGTGACTTTGGTGTACCTTTTTCCATCTTTTATACACAGTATATGGAAGTAGTAAAGACTCCTTCATAGCTTGCAGACTTGTATTATTTAGATAATAATTCAGTGGGACATGGCATGCTCGCATAATGATAACAATCAATTCCACAAGATCTTAAAGAAAATTGAACACCCCATCCACCAGCAACACTAATTATAGTTCTGTACCTTCTAGAAGAGAACTTAATGATATAGTAGCTGAACACATTGTTTATCTACTGTATCATGTCAAAAATCAAACAGCTACCTGTGGGGCTGAGAAATGAAGCCACAGAGAGAACTTATTTCCCACAGAATAAAATACCCAAATTAGTTAGCAGGGATCTGTCTGTACATTGCATCGGAACAGTTTATGAATGCAGCTTACTAGCCAAGTGTCCTAGTATGAAATAATAATTTATCTCGCCATCTTCTTGGGCAAAAATGGTTACTTCTAGATCCAATAAAGTAGCGCGATAGAGACCAAAAGACAAACAATGAGGTTTCAAAGTGCAAAGCCCTGAAACTACTGGGTGACGTGGTTGCATCTTTTACATACAGTTAAAAAAGGACACAACTTGAACATTCTCAGAAATACATCTTCTTTTGTATAGAGGCCACTCTATAATGTAATCTACATTAGAGATGTCATAAGTGTGTTGCATAGAACTCTTGTTTCACAGAGTCGTCTCTGTTTAAGCAGAAAAGAGGAACCATATACTTGTACATTTGCAACACATTTTCATGATAACATCTCACACAGATCTCACGCTGCTTCCTTTTCCTCCACCCTACACCCCTGCCTACCTGCTCCTACTAGTTAACTTCTGATAATTGCTCATCCCTTTCCCTTTTACTTCTCATCCCCCTCCTGCTCCCTCCTTCGTGTGAAACTGTCTCATCTGTCTGCTCTCGGCACAAGCCGGAACATGACACTGTGACAGCAGCTATTACTTCACCTGCCGCCATTTACTAACAGGTTTTCCCAGTGTGCTATGTGTGTCTGTGTGTCTGTGTGTGTGTGTGTGTCCATATGAAATGCATATGTGTAAAAGGTGAGTGAGGTGATACAACTCGATGTGTGAACTTTAATATATGTTTTCACATGTGTTTGTATGAGTGTGTGTGTATGTGTGTATGTGTGTATGTGTGTGTGTGGGGGGGGGGGGGGGGGGGGGTTGTGTGTGTGTGTGTGTGTGTGTGTGTGTGTGTGTGTGTGTGTGTGTGTGTGTGTGTGTGTGTGTCTGCGCGCATACACGGTCATTCATAAGTCTGTAAGCTTGTATGCACGGTGTGTGCCTCTTAATCTTTACTCACAAAACCTCCTTTCATAAGGTATGTTCCTGTTTTGATAACTAATAAAAAAAAGTATTAGACGCTTTACTTTCTCTCAAAACAGCGAAAACATAAACAAACCCTACCAAACATTTGCTCTTTTTCTTGCTTTTTCTTTCAAAAACTTTAGATAGATAAACATATTTTCTGGGTGTTTTTCCTCTGTGAAAGCCTAACTGTCACATGCCGTAATTTAATGGGTGCCATTCCTCTTCCAGCTTTTCAAGGCCTGCATTTTTTCTAGCTACACCACACCCTGAGAATATATTAATGCGTTGAAACAGACAGCTTAAAATGACAGCTGGTGACTCAAGCAGAAGAACTGAAACACCTGAGTCAAACCCTCAGCTGGCTGAAAGCAGGGCTTCTCCTGAATGAGCTGCCTTCCAGCCTTCTATTGAGGCCGCAGAAGCAGGAAGTGACAGTGAAATGAGGTTTTTTGGTTAAGACTACGTCCACACTAATGTGTTTTTGTTTGAAAACGCATCATTTTCTCTCCGTTTTGGCCTCCCGTCCACACTGAGATGGCGTTTTCGCTGATGGAAAACGCAGCGTTTTGAAAACGCTCTCGAAAACGCATACATTTGGTGCTTTCGTGTTGCAGTGTGGACACTCAAAAACGCAGACTTTCTAAAATGATGACGCATGTTAGTCATATGATGCAGTCATGTGACCTGTTAAACTAAGATAGCGGAGGGCATTATACAGCAGTTGTTATGTTTGCTCTGAATTTTGACAGCCCTATTAAAAATTAATATCAGTCTGTACATGCTCCAGATTGCTTTTCTTCAAATTCTTTAATTCTCACTCGCTTTTGCAACTTTGTGCTTTTGTGTTACTCGCAGCAACAACTCCACCTCATTGTTAGTCCATTTAAAAAACTTGGTGCTTTTCCTCAACATTCTGCCGCGAAGTTTCAAAGAGCCGGAAAGTAAATAAGCGGCAGACTAAATGAGGCAGGTCAAATCTTCTTGCGTTTCATGCATGCGCAGTACTGGAACGGAAGCATTTTTGGCGGTTTCAATGTGGACGTGCAACTCTGTGAAAACGACAGAAAACGCTAGTGTGGACGCGGAGCGTTTTCAGACGAAAACGGCGTTTTCAAATCTATCCGGGCTAGTGTGGACGTAGCCTAAGTCATGAGAAAAAGGGCGGAGATCCTTCCCAGCTACATCGCAAAGGGTTAATGCAAACAACCAATACATGTGTAATATGGGTATACACTCAAAAGTAAACATAAGCGAAAATTGGGGTAAAAAATCTGTTAGCTGTGTGAAGTACTGGAATAAATTTGACAGATGTATGATGGCAAAAGCACACTATGAGGATTTCATGTAAGGCCTTCACAATTATCAATGCAAAAACACTGATGCTAATGATATCACCACAATATTTAAATATAATTCAAATGTAAGTGCATGAACTGTATATTTTAGATATGTAAAATATACAATATTTAAGTTGATCTTAGTCAATTTAACTGGAAATTCAGGGTTAGTTTTCATAAATTCATAAATTAGACACAGACATTAGATTTAATAACATAAGTACGCAGGAATTATTGGGGAGGAAGCACTAGCTACACATTTCCATGAAAAGAATGTCAACAGACAAGAAACTACAGTGATATGTAGTCTACTTATTACATTGTGTAACTCCAGTTCACAGTTCCACCTATTCACAGTGGTGTCACCATTCCTCTTTCATTTTGCCATGTATGCAGTTGTGCACATGCAGTGCAGTCTGTACCCAGCATCAGAGTATTACAGTAGTAATTAAAAGTTTTGTAAGTTTAATCATATTGTCTGGTGTCTTTCTGTGTGTATATGTAAACTCCTAATGTGTAAACAACATTGACTGTTGCTTCTACTAAGAAGCAACAGTCAATGTTGTTTAATGTAATAGTAGCTAATACATAATTAATAAGTAATAAAGTAACTGTAAGTTGGTGATGACCTGAATTTGCTTTCACCAAACATTAAATTAAAGTGGTGAAATCATGGGACACAAAACTGGCATCACAACTGGCACTTCTGATAAAAGTAACCATGACCAGACAAATCAGACACTTAGTCATACAAACAGCAGACACCCAGAGAGATAGGTGGATCCTACCATACCTGATCCAGGTGAAGACGTGTGGTTTGGGGTTTCCTCCACTCACGCAACTCAGGGCAGCGTTCTCCAGACCAACATACCAGTTTTTATTGTAGCCAGATACCTCTGCGTGCGGCGGATCTGAGAGAAAGGACAATAATTTACCAACTTTAAACGCTTTGAGATGGAATAATCAGACTTACAGCTGATGCAAATATGAATGCAACATTTTACAAATAGTAAAAATCACTGCCACGGCTTAACTTCAGTGTAAGGCATCGTGAATGATAATGCATTAAAAATTAAGGAGGGGAAGTACTACTATTTGTTATGTATATTTAACACACTCTTCATCTTGAAAATGAAAGGTGAAGAGAGTTTTATAGATATAAAATGTAGGTAGTGTGAGCTAGACTTGCTAATATGGAGAGAAATGTTTGTAGCAACACAGTGTTCAGAAAGTCTCTTATGACTCTGAAGGGATCACAACAGTGATAAAAACAGGAAGTGAGAACATCGGTCCTATTACTGCTTTAACTCTACGTATGCTTGTGTTTTTCATGATTTAAATATGTCTCATTTCTGCACTACTGGATCATCTCAACTCTTTTGATTTTTAAAACATAGCCCAGTTTGGGTGTAATGTGGAGGGAAACTCACAGTGCACTACCAGCTGGTTTTTTAACCTGCGGGGTTCCGAGTAAGTCGGATGCCAAACCAGGCAGTCCAACTTCTTTCCATTCATGCTCCTCAGGGGGTACAGGTAGAAGTGAGAGGAGACTGCCCCGGTGTCTGAGGTGCGATTGACCGACTTCCCGTTCAGTTCGGTGTCCCAGGAGAGCTGAGGCAGGGGTCGGGCTACGGAGCGGCAGGTAGCAACCTGGCTGAATTCCTGTCCCTCCACCACAGTCACAGAGTCCACTGTGGAAATGGGATGAGCTGGAAGAGGGATGGTTACAGTGTTTGATCAGGGAGGAGATAATGATGGTTAGATCAACACACTCAGCAGCCAGTGTTGAAGGCAGCTGTACACTTAAACAGATATTTAAAGGTCTTTCTAAGTAAGCGTGTCTGGTCTTATGCAACATGCGGGTTGCAGCAAAAGTTTGCTCACTAATTAGAAGAGCGTGTGGCTACGTTTTTAGAGAAGAAATATGATACATAGTTTCTTTCCTCGTTTATTAGTATTAAACAACTTTATGGTAACAACAGCAATAACTGCTTATGCTTAAATATTTAAAGCTCAAATAAGATTTGAATGCTTTCAGGGTAATAAAATTAAGTGAGCATAGGTTTGTTTGTTTTTTCAGGCAGTCCACAGAGTTCATTTAAGCCTGCAGTCTTGTTAGATCAGCTGATAACAGCTGATCTCAGTGTTGACAGCTCAGCTGATATACTACTGAGCAAATCTCATGTAAAGCCATTTATTTAAAGTGCTTTAACCTGCCTATAGTTCCTTAAAGCTTATGCAAGCAACCTTCCTCCACCCCACATCCTCTTGATACTGTATCTATTTTAATCAGTGCCATATCTGTTCAGTACTGTGGGATCTTGCTGCCGCTCTCACGGACAGAATTTCCATGTGTGGTAAAGTAAAGAGGGACAAAAGTGAAGCTATATCACCAATTATTGTAGGTAGTAACAACAATTTTCTTCAGAGTTAAGTAGAGCTGATGATGACTGATTTTGCTGTCGAATAATGCAGTTAACACTAATGATACCATTATAATAATAATGTTATTAGTGTTGATTAGCCTCCTAATGAGTTATAAGCAAATAATCAAGAGGTAGACTTTGGTCAGAATTCAAACCAAAGCAGAAAATCTTCAATGCAACCTGATCAAGGCTTCTTTTGCTACATACTAGAGGAAACGTGTTGTTACAGGTTGAATCCTAGAAGCACTTGTAAATTCTATATACTGATTATTACTTGCACTTGATTAGTTTTATTAATTCAAAAGTGTAGATCCATATATTGACAGTAAGACGATAAGATAATGTGAACGTTGGAAACACGACAAAATATACTTCTGAACAATAAACTTCAATTACAACCTTAAACATAAAAACCTGACAATACGATCATTTGTAATGCCTTATTAGGTGTTACAAATGCTTAATCGAGTGACAAATACAGTCATGAGTAAGTGTGTTATTCATATTTTGTCTGTGTTACTACATTATTAGTCATGTATTAGCTACGCCATGGTAAACTAACAACCTGGTGACAATATGAATTAGTTTCAATCCTTGAGAAGACAACATACTATCTCTTCTGTTGTGTATTGTATGTCAGAGTCATGATGGAAGGACTCACTATGCACAACGAGTGACAACTCTGTCTCAAAGTTTCCAAAGGGGAAAGTGCTGACATGGCAGGTGTACTTCCCCTCATCAGAGATCTTTGTGATCTTGATGACCAGAGACGAGTCCTTGGTGGGTTGGTTGCTGTTAAACTCCACGCGATCGGCCCACGGTCCGAACGCTAAGGACAGACAGAGACAAAAAGAGAAAGACATTTTAGGGAACCCAAGAGAAAGGATGCCACACAGAAAGTTAAATCCAGCAAGTTCAAAACAGACCTCAGGCTTTCTTTTTAGCACTTTCAGTTCCGTACACATCTCTGGATCCCTCTCTTATAACTGAAATTACGTTACAGCGTGGGCCATAATGCCTTCTGTGAGCAAAGACTCCAATATCACCTAAAATTACACCAAACTATAAAAACGGTGCAAATATCAATTGAATTATTGATATCACGGTAACATTTTCAGCATCTCTGGCAAACTGCTTTTAGACATTTATGAGCTCATGCCTTGGTGCATGATATGTTTTCTGGGAGGAGAAACAAAGCCACTAAATAACTCTTGTCAGCTAAAACAGACGCATTAACTTGCAATACAGGGAAACATTGTGAGGGATTGATAAAGAAAACATTTCCCACTGTGAGGAAAAGGGAAGTAACTCAATGTGACAATTTTGTTTTTAGCACTTGGCAGAGAACTGGAGCTCAGACACAGTACCAGTTACCTTCTTTTCCATTTACATGATGTGCAGTGATGATCTGCTCCTTGGTACCATCAGGTTTCTCCTGAAACCAGGTGACCTGCACCACTGTACTCTCGGCATCTGGCTCATAGCGACAGGGTAGGATGGTCTTTTCCTCCGCCAGGGAAGTTAAGGAATAGCTTGGAGGAGGTGCCACAAAGTCTCCTTGTATCACTGTCACTAGAAGAGAAAGACAGTTCGTAAATTCATCTGATTTAAGAATCAAGTACTTGCAGCTAATTCACAGCACGGTGGCCTGTTCATCTCGAACACAGTGACACCGAGCTTGGCACGCTGGTCGTAAATACTAGAATTTGTCAATAGGTCTAGAAATTAAGAATAACTGCAGGAATCCCATTACAAGTGCCACATTTTAAAAAATTTAAACCAGAAATTGGAACTCCTGAGACTCCTGAGCAAACTCCTCACAGAAGTACTCTGCCTGGGCTCAAACCCCAGACTCTTTTGAAGTGATCTACAGGCTTTCTGAAGCTCTTTTTTCTTTGCACATTGACTGTCTTTTCAATCATTTTCAGTCGACTCTTTGTTAATAACAATTTTAAAGGAATGCTTGTTTCTTTTATTTCTTCATTAAGACAACTAACAGCAATTTATTAATCACTGAAGCCACCTAACTTAGAAGAACCAGGGTTGTCTCTCCAAATAGCACACAACATAACAAAGAAGCAATTTTAAACAGTGTCTTTAGCAACTTGTTAATCCCAGCCTGTGGCAAAAACAAATAATTTGTTTCCAGTGTCTTTAATTGAATCTACAGAAAATGCAAATGAAAACACAGCTTCATTGCAATTCTGCACCAACAGGCTGATTCCAGAAGAGCTAGAAGCCGAAAATCCAACAAAGAAGAGATAGGACCTGAGAGATGGATCTAAAATTTCTGTTTCAATATGTACAGAGGACATCAGGAGAGAGGTACAACATCTGTGCACCACTGCAGAACCGCTGTCAAGGTTTGGGGCTGCATTTCAGCCAGCGATGTAAGAGATCAGGAATATTGATGGAATTATGAATACAGAAATGTACCATCTGGAAAGTGTCTGATTGGCATTGCTTCATTTTTCAGCATGATCCCAAACACACTGCCAGTGCAATAAAAGCATGTCTGGATAGAGAAACACACAATGGAGAACTATCATCTCAACAGAGGATGAAACAAAAGGCAGCGAAAAGGGTTTTGAATGTCCTTCAAGAAGCCTGGAGAACTATTCCTGAAGACAACATCAGAAAATTAGAAGAAAAGAAAGAGTTCAGGATGTGTTAAAAAAAAATTAAAGTGACCAAATAGTGACTTTAAAGCTTATTAGAAACACACAATCTCAGTTTTTTCTTATTAAATCTATAAATATACTATATAAATAATTCCATCTATTTTAAATTTTCCTGCCAAAATATAAAGAAATCACACTTTTAAACAGTGCTGTATCTTTAAAAAGTCTAAATTATACAAGAGAAGTCTCAGTTATATGTGCCAGTAACTACTGTAACTTGTGTGCTGTAGTGATAAGGCTTTTAACTTATTTTCTGTTTTCAACTTGCTACCTAAGGAAAAGTAAAAGCATACAGTTTTACATTAATACAAAGTTGCATCAGTTCTACAGTAACTTTAAACCAGAAGTCATTTGCGAAGCTGCTTCATGCTGCGTCAAAAGTCCCAGTTCAATTAAAAGCATAATAGTGTGGAAAATGGTGGCCTGGCTGTGCCGGAGTTATATATTATTTGAGTAAGCAAGCTGTGGTTATGTGGGGTGGCTATTTTGTCCGAGCACAGGAAGCCAGAGCTGCTTCTCATGCTGTCACGCTTTTCTGTTAAGCTGAGCCAACAAGCTGCAGGGTTTAATGCAGCTCTGATAGTAGTTTTGTCTTTTCACCAAACTGTCTGGAAGGACTAAGCAACATTTAAAATGATTTCATTAATATAGTGTTTCAGGAGCAGAGTTTCGGTAGAGACAGGTGTGCACTAGTCTGACTGGCAGCAACATAGTTTTAAAAAATGTCAGTGTTTAAAGGCAACGGATGAGGTTTGAAGGCACAAAGTTAGTACAGAAAACAAGCTGTATATCATAAGCATGAGTCAGTACAAGTGAAGATATGTCGTATAACTAGTTGTTCAAGATAAGCTTTCAAAGAAACTAAATGCTCAGTGTCTGCACACAAACAAAGGGACCCCAGAAAACATAAAGTTAACACAAAGTGCATCGTATCACATGTCTCACTGTCACAAAGCAGCATTATTTAGTGCAAACCACAAGTTTACATAAATATCTTAGTTTTTTTACTTTTCTCCGCTTCCTCCTTTCAGTTTGCTAACCTGTTTGGTCTCAACAGACTACAATCCTTCACATTACCTGCAATATGTGCAGCGCACTGTTACACGGTTTAAAACTGTATTTAATGCTTCTTTGCATTTGTGCATGTTCACCTTGGCACAATGCTAAAATAAAACTGAATTCAATTTTGTGGAAGTTTTGCCTATACGCACAATGCCTGCTGTCATATTGCTGCTCTTAGATCAAGCTGGAGTTGATTGATACTAAGACGCCACCATTTCCGGTTGTCAAGGCATCTAAAGGCTGAAAGCTAAAAACAGCTTGCACCCTAATAAGGTTATAAGGTGTAGTTTTGTTTTTAATACTCATATATATATATCTGGAAATAAGAACTGAAATCTCTGGTTGTTTTCATTCAAACTTTTCAGCTGGTTTCTAGCAGCTAGAATAAGTCAGTTTATCCACATAAGTTAGTTTTCATTCGAGCTTTTAGTAATATTCATATTTTCGTTCATGGCTTCGTTCGGATGTTGATTCAGTAGCTGATGTGGTAGAATCTGTTCAGATATGTCAGTGGGTACGATGTGATTCATGCATTTACCAGCAGACCTGATGACTCTTCTCATCAGACAGGTGTGTTTTTTTTCCATGAATGTGTGTGTGTATGTGTCACCCTGATGTTTAAACCTACTTTGGAATCTGCCTGTGCTGCATTACTGGAATAATGCCCAGCCTACCCTGCTTTTATGGGATTGAAAGGTTTTCTTCAGTCTAGTGTAGCATTATCTGTTCATGTTAACTTTTTCCAAGTCATTTTTGTCCATGAATTACCTGCAAAGTTCACATCTCATACAATATTAGGTTTTTTTGTTTTTTTAAGCATGCACCCCAAGTCTCACAAAAGATGTATAATAGCACCAATCGATAAACTTAAGGACTGATTCAGGCTAAATTATGATGTATTGTTTGAAACAAAAATGTCCATGGCTGAAGCAAAGACAAAAAAGCCATATAAATTACACATAAAACACACTAAAATGCATAAGTAGAGACCGGAAGGGTACTCAGAGTCATGACACAAAGCCCCATGTCCACTGTTGTGATTTAAAGATAAGAAATCAGGATCAGGATCTCTTACCTTTAAATCACATACATATCTTACATCTCTACAATGGTGAGAAAGAAGATATGTATATAGGTAGATGAGGGCAGACTGCCAATAGTGAGATGGTGATAGACAATAGCACCCAGCAAAGAAAGCTTAGACAAAAAACAAGAGGAAGTGCAGCGTCCCCAGAAAGACTGCGGACACTTTTTAAAGTGTCATTGAGTTTTATTGGTGAGAAAGATAAATATAAATGACTTATTTGATAATAAATAAATTTGATGTCCATCTCTCAAAGAGTTCCTCCCCTTTCTGATCGCTGCACAGCTTATGGGCCAATGTGCAGTTTTTACAGTGACAAACGGTATATAATATAAACCACAGCCATTCAGACTTTGAGTAAACAGTGTTTGACAAACACTGTAAGAGTGAAGTAAGTAAGAACTAGCTTTCAGTAAGGTTTTCAAACAGATGCGGGTAATGACCTTACCTCCTATCTCAGATCAATCTGACTGATTCTGACTCACAGGCCTTATCCCCTTTGAGCTTTAAGCGAAAGTTATAATCAGTCAGACCTCTGGAGTACCCGTACAACATGTATTTTGTAAGTGCATCAGCAGCTTCTGACATTTTTTGCATACATTTGAGTAGTGATGTTTGTACATAGTATTTAAATATGAAATGAATAGTGGGCCCAGGATAGAGCCTTGCGGAACACCTGTAGACAACATGGGAGTATTTGCATTTCTGGGTAAATTTAGCAACATTATATTATAATGTTGGGTGTTGTGTTTAAGTATATGTAGTAGAAAGTCTTATGAAGGCTGTGTGGATATTATTTATCATATCATCACATTTTTGAATGACATATTTATACTTAAGCAGCACACACACATACACACTAGGAGGATCCACAGAGTTCATATGAATGCAGCAGAAAGAAGCGTATTGATCAACAGCAACCAGTTTTTCCAGAAACAGAAGCCAGGAGTGTTTCCTAACAGCCCTCCTCCATGTATTCTTGAGAAAAACTGACTATGCCTTTAGAGGTTGCAAAACATAGCTCATGAATATGCTTCAGATACTGTATTAGGCCTTAATAGGGTACAGGAAAACCAAAGTGTGCATCATGATATTTTTAAAAAGCCTTTTTTAACTTCCGATGCGTTTGATGTGTGACACACAGCTGCTTTAGCGCTGTGAATAGTGGAGTACAGCAGCGCATAGGCAACACATTAAACAATCACAGCACAATAAAGGGGTCAGTAAAGGCAGGGGATAAAGATATATAGTATTAAAAGAACACAAAACATGTTTAAATATCATTTTCATCAGACTTCATATGAGCGCTTATCTTACCAAAGACACGGAGGACAAAGAGGCACAGAGAGAGTCTGTTCAGCAGAGATGTCATTCTCTCTGGGAGTTACTGTTAACTGTGCACAACTTTTGACAATTTCAGCAGTGGAAGAAAGCTCATAAGTCCAGGTAATACGATCCTAACTGACAGGCAGGCTCGAAGCATTGAGGCACGCTCATGCCTCGTACTGCCGGATCATCCTTGGAGATGGGTTTTTTTTTTTTTGAGAACCAGATCCCTTCCAGAGTCCAAAGTGTATATGAGAAAACTGTGCGTAACCCCGTCCTTGTGAAAAAGTTAAATCCCTTGAGTTTAGAGTCCTGTATGGTTGTTAAGCCCACACCATCATGTTTGCCCTTTAGAGGAAAATAAGGCGCAGCTTTACCTGTTTGGGATACACCTGTTTGAGCTACGCCCCTCTCTCTCTCTCTCTCTCTCTCTCTCGCTCTCGCTCTCACTCTGACATACACACACACCTAACAACCCCACAAGCCACAAACACACACTCACGCACACACAGCTGCGGGGAAAAAAAGTCACCTTTCCGGTTTGGTTGAGGCAACATGACAGTTATTTTCTCGTCTTTACTTGCTCTGCTCAGAGGAGAGGCAGGTGAAAAGCAGGCACAAAGACGCTGTTTAAAAGAATGAATGTTTCGCTTTAATACTCACCCTGATACTAAACTAGTGCCTCCTCCCTGATAAAGAAAGCAAATTAATCCTTTAATTTAAAGGGATCGTCACAAACATCAGTACTATGCAAAAAATTCCTGTGAAGACTTCCTCAATTTAAAAAGAAAAACACACAAACACACACAATAAAACACCACCCTGCACATAATGGTATTTGTAATCTTGTTAATTTGCATACATGTAACTGGCATATTCACAGCTTGTTACAAAATAAATCTGAGCAGCTGTAACCACCTAAACCAACAGGACACCAGCAGTAAAACTACTTCCAGTTACTAATCATTATTAGTATAGTATAGTAATGTTTTGTTTTATTAATTTGGGGTTTTAAATCACAAGGTTGGAGGCTTCTTGGAGGCACAACATTTTATGTTAACATAAAACTTTTAATACGTTTGGTATGTATGTACATGTGACAGTTTTAAGGCGTCTACAGGCAGAAGTTTACTTACAAAATAACATTTATGATTTTTTCGATGGCACACAGGTGAGGACCAAAGACAGCATCGCTGCCATCCTGTGGTGTACAGGAAACACTGCTCATTAAAGAGAAGCACGATTATGTTTTTCTGTACTCCTCAACAACGATTCAACATCTTAAACTGCGGCATTTTTTAAAACAGTGATGTCTTCTTCTGTTTGTTTGTTTTTTTCTTGTTGTTTTCTTGTTTTTTGAATAGCAGAACTTGGGAGGCTAAAACTAAAACACACTATTTCTCATGTTCACACAAACGGGCAGCAAAAAAATGAAGAAAAAGAGGAAGTGAGATGGACAGTACAGCTTGTCTATATAAAAAAAGAGTATATATTTATATATATATAAAATATCAAGCAAAAATCAATCTTTTTTGCAGTTACTGGGTATTACAATATAAAATATCTCTGAAGCTTTACCGCTGTCAAACTGAGTTTTTGTTAATGTTAAATATACGAGCAATGAAAGTATGTCATGCAACAAGGGAAAAGCATTTCTCGCAATCTCCCCTTTCTGGCCTCAACTTCCCTGTTTCTGACTCCTTCCAAACTTCCTCTAGAATCTCTAAAAGCAAAAGGGAAATAACCCGTGATGTACAACATCTCATACATTCTTGAAGACCTAAGCTGAATATGATGTGCAACATTTAATTACAAAGAGAGAAAGAAGTCATTCGTCATATCACTTCTTCATGCCGATTGTTTCATATGTGTCCGTTGCATGAGGAGTGAGACCCTGAGGGGGAGGATGAGGAGAATTTCATTAAACATAATTATTATAATAATACAGCATTCAACTATCTCCTGGTTTTCTTCTCTTTGACATGTTGATAGCACAACAACTCACCGTATATATGCCCTCTTCAACATTCTGACAAGGAAAGAGGAGAGAAAAATGTCAGATACAGTACAAATTGAAGAAATCGGACATTGTAATGACGGGGGGTTTTTGGTTCTTAGTAACTAGTTAGAGATCTGAGAAAAAAAATAGAAGCCAGTAAGCAACACGTGAGTGGCTTAGGCGGTGCAGAGTTTGTGGCTAGCAATAGGAAATTAATAGACTTAAAGAGGGGGTAAAGCAGCGCACCAGTTTGCATGAGAAAAAGAACACTATCTATCTCTGTATCCTGTGCAAGTCAGATTTTTGACAGAAAGAAAAAAACTGTTACTGAAGCTGCTGCTTGTGGATTAAATTTAGAACTACAGATATTTATAAAACTGTCTTGGTTTCATGTAAATGTTAAATGTCCACATAGCTAAAACCAGATTCTTTTTCTCTCTAAGTGACACCTTGTTCATTTTCTAAACCTTCCCAGAGCGACAGATGTCTACACGAGCTCCAAAGTAAGCTGAGTAGTAAGTCCTTAATAGAGATTTGGATTAAATATGTCATAAACTAAGTAGATGTGGTTGTATGCGGCTATGGTGTGGCAGCTTCATCCTTCAGTTTTTGCTCCATTTTCAGACCTCAGGGTTTGTCCACTGAGGTTTGACCTGGCCAATGAGCTCATCTTTGTCTCTGGTGAAGTTCTGCATTCTGGTTGTTTACCGAAACGCTACTTTTGTGCTGTGGTGTGTTGTATGCGTCGCTGCTGTCTGCAGTTTAGACAGTGTGTTGCTTCTTTGTGCCTGTGTCAGTAAGGTATGCACTTGTGTGTCTGCATCCATTCTCACCCCCTTTGGCTTTCCTTTCCCAGCGGCCTCTTTAGCATTGGAGATCTGTAGAAGACAAAGTTAGGGAACATTAAAGAAAAACTACAGTAACATTTTAGTATAAACCTAAAGCTATGGTAAGCTATACGTGCATTTCCTGTTGTCACTTTAGAGTTAGCAACATTACACACCCTTTAGATATATCTTCTTTCGTTTGTCACAAATAAAGGAAGTGCAGTGGAGTAAGATAATGACCAAGTACTTGTGCTGCAAAAATAGCTTAAATCTAAAATCATCACTGTCAGCATGTAGAAGTACCTCGGTCAAGAGAATATTTTTATAACCGTCTTAAGAGTTTGTGTGCTTTACTTTGCCGATGATAACCTACTGTAGATACATTTCAACTTTCTTGGATACAACTTTTATGAAAACCGTATATTAGTGTGGATGCAGGCTTCTACAAAGATATATATATATATATATATATTTATCATATGCAAACCTTGACTTTGCAGTAGAGAGCTGTCAGGATGATGCCATACAAAAACAGGATGCCATCCAGGATATAACAGATCTGAGGCTCAGCAAGAGCCGCTGAGAAAACACATGGGAGCAGATTAGATTAGATCATATATTCATTTAAAATGATTATATATCATTGATATATCACTTATATCAGCGATAACACAGTTTTGTTGGGTAATGGCGCTGCCACCACTTTAGACTGAGAAACAGCGATGGCAGCCATGACATGAGAAATCAGAAACCAAGTTCTGTGCAACTGCAGAACGCTGTCTGTCGCTCAGTCTGCAACATGTAACATGTTTAAATATATTCATAAATACCATTCAAACAGCATAAGATATGGGTTACGTTGCCTTTTTTAATGCTGTGTCTTATCTGTGCTCTCAGTTGATCGACTACTGTGATTAACAAACAGCATGGGAGGAAAACTTCAAATATGCACTAAACAGTACTCAGCAGATAGAACTCTATAATCATTCGAAAACCTCTTTCATATTGCAAAAATTACAAGCAAACTGTCTACAAATAACTAGAAGGACTGGGTCGTAGTTTTCAATCACCAACATCTGTCTGACTGACTATAGAAGATACAACAAAAAGCCTTAATGTTGTGTCTTATCTGTGCCCTCAGTTGATCGACTACTAAAAGAAGTGTGACTAACAAACAGCATGGGAGGAAAACTTCAAATATGTTCAGGCCTAAAGTTTAAAGTGAATAAGAACCTACGCTACAATATTCAACAGGCTCTTCTTCCTGCACGTTTACCACATAATGGAAGCACTGAACAGTACTCAACAGATAGTTTTAACTCTATGATCATTTAAAAACCTCTTTTATCTTGCAGAAATTACAAGCAAAGTGTCGACAAACAAACAAAAGGACTGGGTCATATTTTGACATCACAAACATCTGACTGACTATAGAAGATACAACAAACGGCCTTAAAAAGCATTGATCTTACATTACAGTACTTTGAAGGTTGTGTGTAATTTCAATATTGCACGATCGTGTCATATTCAGTCATTTATAATCCGTAAAAGTGTTGATAAATCTAAAACTGTTCTGGTTATAAGAAATTCAAGAAATTGACCTTTTTTAAAATAAGTGTTTTTTAAAATTATAGGCAATTATTTCATTTCATTTCATTTCTTTATTTATTTCACACATGGTTCAACAGTGTTTCTTTTCCTACATACAGAACCTCCTTCCCATTATTGCCCAAATAATTCCGTTTTTGTACTAGTCTCTTTTTTTTGACAGCTACTTTGTTTTTCAAGGAACTAAAACTTACGTGATTACAAAGATCCCGTGTAACTTTAGATTGGGTAGATGAAAAGAGAAGTTTTGTCTTATGACTCCAAAAACAGCTATTGGCCAGTCAAAGCACGGAGGGTTGGATTTCCTCAAATTTGCTAAATTCAGATGGAAAAGATGAGATCATAGCAAGAATTCGTCACAAAGTCTGAATGGTTTATAATTAACTTTTAATAATGGCTTTTCTTATTAAGGCCTCATTTAAGTCACCGGACACTGAAAGTATCTTATGGCCTTTAAAACTTTGATGTGTACACAGTTATTTGCAGTTGGATGAAAGAATGATGTCTTCATTGTGAATTTCCCCAGACAGCTAACGTCATTTTGGTCTGTTCCTTCCTTCACAAATTGTTTCTCTCTTCTCATAAATTCACTTCTCTAAAATCTCTGATCACATGACGGCTGTGCACACAGAGACTCACTTCCAAACAGTGTGATGTAAAGTTGGACCACCACTAAATTTCTGCCACACGTGTAACAGACATGCTTGCTCTCAGGTGTATCCATTACTTTTGCATGTGATCTTAAAATGTTGCGGTTTATCTTTACTTTTTCTTGGCATCTTTGGTTTTTCATAAGCAGTGTTGGGTTCTTAAGAAATGTAAGTCGCCTGACAGCTATTGGTTTGATACTGATGTAGTGACACTTTTTTCTTTCCTGACTTCTGGGGCATCAGCAGTGAGAATAGGATTTCAAAATAAAAATAAAAATGACTGAGACCCTTTTCCTTTTCTTCTTTTTGCATTAGAACAACGAGGTGCTCGTAGTTCTAATAGGTAGTTCTAATTCTGGGGGCATCAGCAGTGAGCATAGCAATTCAAAATAAAGAAGGGAAATTACTGAGACCCTTTAACTTTTATTTCTTTTTGCTTTAGAACTGTGGTACTCAGGAAACATGAAGAGATTTTTTTTCTTTAAGAATTTTATACAAGTTGTTGACTAGCTGTAGGCCGCTCAGATGGAACCAACGTCACATTATTTAAGGTGTGAATGTCTCTTACACGGTTAATCTGTTCAGTTTTCTCAGACAAAAAAAATGCAAACTGCAAATGTTTAGGGATAAAAGTACGAAACTGTTCCCTGCTACCTTCTCACTTATGTTCTTTAAATAAAAAAAAACATCTTTTTTCTTAAAAAAAAAAATCTTACAATCCACACTTGCATAAAGACAAACATCAACATTTGACAACCATTAAAAATTCAAAAAAACATCCCAGAATGATCTCACAGCAACTTCACCAGACGCATTTCCGTCTGCAAAATTAATGGCCGATTTAGGGGCAGACAACCTGTACGTGTTTCAGCTTAGCGTGTAAAAATTTGTTGATTTGATCCCATTAACTGTTGGTTGTATTTGATTAAAAACTGAACAACAGTATGATTTTATTTCTCTTTTACTTAACAAAAAAGAAAGAAAAAGAAGAAGATTTTTGCACATACACCATCAGAGACAAGTTTCCCATATTTGGAGGGACCCGAATTTGTTACATACGCAGAAATGGCTGAACAAATGCAGAAGCTGCTACTGGCCATATAGACCAGCATCCACACCCCTTGCCACAAGCAACAAACTCAGCAGGGTCAGTTTCTCTTCTCACAGGAACTATAATGTGGTAAATACATCTGCTGCCTACACTGAGCGGAATAAGGCCAAATGTCAGAAAACCTCAGTGTTCTCTAACTTTCGGTAAACAGGATAGTGTAGTTACAGAATGCTGTTTTATTGAACAGCAGTGTTGAATCTAGTTAACCACATAATGAAAACACATCATGTTCATCCTGATTAACTTTACACCTCTGTTCAGCTGGTCGTACCCTAAAAACTGTTCAGTTTTATCGGAAACTGAAACCAAGCGCGAGATCTCTGGACATTAAATCTGGTGATATAAAAACAAGCGTTCCAGTATTTGTGTCAACTCACCAGCTCTCCCAAAACACATCCACAGAGGAATGGCCGCCAGCATTTGGTTCCTGCACCACCCAGCCATGATAACACAGGCTCGACACGGATAATCAGCTCCTTGAACAGCGAGCAAACACGACTGCTTGGTGCGTTTTTTTTTTTCCGCTAAAGACTTCGACTACTGCATACCCAGCTTTACAGCTCAGAGGGGAAGTTGTGGTCTGAGCTCTAAGTCCATTTGTCTCAGATCTCATCAGACCACTCCCCCTGTTAACACCAACCAAGAGGAAAGACTTCACTCAGGCTTCGGTGTCTGCTGTCATCTTTAATACTTTATTTGTTTTCAGGCGGCACAAGAGCGTGGCAAGAAAAAAAGAAAAAAAAGAGGGTGTTTTAGACTTTACGAAGCCTTAAGATGTCAATCGCAGTGGGACAAAGAAAACAGATGCGTTTACTGTTCAGACATAAAATATTTATTAGGTTGATTTGGGCATTGTACATGAATGGTGATAAAGCCGTCTGTCAAAAAGCTCACTACAGTGAAAAGAGAACAGGAAGAGAGCCCGTCTGACAAGATAATCGTGTGACAGAGAGAGAGAGAGTCCTCGCTGGGGAAGCGACACATTAAGAGTATCGCTTTAACGGTCCACCTCTCCAAACACTATGTCCTGCGTACCTGCAAGAAGATAACACTCGATGTGAAGCAGCTCCGCTTGCACGCTCGCTTCTGCATGTCTGCAAGTATTTAAGTTATTGTGACATTCTCACCAATGATGGCCACCACATCTGCCAACATGTGTCCTTTGGCCATTTTATCCAGACCGGCCTAGAACGAAGCAAACATGAAGTAACATTTAGAGCAAGTGAAGCTTCCAGTATGCACGAGAGCACAAAAGTTGTCTTAATTCATGAGATTATAGCCTCGAGTTATCACAGTAACGACTCAATTAGTTTGTTTATGCAACTTTAAACACATTTTTAGCCTTGTAAACCCAAATTCTAATGACGACGTTCAACTGCATTAGCTCGTTTACCCATGAGCTAAGACGAACAGGAAGGAAGCTGAGGAGAGCTTTGGACAAAAAAAAAAACAACTGCTCCATAATGCTTAATAAAATATAGTTAATGAACTCAAAGTAGCCTAGAGGACAAGCCGTTAAATGAGCTGAATAATTGATATTGGGAGTATTTAATATTTCACAGTGTCGTGTGAAATTTTTAAGTACGCACCAAGTGAGCGAATCCAGGGGCTTTGATCTTGCAGCGATAGGGTCTGCTGGAGCCGTCTGAAACCAAATATACACCAAACTCTCCCTGCAAGCCAAACACACGCACACACACACACACACACACTCCAATAAGCATATTACAGCATAACAAAGTCCCATCTAATTAAGACTCAAAAAGCCTTAGTCGTACACTTAAAAGACTGCACAATTTGTCCTTATACTCTACACTACACTGAGTGCTCTCACCTTAGGTGCCTCTACAGCTGTGTATGTGGCCCCTGGGGGGACCTGGTAGCCCTCTGTGTACAGTTTAAAGTGGTGAATCAGAGACTCCATGGACATCTAGCAAAATAACACAAAGTTCGTGGGGGAAAAAAAGCATAAAAAGAAAAGAGCATCAGTGTATATTGAGGGAATGTTAACATTACAACAGTGAGGGGAAGTACAGGTGGTTTCCAGCCTTGAGCGCAGTCATATTTAATTGAATTTTACAATAAAACTGTCCTAACTCTGAAAAAGGACGAGTGAACACAAATTAACAAGAAATTGAAATAACACACAAGTGATAAAATACAGAGAAGAACGTAAATAGCCTGCAGGTTGCACAGTGAATGCAAAGAGGAAAGCTCTCTACTCAACACACCTTCATCTCAGACCTCTTAGGCGGAGCAACTTTGGCATCATCCACCTTTATCTCGCCCTCTGGCATCTTGTTCATCGCCTGGTGCATGATCCTCAGGGACTGCCTCATCTCCTCCACTCTGCACAGATACCTGAGCCGCACACACACACACACACACACACACACACACACACACACACGTAGCAGTAAACCACAGGACTGATGTTGCTCTACGCCACTACACGATATACACCTCAAACACTCTGCAGAGAAGGTGGAGGGCAGACGTTAGCAGCTCAGTCTGGCATCATCATGCTCAGAGTGCACTACACAACTACAGTACTACAGTATAGTATAGTACAGGAAATCGACCTGAAGGAGAAAAAAATAGTTCCCTGGGCCATTTTGACTGATTAAAACAGAAGTGGATGTGTTCCACTTCATGCCAGTGAGACTGGTGAACCACAATGTGCTTTGTACGCAGCCACATGTTTAGTCACTCCAAGAGGGTGATCAGAAAATAGGTCAAACTCTGCGGACAAACGAGGTCGCCAACTTCTGCTGTCTGTGAGTGACGACTCATTCTGATTATATATGCTGCATTCATGAAAACCAGGAGCATCAAGCTCTCACCGTGTAGGCATGTAAACCAGGATTCCTTTTAAACACAGTTGGCCAATAATGTCTCTGAAGTTTTCTGTTGCTAGGCTGAACGTCTGAGTTTTAAACTGGGTGACATATTTACTGCTAAATTTACATCGTGTTGCTTTGATCAGAAACAGAGATACGCGTCATGGTAGCTGCCGAGTGGTAAGACCTGGTTCTATATCCAGCCTTTTGTAAAAAAGCAACAGATAAATTCACATAAATCACAAGTATCTCATTTCAAAAAGACTAAACTGCTCAATAATAAGAGACAGTCGAAGCAAATTTAGACTAAAGACACCAAATATTCTTCTGGCGTGCTCATACCCAGGCTGCTATAGAGAAGACTTGGGCTGTTTGTTTGGAAGAGTCTTACCTGTCATAGCAGTCTCCGTTGCTTCCAATCGGAACGTCAAATTCCACTTCATCATACTTGTCATATGACTGAGACTTCCTCAGGTCCCATTTGATTCCAGACCCTCGTAACATGACTCCACTGGTGGTGGGAAAAGCAGAGTGATGCATTTCAAGGTTTATAAAAATATATATTTCTACGAGCTTCTAGAAGGAGAGTATTTAAATGAATTATACAAACTGATTTAATAAGTTTGTGGCAGATTGTACCATTATTAACACTGAAAACACGCGTTGCCCCTGACACAGCAGTGTCACTTCCCTTTAGGAGGGTTTATTTATTCATTTAGAATGCTGATATATTGGTATCTGCATTTATAACAGCTGACTACTGTGCAAGTGAAGCCATCATTGTCATCAGTGTAACTTAATTTCTAATATGTCAGTGAACTTTCATTTATGGGTTACCTGAAACCGTAGTTGAGGGCCTCCTCAGCAGAAACCACTCCTATGTCCACAGTGCGATTCTTCCAGATACGATTGTTGGTCAGCATCTGCATGAAGGAAATCCAACATGAATGTCACTTTAAATTTACTGCATCCACAAGCTCCACACGCCCATCGTGCTTGAGCTCACTGAGAGCTTGTGGAGAATTGAGGAGAACATGGAGTCATTCACCTCTTCTACTTCATCAATCCGAATGGAGAAATTCTTACACCACTCATAGATGTCATCCATCAGGCCAAGGGGCAAATCCTGAAACATATTCAAATGCAACAATATTATACTGATCTTTAGATTTCATCTCTCATCTATCTAGCTATATAATCTATATCTATCTATAGATAGATTTTAAAAAGCATGTTTAGAGAAGTGTTGAACTTTCTAGTTATAAAAATGTAATGAATTCTTCTCCTACCTGATGTACGCCACCAGGCCTGACGTATGCAGCGTGCATCCTTGCTCCAGACACTCGCTCATAAAACTCAAACATCTGAGAGGAGACAAGAATTAAAAACTTAAAGAGAAAAGAAAAAGAAAAAAAACCCACACATTTCCATGTACAGTAGTGTCACAGTTTCAGGATTAGTGGCAAAACTCAAACTGCTCTGTTGCAACACATACATACGCTAGATTAGACCACCTGTTTTAAAAGAAAAGCTACAATCGTCTGTACCAGTCGATTACGGTGATAGGTTATCATTTCACTGATGAATGCTGTTACAATCAAACCAACCGAATGTGTTTAGAATTTTATTAAGCCTGAAAAAACTCTTTCTAGCAGTGGCAATGTGATAACCATCAGTTATTTAGCAAAGTGAAAATGTAATGTATTCTAACACAATTCACTGAAACGTCAATGTTTCTATCATTTTCTGTCTATGACTCAAAAAAAAATTATTAGAATATTTCACTTTGAATTTGAGTCAGTTAATTTTCATATAGTATAAATACTGTGTGCTGATCAGTCAAGTTCAGTACACATAAACACAACGATGGGGAATGCTGCTGACTTGACAACTGTCCAGAAAGCACCCTTTAACAGGAGGCTAAGCCACAGAAGGTCACTGCGGATGATGGTGGCTGTTCACAGAATGCTGTGTGTGCAACAGGGATGACTGCAGCGTTGAGAGGATTGTCAAAAAAAAGTTGATTCAAAAGCTGAGGGGTTCTTGGGAGAGACAACCGAGACTCTCAATGAGTAGACTGAGGCTGGTGCCACTGCAATAAAGTGTCTAGTCAACAGACACCGAATGCAAGATGTTTGAAGTTTAGTGTGAAGTTTCTAGACTTTGACTATTCGGGGTACCATTGTTTTATCAGCATATTAGTATTATTAGTACTTTATGCAACCGTGTAGCGGTAGATTTTGGAGGACTGCGTATTCCACCTGTTGACAGGATTTATGATGATGCAGTTTTCATTTCACTAACACCAAATCCTTTGATGACCACCTACTACTGTGTTTGCTTGACTTGGCAACTTGGCTGAACCCCTTAGTGAATCTGTGGGGTATTGTCAAAAAGAAGATAAGTAACACTCTGACCTAAAAACACAGACAATCCGAATCTCACTATCAAAGCAACCTGGAATTAAGTAACATCACAGTGGAGCCACAAACTCCTCATTTCATGCTACGCTGGATGCCGTAAACCAGGATTCTCTTCAGATCATCACATTGTATCGCCAGCAGAAGATTCAGACTCAAACGGTTGACTCATTTTACAGGCCTGTCATTTTTGGGACACTTTCAGTGACTCAGTGAAAATGTGAAGTCAGACGTGGCCCACATGCTGACTCATACACAGGATATTGTTGAGTAAACACCTGAAGAGCTGGAGGTCACTGTGCCACTAACTGATGAGAACATAGCTACTGTTTATGAATCAAAGATACAGCGATTTTGGGAGCAGGCTTGACTCAAAAAAATAAAAAACAAAAATCTAGAACAATCCCCAGATTAGAACCACAGGACACCTTGTGATTGTTGTTCCGTTACCTTCTCTCGCTCCTCGAACATCCAAAAGAAGGGAGTCATGGCGCCAATGTCGAGAGCATGTGTGGTGACAGCCATGATGTGGTTCAGGATGCGAGTCAACTCTCCATACAGCACTACAAACGACACAGAACAGAGCTCAACAAACTGGAAACAGGTTCCAGCTGCTCACTGGTGAAGTTTTACTTTACTTTGAGTTCAACATGTTTTGTTAGCGTCCACGTAAAATAAAAAAAATTAAAAAAATCTACTTAAACACTTCAGTGCTTCTTGAAATTAGATTGGTGATTACTTGGTCAAACAATCAATTCAATCAGATAAAAAAGCCCCAGGAACACTAACTGAGTGCTAGAACAGATGGCCTGTTAGCTCTAGATAGCTCATATGTCAATTAACTCTTCACAAATAGAGCCTAAACATTAAAGACAGGTACACAACTCAACAGTCAACACAGTAGTTGATGCTTTTTGTTGCCAGACACGACTTTAAAGTGATCCTCTTTGAAACAAAACTACGACTCTGATCCTTGGTTCTCACTGTTTCCTGTTGAGGAAGAATTCAAACAACCAACCAGATAGTTACTCTCCACATTGGAAAATGTAGTCTTTTCAGATCTTCAAGTTCATGTACGTTGTGCAATTGTGGCTGCCTGATCTCTACCAGAAACCTCATTTGTTCCGTACAAGGCTAAAGGTGAGAGGCACGTGTCTGTGGCACAGAAATACACTGAGCGTGACAACATCTCCGTGCAGCCTATGCTGTGAACTTTCTAAGGGACCAATAGAAGACAGTAGCAGCGCTTATGTTTAGTTAGCGCCCCCTAGTGTGTCATTTTTAACTGCATCTTAAAGCAAAGGGTCAAAAACAAACATACCAGACAAAGAAAACTGCTGTTGGAAACTCAAAAAAAAAGTAAACGTTTGTTAAATGCTCATGAATTCAAGCTTTAGTTTGTTTTTTTGCCCAGTGAAGGTCTTACACTTCCAGAGAAAAAATGCTGAGCAAGTACCATGAAAGTGCACAGCATTAAATTAGATTCATCTTACAGTAATAACAATAATGTAATGTATACTTTATTAATCCCCATAGAGAAATTAGCCCATTAACCCCTCTGCATTTAGCCCATTCACTCAGTGAAGCAGTGGGCAGCCACCAATCCAGCGCCTGGGGAGCAGTGTGTAGGGACGGTACCTTGCTCAGGGGTACCTCGGGGTAGCCGTTTAGTGGATTCGAACCCCCAACCTTCCGACCACTTTACCCACTGTCCCTGCCCCTAGCTATATTTATACTTATTTCATTTATAGCATTTTTATTTTTTTCTATTTTCGAAAATAGAAAAAAAAACAAATTTTCCTTCAGGTAAATATACAAACTAAAGATTAAAAAAATGTAGATATGAGTACATAAGTGCAAACTACATTGTAATAATTTATAAAATCCAAATTTGGCATTAATAGTGGTTAAATAAGACTTCCAGAATAATGTTTTTTAAAATATTTTTTCTTCAGGAGTTTTCATATTTGACCACTTATGCTCAGTACCTCTGATCCACTGTGCACGGGGTGGGGCCTGGATGTTGAGCAGCTTCTCCACAGCCAGAGAGTAGGCTTGCTCATTACACATCATGGAAACATAGTCCAGGCGGTCAAAGTAGGGCAGAGCCTGCAGCAGAACGTGTTTTATTTAAATGAGGATGGTTACAAAAATAATACAAACTGCCACTACAATTACATGCATACAAAATAATTTAACAGGTATATAATGGCTGGAAGTTGGAGCGTACAAAGACCACTTAAGTCATCCCATTGTTCAGTACCTGCAGGTATGTCTTATACTCGATTAGCTTTTCGGTGCCACGATGCAGCAGGCCAATGTGTGGGTCACATTTCTTGACAGACTCCCCGCTGAGCTCCATCACAAGACGCAGCACACCGTGAGCTGCAGGATGCTGAGGGCCAAAGTTAATCGTCAGGTTGGACACGTCCTTCTCTGCGGGAGGATCTTTGTCTGAAAAACAAAGAGCATAAAACAGCAAACTAAAATTTGACCAGTCTGACAGACCAGCACATTTGTTTTCATCAAACAAATAACCATAATGTGGGACAAGCTGCCCAAAGTATGAGCACATCTTAAATCAAGTGCACTGTGGAAATAGAAACGCGTAAGTCAGACACTGAATACCTGCCTCCCATCTTAATGAAGGCTGGCAGACAGAAAACACAGAGGACAAAAATGGAAATAAGTCAAAAGTTTCACCGTTCTGTCTCTGCCAAAGTCTGACATGATACATTTAGACTTGGACTGTGTTCAACTCTCCCGCAGTCTTGGCAGCTCGTTATGTAGTTCCCTTTCAGTTACAATTAAAAGAAAAAAATTATATTTGAAACGAGTAGATGTTAGTGAACAGCAGTCTTTACCATTCCATGGGGGCGGTGTCCACTTCTCATTAACAGCAGTGGGGTACATGACTGCACCAGCAAACTGCTCCGTCCACTCCACATCTGGCTGCCATTGTTTCTGCCTGTGAAACACAGCAAGGTTGTTTTTAACACGACGTAGGTATGAGGCTGGGTGGCGACCTTTATCAGTGCTAACACGATCCTGAAGTACAAAAAGGTGGTGCCTCAGGCTACCTGCGTGCTGCTTAAAGCCTTAACCTCATTATCAGATGTTATTTGGAACTGAGCCTGCCAACCTGAGGACTGATCGTTAGAGGTAGCTCATTAAGGAAACATGCAGAGATGGAAAGTTTTCTTCATGAAAAACAAAATATGTCAATGATTCAGTAGTTTGGAAGGCCACCTTTTGCAGAACTTAGGTCGAGTAATTGTTTTGTGCATCACTTTATCAGTCTCTCATGTCATTGTGGAGGAATTTTGGCCAAGTTTTTTTTGCAATGTGGCTTCAGATCATTGAGGTCTGCAGGCTCTCCTAAGATCTCCCGACAGTGTTTCAATGAGGTTGAGGTTTGGACTTTGAAACTTTGTAGATTTACTTCTGCGACTGGAACAGCTGTCCCTCATTTACTCATTTTAAGTATTCACTCATCCATTCAGAGTCAGCGGATGCTGAGGCGAAGAGTGTGCAGAGGTCACCAACTTTCTGCAGAGTGAATCTCTACAGACCTCCATACTTAAATGGGCTTCGGATTAGCTAAAGAACAGTGCTTAAAGACCTTCATGGAACGGGTTTTTATCGTCGGGCGGCTGCATTGCGTGGTATAAAGCGCTCCATCCCTGGAAACTAGAGCAGTGGAGGACACGTGTTCTCTGGAGTGACCAATCACACTTCTGTCTGGCAATCTGATGGATGAGTCTGGGTTTGGTGGTTGACTGGAGAACGGTACTTGTGTGACTGCACTGTGCCAAGTGTACAGTTTGGTCCAAACCTTGTGGGAACAGTTTGGGGATTTCCCCTTCCTGTTCCAACATGACTGTGCACCAATGCACAAAGCAAGGTCCATAAAGACAAGGATGAGTGAGTTTGGTGTGGACGAACTTGACTGGCCTGGATAGAATCCTGACCTCAACCCGATAGCAAATTTTGGGGATGAACTAAAGGAGAGACTGAAACCCAAGCCTTCTCGTTCAACATCAGTGCATGACCTCACAAATGTATTTATGAAAAAATGATCAAAAATTCCCATAAACACACTCCTAAACCTTGCGGAAAGCCTTCCCAGAAGAACTGAACCTGTTACAGCTGAAATTCTGTGCAGATATAATATTAAATCCTATAGATGAATTTCATAGCTTTGTGAAGGCAGATAAGTATGTATGGAAACACTCTTATCACACGCAAAAACAAGCGCACACTCAAAACTACCATCAGGTTTATAAAATGTGTGCACCGGCCTATTTTGGTCTTGCCATTGTGTGTATGTTAGTAAATCAGAATCACTCTGAACCAGCAGGATTGTGCACTCTGCATACTGTAGTATGAATACTACTTCCCCATGTCTACATAGGGAAATACGGTGAGCTCCAGGTAAGTGGAAAAAGTGGTAATAATGCAAGAAAGAAGCCTTCACTTCTAATCTGGTAAGAAAGCAGGAAAAAGTCCAACTGAAAACACAGAAACAACTGTGTACGAGGAGGAAGCCAGAAAAGGTACAGCTTTCCAAAGACTTTTCATGTTTCAGTTCCCCTGACACACTCACTGTGGCTCAAATGAAAAAGTCTGAGGATCAAACTTGACATGAAAAAAAGGACTATCAAACTACAAGGAAAGATGGAAGACAGGCGGAGGACAAGGAGCACGTGACATTCTGAAACGAGAAATGCAATGAGAAAAAAAACAAAAGGAAAACACAGATCCTCCAGAATGTGTGGGACAATGCCAAAACTGTAAGTGATGTCATTCAGCAAATCACTGATTTGTGCGTGAACTTACATACTATTATTGAATGATAATTAAATCTTGTGGGGGGTTTTCAGAAGCAACTTTGCAAACTTTTTCTCTTGGAACTGTCATGAATTTAAACACTTAACATGCTAACTCTGGCCTGTACAGTCTAAGATGGAGCTCTTGGGATTTTCCAGTTCCTCTGAGCACTGCACAGCCTGACCGTGGATTGCATTCATTGGGACTTCCACCCCTGGAAAGAATGTGGCGTTGTATTAACACACACCTGAATGCTCTAAAACTAGCAAACAGCAGGTGGTAACATTTGCGGATCAGTTATTCAAATGCATTTGATTAGCACCATCTGGCTGCTCTGTGCCCTTCTAACTCAAATAGAAGTAGTAAGCATGTACATGTTTTTGACAGCACTGCATGAGTCCTGTAACATAGAGCCACGGTAATAAAATAGCACATATTAATGCTGAATATTGCAAATATACAGAGGCATAAATATGTCAGTAACTAGCATTGCATAATGCTCGTTACAGGTTTACGTCCCCCTGAATTTGGTTCAGAGACTTTCTGAAGCCTGAGTTAAACATAGCGTACTACACCTCCAAAAGCATCCAAATTATCTATTTATTTTCATCCTTGTGCCAAAACCTTTAATTTTCTGTCTATGCGTTAAAACCATTTTGACCTCACTGACCATGAAACACCGATGTAGTAAACACTGACACACGCTGACAGCAGATCTCCAGTTAACCCGACAGTGGGAGATGCTAACCTATCCTCTAAACAAGCTGCTGAGGGCACTCGTTATAGCCAAGCAGTCAATAAATATGTTTTCCATTTAGTTTCATAGTACTAAACTGCACAGGGCGAGCCCTGCGATGCTTTATAGAAGCAAAGCCGGATTATGTAGCGTTTTGCTAGCATGAGCCTCTCGGCATGCATATCTGTGAGGAGCTAAGCGAAGACCGTCAGGAGGACAAAGATAACTCGTGGAGTCACGGTTTGTCTTTTTGCTATCATACCTGTTCTGCAGCAGCGCACAGCCAGGGCTCAGCAAATTATGGCCTAATAACAATTTTGTTGAAGGACGTCCGAGTTTGCTAAGCGACCTCAACATTGTGGCCGCCATCTTGGCTGTTAGACAACCTCCGGCCAGTGACGTAGAAGAGTTTCCTCTCCTGTAGTCGTAGTGGTGTCGTGTCTGCCACCTGTCGGTAAATGTAGCTCGTTCAATTCATTGTTTTCTACGAAGATTTAAAAATATAAAGAATTATTAATATTATATATATATATATATATATATATATATATATATATATATATATATAGTATAAATATCTGTTATTGAATGGAAGTAACAATTTAATATCATAACTTACATTTTTACATCAATAATTCCACTTCTTGGATCAACAAAATATCTATCTACATGCCCAGTCCTGGGTTTGAATCCCAACTGAGGTCTTTTAAGTGGAGTTGGCATGTTCTCCCAGGTACTCCTACTACTGGCTTCCTCTCAACGTCTACAAACATGCAGGTGGTTAATTTGTATTGTATCGTATCTTTATTTTGAACATGTTAAAATAGTACAAAAACAGAGAAAAACAAGACAAACAAACAAAGCAAATCAAAAGGAAAACAAAACGATAATAATTCTAAATAACTTACATGTTAAAAAAGGAATAGGAAGAAGCATAAACTTATTTAATCCCAATCCATTATTTAGTAGCTAATAGTTATACTAATAGTTAATTGGTTATTCTTAATTTGACCACAGGCATGAATACGACTTTGAATGGTTGTCTGTCTCTCTGTCCTGAATGTACCAGCTTCTCACCCTACAACAGCTTGGATAGGGTCCAGCCCCCTGCGACCCGGAATTGGATAAGTGGAAGAAAATGGATGGTAATTGCACTTATACTATCATACAATGATGTATACAGTCAATAATCCATGGTTGTATTTAAACTTAACTATAATTAGATCCTAATAAATATGGGAAGAATTTGCCTAATGATTACCACCATGCTGGTAACCTCTAGCAGGTACATTGGATATAAAACAGCAGTGGAAGGTAAAAAGAATCACAGGCTATTGTACTAAAGAATACACTCAATGTTTTTACAAAACCAGTCAAAATTAGGACCCCAAAATTAGATAAAGTATTAAAAGATTATTATTATTATTTTTCTAAAACACTTTGCACTGCCATGTATAAACATACTACAGACTTATAATGGACTCTCCAATGAGGAATTGAAGCTCCAGCACTGCATGTTAAAAAAATCTCCACCTACTCAAAGATGACAAATGCCACACTTTATAAAAAACAGTGCTTTTATTTATGTAATACTGTGGAAAAATAATTACATACCATTTTTAAAAAATATTGAAGATAATGAAATTAAAAAATGAGAGTTTGATAACGTTCGTTGTACATCTTTTGAACAGTTTTCTCTGCTACGAAGAACAGTACAATAAGATAAACATTGGATTTTTCTAAATTCAAAGACACAATAATACAGGATACAGTCCTACCAGAGGTATAAAAGTACTGTAACAGGATTGTGAGAGAAATGATATGGACGTATACTTTAAACACACACACACCCACACACTTTTAGACACAGACATGCACACACGCAAGTGCATACAATAGTGGCGCGAGCGCTCCGTTTGGGGCACCGCGTGTTTAAAGTATGCTTCCCGTACACACGCAGTCATTCACGCATCTATACAAACACGCTGTACAAATCGATGTGCGCGCCTACGCCCACACACTCCCCCTTGATCCTTCTCTCTCTCGCTCTCTCTCACACACACACACACACACTCGCACGCCCACACGCTCACAGTCATACACTACTACATGTCAATATTGTGGACAAGCCTTCATTAAACCTCTCCTTACACATTCTCCTCTGGCCATTTTTGGCAGACGGACGATGAGGAATGATTCAAAAATGGAAATGTGTGACATGTTCCCCTATAAGGCCACTCTAAACCCAACATCTGTGTTTTCTCTCTCCGTCTGCACCAGGCTTGTAGTTCAGAGCTCGGAGAAAAAGGCTCCAGCCTACAAAAAACTGTCTGGGAATGACTCAAGTCCCCCAAGCCTGGTTTGTAAAGCAACAGCCGCCAATAGTAGGAGCTTCTACTGCATATACATGGTCTAAGGTGAAGAACAACATGAACACTTGGCACTAGGTTTCTTTTATACACTGATACAGCCTTCTGATGTGAAACACAACCTGAATTCAGGCTCTTCTGTTGGCACTCTTGTCTCAGTGGATTTCCCTCAGGCCCGAGCTACGTGCGCTCTCGTTCAAAGTTTTGGTCCGTACGTACACATTACATGTTTTTACACTGACAAAAATAATTCTGTAATGTTAAAAAATAGAATACAAAGCTCTAGTCTTGTGTGCAAATAAAAAGAAGACATAACACAGATATAGATGTCTAAGACGTCTAAGCATGAATACTGTTGATGCAGTGCAAAATGACGACAACCCCCCCGAGCCCCCCACCCCACCCCAGCCCAACAGTCCCCTACCCTGCCTGACAGGCATGACGGCCAAGTGCCACTGTACACAAGGGCGCTCTGGGCTACTATGTATATGTGCTCTATGATCACTGAATAAGTCAACCAGCAAAAAGAAAAGTTAAAATGATGGCCAGGAATGACTTCCACCAGTTGAGGTTTCTTCCGATCAGTTTGTACCATGTTTTTCAGTTTGCTTTTAAGACGTTCTCTCATCATTTTACAACGTCAGTTCACAGCAAAGGCTATGGGCTCCAAAGATCAGCGATCTCTTGTCCTCTCTCGGGTTCTTGCTCTCATTACCCATCTTGATTGTGACTTGCGCCGTCCGCTCTTTCAGAGCTCAGATTTACAAACGCATCGGGAGTGAGGGAATTCCAAACTGTGGAATTTCCCTTCCCTGTCTCATTAAGCTCCTTCCTATCCACCCTCTCTTTTGCTCGCTCCTTGCTTGTTTCCCCTACCCCCGTCTCACGGGCATGGTTGTCTGACTTTGTGCCTGTGTGTGTGTCATGTTTTTTTTGTCTTCTGTAGTTGTGTTTGTGTTTAGTAGGGTGTGTTCATGTTAGTGTGTGATAATGTGTGCATGTCAATTTGTGAGTGAGTGTGTTTTCAGGTGTGACTCTATTTATAAGATGCTTCCTCATGCGCAGCTAAGACTGTGAGGCGGGTATGCATCTCTGTCTCACACGTGAGTCTGCATCCGCTGTGTGTGCCGGCTGTGGGAGTAGTCAGAGTGTTGTGAGGTGTAGGAGAAGCGAGTGGAGCTGCCGTACTTTCCTAGTCCAGTCTCTGATCCCGAGGGAGCTGGGCCTCCTGGGCCAACCCCAACCCCAGGGCTGCCCACCCCAGATCCTACCCCGTACATCTCGTAAGACGGGCCGGCTTCCAGAGGAGCCAAGCTGGATGGTGCAAAACCCATTCGGTAGGTCTGGTAGTGCGAGGGGTATCCATAGTTGTCGTAGGCCAGCTGGGAAGTGGAGTCCAAGAGGCTGCAGTCCCCAGGGAAGTCACTGGTGGCAGGGGCAGGGTTAGCCGGGGGCTGCTGGCTCTGGCCCCCGCGGGTGAAGGTGTTGAACTGGGCGTAGCTGATATGGGACAGTCTGGAAGGCGGTCGCGGGTCGTAGCAGGCTTGTGGGCGTCCAGGTGACGTGAGAGGGCCAGGGGGGCCTGGGGCTCCTCCGCTGGCTGTGGCACCTGAGCCACCGGTGCTGCTGCTAATAGATGCAGCTCCCCCCGGTGTTCCCGTGGGGGAGCGGTAGTCAGAGTAGTGCATGGTGGAATGGGAGGCAGGACGGACTTCATCGTGGGTGGAGGCTCGTACATTGTAATAGCCATTGGTGGGGTCCTGAAGAGAGAAACAGAGGCAAAGAAAGACAGCAGGAAACAAAAGAAAGAATGAGTAAAAAGAGTTCAGAGTTTATTTTTAATGATTTTTTTTTTACAATTTAGCAAAGTTCAAAGGTCTCTGTAGTAAATCATGTTCCTTTCTGTTCTCTCAGAGACTTTTCTGTAGTTGTGGAAGGTCAGAGGTCAGGGTTAACCGCAGTTTAACATCAAGGTGAAGATTCATTAAAATCGTGCTGTGTGGCCAGTTTGCTCCTTAATCGTGACTCAGCTGCTCGAGTCCTTTGCAGAAATGAATGCAAATCGATTTCTTGGGAGTCTTCAAAAATTACAGTGACACTCAAGGCTAAAGCACCCTGCATGATTCGTCTGCAGCACTGCCCTATCAAACCCGACAGCTGAGAGAACCGGGACATCGTGTCACCCTTCTTGTCAGTTTTTACATTTAAACTTTTATTTGTATACGTAATAATTTTAATGAAAAGCTGGAAATTATGCACATAAAAATGTGTAACCAATATTTAACCAGTGGTCAAATTTATTATAGAAAGGAAGAGGATAGCATGTAAGAGTACACTGAGTATATTTCATTAGTTTCAATTCAAATATTTGCTAATAGCAACACACAAGTTTCACCATTTGTTTTATTGTCATGAATTTTACTCAAATATAAAATGCATTTCTGTTGATCAAGAAAATGCACATTACACTAAGGGTGTCCTAAAAAACCGACGATAACTGGGCCATTTAAAAATGAAATATCAATGCTTTGTCAAAAATGAACCGATGATAAAACTGCAATTAACTGTATAAATCTTCATTTGTACATTATTCCACAGGTATGTTCACAGACTCTCTCTCACCTCCATGTGCTTATATTTTAAGTTTCATTTGCCAAAAAAGACAACACATAAGAATCATTTTTTTAAAGGTTTAGTAGCTTTAGTGCTATTATCTCTCCACCGTCTCAATCTGGGTGTTTTTAACTGCTGTTAGCAGCTCACAGAGATATCAACTTTCAGGTGTATATACAGAATTTGGGATTTTATTTGGCAGGTAATCTTATTGTGTATTTTGTATCCCAGGAGACCAGATAAGTCAAGTTAACAAGAAGAAGAAATTCTGATTCTTGCTGAATTTAAGCGTCCATGAGCAGCAGGACAACATGCAGGGTTGACCCCAAGATGCCTGCGTTAAAAATGAAACGATGCTTTCCTTGCTCACTACATCGCGATTTGCTCTTCAGCTCAATCTAACACGTTTCTGCAATTTCATTGTCTTTCAGACTTCTCACCCACCCAACTTTGTTTCACCGCTTTGCTGCTTCAGGCAGCAGGAAGAACAAATTTTTTTTTTTTTTTTTAAAGAAAAAGCAGTCTGGCTGAGGCAGTTGTCGGGGTGATCTAACCACCTCCTGGGGCGGATTCATGTCTCTGTTTCTTCAAAGTGATCCAAGGCAGCACTTCAGCTAGTGGGGTGGTTTGTTTGCCCTCACAAAATATTCATGGGTGGGTGGAGGGAGGGGGCGCGGGGAGTTCAGAAGAACATTTTGGCAGCTGTATGCGTGAAAATTCATTCATCACCTTAGCCCAACCCCACAGTGTCAAAATGTGTAAATGATTCATGCCAGCTAAATAGGCAGAGTGTGCTTGAACCTGGTTTGTTCTTTTAAACATTTCTTTCCAATTTATGGAGTTTTTGTCTTCTTCTCTGTTTTGTCTTGTAATGACTCTGCAGCCAGCTCGCTATGTAATCAGAGGGAAGAGTTACATCACAGTTGGACTGAGAGGGAAAGGCAGAAAAGACCAAAAGAGCTCCAGCAATTAAGGCCAGCTGCACTGAAAAATTTTGATCTTAAATATCCTACTCTAATATTCTCACAGATACTGAGTACAGCACTTACACTATTCCCAGCATACCACCAGCAAATGAGGCAGAACACATCTCTGCTGAAGAGACGATTAGCCCAAAGGAAAAATCTGGCTTCAGAAATCATCACTTTTTTCCAACGTTTTGAAGAACACTCATTCCTGAACTGACGTACGCAAATGTTTCTGGCATCTGTGTGATCTCACCTTGAGGTCATACTCCTGGCGGGTGTCCAGGGTGTCACTGCGGAGGTCAGACTTGAGCTCTATGTCATCTTTAAAGGGCTGATTGGAAGGAGAGAAGGACACAGAGGGGAGAAACTAAACCGTCAAACAACAAAACAAAACAAAAAAACAAAAACAAGGAGGGGACAGGAAAAGGGAAGGAGGCGACAGAGTGTGACAGGAGAAGAGAAAATGGGATTGAAAGTGTTAAAAACGGGGAGATTAAAAGGGAAAAATCATGGTGTTTGTCTTTAGTCAAAAGCCACAGCGTGGTGCAGGGAGAGGTTACCGAGTTAATCTGAGGGGTTTTTTCTACAACTACAGGCTGTGTAAACAGTATCCAACCCAAACACACACACAGACACACACACCCTGCCGCTTCTCACCGAGTACATGGCCTTGACCATGCGCGAAGCTGTGGACACGCTGCCGGAGTCCTCCTCTAAGCTGTGGGTCTCCTTGTTTATCGTTTCTACCTTGATGTCGGGCTTACCCAGCGTGACCCCGCGCCGACCTGGAAGCAAAACACGGCGAGGTTGAATGCAGCTTGACACACGCTTGTCAGTCAGTGTGTTTTCGTGAGCTGAAGGGAACAAGTTCAGAAGGGGACCTGCATCCATATGGCGGAGAGGAAGTCGTAGGTGTTTGATTTTCTCTGGTTTGCTGCCCGTTTTTTGCCATTAAATGAAGCATTTAATCTGCGATGCTCCCTTAAAAGGCATGGGAAACAATGGATTTGCAGATTTTCTTTATAATGTTTGTGAAAGCATATGGAGAGTATGACTCACTGCCTTTGCGTTGCCGGTAGAAAATGAGAACGAGGACCAGCAGGAATATGAACAAGAGGATGGTAGAGCCCACGGTCCCACCAGCTATTATCCCCACTGGAACCTCCTCTGTAATGAGAGGGTGAGAGAGAGGAACAGTGAGTTACAGATGTCTGCTCATCGCTGCAGCAGCAAGGCTTTAATGGAACAAATATTTTATGAAGCTACATAACAAGACATGTAAAATTTACTATATAAGCAGGAAACATCTATTAGTTGCTTAGCAGATACAGTATATACACACACATAATCAGTTTTTACTATGATTTATGTGCATATTTTGTTTTAAACTCATACTCTAATCATTTTCTTCTTTACTACTTTCCTTGTGAAACTTCTGAATAATTGTGTGCACTTCTCCTTCCCACTAGATGGTCATTTCATTGTTGAGATTTTCTCCAGAATACTGAAAAATGTTCTATAAATATATGTGAAACACACCAGTCTCCTCCAGCGTGATGATCATGGTGCCCGGGCCGAAGGAGTTCCAGGCCGTGCAGTTGTAAGTGGACAGGAAGTCGGACTCCATCACGTTGTTGATGGTGAGGGTGGACAGGACGCCACCGCCCTCAGATGACAGTTTGCTCTGCTCCACTGTGTACCTCTCCAGCAGCGTCCCCTTCTCCTTCTCCCACACGTTTTCCTTCCACGCCCACACCTGACGCGCACGCACAAACCCCGTTAGACTAAATCAGATTCAATTAAAAGGCTTCAAGAGCAGATTTATTGTAGTCAGGAAAGCTGTGTAAGACCTGCTCAGTATATAAAAAAAACATCACACTGTGTTTTGCACTAATGTCATGATTTTTTTGTAGCCATGCAGGAGTCACTACTTCATTTCACTCCATAATAAAGTTGCATAAATACTGTGACGAGTCCTACTCTTGCAATGTAACCATTATAGCAGGAGTTGTTCTGTGATACCGTCGTTACCATGGGAAACATATGAGGATATTATTATGACTTACTTTATGATTCCCACCCCAACTATCAAATCACAGTCAAGTCAAATGCTTCCAGTTATGCATTTGTGCACAAATACATATTAATGTGCTGTATTCAAGCACATTAAAGGGTATCTGAAACAGAACTGGTTACATAAAAGTGTTCACAGTATGGCTAATAAATGCAGAAGATCTTTACCTCAAAAACGAATAATGTATTTGTAAAGAATAAATGGTAAATGGCCTGTATTTGTAGTGCCTTACTAGTCCCTAAGGACCCCAAAGCGCTTTACACATTCAGTCATCCACCCATTCACACACTGGTGATGGCAAGCTACATTGTAGCCACAGCCACCCTGGGGCGCACTGACAGAGGCGGGGCTGCTGAACACTGGCGCCACCAGGCCCTCTGACCACCACCAGTAGGCAACGGGTGAAGTGTCTTGCCCAAGGACACAACGCCCGAGACTGTCCAAGCCAGGGCTCGAACCGGCAACCTTCCGATTACAAGGCAAACTCCCAACTCTTGAGCCACGATCGTAGTAACTGGCAGTTTAATGATTTGTGCTATCGCCACACTGCATTTTCAGTTTTTCAAACATAAATAAAAAAAATTTAAATTACCGCTGTGAAGCACTGTGAACCAGAATGTTATTTACTGCAGATAATTTTGAAGCTTTTTGCTTTTCTCAACACAACAGGGTGATCGTAGCTGTTAAGATATTTATTTAAAAAATCCCAACTGGCTATAATGTGTCACACTAACATTGTAGAATGACATGACAGTAATAGATGAATGAGCTGGTGAGAATCTTGCACACTCTCCAACCTTAAAGCCACTAAAAGCAGCTGTATTATTCAGCACCGAAGTACTGCGCTAAGGTGAGTTAATTATACATAAGCCCACATGTTTCCATAATCTGCCCACTTATTCAAGAGAAGGAGATTCTCTTGGCTGTGGCGTTTACTGGGACAACTGTTCTTCCCCAGTCCTTTATATTTTATAAATCTTTTTCTGCCCAAACCACCGCCACTTGCATTAGAAGCGTGCAACGCAAGTCAGGATGGATCAGTCACAGAGGCGGGGGAGCCGCGGAGCTACTACTGCTGCGTTTCTGTGATACAACCAAGCAGGGAAAGCATCCAGGGCGATTTCTGACGCAGAGCTAAAAGCGGGCCGGCTTAGTGTTGGTTTGTTTATGTGATGGGATGGAAGAACATTCTAGGAGAGTTTAAGGGTGAGTCACCACTCAAATAGAAAAGGGGACAGTGTCGGTGCCTAAAAGCATTCGCCATGCAGGAAAAGAGCCATTTACGAAAAGGAAGGTACAGTAACCATAAAACAGAAACTGCTGTCGGACTAAAAGGCACAACCTTGTTGTCTCTGTGACCAAAGCTTTTCCTGGTTTGGTGTTTTTCGCGGTCTGGACTAAAATGTGGAAAAATTCTCTTTGGGTTTTTTGCCACAAACATGTCACATTTTCCTATCCTTTCACTTACTATCTTATCTGGAGGAGGTGTACTAGCTATGTAGCATTTCACCTCTCCTCTCTCCCCTCTCCCGGCATACTGGACTGGATCACTGGAAATGATGGGTGGGCCTGTAGGGAGAGAACATGTGGATGCATTTAACAAAAATGTAAAAGAAACTACTAAAAACTGCTAAACCCAAGCTTATCGCTCTTTTCTTTTTTTAACTGTTGACCTTACGGACCTGTTCAAAAGGAGGTGTAGGATGGTCAAAAACAAGTGCCCACTACTTTAGACATATAGCAATTTTTTTTTTCAATTACAGAGACGCTGACCTTTTCGAAAGTACAACATTTTCGTTTACAAGCAGTGACACATTAAACTGTGTTGATGTTTGCTGACCGTTGACTGTGAGCGTGACCTCAGTCTCTCCTACTCCAATCCGTGGGACGATAGCCTTGCATACATACTGGCCAGCATCCGCCTGGCTCACCGACTTCAGAAACAGCTGATTGCTGTTACTCAGAACCTGTGGGGGAGTGAAAAAAGAAATATAAACAAGGCATCTGCAAAACTGCAGCAAGGAATAAACAGAATAAAGGTCCACATGTACAGTGTATAGGGAGAAAAAAGGTCCATGTGTATTATCTCAAAAGATCCCATTGTAGATAGTATTTAAGTATACGTGTTCTTCCACTCTGACTCTAAATTGCCAACAATGCAAACATGCACATCCAATTTTAACCTATCACAAAGGTTTTGAAGACGCCTAGCAACCACATCCATCTGAAAATTAGCCATGTGAAATTATGTCTAAATATGTAAGCATGTAGAAAGAAAAACACCTGAACGAGTTTGATTATACAGATGTGGTTTTTGGCCAAGGCAGACCACAGTTTTCAAACAAAGACATGTAACAAGCCCATTTCTTTTACTGTCTTAGTCATGGTCTCTTCCCCACCGTAAGTCACCGTTTAATGATGTCGGTGCAGCTAACATAAACAGCCTTATTGCTAACCAAACAGTCCATGGTGACACTTATGGTAGCAACAGCACACAGAGGTAACTGCTGATCCTCAAAAATTCAGTCAGATATAAAGCCAGAAACTGCAGTGTGCCGAATAACCATTAGAGGCTGGTTCCAGACGCAAGTCAATCCTCAAAGAGCCCCATGTTGAGCCTCTGAGATCTGAGCTGTCATTGGTGACCACCATAACTCTAACCCTAGGCAAAACAGAAGCATTATTTTTGCTTTTATTAAAAGCTTGTGTTAAATTTTTGGCAAATAATCCATAAAGAGTCAAAGTGACACACACCAAAATTTATTCCATAAATGCCTGCTTTACCTTTCTGCAAAGGTTAGAATAGGTTCCCTCCTATAATGGCTTAGATCTCAGATCTCAGGTCATTTTAAACTCAAAAAAGAAGAAAACAAAAAAAGAAGCAGGGTGTTGGCCAAAAATATGGAGGTCCAGAAGAGTCAGACATCAGATAAAGCATTTTGTGATTTATCTGATGTTTATTTTATTTATTTAGACAGTAATAAAATAGTTCATTATTTTTTTACTTAATCAACATCCAAAGGAGGAATTATAGATATTTAAGAAAGAATATATAAGAAATATAAATACTTCTAAATTAACTATTATCCCATTAATAAATACTTCAAATAGAAAAAAGGATTTACAGAACAAAAATAACTCTCAATAAAAAACATTTCAAATTTACAGTGTAAAAAATTGATTTTCAAAAATGCTATTTAAAAAGAGGAATTGTGTGCAAAACAAAAATGGCAGTAGACACGGGCTCATCAGTCCAGATGTTAACACATAATTTTCTGATACTTGAAGCCTTAAAACTTGACAGGGCGATTATGTCTGTCAGTCCTTGTATTGCTGTGCTCTATCAAGAGAAAGGCTAAAGATGATGCTATTGATTTCAGTTCATTTGTCTTAATTACACAAGTGCACACACTTTGACACAAATCTAAGCAATGAAAACCATTTAAGGAGCACTGCACACCTAGCCATCAAAGGTTTAATAACATACCGTAAGTACTGTAAAATCACACCACATCTGATGTATGAGTTTGGTAGATTTGCTTATTGTCAGTAAATCTCATACCATTTGAAAGCCTGTTTACTTTCCCCTAAATTGTGCCACATTTGTAAAGAAAATGCATTTGTCGGTTGAGCAGCAGAGTTGTGTATGTGGGTTGCACCCATGAAAAATCGGCCAAATCTTCTTTTATACATCAGAGTTATTCAAATTTATCAGCAGTTGGATGTCACTGTTAAGTGAATGGTGAAAGTGACCTGCAAGTATTTTTGACTCTTTCTTTTTAGAATTCATCAGCAGCTGCTGAGGGACGTATTTGAATATTTCCTTGAATCTCTTCTATGCCACTTTCCTTCACCTTAAAGCTGAGGGATGGCTTAATCCTGGCGAGGAGACAAACCTCAGTGTTTTGCATCCTCTGTGCAACAACCACTCATCAAGATCAGCCAGAAGTCTATACCTGTCTACAGCTCTGTTGAGCAGCACAAAATATAGGAGCAGACAAAATAATGAATAACTCAATTTCAGGTAGATGATGAACAGACAGAGTTTTCATCCCTGAGCTGTACCATGCCCTGCTCTGCAGAACTCATCAGTCCAACTGTGCAATTTCCAGAAACAATACCAACATACAATTGGACAGCTTGCATTCTTTGAAAAATGCTGGGCCATTTATGATCCGTCTATCAGACATCACGTGTCCTTGGCTTTCCTGCACTTCTCATACTTTGCTGAATATCAATAATAAAAGAAATGACTGAACTGATGTTCTGTCATTGTAATCACCCTGTCTAAAGTCTTTTAAGCATCAGAACGTTATGTGGTAATATCTGGACTGATGAGACTGTGTTTACAGACAGCATTTTAATAATTATTTTAAAGGTTGTATGTTTCAGTTATTGCTCTAACACTGTGTGTAAATGTGACAGGCTTTTTGTTGGTGAAGAGCACATTAGCTTACTAAAAACGATAGCTAGCTAGTGCTAGTAATATTTTCAAAAGCTAACATGAGGCTAAAAGTGATGCTACGGTTAGCCATGTTAGCACGTTGTTTATAACAGGTGGTCAGGCTGAGTTCACCAGAGCACACTTAGAGGATCATTTCACTGCAGTGTCCCTTTGCATACTTCTTATACAGGCTCAGTCATAAACTGAGGTTAAGTGTCCTTAAACAAGCACAAATATTTATTTAAATGCTAACTGGGGCAGCTAATCCAATAGCTTAACTACATGAGGTTAAATGAGGTTTCCTATTGAGAGTTTATTGAGATTTTTTCTGTAAATCCTTTTTCTATTTGAAGTATTTATTGATAGATTAATAGTTAATTTAGAAATATTTATCTATAATTCCTATATTTATTATCCATGAAATGATCAAATAATGAATTATTGTATTAATATCCAAATTTTAAAAAAGTAACTTGTAATTACTTTACTACAATTTATTTTCTAGCTCATAGTTTTTTCCACAAGTCAATATTAAATCATGAAATCATCATCTCCCGATCCTCCATAAAAAATGGTACTTTGTAAACCAGTGAGTGATGTCATGATCACTACACTCATTTTTTACATACAGGTTATTATTTGCAAACACCAACTAAATTTACCATTTCGGGGGGGGGGGGATGCAATAGATGTGAGCAACAAATTACTAATAGTTAACCAGACATTTGTCTACAAACAGATTTGCTAAAATTCAAATTGAAAAGAACTTTATTGACATATTTGAAATATTAAATATTATTAATACCTTTTGCTTATTATAGATTAGGATAGAGTTACTAAATTGGAATCATATTACTATAGACAACAAATCAAAACCTAGTTTCATGTAAGTTATAAATATAAAAGATGGTGTTTGAAAATCTAACATAATGCTTTTCGATGACCGGGCGCTTTTGTAAACACTTGGGAAGAAAGTGTGACCTGTAAAAACAGTGTGAGCACAAGTACAGAGGAAAATGTGCAAAGCGTGGGCTCTTAGCTTCTTACCATGTTTGAACCCTTTTTGAACCAGGTGAGTGTGAGCGGAGGGTTTCCAGCCCATTTGCAGTTGAGGGTCACATCAGAGTCGACATCTACTGTTTTTGGCTGTGGCTCCACCAACAGGATTGGACCGACTGGAGACAGAGATTGAAAGAGAGAGAGAGAGAGAGTAATAATGCAGTAGGACTAAAAGGGGAAAAGCTACTCGGAGAAAAAGAAACACAACAATGGTGTGTTTTATCCCTCTGACTCTGGACCGTAGTGAGTGAAGTGGGCCGCAACTGATTGAACATAGTGAGATGACTACAGTGTGACTCACAGTGAACGTCCACCAAGATGCTGACGTTGGTTTTTCCCACAGCGTTGAAAACAAGACATGAAACCGGCTCGGTGAAGAAGGAGTGGTCGGCCTTGGTGGTGAACACACTTTCCCTGGCACCCTGCAGCACCACGCCGCCCTTAGCCCATCTAGGATTTAATACAGTGCGTTAGATGTACCAAAAAAACCCCGGAAAAACACAAAGTGGAGTAGCATGTGTGACATGAATTGAAACCTAAAATTGTTTCCCTGAGTACACGGAGTGGATTTAAAAGAAACCATAACTTTGTTTGAAACTAAAATCTGTCACTGACTTTGACTTTGTAACGGCTACTTTAAGAAGCATGCTGAAAATGAGAATGAAGCCGACCTGTAGCCCATGATAGGAGGGTTGGCGTGAGCCTGGCAGGTGAAAGTGACTCTGTCCCCTTCTAGGACAGAGCGAGGCTCAATGGACAAAGTCACTATTGGTGAATCTGGAGGAGAGAGAGAGCAAAAGAGACTCACATAAGAGCAGGCCCTAGCACATCTAATGCATGCAGCAATCTGGAGGACAGGCTGATGCAAAATGGCTGCCGCGCATTACTTAATAGCTGCTATAAAAGCTTTTATCTGGTGGCAGATGGTATACATTCAAAATTATGATGCTTGTTCTTTTTTGTCATAAAAATAATAATAATAAAAGTAGCAGGGGGAACAGTCATTATATTTGTGTTTGTCTCTGTAGTAAATATTTGCTGTTAATATATGTATTTATGCTTTAGTCAGGGAATCTGATTCAGATGTGGAATACATTATTTTTTTCTCAGTTTGCTAACTTGTCTGTATTAAGAAAATCACTGCTTACGGTGCACGTTAAGAGTGACGGTTGTGCTTTTGCCAGTGGGAACAGCCAGATTGGTGGCCACACAACTGTAGTTCCTCCCAGTATCGGTGTCAACCGGCTGGATAGGCAGATAGCTCCGTGTGGTCACCCGCTTCCTGTCTGGAAGCACTTCCTGATGATTGGAGGACAGGAAGACAGAGAGAGATACGCACATATGGGAGTGTTAGAACTGCAGATACTGTGTACGTGTGTTCAGTATTTCTGGGCTAATGTGTGGGTTTGTCTTTTTAGGTTTACAGTGATGCTGGCAGCCCCCTCCACAGGTAGACCATCTTTGAGCCACTCGATCATGGAGGGCGGCTTTGCCCCTCGAGACACACAGCTCAGGTTGTAGGACTCCCCTGCATTCAGCAGTACCTCCGGACCCCCATCAATCACTGGGTCGTCTGGGGGGACTGCAGCAGAAGAAGAGCGCAGTTAGAATCAAACGCCGTCTCGCGTGCATCCCATAGTCATGTGCAAAGACACAGATGCACACAAACATACTGAGGACAGTGAGTTTGGCCCTCCTGGACCTCAGGGCAGCATCTGGCGCCTGGCACTCATACAGGGAGTCATCGGACAGATCAGCTGACAGGATTTCCAGGTTGTACTGGCCCAACTCCTGGACCCGCAGCACACGGTACCTGGGCCAGGCTGGGAACACACATACACAAACCAAAGATATAGCTTCACAACAAACAAAGAGTGCATATTATATTATTGCTTGCTTTGTATATCTGTTTAGGGTTCCGGCACATCTGAAAACAATAAAAAGACAAGCAACAGGGACATTTTTAATCTGTATTTCCACTCTTATGTTGACATTTTAGCTGTAGTCTCAAATCTATTCCCACGTATCAATGTTGTCTTGTGTGCTTATGTTGAAGAATTTTATTCATCTGTTATATTTGAACCTTCAAATACTAACTACCCATAGTCACATGCCTCAAGGGCCCAACATATTCTGCAATACCTTGCAGTTTGCTGAAGTTCACGCAGATTTAAATCATCAGATATGTGTCATACGTGAGGTAGAAATTGGACCTTTTAACCATCAGCTTAAAGGACAACAGAGAAAAGCAAGGCCACATGACGTGACTGATTTAAAAAAAAAACAAGCATGCATTCACTTAGTTTCACGATGCGCATGCACAGTAAAACACACACACGAGACACAGCCTTGCAATCTTCCCTTCCCCCATCCAGCATACAACCCAGCTGTGTCACAATACACTATACATTCTCACCATTAGGTGGCATCCCTGCTCTCTTTACCCAGCAGGGGGAAAAGATGAATGCATTATGACAGCAACGTTTTAGAGGACTCAAATCGACTCTAGTCCATGGTGCAGAATTCATGTTTGCTGCCCAGACGTAGTTCACATGTGAAAAAAAAGATCTCTGCTGCAGTTCGCATGTGCAGCCTCTGAACTGAGCCTTGCAGCTCGCCTAACCTTGTGCGTCCTTCTTTCTGCATGCATTTGTGCATGCGTGTGCCTTGTATATGCGTGCATTTGCATGTGAAATGTTGAGGGCGAGAAAGCGTATGAAAAGCCCAGAGAAGCAGGGATGGTGGTGGGGGGCAGAGGGACAGTGCTCCATACACAAACAACACACACACAGTGAGAGTATGTGTGCACTAAGTGGCCAGTGTTCATTCACGTTTTTGTTTTTTGGGGGGGGGTTTTGTTTTTCAAGCTTTAGGCACTAGACTGTTACAGTAATAATATGAATAAACTAAAGTAAGGAGGAATGAGGAAAAGGCAGGACAGACAAGGACAGGCCGAAGGAGAAAGAAATGACAGAAAGGATGACAGAAAGAGGAGGGGATGAAATAAGAGTGTGTCAAGCTAAGGAGAGACGAGCCCGACAAGTTAAAAGAAGAATATGAGAGAGGCCTCAGTGCAACAGTGGCAGCTGAAAGAAGGAGAGCAAAGGAGAAAGAAAGGAACAAGGGATCTTAGATGGGAAGGTCACAAAGGAATAAGATGACAGAGGAGAGGAGAGGAGAGGAGAGGAATAAATGGTGAAACAAAAGTAATCCAGAGCCAAGCAGAAAAAAATGTGTACACTATAAATCGACAACATCTGCAGAAAAACAATAACAACAAATACAAGGCAACAACATGAGACAGATGATGCAGTGCCCCTCTAGACCAATCAGTTAAAAATGTACCCACTTGTTTAGACCAGTAATTGCACAGCCCCAGCATTAGTCCCTTTGGGCTAATCAGTGCAGTTCTGACAATGTTAGAAACAAGCGATGAGATGCATCATTTGCCCCCAAGTTTTGCCCAAGTCAGGCAAAATCAGACTAGGAATCATGTGAGGTAAAAATGGAAACAGTACAGGCAGAGAGCTTCATAACAGAAGCTCTTATATATAGCGATGAATCGACCTTTCAATAAAAATCAGCAGGCAGCTAATCAGTGTCACCCACTGCTAATAATACAGAGGTGGTGATGTTCCTTAGTCAAAATGAAGGGTGTCTACAAAACCTGCCCAAGGGAGTTTAGAAATTCCCATCAAAAAAACTGAAGATATGTGGAGGAAATGGCTAAAAATATCATAAGCTGAAAGATGTACACAGTGTGCCACAACAATCTGATTCCAATTTAATTCTGGTGTATTTATACAGCACCAAATCTCAACAAATCACCTCAAGGTGCTTTGAATCATAATGTAAAGACACTCGCAGGATTCTGGAGAATAGCCCAACAATGAAATGACCCCCTATCAGCCTATACCTGGTCCAGCCTTAACTTTATCAAAAAGGATATTTGTGAGTGTAATAAACAGTAAGTGATGAGACATCTGCGATGGTAGTTAATGTGTCTTTTTTTTTAATATGACAGTATCCTCTTTTATCACTGTGGGAAACTCGCGCAGGCACATCTGTAACCAACATTTTCTCCAGCAAAAACACTTAGTAAGCATTAGATAACACAGTTACAATGAGACAGGCTTTAGTAACACTGAGCGAGAGTGTATCATTCACAATGTGGCAGTGTGTTCTGCTTTATTAACAAAACTCTCAAAGTCCACAAGAGAAACAAAAGCAACAATGTTTCTACCATGCCACAGCATAGACCAGGTGAAAGTCTAACTGCTTTTCTTTAGCATACACAGCATCACACTGAATAGATGATGCTTGGTGGTTACTGTTGGTCAACTAAAACCATTTGAATATGTGGCATTGGGTTATGGAAATTATTACCGGTTTACTTTTAGACAAAGCGATTCATTACCCTATCAAGAAAGTACTCTGCAGATTAATTCATTACAAAAACAAATATCAGTGGCAGTCCTCAGTGTTAACCAGTCCAATTGAAAAACCCTTTCAAGGCCATGATGTTGGAGCCAGGCTTCTAGCAACTTTGTCTTGCTAACTATTTTATTTTGTGAGGCCATCATAGATGGTAGTTTTGTGCTGATGATCACATTTAGCCCAAAGCACAGCTGAGCCTCATATGGCTTTAAAGAACTTTTAATAAAACCTCCAAACTTTAAGAGCGAATCACTGCACTATTTCTATTGGCTTTCAACATGCTATCAAGCTATTCCATAACTGCCCTACTACTCAGACTTTGTGGCAGGTGCAGAAGCTCTCATTAAGGTGGAATTCAGTCATCCCTTTTGCCTTGCATGTACTTTGGTTTGTGCATTTCCAATTTTTGCTGATTGTCGGAAAAAGTCACACAAACAAAACAAAAAGAAATTAAACAATTGTAGCACCTTGATGCCTTCTGGAGTCCCAGTTTTAGCTTGGTGCCATAGCACAGTACAACTTTACCCATGTGCACTGTAAATATTGTAGGCCAGACACCTCATGAATGGAGAATCAGGGGGAAAAAAAGTCCAGACACTATCAAAATTTCTGCTTCTCTAAAGACACAGCATGAAACGTAGCCCGAGAGCTGCTCCGATCCAAAGATATCAGAATCAGCTTTAATAATAAAACAATCTTAGTCACATGCTCAACTGAGTGAAAGAAGGGCCTCGGGAGGCTGTATGATGTCTCACCTCGGAGGTCCTCTCCAATGCCCAGAGCCAAGCCATCTTTGGTCCACTGAACAATGCCAGAATAGTTGAATACAACACAGGACAGGATCACCCTCTGGCCCCGCACCACCGACTGGTCTGCTGGCTCCTGAGAGAATCTCGCTGTCCACACTGGTGGAGAAAACAGAGGGATAAGTTATGGAATTATAAGATATTTTTATGTGTACACTCTAAAGAGAGGCTTAAGTAAAAATCATTTGTGCGAGTGTATCGGCCTATACCTTTTATGGCTAATTGATTCAAACATTATTCTCCCAGCAGCAATGGAAGGCCATAATTACCACGTTTGATCACACAGTGGCTCGTGGGCATTAAGTGAGGGCGCAGGGCAGCAAAGAACAGCGTGGTGAGACAGGGGTGTCAGAAAAGAGCAAATCAGAGCAGAACTGGAGAAGAAAGAAAGAGAAAGAATGAAGTGGAAGAGGCAGTCAACGCTCACTCACGAGAGGAGATCAAACTGACAACTTCAGCCATAGGGTGTCTCACACCCCCTTTTCTCCCTCACTCCTGACTTTTATTTCTCCAAAACTCCCCAATCCTCCCTCTCGTTTCCCTCTTGTTTCTCCCTTCTTCATTCCTGCCTATGAGTCATCTCCCAGGCTTCCACTCCCCAACCAAAACTACAGTGGCTGTCATTGTCTACCACACTCTCTCACTCCAGTTTGTAGCCCACTACCACCATGAGGAAAACGGGTGGGGTGGGGGGGGGCTTCAGCCACTGTTTCATGCAGTACGATGACAAGTTGTAATTAGGTGTCCCCTGAAGACATGGTGCACGTACGATACACGAGAGACAGCCGCTGCAAGATTTGCTTCAAATCTTCAGTCTTTCCATTCGGTCTCTCGCCTCCATTTTTTCCCTCTCTCCCACTTGTTATTTCGAAGAATCTCGTACTGTAGATCATTAACCCACTGCTGCATTGTACACACCCCCCAGCCCCCACCTTCCTCCTCCTCCTTTGCCATTGCCTCTCTTCTTCTGTTCTCTCTCTGTAACGTTGTACGTCCTTTACCCAAATTGCTTCGCGTCACTCCCTGCTTTTGGTGTATATGTATGCATCCCCACTCGCCTCCTTCACTTTGTACATCTATAATTCTGTCTATAACTGTCCTTTTGCTTCCTCCACCCCTCCTTTCCTACAGTGTGTACACACCTCTCTCTTTCTATATACATACATAACGCCGTATATATCCTTTTACCCATAATGCTTTCTATTTCTGTGTTGCTTCTCCTTTGCTGGTTTGAAGGGGGTTTGAGGCGGACTGTCACAACTCATTTATCACATTAAATATCAGCCCTCTAGCACTTTCTCTCTCCCTCTCTTTCTCATCCCCCCATTCACCCATCTCTCTCTCCTCTTGCTTTTTCCCCTCACTCCTTTTTTCTTCACCTTCTGCCATTTCCATCTCTTCTTCTCACTTGTCCACTCCACTTTTTTTTATCACTTGTTTTGCCCTTCTGTTTCCCTTACACCCTCTTTCTCTCTCATTCCCTCACACTTCTCGCTTTGAGCCCTCCAGCGCTTTTCCAAAGGTTTCCATCTCTCTCACTTTTTTTAACAACTGCCATATGCCTCCGCACCCCACCTCCTGCCTCCCCATCATGACCCTCAGTGCCCATCTCTCGCATTCCCCATCCCTTTCACAAACACAGACATGCACTCTCTCCCCATCATGTCATATTTGGTGTGATCTTCAGAGGTACAATATGCCTGATAATACAAAAGAACCCAGTCATGCAAAAAGATTTCTGTACCAATCACAACAATGGCTCCTGACAGTGCAGCACATTAATATTCTGAAGATAAAGGAGGTGTGCAAGGATACACGGTGAAAAGGGAATTGGATGCAGATGGAGCTTTGCAGCATGCATACCTAGAATAATTCAGTGTGTTGCCCCAAAAAACATATATTCTAGTCCTTAATTTGCTCCCTGAGGAATACCCCAAAGAACTAAATCGATGAATTAAGATTAAAAAAAGATGACAGAGCAAAAGTGAGTGGCCATGAGAAGTTGGGAGTAAAATGTTCTTAGTTAAAGGCTTTTAACTAAGAATAATGAAAAGTCATCTCTCAGTAGTGAGCAAGCACATTAGTCCAAAGCTACATGATCCTCCTAATGGGCACTCAATACAAGCTTGACTCACTGTGTTGAGATAAATAAGGAACTTGTGATTGCTGTCTAACACTAACAAATCAACATGAAGCATTTCTCAAACTAGAATCTACATCTGTCTGTTTTGAAAATAAAAGAACATCAATTCTTAAAGGGCCTGAAATCATCCTCCAATATCCTCTTACCGTAAGCAACAGATTCCTCATTAACACACACACAAACACGTTTGTGTTATTTGCATTATTAAAGATTCGTATCCATTTTTTTCTCTGTATGCTGCCTGATTGATTGAAGTGGGTGCAGCTTCGTTGGAAAAAAACTTATGTTACATACTCCTGTGCACGCAATGCCAGATTAATGTTCTTTTTAGATCTGTTTGTTTTCTAACAGGCTTTCATTGCTGTGATTTAAAATCAAGCAAAGTTGCAAGCTGCACAGTCAAATCAATGTGCTCAAACCAAGCAGAAGCCACTGCGAGTGAAAAATGAACCTGAAAAATTAAGTGCCCGCAGTTCCTCCCATCAGGAGGCTGGTTCTAAAACACTGACGGTATATAAAAGATGGATGTAGCTTCCAGGTTCTGAAAACCTGCATTATCACTAATGGGCTACAGTTATAGACTCCTTACATAGACTCCTTACATAAAAGGCTTGTACTAGTACAAAGGTCTATGGGTAAACTAGGGTATACTGATTGGCTAATGACTAGCAATTTGCAAGTTATTAAGCAATGAAAACGGGGCGTTCCCCAGTTTCACAGTCGGATTCACATCATATCCGGTTTGAAAAAACCAAGACGTTTAAGAAAAGCCAAGAAAAGATCTAGGCTTCACAAAAGAACCAGTGAGTAAAATCAGTGTAACAGTGGTTACATCCATCTTTTGTATACATGTTCCAAAATGGAATTACTCAGCTGAATTTCTTGTGCAATAAATCTATTTGCTGAAAACGTCTGCTTTAGTTTTGGTGAGTAAAAGTAAAATAGGTACTTATGTCTGCAGTGTAGCCACACAGCCAAAAGAGTACCAAAAGCTGCAGACTAAGCTAGATGCTCTTAGATATCCTGAAACTCCGCGTTCTTGTCCAAATATATTTACGTTTGGCTCCAGGAAAAAAAGACAACCTGATAGCAACCAAAATACTGCCATCAAGACTTCAGGAGATTTCATAAAAAAGTCTGTACAGTCTATTGTACAGACAAAAAACACAGCAGGGATAACAAGTCTCAGTGGGATTGTCATTATGAACAACGTCTTCGTTTCCATTGGAAATAAAGAAATGCTGATTGCAGTGCGTTGGTGTGGCATGCTCTCTTTGCACAAGATAAATCAAAGGAGTGGCTGGAATCTGTTTCTCATACGCCGGATCTAATGAGATGGTACAGTGGGTAAAGATCCAGTGTGCCTTGAGCAGTTAATGTAAATAAAACATTAATGCAGAGGTGATTAAGGTAGAAAAGGAATAATTAGCTTGGATATTGCCTGCCATTACAAAAAAAGATCATTGTCGATGGCAGATTTTTGATGGTAGATCTGTCCTTTAATTTTCCTGCATGCACCCCAATTAAATGAAAGTTGCACTTTTCTAAAGCTAATTACTGGGATGCGGAGTGTGGATTTATAGCGTCTTAAAAAGCGTGACAAGCCTTTCTCAGTTATACATGGTGTAAAGAGAGTTTATCTGGGTTTAAACTACCCCGCAACCTCGACAGTAGCCTGAGGGCAAGTAAATCCTTCCTTCCACCACCTCTGCTACGCTAGCTGAAGGTATTCCCTCAGTAAACCAAAAACATAATCCAAACTGAATACTCCTGAGTGGAGGCTACACAATCTGCAGAGAAAACACCCATGCAAAGGCTGAAGACTGAAAACACTGACTCATTTAAACATGTGCTCATCGCCTTCTGATTTCCATATTACACAGTTAACACTTGTCAACATGAGTGTATGTCCTCGTCTCTGTGTGTTTAAAGAAGGAAATCTACAAGCGGCGAGTAGCCAGAGTGAAGGAAAGACAGGAGAGTGCATGCAAGAGAGCTTGTATTCTCTCATTATGTGGGTTATGCTGCAGTGACAAATTTAGAGTGTGTCCTGATTTCCTTGAGTCACCGATCCCCAAGACACCACCGGGAGACTCCGAGCACCCTGTCCCCACACAAACTACGGTCACAAAGGGATGCGACCACATGCACATGCTTGCAGTCACACACGCGCACGCACACAAATAGGCTGCAAGGATGACCTAACCTTCGCCACATGGGCAAACCATTTCCTGTCAACACACACATAAACACAACCACTCAAAACCCCAACCATATAATTGACACACAGAGGCGGTTTCCTGAACATGGATCACACCACAGCTTGGCGTAAACCATGAAGCCAGCGGCGCATCTTCATTTCCACTGGGAATGGGTCTCGGTTTGGTCTGGGATTAAGTACAGCCCTAGCCAAAGTTTGGAAAGGGATTAGGATTAATCTGGGGCTAAGGACAACAGCCCCTTGCAGACACTGAGACACCAACCTCTGCTTGTCAAAGCACAGACAAAGCCAAAGGCGAGCGCATGCTGCCTCGTCGGGTGACTCACCAAAAGCATGGCCACACATCGCCACAGTGTGAACTACTACAGCAGTTTAGCCCGGGAGCACCTCTCGCACCACGCAACGGTGTTTTAATAGCAAGGTAATGAACCATCCATTTGAAAATCACTGAAAAGGTTTATGCGTGCAAAGACGTTCAGAGCTATTTTTAGCGAGTGTGCTCCTTATACGTCCCCCATTTCTGAAACTGCCGCACATTCTGCTGTTAGATGGCGACTGTCAAAACTTGTTTGCACCTTTTAAACACACGTTTGCCTCACCTCAGTGGGATATGAGACAAAGCTGGAAGTGATGCCATGCAATCCACAGTTCTGGCAAAGGCTTGACTGGTGGCATTCAGTCTCATTGAATTAGATGCTATTAAATAAAAAGCCATTTGTATGGATTGTTATGCATCGATCTAATTATCTTTGTGTCTGGCCCCCTCCCCGTACCCCTCCGACAAAGTCCCCCTGCCTTCCTCTCCCTCGCTCTCCTCCAGCCAATCCCCCGCCTTGGCTGGATCACGGACTTGCGTCACCATAGCAACAGCTGACGTGTAAAGTAACTGCCCAAAAAAAGTTTTCTGTACAAACGCGTCTACGAGCGCACCCGCGTATGTGCATCTGTGTGTCTGATGAAACCCTCCCTCGTGCTTGGTACACCCATTTTCCTGAAAAAACATTTTTCAATGACCTCATCCTCCCTCCACCTATTCAATTAATAGCCAGACGGCTACGCTGGGCTCTCATTATTTCTCTCTTTCAGCCCTCACTCCCTCTCTGTTCGCCGTTAATCAATCCCCTCTAAATTGATTCTGTTATCTCTCTAATTCCATATCGCCGCCGTGTGTGGCCGATGCGTTGGTGCTATGGAGGGGCTGCCGAAAATGAGATGCAGGAGCGGGAGAACAAAGAGACGGCGAGGTCCACAGACTCCGAGCTGTGAAGTGTGATGGAGGATGACATCATTGTTTCAGGACAAAGTTGCAGCCATAGGAGTCGCACTGGCTCACCCTCTCGCTGTTTGCTGTATATAGCATACATGTAGCTGTGTGTGTGTCGCTCCGTACATGCTCTGTGATCATATTTGTTTTTTCTTCCTGAAAAACTGACTTGGATATATGAGGTTTTAAAGCCCTACCGCACCGTGTAAAAATACTCAAACTATGTAGCCTACATACATTTTTTAAATTTACTCTATATGCGATGAATGGCAAGAATTATTAATTACATTAAATAAATATATTTATTCAATGTATTTATTAATTGTCTCTGTGTTAGGTCAATAAAATATACTCATGTCTGAGTCTATGGTGATTCTTTAAAATTACTTATTTTTTTCAAACAATAAGCAGGGAAGCACCTGTTGTGTATTTCTGAACCCACATCAGTGTTTAAGATATTGAAATAACATTGTGTGTTTGTTTTTACTCACCTCATTTATCCCCATCTCGTGCCACTGAAATATAATAAGTATTTTTATGTCTTTTTTTGGTTCTTCATCAACCCTTCTTCAAAAGTTTTGCCAGCACAAAATGTATGTGATGCAAGAGATGAAACGTCTTGTCGTCTAAAGCACTTTGAGTGCTTGAGGAAAACTGCCATATAAATCCTGGTCTATTCCATTGCTACATTTCCACTGAGGGGATGTGTATACCAAAGCATGTTTTTGGCCGATCTAGTAAGTGCTTTTCAGGCACATGGAGGCAGCAGTAGACCCACTCAACAGTGACATTAACATATCCTTCAATCTTATTCAGCACTGTTACAAACAGGATGTGACGTTTGGTTGGTATAGAATTTGCCTTCCTCCCCTCACTGTGATTGGACATCTGAGTAAAAAATGATAGTCATAACCCAAATTAATAATCTCCCATGGCCTGACAGGAGATAATCAGCTCACCGTGCTCTTTTTATACTAACTGAGTGATCTGCTTCCATGAAAACTCAGTTTGGTAAGGAAATTGCTAAATAGCCCCGTAAATTGAAGTCTCCATTCTTTTTGCTGAATTGAGCTAGAGACTAGCATATGAAGTCCTGTGTAGACCTGGTCAATATTAAATACCATGAAGCAAAGCACCAGTTGCACACACAACTCTTCAAACATATCTGTAGTCACCAGTTGTTGGACTGGCAATGTCAGATTGGCAAATTGGGTAAAAACATATCACCCAAACCTAGCGCAGACAGATTCGGTTTATCCTCAAACCAAACCCTGATACTTAAGCAGCTGAACGCCTCCATTTTTAAATAGTTTATTTCTATAGCACATTTTACCCCGCAGTGCTCAGATTGTTTCAAATATTAAAATTAAAGACTAAAACAAACCTTCCACTATCAAAACTACTATCAATTAATGTCTAATTGATAAATCAGCCAAAGCTTTTAGCGCTAACTCAAGTGTATTCACGTTCTCCATTTATTTAGCTGGCTGTGGGAACTCTACCACCTGTGCCTGTCTTCTTTCAACAACATGGCCGCCTGGCAGGATGGCCATAATAACCCATCACCATGGTGACGGCGCTATAGGAACAAGCAAGTCACATAGATGGAGAGAGGCAGCGAGTGAAAGGAGGCGACCCGCTGCGCCTGCTGACACCATGTCAGTCAAACACAAAGGTGTCTCCTGGAGGTGGGGACGGAGCACAGGGAAGATTAGGGCAGAGGGGAGAGAGAACAGAAAGACTCAGAGACTCCTTCCTTTGTTTGCCGCATTGTCTGCCCGCTCACTCCTTTCCTCTGTCACCTTACCTAGCCGTCCCCCCCCTTACTTGCAGTTAGCGACCCCTCTCTTTCTTCCTCTCTTTTGTGGCCATGCCCCTTCCTCATTGCTTATTCACTTTCTTTTGTGTGGCAGGCATCTTACTTAAAAATTATTACTCCTTCTCCCCTCCACCTTCCACCTTATCCCCCCCTCGGTTTTTTGCCTTTCTATCTCTGTGCACATCGTTCTTCTTCTGGAGGCAGGTTTATTTGGAAATAGCAGGTGGAGAGGGGGGTGAAAATTATTCCTCGGTCTTTGTTTGCCCGTTTTTGATACAACTGTGAGCACACGTGCTCCTGTGAAGGTGTGCAGAGTCGTTTTCTATGAATATTTGCGCAGGGAAAGTGTGCGTGTGCCACCCTTCCATTCTCTGGGGCTCCTCTCATACATTTCACATCTGAAGAGCTTTATTTGTACCAAACCTCTGTTACAGACATTGTTACCATGGCTACAGCCCAGTGAGGACCACTGACACAATGATAGACACAGTGGCCATGGCAACCCTATGATCACTAGTGGGTAATATGATAATTCACGGATGAGGCTTCTGACACATTACGGCCACATGAATATGCTCAATCGCTGGAAAGCCGGCCTGTCGCTGGTAATCCACAAGCCTTTGTGCGGCCAGCGTGCCGAGCGACTGACAAAAGATACTCTGCTGTAACCAAGGGTGAGCAGAACTAACAATAGCTGTCCTCTGGATAAGCTGGAACAAGAGGATACATACATATCAAGCTGCTACTCTGCAGATATGCACTGTGTAGCTTGCGCCACATGGGTCGCCACCAAATTCAACTGGCACAATCAATATCATAATGAACCTGTGATTCCCAGCAGTGGTTCCACATTGACGATAGTTAGCAGCCACACTGCCTCCGAAATCCTCGTGATCGGGCAAGCAGGCAAGGTCCCTCAATCCACCTCGTGTTACAGTATGGTGCAGAGACAGAATCCAGCAAGACTATTTTACAAGCAGCATCCCATCAATAAATCACCCCTTCCAAGGTCTGCTTTAATTCAATCCAGAGCAATCTAATTTTATTGGTATGTACTGTAGCCTCTTGCAATGTCATCTGTCAGTAAAAGCATCCCATAAAAGCTGGGGGCCTTGACCTGCTAGAGTGTAATAATATTCATACATACCCCCACCCCCTTCCCCCCTGTCCAATATCACCTCCAGTGTCTCGTGTCTCTTTGAAAAGAAAGCTTGTTTGTTAACAGCAGATACCAAAACACACTAGAAAGCGAGGGTTTCTGGGATGAGGATAAGAAATACAGAAAATGATTTTCACAAAAGCAAACATCTGTTTTTTTTAACTCACTGATCTGTATCATAGCTTTCTACGTGGGCCAAATATTTGTGTTAGGCAATATGTTGCAATGCAGTTGGAACGGAAAACTTAAAAAATAACACAATTTTTTAAAAATTAAAAATCACTCCCACCAAAAGACAACAAAACAAATGGTGGCCAACTCAGCAAACTTCAACAGCAAGATGTTGAGCTGTTCCACAACTGCAGTCGACTCATAGTTTACTTACCTAGTCAGATTCTTAAGATGACATACAAAAAATGTCAAATATGATGCAAAAGCATGGAAGAAAAAAATAAAACAAAACAGCAATAGACTTTGTCAACAGCTGGTGTATTCCCCAAAACTGTAGTGCACTTGTGTTTTTGTTCTTTTTAACTCGTTCCAGTTAGAGAAAATGATTTAATAACGCAGTGGTGTTTTAAACAGTAGCACATTTCACCTTTTTGCCAACAGTTTGGAAAAGACACATTCCAGCTTTATCACATTATCAGTTTGTTGTGGAAGAACTTTGACCAGCCTGCACAGAACCCTCCATCCAATCAGCTGCACCCCCCACCTTTGGGATAAACTGGAGGATCGCCAAACATCGCCCAAGATCTTGAGGAAAGATTTCCATAAAGCAGGGGTGGGGGGGACTCCAGGCTTCAAGGATCGGTGTCCTACAGGTTTTAGATGTGTCCTTGATCCAACACAGCTGATTTAAATGGCTAAATTACTTCCTCAACATGTCTTGAAGTTCTCCAGAGGCCTGGTAATGAACTAATCATCTGATTCAGGTGCGTTGACCCAGGGTGAGATCTAAAACCTGCAGGACACCGGCCCTTGACGCCTGGAGTTCCCCACCCCTGCCCTAAATTGTTGAAGTCCACGTACTTTTGGCTATGCAGTGTGTCTTCATATAAACTTGTGATGACTTGGCAAAATGTAAATTGGGTTAATCTGCTTCTAAGAACTTGGGCACACTGGGTTATGGTAAACGCAGCCTTGAGGGTAGAGCATTAAGTTGGCAGCTGTAGTCTGACAAAAATAAAGCATGCGCAGAACATTGTTTTAAGGACTCGACTCTGAAGCCATTGATGATTATTATAACTAAAAGACGGCTCATTATTTGCAGTCCACAACATTTTAGCCTGCAGGCTGTTATAGTCCATGACATGAGGACAGCGAGCGTTGCTGTGCTGTGGTAACCGATTTAGTTGGACGGCTGACCCTAATGCTTTTATCATAAAGGAAAGATGGATGGAACAAGTCAAATCTCTCTGTCTCTCTCTCTCTCAGACCCTGTCCCTGCTGAGGAGCAGAAACTGGGAGAGCAGAGAAATGAAGTGACATCATCAGCGTAGGCCACATTCCTGAAGAGGGAGGGGGTGAGGAGGAGGAGGAGGGGGAGAGAGGGAAGAAGAGGAGGAGGAGGAGAATGTCCCAAAACTTTTGAGGTTACAGGACCCGCACCCCCCAAATACACAGACACACTAACACGCTCTCCCTCTGTGTGTGTGCGTGTTTTCTAGCACACATTTCTTTGTGTGATAAAGTACATGGGCTCCTCTTCCTCATCATGTGCTCCCTGTTTTAATTCATGTGCTTCTCCTCCTGTCCCCTCCCCCCACTGCCTCCCCGACTCATACACTCTTCCCCCCACCCCCACCCCCCCACCCCGTCTCTTTCTCTCTCCACCGACCAGAGGAATGCAAGAACCACATCTGGAACTTATTAGAGAGCGAGCAAGAGAGAAAGGGGAAGATGGAAAGAGAAGAAGTAATGGTGGTGGTGGAGGTGGGGAGGGGAGGGGAGTGAAACAGGAAAAAAAAAAAAGAAGTCCAGGAGGGGACAGAAAGCGAGAAAGAATGAACTTTGGTAAGCAGAAAAGGGATCACGCTGAGACAGAAAGTCAAAGACGAGCAGAAAAGAAAGTTAACGGCGACACCGGCTAATGGCAATTAACCTCAGTGGGGACGGAGCGGGGGAAGCGCTCGGCTGGCAACTCATATGTGGGTTCAATCAGTTGTGATTCCAGCGCAAATGTAGCCTTTGAACCGGACTCGACCATATTCTGTGTGAATGAGCAGCTTCGCTGTCCCCACTGAGGGAGCAGTCGAGCCTGAGTAATAGTCCCTTTCTCTATGCCGCTGGCCTCCCGACCACTCCTCCTCCTTCGTCCTGGTCCCTCTCTCCTCACTCCCGGCTCGCTTTTCTTTTCATCCACAACCTCGTCCTACACTACAACACTGCCCCGCCACCCACCCACCTCACCACCTCTAAAACAAACAAAAAAAAGAGTGCAATCACTCTCGATTCCTGCTTCACCCACCTGCCCAAAGGACGACCCCCCCTCTCTCTGCCCCCATTCCTGCCTTCCAAAAGTTTGGGGATTTTTTCTATTTTTTTTTCCTGTAACCCCTCCATCACCTCAAATTGTTTCTTGCTACAGAAATGTGGCTGTGCCGTTTTGGAAAATAACAAGGCCAATAGATTCAGTCAGATGTGATAAAGTGTTCCTCTCTTGCTTGGGGGACTGTGCATAAAGAAACATTTTTAAGGGGAAGGTTTTTTTTCTTTTTTCTTTTTATAACTTGTATGCCGCCGGCCTGTCAAACACAATCAGATTATGAGGCCTTTAAATCCTGGGGCTTCACTTGAGGAACATTTACGTGCATAGCTGCTGAGGATGCTTGCAAGTAAGCGCGCCCGCTTTTGACCGAATTCATCTCGGACCACAAGTCTGACGGCGAATTATCCAACTACATACTTCTGCGAGGTTTTCTGGATCATCCGAGAGCACGCGAGTACGTTCCTCCTCCCGAGCGCCACTTGAAAAAACATAATAGGACACTCGTGTCCAGAGGAATGCCCTTAAACAAACATATCAACTGAGAGAAGCAATCAACATGTCACACATTGACAAACACCCGCGGGGGACAGAGATGCCAAGAATTTCTTGATTGAATGGAACCCAATGGGGAACAACGGGCGTACATGTACATTATATTACAGCTGGTTCAGTGATTGCTTTCAGTGGCTAATGTCAATTAGAGATGCTTTTTTGGTAAATAGGCTTCATTCGAATCACATAAAAACCATGACCCCAATTCGCATATTAACAGTGGGATGCAGCAGAGCTATATCTTTGCTCACTGGGATCAAAATTAAAAACAGACTTCTGCCTCGCTACATACAGTCTGTCACTCCGGATCTACACTCTGAGCCAGAGAGGGCTCAGTATAGGGCTGGGAAAAAAATGGTTCGTTAGCCTCAAAAACCGTAGCAGCGAGCTTTCAAAAAGCATCATATCGCTATAAATAGTTGTGTAAAGTGGTAATCCACTTGGAGGACAAGTTTCTGTAGGTGGAACTTTTATTCTTCATCAGTTACTAGTGCTGCTCTCTCTTTTTTTAATTTCCCGTAGCCATCATCTGAGTCGAAACAAATGAATCGCTTCATTTTGTGGCAAACTTTTGATCCCTGGATGTTTTTTTCCTAGTATGCATTCATGAGCTAAAAAGTGAGGCTTGTCTATGTGAGATCAGCCCAGACTAACTACAGAATCCTTCTTTTATTTGTTGTGAGGACAATAAAAAAACGCCATATGTTGTGTGATATGGGATATTCCCATGCTAATGAAAAAGAAACCATGCCTGAATCAGAGATGAGAAATCTGTGAATTTATTCAGAGGGAGGAAATGCCACAGATTATTACTGGCAAGAATGTATGTAATGTTGTAAATCAGCAGTTTTAACAGAGTGTTTTAGCACCACACTGGATTCTTTATGAGCCTTTCCCAATTCTTCATTTTTATTTGAGCTATTACAGCCCACTTTGAGTCATTAACATATCGCAGTTGAACCACTGCTTCTCTGATCAAACAACCCCTGAGGAACCCTTCTTTCTCTGGGTGTAAAATCCCCTCTGAGTGTGTCTGACTCTTCCAGCATGTGAATATTTTCTTAGCTGAGGACAACACAGGAATCCGTCTGAGGTCTGTGATTCACAGCCTGGCTGTGTGATTCAGGGCTGGAGAGTACAGTACAGGCAGCAGCAGCTCGTGGCTTGGATGTGCACGAAAGGACAGAGGCTGACAAATGGTACACCTGCACTGGAGCCTTTGTCCGAGTCAGCATTTCAGGCCCGGGGTCTGGCTATAGGTGCAGTGCTGCAAGTCCAACCTCGGGGCTTGAACGCTCATTAGTAAGTTAAAGGAGCGAGTTCGCAATGATTGATTATGCAGTAACATTTAACAGCAGCATTAATGGCAGCGCTTGCTTAGGACTTATTACTAGGCTGGTATGTGGATACAAGGCTGGGATCCTGAATCAATCACTCCTGCTGCTAGTACAGACAAACTAACGCTTGCATTGACTTTAAATACCTTAGAACATTCTGATATTCCAAAGCTTTAATTAGCTGCTCCACTAATAACCATCCAATCATTAACACTAGCAGGCAATTATATGTGAGCAAATTGCAGGCTATGGAATACTGTTTTACCCATCTAATGAAGAGATAAGAGTGGGGATCAGAAGCAAAAGAAATTGTGCTCCCAAACCGAAAGCAACTGTTATCTCTTTGGAGGTGATATGAATTCCAGCTCTTTCTGGATTATGTCAACTCCTCTTCTGTTTTTGTAGCCCAGTGCAAATTTCTTTTTTAAATCTCTGGGCAACATTTGAGCCCTCATGTACGGCCCTGCTAATCACGTCTCGGGGAGAGCCTTCAGAGAGCAGATATCTCCTGGTTTGAGAGCACAGTGTGGAGTAATAATGGATTATACAGCTGTAGCAGACAATGGGACGCAGGGCTTCACACATGTAAAACAGGCTGCGAGCAAGTGTGTCTCATGCACATTCAGTCATGTGGACTGAATGGTTTATGAGGGGGGAGAAATGGGAACGGCATGTGACAGTAACAAGGGGTCAGGGTGGCGATGAGGGGGGATCGATGGTGGTGCTGCCGCATCGGTTGGCAAATATGTAGACGAAGACGAACCTGCTCCCTAGTACGTGTACATCCTCGCGTGCTTATGTGAACCCTCAGCAGCACTTACTGGGTGGATGCTGAGCAGAAGCAAAAAAAAAAATACAAAGCCTGGCAGACTAGGTGACATCATCCTTTTCTATACCTTCCTTTCCTCCAAACACGCCCCCTACCTATGATGAAGTGGTCTCCTGGCCGCCCAGCAGCCAGCATTGCATTACTCCCCGGTCATCCAAGGTGAGGGAAGGGGTGTGTGTGTGTGTGTGTATGTGTGTGTGTGTGTGCGGGGGGGTCTGCTGTGGCTGTGCAATCACAAAGACACACAGATATGCCTCAATCAAACAGGTAGCTTAGAGAAATTATCCTCTCCTCATCCTCCTTCAGCCTCCTGTTTCCTAGCAACTCAGCTACAGCTGTGATTATCATAAGCCAATAGCATACCTGGCACCCCACAGGTACGGTGTGTGTGTTGGTGTGTTGGGAGGGGGTGCAGATGCATGGCGGCTACTGCTGTTAAATGCACAAAGGACGCCAAAGGAGAGGGTGAAATGGATGAGGCGCACAGGTAGAGCAGGAGAGAGGTGTGTGTGCGCGAGGCAGACAGAGGGGAAACGGGGGGGGAGACGGCTGCCTCTCAGCACAGAGGATCACTACAGGAGATGGTGGCAGAGCTCTCATTGACTGACACGCCATTCAGAGGCGATAGCAGCGTGGAAGTGCTGCTGGCATGTAGAGCAGCGCTGGTCAATCACTGTCATTCCCGTCACGTCCTCAGCGCCTCACAACCCGTCTGAGTAACGGCGCTGGCAGTTTGTCAAATACGCAAAAGGTCATTTAGGCCGGTGAGCGCGCGCCACACCAGTCATGTTCAAGTTAGACGCACGCGCGCACACAATCGAACGCCTGTAGTCGCACGCCAGATGCGCGCGACAATAATCCTAAAAAAAAGAGTGTAATTGCCGCGGTGCAGTCACACGCGCGCGCGCTCTGCGTGCTCGTACGCAGCTACACGCGCTCACAAGGTGATCCATCGCTGCGGTTCATATGGGAATGAAATCATATCAGATCCCCTCTCGTTAGTTTCTACACACACAGTAAAAATTAACGACAGGCTCCGTGTGCACTGAGCTTAATGTACACACACACACACACACACAAACATTTGAGTTATTCGAGCTCGAAAGAAAGAGAAAATGTAGTCTTACCAGTTTGAAAACTCAGCACCAAACTCAGGAGGAGCAGCCTCTGCATGGTTCAGCCGACCAATAAGTCCGTTATTGGCTCAAACCTCCGTGAGGACAGCATCAAAAAGCGGGAGTTTACAGGACTTTGACGGTAATTACAGACAGAACAATAATCCTCTGGCGTTGTCCCTCCTCGTCTCCCCCCTTACTAGGCTTGCACTGGCTCGAGTTTTATACCATTTCACTGCTTTTTTTTCTTTACCTCTCTCCTGCTCTCTCAAGCGACAGTCCGTTTTCTACTACACCGAGGCTCTAAGCGAGCGGCAACTACAAACCTTACTTCCGGTTAGAGCGTCAAAACAAAATAAAATTCGAAGCAGGCGGTTTTAAGTAGCTATGTCATTGCTTCCTAAGCATTTACTCAGAAGCACTGTATGAAAGGTCTTAATACTGTTGGGTTTACTGTGACTTTAAGATTTTTATTTGCATTACTTTTACTTTTTAGGGAACTCTGACAAAATGTGAGAGCTCATTTCAAATACTAGACGAGTAGAAATAATATTCTAACGACTCGAATGCCGTTAATTTCTTCTTAACCCTCTATGATACGTAAAAACAAAAATGACAGTGAAATACAATAAATGTAAACGTTTACTGAGTATGACCCTGCGCGCTACTTCCGGTGTTGTCGTAGTAATCTGTCCGACTTGACGTCATATTCTCATTAGCGGCACATTCCTCTCTCTCTTTCTCTCTCTCAGTATCACGTCAGCAGAGCCACAGCACTGCCCCCTTCTCCCTCTCCCTCTGGATCTTTAACAGGCCAACACCGTAAAAAAAAAGGGGGGGGGGGGGTATTAAATAAATAAAAAAATAAAAAAATAAACCCGCTTAGAGAGGCATAATCATTTTGACACATTTGCTGTAGCCGGAACTGCTTGTTTTCTCCTGCTTACTGTGTGGCATTAGGTAATGAAATAAGCTGTAACCCTAAAATTATCAACATGTACACATTAAGGTCAACGTGAGGTCATCTATTTGAACAGAAACTTTTTATTACACTAATGTGAATCCAGACGACTTAGAGTAGTAAACTGATGTTATAATCAAATGTCATGACACTGGCTGTAGTGTACAACTAATGTTGTTATGACCAACATATAAGCACAGTGCACCTAAAATAATAGAGGAGATACTACAAGCATTGGGTTACAGCAAGGGTTTTTAGTTTTTCTGTTATTATTATTATAGCAACAGAATCTACAGCGACATCATTAGAATAATACTGACTGCGCAGTGATGCCACTGTGATGACTAAACACCCCATGTCCTTATTCTTGCCACATCATGTAGGAGAGTGGTTTTAGTGACGGATTCCCGTGACAGGCCTACTGTAGCTGTCACAGCTCAGTAGGTCTCCACACTGAGCTGGTTCCTCCCGACTCGCTGTAAGTAGCGGGGATTACGCTGATGCTGGAGCGCCCCCTTGCGTTCAGGACCCAGACCTACCCTGCGCGTTCTCTGAGCACTACTAGAACAAGATGCCCGAAAATATATGCGCGCGCAGGCACACATTTCACCGGGGATGTTCGAGGCGAAATGTAGTAATGATAAAACCTGAGGTAATCATATTTTGATAACAACAATAATAATAATAATAATAATAATAATAATAATAATAATAATAATAAAGCCATCTACATGATACTGATAAAAGCCTTGCGGTGCTATAAATACACTGCACTGGCTACAGTCAAAAGTCTAAATGTTTTCACTTTTTTTTTTAAATAAAATACATTAAAATACATGCAGTACAGTACATACAGTAAAATACATTGCAAAGTTGGATTAGGATTGTTATGTTTGGTCATAGGTACTGGAAAATGACGTTTATCAAACTCTTACTAAAGTTTTTAAACACAGAAATATAATGAGGGAACAAATCCCAATGTTTAAAATCCAAGATGTTATAGCTATATACCTATAAAATCTATTTTATGGGTTTTAAGCTTCTTGAAAATGGAGACATAAATACTAAATCAGTACCAAAGGCGTGAGGACTTGAAAGAGGACATAAATAAGGTAACGTAAGGAGAGCATAAACTAATCAGACTGGGATATCAGAACAGAACAGGCAGGCTCATGTTCGCAGCTCCTGCATTAAATCTGTACTCGAGGTTATATTTATGTTTGTGTGCTCTGTGTAGCTGAACATCAACCTTCTGAGCTCCCAGTTAAGGCTGACTATTAATAGCATGATCATCTGCAATCAAAATGTCACCCGCACCCTCACAATTTGATAAAAAAAATATCGCAGGTCTGCCGTGCGGCACACAGAGTGACTCATCTCTGCCGGGACTCGAACCCGGAGCCTCTGGATTAGAAGTCCAGCGCGCTATTCCATTGCGCCACAGAGACTGCGCCAGGATTACCCCTCTCTGCCAAGGTTTACATACTTCACATCCTCTCATACCGCCGCTCTCTGCATCCCCGCAGCATCAGGACCACTCTGAGCCGACATATTGGCAGTGCCTTGTTTTGACCACTAGAGGCCGCTGTTGTTCAGCGATGAGGGGAGGACTGCGTCAAGCTAGCCTGTGTGTAAGCGGGAATCCAGAATTAGTGTGTAAAAAATAAAAGCCGCAAAGCCTGCAGATAATAATTTAACGTGTATTCGTAACTGGGGCTTTAATTTTGAAACTGCACCATTGAGACGCTAAACGTGATTATTGTATCTTAGCGCTAGCTATTAGAATAGCCCCACAGAGCGAAAATGGTTTTTGTGGGAGCAAAATAATCAAATGTTTTATTTTTTAGGCTGAGTGTCGGTAAGTTAACGGATTTAGTAACGACAACGATTAAAGGCTTTTCTTAAGCGTCACATAAATTAAACGTCTGTTTTAGCGGGCGGCCTTTAATACGCCTAAATGAAATGGCTTTCTAATGTCGGCTGTTGTGTGTAGTATTTCATATCTGTGTAATGTCAATTTTACAGGCCACCGTCACTGTCGTTTTTATGTTTATGAGTGGAAATGGTGCGCAGACTCACTAAAGAGACTGACATCCTGCTGACATTACACCAGGGTTGCATCAGAATCCAGTTGTGCACGTCCCCAGAAACCACAGAGTGAGACATCTCGATTCATTTCATGTCACTCCGGGTTTTGTCCCGTCGTACAGCTGTGGAGACACTTGTCTTGCAGACAGTAGGGTTGGTTGCTACACTTTTTGTTTTGCATGAATTGCTGATCAGCTGAAGCAGTGGTAATTACTGTGAATTAAGAGAAGTGAAATTAAGGAATTTACACAAAACGACTTCCACATTCCATAATAATATCAATGATAATATTTTTTTTTATTTTATTTTTTAAATGAAAGCAGTTGTCTATATCTTTTAAAAGACAAAAACAGTCTGTGCAAGATTTCCCACAAGGTAACCTGCGCAGCGTAAACACGAGAACCACAGTGAATGACATCATTATCAAACCGACTCTAAACCTTTTTAAGTTTCCACGTGTGCTCGATCATCCAGGTAAGCAAATTTTCAGGGATCTCCATTTTAAGGTTGCTAGTCTTGATCTAGCAACCCTGTAATTTACTCAGAGTTACACGAATCACAGTTACGAAAAATGTCTCTCCCTGAATTGCCAGGGATAATCAGGTGTAATCAGTTCTGGCACACAATACATCAACATCATACTTCCTTTGGTGTATCGCTCAACACAAACCATTGTTCCAACAAAGAAACAAAAAAAGAAAGAAAGAAAAACAAAAACATTTCTCTCAACATTTTAACCTTTAGCTGGCTAGTGAAAAACTGATTTAAATCAAAGCTATTACCTTCAGCTTTTTAACAAGTGACCATTTTATAAAAGACGAATATTGTGTCATCTTTTAATACAATAACAACAAAACCAAGAAAACTTACTCTGACCCATGAAAACTGCAATCTGTATGATATCAATAGAATTCCACCTCTAAAGTGACAACCAACCCCGGTTTCCCCACGTCTACCCTGCAAAGGAACATCCACCCAAATCTAATGTAACTGGCATCCTTTAAATGGACACAAGACTCAGAGTCCACAAGCACAGACACGTCCCTCAGCTTGAAATTTGAGTGCTGATATTTGGACTTTAGTTTAATCGCATGCATGCAGGCTTAGAGACTGAAAGATTAACAGAAGCTAGCCATTTCACAGAAAACGTAAGGAAGAACATTTATAGAAAAGAATCTTTGGTTTCTCCAAGAAAAGTCACACTTTTTTCTATTTAAAGCAGATTACACAACTTCCTTCTTATACTGAAGAAAAACTTGTTCTTCTGAAGTTGTGTGATGCCATTACTACTAAGGGGATCTGAAACTTCAGAGAGGGAAATAAACCGTTTACTTCCAGCAGCAGACGCATGGCGCTCTTTGAGCCCACTATACCTCGGTTTTGATTTCTGTTAGATCAGACCCCCTAATCAGTGAAACTTGATCTGCCTTTACTCGGTTTGCTTCTGAATCTTTGTTGGTATTGCCTAAGTTTTGACGCTGTCACGACACCCTCAAAAACATGATTTGCAGAAGTGGATCTGAGAAACCGTTTGCTACGAAATTCAAAATTGTGAAATTACGATCACAAACTATTATGTGCTGGTAATACTCGTACAGATGAATGAGGCGCATGTTGGTTACAGTATGATGACAAAATGACAGAAGGGGAAAATAACTATATAAAGAACACAATAGTATATTAAGGAAATTTGTTGCTGTTGTTCAAAAAGAATTGGAAATCCATTTAAAAATGTAGTTATTCTGAAAAAAAAGAGTAACTCTAAGTGGACACTAAGGCACATTTTTCGAGATTATTGAATAGGAAAAAAAACATGTTTTACTCATGCTCACTGATTTGTGTGCAGTTACATCTGCACATGACATATACATTTCAAACATACTCAGAGTTCATCGAACTTCTCTGATCAGCTGTTCTGGAACTGAAATTGCGATCTCAGAGGTAATCAACTCAGAGTTTATTTTTAAAGTCGAAGTTTTGCTGAACCTTCCTTCTGGAACAGGGCCCAGGAAGAGTGCGGCAAGCTGCCAGAATGCATACTTTAAAGAATAAAAGACAGACAGCATCAAATGGCTTGTTTGGTCCAGTTTGTCTTGTGAAACAGTTGAGGACAGAAACATAAACAGTTAGTTTTCTTTATCTATTATCCGTCTATATTTTCACACAATATTAAGTATGCATTATTTAGTATACAGTCTTCTTAAAATTAACACGATGATAAACATATGGAGGAAATATACTTTCTCACTTTTTTTTGCTGAGACTTAGAGGAGAAATTTGATTTCTGTATTTTTCACATGAAACTGGAGTCCAAGCTCAAGTAGCTTATCTGGAAGTCCCACACATGAACCCAAACAAACTGTCAATTCAACATGAGAAAGACTCAATACTTAGTGAGAAATTTGTAAAAAAAAAAAAAAAAAAAAAAAAAAAAAAGGAAAAACAATCTAACACACGACACATAAAAAAAATCTTGGACTCCTGCTCACTGAAATGTGTGCAGTTACCTCTGCCAACAAATTCATGCATTCTCATAAACGTAGAAAATAAACAGGAGCAGGCGCTGGTTTGCAGAAGCCGCCATGTTGCCCCGCCATCTAGAAACAGTGGCTGTGGAGAACGTTGTGCCCCTATCAGGTGTTTGTCCATGTGGCCAGAGAGACCGGCCACATACGTAGTACAGCAAAGATGAGCAAAAGCAGAACTTGTTGCTGTTTGCGTATTGTGGAGGCAAATTTGAATTTGGCCTGGATTCTGGCTTTATCTAATGAAAATTAAAGCTGACTAAATAACAGCAAACATTCTGGAAAATGATATGTTGTATATTCAAATTTTGTACTGTCAGTGATGATAAGCTCATTACAATCTCTCTTCTCCCCTCTTGTTTTTTTAAGATAAATGCCACAGTCTGCACTGTGTTTACATTCCTCGGTCCACGGGATTAAAACGGAGGCGTTGCTGTTTATTTACCCACGGGCAATCCTGATAATGGAGCTCCATTGATGATGGTTTTTCTTTCCCTACTTAATAAACATCCTGAACACGCACATGAAAGAGTAAATATACTCAGAGTTCATCGAACTTCTCTGATCAGCTGTTCTGGAACTGAAAACTGAAGGGGGGAAAAAATGCGATTTCAGAGGTAATCAACTCAGAGTTTATTTTTTAAGTCGAAGTTTTGTTGAACCTCCCTTCTGGAACAGGGTCCCAGAGAGTGCAGCAAGCTGCCAGAATGCATACTTTAAAGAATAAAAGACAGACAGCATCAAATGGCTTGTTTGGTCCAAGTTGTCTTGTGAAACAGTTGAGGACAGAAACATAAACAGTTAGTTCTCTTTATCTATTATCCATCTATATTTTCACACAATATTAAGTATGCATTATTTAGTATACAGTCTTCTTAAAATTAACACAATGATAAACATATGGAGAAAATATACTTACTTTTTTTTGCTGAGACTTAGAGGAGAAATTTGATTTCTGTATTTTCCACATGGAGTCTAAGCTCAGTTAGCTTACCTGGAAGTCCCACACATGACCCCAAACAAACATGAGAAAGACTCAATACTTCATGAGAAATGTGTAAAAACCATAAAAAAAGAAAAGAAGATGAAAAACAATCTTACTTGTGGGACATAAAAAAAAAACAGATCAGAGGAAGTGAAATAAAGTCGATTATAAACTTATTTTCAGTACTGAACACTATAATAATTTCATCAAAACATTTAAACACTATCACACAAAGACTTCTGTGTTTTTACACTGCGTTTCATTTGTATTTCTCTTTATAGCCCCTCCCACACACATAAAAAAGAGAAACGTAACAGCTTCAGTGGACTGACACTTGGACCTCCTGTCCAGGAGGAGAAGCCAAACTATAAGTTAGACCGTGAGCACCACTGAGGTGACGAATCAGCCGTGTGACTGGCTACAGGGCAAACGTGGAAGCATTAGTTAAAAAGAAACTTAAGAAGGTGGTTTAAATCTCTGAGCTTACTTGAGAAAAAGTAAAAAGGTAAACAAGCACAGGGTGTTACTTTCATCAAGGCTGATATCCTCTGTTAAAGGCCTGCTAAAGAAACATGGTGCTGTTAAAAGCTAAATCATCAGCCTCTGCTTCTGATAAAAATTTCACCATTTCCTTCCTCCAAGAGCATGAGGTATTTCCCAGACTATTGTCCATTAACAGACCAAACAATGAGGCTGATGATTCATAAGGACATGTGGGTATAACCTT